>NW_023604972.1:66997506-67681271 GCF_014898055.3 Talpa occidentalis
ATCTCTTTAGTGAAGGACTCTCTTTTCTGATCCTTCTTCTGAGATTTGGCATCAGCCTTGCTACTTCCATTGCATTTAACATTTTAATTCTATTATTTATTTTTTAAGATTTATTTATTATTTTTTTTTTTTTTTTAAATATTTAAATTATTTTTATATTCCCCCATACAATTGCAAACGCCCCATTCGACCCCAATCCCTTCCCCTCCCGCCCCCCCACCCCCAAAAAGTGTCTCTGGTTCATAGTTTTTGTTGATTTTGATTTTCACTTTCTTATAGTTATTCATTTTCCTGGTCCCTTATTTAAGTTTTCTAGATTCCTGCTATGAGTGAGACCATCCGGTATTTTTCTTTTCTTTTTGGCTTATTTCGCTGAGCATGATCCCTTCCAGTGCCATCCATGTTGCTGCAAATTGCATGTGTTTATCTTTTTTGAATGCTGAGTAATATTCCATGGTATATATGTACCACATCTTCTTGATCCAGTCATCTATTTTGGCATTTGGGTTTTTCCAAAGCTTAGCTATTGTAAACAGTGCTGCTATAAACATAGGAGTGCAGGTGCTCTTTGGAATTGATGTTCTGTGTCCTTTGGGTAAATACCTAGGAGTGGAATTGCTGGATCATATGGAAGCTCTATGTTTAGTAGGTCCAGAAATCTCCACACAGCTCTCCATAGTGGTTGGACCAGTTTGCACTCCCACCAACAGTGCAGGAGAGTTCCTTTTTCTCCACATCCTCGCCAACATTTGTTGTTGCTAGTTTTTTTAATATGTGCCATTCTCACTGGTGTGAGATGGTATCTCATGGTAGTTTTGATTTGCATTTCCCTGATTACAAGTGATGTTGAACATTTTTTCATATGTCTGTTGGCCATTTGCATTTCCTCTTCAGAGAAGTTTCTTTTTAGCTCTTCTGCCCATTTTTGACTGGATTATTTTCTTTGTTGTTGCTGAGTCTCATCAGCTCTTTGCAGATTTTTGTGATCAGTCCTTTATCATTAGTGTTGTGTGCAAAAATGTTCTCCCAGTTGGTGGGGTCTCTTTTGTTTTTTATTGTCTCTTTTGCTGTGCAGAAGCTCTTAATTTGATGTAGTCCCAGCTGTTTATCTTTCTTTCACTATCACTGCTTTGGGTGATGTGTCTGTAAAGATGTCTTTGATGTGCAAATCCCGTAGTGTTTCGCCTATATTTCCTTCTATGTATTTATGGTTTCAGGTCTTATGTCTAGTTCTTTAATCCATTTTGAGTTGATTTTTGTGTATGGTGTGAGGTAGTGGTCAAGCTTCATTCTTTTGCATGTAGCGACCCAGTTTTCCCAGCACCATTTATTGAACAAACTTTCTTTGCTCCAATGCATAGTCTTTGCTCCTTTGTCAAAGATTAGTTGACCATAAATCTGTGGGTTTATTTCTGGATTTTCTATTCGATTCCATTGGTCTGTATGTCTGTTCTTGTTCCAATACCATGCAGTTTTGATGATTATGGCTTTGTAGTATAGTTTGAAGTCTGGGAGTGTGATGCCTCCATTTCCTTCTTTTTTTTTCAGTAGAGCTTTGGCTATTCGGGGTTTTTGGTGATTCCATATGAATTTCATCAATAATTGTTCTATTTCTTTGAAGAATGCCATTGAGATTTTGATTGGAATAGCATTGAATCTGTATATTGCTTTTGGTAGGATGGCCATTTTAATAATGTTTATTCTTCCAATCCATGAGCAGGGGATGTCTTCCATTTCTTTGTGTCTTCTTCTATTTCTTTTAACAGTGTTTATAGTTTTCTTGTATAGGTCCTTTACCTCTTTTGTTAGATTTATTCCCAAATATTTGATTTTTTTTGTTTCGATAATAAAAGGGGTGGTTTTTTTGATTTCTTCTTCTTCAGATTTATTGTTTGTGTATAGGAAGGCTACTGACTTTTGCGTGTTGATTTGTATCCTGCCACTTTACTGAATTGATTGATGAGTTGAATTAGTTTTTCTGTGGAGATTTTGGGGTTCTCTATGTATATTATCATATCATCTGCAAATAGTGATAGTTTGACTTCTTCTTTCCTATTTGGATTCCTGGATGTCTTTCTCTTGTCTTATTGCTCTGGCTAGGACTTCCAGTATTATATTGAAAAGCAGTGGTGAGAGTGGACATCCTTGTCTTGTTCCAGATCTTAATGGAATTGCTTTCAGCTTTTCACCATTGAGAATGATACTGGCTGTTGGCTTGTCATAGATGGCCTTTATGATGTTGAGGTATGTTCCTTGTATCCCAAGAATTTCAAGGGCTTTTATCATGAATGGGTGTTGCACTTTGTCGAAAGCTTTCTCAGCATCTATTGATATTATCATATGGTTTTATATTCTTTTTGTTGATGTGTTGGATAACGTTGATTGATTTTCGGATGTTAAACCATCCTTGTGCCCCTGGAATGAATCCAACTTGGTCGTGGTGAATTATCTTATGGATACATTGTTGGATTCTGATAGCTAAATTTTATTGAGGATTTTTGCATCAGTGTTCATTAGGGAGATTGGCCTATAGTTTTCCTTTTTTGTGTTGTCCTTATTCGGTTTTGGTATTAGTGTAATATTGGCTTCATAGAACGTGTTTGGTATTGTCCCTTCCTTCTCAATTTTTTGGAAGAGTTTGTGAAGGATAGGCACTAATTCGTCTCTGAATGTTTGGTAGAATTCATTTGTAAATCCATCAGGTCCTGGGCTTTTGTTTTTGGGGAGGTTTTTAATTACCATTTCAATTTCGCTGCTTGTAATTGGTCTGTTTAGGTGTTCTATTTCTTCTTTATCTAGCTTTGGGTGATTGTAGAGTTGTAGGAATTTGTCCATCTCCTCTAGATTGTTGAACTTGTTTCCATATAACTGTTCATAGTAGTTACTGATTATTCTTTTGATTTCTGCTGTGTCCATTGTGATTTCTCCTCTTTCATTTATGATTCTGTGTATTTGTGCTTTCTCCCTTTTTTCCTTTGTGAGCCTGGCTAGGGGTTTGTCTATTTTATTTATTTTTTCAAAGAACCAGCTCTTGGTTTCATTGATCTTTTGGATTGTTTTTTTAGTTTCAATTTCATTTATTTCTGCTTTGGTTTTTATTATTTCTTTTCTTCTACTGGTTCTGGGGTTTTTTTGTTGTTCTTTTTCTAGATCTTTGAGCTTCGAGATTATTGTTTTCTTTGAGTTCTTTCTTGTTCTTTGATGTGAGCTTCTATTGCTATATATTTTCCTCTTATTACTGCTTTTGCTGCATCCCATACATTTAGGATATTGGTGTCCTCCTTGTCATTCAATTCAAAGAATTTTTTAATTTCTTCTTTGATCTCCTCGTTAGTCCAGTGGTCTTCCAGTAATGTGGCTTTTAATCTCCATGAGGTAGGATAGTTCCTTGCCTTCTTTTTATGATTTATTTCTAGTTTGATGCCTTCGTGGTCAGAAAAGATGGTTGGTATGATTTCAATCTTGGTGTATCTGTTGATGTTTGTCTTGTGCCCCAGTATGTGATCGATCCTGGAGAATGATCCGTGTGCGCTTGAGAAAAATGTGTACTCCGTTTTTTTTGGTTTAGTGTTCTATAGATGTCTGTTAAGCCCAAATGCTCTAGGTCCTTATTTAGAGCTTTAGTTTCTTTACTTATTTTTTGTCTTGTTGATCTATCCATTGTTGATAGTGGTGTGTTGAAGTCTCCCACTACATATGTGTTTTCTCTGATGTCTGTTTTCAGAGAGGACAACAGTTGTCTGATATATTTTGGTGCTCTTTCGTTTGGTGAGTATATGTTAATGAGTGTTATTTCTTCTTGAAGTATTGTCCCCTTAATCATAATGTAGTGACCATTGGGGTCTCTTTTTATTTTTTTGAGTTTGAAGTCTGTTTTATCTGATATAAGTATAGCTGTTCCTGCTTTCTTTTTTGGCCCATTTGCTTGTAGGATTGTTTTCCATCCTTTGACTTTGAGCCTATTTTTATCTTTTGTAGCTAAATGTGTTTCCTGGAGACAGCAAAAGGTTGGGTTTTGTTTCTTAATCCAGGCTGCAACTCTGTGTCTTTTTATTGAAGAGTTTAGTCCATTTACATTTAGAGTTAATATTGATATGAGCATCTGTATTTGCCATTATGTTTGTCTTTCCTTTGATTTTATTTATTTATTCTTTTAATAACTTTTTTTTTTTTTTGGTCTTCTTTCGTTGTTATTCGTCCCTCTGAGGTTCTGGCTTTAGGATTCCTTGTAGTATTTTTTGGGAGTGGGGTTTAGTCGCAATGAAATTCCGGAGTTTCTCTTTGTCTGGGAAGGTCCATATTCTTTCTTCATGGAGGAAAGAGAGCTTTGCGGATAGAGTATTCTTGGTTGGCATCTTTTTCTTGGAGTCTGTTGACTATGTCCCTCCACTCTCTCCTTGCCCGTAGTGTTTCTTCAGAGAAGTCTGATGTCAGCCTGATTGGTTTTCCTTTGAATGTTATCTGTTTCTTCCCTCTTGTCAGCTTCATTATTTTTCCTTGTCCTGGATTCTTGGGAGCTTTACTATTATGTGTCTTGCTGTGTTTTTCCTTTCGTCGTGGAAGTTTGGTGTTCTTCTTGCTTCTTGTATATCAATTTTCAGCTCCTTCTTCTCATTTGGGAAGTTCTCTTCAATTATATCCATGAATAATTTCTCTGTTCCTACATCTCTCTCCTCTCCTTCTGGAATTCCTATAACTCTTATATTTCCTTTCCTCATGGAGTCAGATAGTTCCCGAAGTCTTTCTTCATTCTTTTTCCTTCGTACTTCTCTTTCCTTTTCTGTTTTGGTTCTTTTTATTTCTGTGTCTTCAAGATTACTTATTCGTTCTTCCATTTCATCTATTCTGCTTTCATTGCTTTTCCCAGAGTTCTTTAGTTCCTCCATTAATTCTTTGATCTCCTGCATTTCTCTTACTTCCCTCTTTAGGGACTCAATTTCCTTCTTCTGATCTATCACTTTTTTAATCATGGCAATTTAAATTCTCTTTCTGGAAGGCTCAGAAGTTCTTCCAAGTTGCTGTCGTTGCAATCTGGGGAGTGGTTTTCTTTTTGTGGTGTGCTTCTTTCCTGAGGAGTTGTTAGGTTGCGTGTGGTTCTTCTACTCCCTACTGTCTGTTTTCTAATTTGTCGTATGCGTTGGGACACTGTGTTGCTCGGACTGACTGACATCTTGGGTGAACTTCTCCGCTCCCCTCTGGCTCTTCCAGGAGCCATCTCTGTCTTCTGGGGGAGCTTTCTGCTGGTTTTAGGCAGTTTTTACTGAAGAAATGTCCCTGTTCTCAAATGGCGAAGCGGGATGCAGTCCCTGCGCCTCCGGTTTCAGGCACACTCTTCTGCGCACCCGGTCTGCCCCGGACGTGGGTGCCTGCTCGCTCTGTGGGCTCAGACTGCTGGTCGGAAGGGGCCTGGCGTGGAATAACTTCCCGGCTGGCCACTGGGTCCTCCAGAAACCTTCTGCCCTTTTCAAGCAGTCTTAAGAAATGTCCTGTTTTATAGGGTGTTAGTGACTTTTTTTTTTTCCTGGTCGCTAGGTGGCGCCAGAGATCTCTCCTATTGTCCTTGGGGGGCTGTTTTTCGCCTCCCCCACCCCGTGGGACAGAGAACAGAGAGGGAATGGTAGGGTACACCTCAACAGCTTTGGGGTGCTGTGTCTGCCTTGTGCCCCACCGTCGTGGAGAAACCACGCCCCGAATTTTCGTGCCCCGGGTCTCAGTTCAAAGCCCTCAGTTCCAGGATGCGGGCTGTAGCCCAGTTCAGTGGCGCGGGAATGGCGCCTTTTGCACTGCTCCCGTGCCTGGGCGCCTGGTTCCTGCTCACTCAGGGAGGGACCTTCACCTCAGTGAGGACCTCCGCGCGTCTCCCCGCAAGCCTAGGTCGCAGGCGCGGGGACCTGGGCAGCCGCGATCCAGGTCTGCACTTGCTTTTCAAGCTCCCCGAGCGCGCCGCGTTTCCGCGCCAGCTTACGGCAGCCCGGGCTGTGTGCGCGTCTCCCGGGGTCTTTGTTCTTCTCTAATGGCGCCCGGAGCCGTTCGCTCACCGCTGCGGCGGATCCTGCAGGGTTCGCCTCAGCTCCCGTTCACGGGGTGTGGTGGCTGCAATAGTTCCTTTCCACTCACGGTCCCGCTTGCTGCGTCGTTTGTTCTTGTGGGTCGTTTTGGTGTGTTGTTTCCTCCTCTCTGCCGGTCGGAGAGTGCCGCCTCTGTGGGCGGGGGAGGGGAGCAGGGTTCTGTGCTTCCCTCCCTTCTAGTCCTCTTTTATGGCCACTTTCTTCTTCGGGCAGTTCGCTGGCGTCACCCGTTTATCTTCCGTGTCCCAGTTCTCACTGGGACCTGCCGCTTTTCCTCCCTATTCACTTTTTTTTAATGGGAGATCTTACTTGCAGCGTCTCCTCGCGCCATGTTGCTCCGCCCCCTTTTATTTTTTAAGATTTATTTATTTATGCAAGAACTGGGGTACAGGCCAGAGATGCAGGAGGGTGAGAGAATTCAGCAGAGACAGAGCGGCAAGCATAACACGCAGATGACCAAAAACACTGCGGAGAGGAGCAGTGGGCGAAGATAGGAGAGGTCTGCTGTGCCATGTGGGTATCTCCCTGGGTGCCCGGGAATTGAACCCATGCAGCTTCACAGCGCTTCATTCAAACTGCTGTGCCACCGGGGAGGCCCTAATTTTGTCATTTTGAAGTCAGTCATATAGTTTCTTTATTTCTGTCTCCTTTATATTTGTCCCAGGACTTTTGTTTTCATTTTACTTTTCCATCTTATGTTAAGGTGTTCCTTGCTTCTTAGGCATGTATATTACCTTATTTTTTGTTATTTATGTGTGTGTGTGATTGAAGCACTGGGTCCTCTTAGTTTACCTCAGTGTGAGGTGGAGGGAAGATGGGGTAGGGCATCAATACTTGATCTTGGTTTGGTGAGCTATGTTAGTTACCTCTGCCTCTTGTTTTGTTTTCCAGTGAGCAGTATTCTGTGCTTAGTTGTCTTTACTTTCCTCCCCACCTCCATGTTGTTCCTTTCTTCCAGGGTCATGTTCCATGAAGCTTAGGCCTCCCAGTGGGAAGGGCAACATTCAGGTCTCCATGCTCACACTCTGGGAATAATTTGCACTTGGCTCAAAGGCAGCACTGTATGTGCAAAGTGTGTGCACATGTGCCCACTTAACACTGTGGTTGCACACAATGGCCTCAGCTACAGCTTCTGCAGGTGTATGTAAGCCATTGGTTTGCTTTCCCTGAGGATCTATGAGTTCACTCTAAAATCCTTCTTTCTGTTGTATGGCTTTTTATGGAGTCTGGCCTGGTTCCCCTTGGATTTTCTTTGATCTCTTCCAGGCTGGGCAGAAGACACATGCTATCCCATTTGTGGGGTTCCCAGTTTCCCAGATTGGAGTGTGCGTACCTCCCATTGCTCTGGGTTGTGCCCACAGCCCCTCGCATGTCAGGCAAATTCCTCCAAGGAATATTGCAGCATCCTGGGTTTCCCTTAGCATGGACTAGGATGTCAACCCCCAGCTCTGCCAGGCTCCCCTTTGTCTCCTCTTATATTTTCCCCCTCTGAAGCCACCACCCTTAGTTCTTGAACTCCCTGAGGATGTCCTGGAGCTGTATAGCTGGTTCCAACCTTTTGGATCTGTCTCCTGCACATAGGGGTGTTTTTTTCTAGTTGTTTTCAAGGGACTGAAGAGTAAAATAGTGATTCTAGCCTCCTTATTATACCATGTTGTGGGTAGAGTCCTGTCTTTTTTCATTTAAATGTCACATTTTCATTCTCCATCCCCACTCAGCAAATTAAAAACATTGACAACATTTAAGTATCATCAAAGGGCCTCCCTGATGGTGCAGCAGGTTGCGTCAGGGCTGTGGAGCTGTCCACGGCCTCTGCAGCATGGTTTCGATTCCAGGGTAACCAGGGAGATACCCACATGGTGCAGCAGACCTCTCCTGTCTCGCCTGTTGCTCCCCTCAGCAGTGCTTTTGGTCTGTCTGCTTGTTCTGCTCCCCACTCTGTCTCTGGTGAATTCTCTCACCCTCCCATGTCTCTGGCCTGTATCCCAGCTCTTGTATAAATAAATAAATCTTAAAAAAAAATTTAATCAAGTTGACGGTGTCACACAGCTATCACAAAGTGTTTTTATAAATGGAAGACCATGAGTATTCACCACCAAATCTTGATGTCAAAGGGAGGACTTTTAAGAATTACTTACAGATCAAGCAGCTAAATAGATCATGGGAAAGTTGATTCTGTTTCTAACAGTCACTCCTCCTGAATTGAAGAGTCTCTTAAGATGAGTGCTCTTGTACATGAACAGAGCCAAACCATGCAAAAGGCTGGTATTGGTCTGATGAAAACAGGTAGAAGCATTTGCATACTGCGTGTCAAGTTGAAAAAACAAGTGACCTGGAATTTTAAATACTGGCATTGCAGTGCTGGCTAAACTGTAGGGATTGTGTGTGCCCTTATTAAGCTGTGGGTCTAACAGTCCAGAAACAGAAATGATCATAAACTATATTTGGCTTTTTAATATACTATAATAAACTCTAGCAATCCCCTGTAAAGTTACTCTTCTAAATGTGACCAGTCTCTTGAGATAAAAAACCTTTGTCTTTTAAAGTCTATGCAATGCATTAAATGATTTTGACTAATTCTAAGTAGTCTTGCTAAAGTCAATGTGTCATCTAAAATAAAATGCCGATTTACTCTGAAGGCTTAATAAACATACATCAATAACTGATTATTGCTATAGAGAATCTGTGCTTTCATTTAAGAGCAGGGTGCTGGAGCAGGAAATGGCTTTTAAAACTAAGTAGCCAATCCTGCAGAAAAAAAATGTGTGTCCTCTTGTCCCACATTTTCGAGGCTACCACATCCAGAGTTTCTGGTTTTAGTTTTGACACTTTAACTCAAGATAGTATCATTATTCTTCAACTGAATTTTCTGTTCTAATGGAAAAATGCAGTAGAATTAGAAATACATCCTTTATAATATAATGTTTTCATTGGCTACCTGCCATGTATATAAGTCACTGTGCTGGGAGTTATGGGGAACACAGTGATTTGTCCTTTGTTTTATTAAGATCATTACTTTTATTAATACATTTTCAAAATTAATTTTATTGCATATAATTAAATATATACATAATAATTCACATTTCTGGATTTCTTTTATTGTTGCAAACTAGCTTTACTGAGAAAGAGTTCATATACTTATAATTCACACATTTAAGGTATACAAGTCAATGGTTTTGAGTAAGTCCATAGGTATGTTCATGGTTCTGTGAATTATAATGCTTCAACAGTCTCTACTACATTTTCAAAAAAACATTTTAGCTCACACTTCTACACTCCCAACCTCTATTTCCCAGCCCTACTACTACCCTACTTTTACTCTGTATTGCCTTTCCTTTAATGGACATTTCATATTAATGGAATCACATAATGTGCGATCTCTTATGACCAATTTATTTCACTTATCATAAGATTTTCTTTCTATTGTACCATGTATTAGTTCTTTCTATGGTCAAATATTCTACTGTATGGATATTCTTCATTTTCTTTAAGCTTTATCAATTGATTGATAGTTTGCTAATTTCTATTTTTAGACTGTTATGAGTAACACTCCTATAAATATCTATGTATACAGACTGGAAAGGGATAGGTCTTAATTTCTCTTAGGTGCATGTTTAGGAGTAGAGTAGAGTTTTTGGGTCATACATTATCTTTATGTATGGTTAATCTTTGAGGAGCTGCCCAACAGTTTTCTAAGGAGGCTTCATGATTTTATAATCCTACTAGCAGTGGATAAGTGTTCTGACTTATCCACATCCTTACTAACACTTGTTGTTCTCTAACTTTTTGATTCTGACCAACCTTATGTAGTTAAAGTTGTATGTCATTATAGTTTTCATTTGCTTTTCCTTGATGGCTAATTATTTCTCCTATACTTGTTTCTTGATATTTCATATGGAAAACAACTGTTTGATTTAATCTAAAAGAAGGAGATTTCCCCCCCCAGTGGAGTGATTTGTATAGTATAAGGAAATTGCTCTCAGTGCTTTATTTCTTAAAGTGGATAGGGTTGAATGGCCATTAACTTTAACTATTTGTTAACCTGTTTATATATGTTTGTTATATTCTTTTCTGAATGTTATAATTTACAATAAAAAATGGATGAAAGAGGCAAAGATTTCTCTAAACTCAAAATACCTCCTGGAACAATGTCTGAGATTCTATTGTTATGAACTAATTATTTTAGTTAATAGTTCACTGATGTTCCTTTAAAATGGAACTTTTCTATGGCAAATAATACAAGAAGATATGTCCTTTAGTTAATGGTTTGTGAAAGCATCTCTTCTCTGTAGCCCAAGAATATAAACTAATGTGGGAGGAATAATTCCAGCAGGTGGTAAGATGAGGGGAGGAAACATCCAGTAGAGAAAAACAGCTCTAGTGTATGTCAGCAAACTAAGGAGTCAGTAAAGCTAAATAATGTATAACCTTTACAGATTTCAATAACCAATGCATAACTTAGCTTTACTAAATTGCTTACCTTTCTTCTCAAATGCTAGTATCAGAGTTTAACCTAATTGGTCATTTCTATATCTTAACTATTATAACTAGTGCTGCAGTGAACATAGGAGTGAAGATTTCCTTTCAAATTAATGTTTTTGTGTCTTTTGTGTAGAGACTCCTAGGAGTAGAATTGCTGCATCATATAGTAGATCCATTTTTAGTACTTTGAGGAACTTCCACAGGGTTTTCCACAGTTGGTTGGGCCAGTTTGCATTCCCACCAGCAGTGTAAAAGAGTTCCTTTTTCTCCACACCCTCACTAGTATTGTTGTTTCCAGTTTTTTCTTTCTTTTTTTTTTTTTTAATATGGGCTATTCCTACTGGAGTAAGGTGTTATCTCATTGTGGTTTTGATTTGCATTTCCCTGATTATAAGTGATGCCTGTTAGGCTTTCACATTTCCTCCTTGGAGAAGTGTCTTTTTAATTCTTCTGTCCATTTTTTTTTTGGACTGGGTTGTTTGCTTTGTTTTTATTGAGTTGTGTAGGCTCTTTGTAGATCTCTTATCAGTTCCTTATTGTTTTGTGGAATGCAAACATTTCCTCCCAATCTGTGGGTTGTCTCTTCATTAAAACTATACTACATTTTTAGAAGTTTATTAGGAACAACTGAAAATATTTGGGGAACATTCACTGTCTAGGGTGTGAGTGAATTATTCCCCTTGCCTCTGCGTTGGGGCTATCCTACATAAAGTTCAACATGTGAGAAACAACACTGATGTCAAGTCTGTCTCTGCAGTTTTAAGATCATGGCAAAATAGGGACTGGCCACTGCCAATGCCTGTTAGCATTTGGGATAGTTCAAGGGAGTTGGTTGTGTCCCATTTACCATACCTGGTAGATTTTCCCATAGACCCCAGTGTTATTCTTCCCTAATGTCTGGATTCTGACCGTTTCTTCAGTTTAAACTTGCCTTTAATGTCACATGTAGTTTCAGGTTCAGTTTTCCATTTCAGGATTCCAAAATAAGAAGACAATTCAGATCTTAAATCCATGTCAAATTCCTCAGAATAATAGATTTAGAACTCTTATTTGAAACCACTGTTTGTTTTCTCTGTCCAAAGAATATTCATCAGCATTTATCCTTCCTGATGGGTAGCCAAACATGCCTCCAAATTGCTCTGGAGGGAGTTGCAAACTTTGGGACTGCTCAAATATTTCACTTGTTTTTCAATATCTGTTGCTCTTGACAAAAAGATTCCTTCTCTTGCCCTTATTGGGCCTTTATACACTTATCTCCTAAGGAGCCTAGCACTTCCAATGGACCCTTAGCTTAGACTGATTTTTGAACTGTTTGAGGATGGGGCACAGGTAATATACAGGTTGCCTTGTGAATGGTAGCTTAGAACTACATCTCAGGAGTCAGGTGACTGGGCTTCAAAGCTGACCCCACTACTCAAAAGCTGTGAGACTTTGGAAAGGTCCATTTTTCTTTTTGAAACTGGGATAATATAGTATATACTTCATAGGATAATTTTGAGGATTTAATGAGTAAATAGGCCAGAAGTGCTTAGATAAGCACCGGCCACATAGTGAGTGCTCATTAAATATCCTTTTAGTATTACAAATTCATCTCATGACTCAGAAACCCTCCATGGTTTGTAATGATTGCATTTTGGATTGAAGGACTCAAATAATGGACATGCCCCTGAAAAGTGCCACTCTAAGGAAAGTGCATTGCATGCCACATGGAGTTAATTGACCAAGAATTTTGATATCCCCTGGATGCTTTCCCCAGGTGTCCCTTGAGAATAGTCATCATTGATGACTATACACTTCCCCCCAGCAGGCCTTGCAACTTCTGTCCTGGAAATGGGGCTCTAGACTTCCTTGAAAAGCCTGGCTGTTCACTGATCTTAGTTCAGATGATGATTTCCAACCCTGTGTCTGCTGGGGGCTCCCTCTGCTGGTTCATTAGAATATATTAAAATCAATGGAATTTGTAGTTTCACCGTAGGAAATTGTTATCAAGGATTAATTATTATGTTTTATATTCCCATATGTAGTACCAAATATTTTTGGAAACTTCCTTTAGTAATCTAAAGTAAAGAGTGTCCATGATTAGAGACTTATTTAACTCCTAGTCTCAAAATTTTCCATTTTAAAGCCTAGATTCCTTAGGACATTGTTATGTTGAGGGTTTATATATGTCAGGAAATAGCACCTCAGGTTTATTCAGTTCATTATATATATATTTTTTTTTCAATTCAATGTGTCATGATGTACTTAAATAGCATTTTAAAATAACCTTTTTTGCTTCTTTTTGTATTTCATGATCCTTATCTCCTCCTTTCCAACCTCCTTCCCCTTCTTTGCAACTAGGATCAAACAACATAAATCGGCTAACTGCAAACATGGAAAATGGAGAAAATGAAGGAACAACTAAAATTCTTGCACCTTCACCAATAAAAAGGTCTGTCAGTTAACTGAAGGAACATGCTACTAAATGGTTTTCTGGTTGGCAGGTTAAGATTCTTCACTTTCCTACTTAAGTAATACTTTTGATCAAAATAGCCTGTAGTCTGAATAATTTTACTATTTTTTAAAAGATTTATGTATTTTTATAAGAACCGGAGTACAGGCCAGGTGCGCAAGAGGGTGAGAGTATTCACCAGAGACAGAGTGGGGAACAGAACAGGCAGACTGAAGAAATACACTCCTGAGGGGAGCGGCGGGCAAGACAGGAGAGGTCCACCGTGTCATGTGGGTTTCTCCCTGGCCAGCCGGGATCAAACCCATGCTACAGAGGCTGTGGACAGCTTCACAGTGTGGCGCTCAACTGCCTGTGCCACCAGGCAGTTTTAAAATGTACAACATTAGGACCTACCTCTGTCATGTGAGGGAAATGCTTCTGTTCACACAGCAAGGTGAAATCACAGATCATCTATGGTCTGTGTGCTCTGCAGCAAGGTGAAAATTCCATGGAATTTAAAAATGGTATGATAAAATGGACTAACTTTAATGTACTGTGTTCATTACAGTGACACACTGAACTGTGTTCCTGGAAAGAGGGTTTATAGCATTTAGAGGTTCAGGGATTCTGAAGTCAGTGATTTTATATGTATGCAGCATTTCAGGGCTCTCTGCAACAATTTTCCCAGCAGCATTCCCCAGCAGAGCGACCTTCCCCTCGAATACTACATGGATTGTGTCCCTGAAAGATCAGCCTTGTTCTCTGTTATGACAACTATTTGAGTGTCATTTTTTCCTATCTCTAATTACATTCACAGAACAGAATTTTAGACAATGAGTGGCTTTCATATGCTCACTTTCTTTATAGAGATGGCTCCACAGATATGCTCGAGGTGTCCAAGCAGTCAGAAATATGTGACCTTGAAAGACTTCTTGGATCCTCTACTCATCTGTTGTTAGTAAATAATGGCCTTTTCACTTAGTTGGATTTTGGCTACTTGGAGGGATATTGTTTGTAATTTCTTAGCAAAATAATTCTAAGAAATGCATCTTCTCAGAGTTGCAATATTTTCCCCAGGATTTTGCCTACATTTTCTGTGTTTAGGACCAGGACCCTCCCTTTACTAATGATCTTTTTTGGAATGACATGTTCTTGAGACCTGATCATTTGTTTTAGTTTGCCATGCTTCTGTTAACCTCCCAGCTGTGGCAAGTTGGCTTCATCAAACAGGGTATGTTTATGGTATGTCCAGCACAATAACAGCAATCCTCCATGAAATTTAGATTGCAGGCCTTTTTAGAATGTGTGGAAGGTTTTTCAATTCTCTTTGGAAATGCCTTCTTGCTGACAGGATTGATATCAGAAGACTGCTAAGCTTTTCCTACCCAAGTTTCAGATGAGAAATAGCTTAGGGAGTGAATGCAATTAATGTGCCACCCAGGATTTCATTATTCTTTAACTTTAACCTATTCTCCCAATTCCCCTTTCACTTCCCTTTTTAATTTCTTAGTCTCCCTTTTCTTACCTTTTCCTTGGTTTATTAAATCTACACACTTGATAATGCTGCTAATTAACTACCATATTTTCCCTGTGGAATAGAATGCTAGGGTATAAGTTCTTTTTTACTTTTTTTTTAGAAAATGACTTCATTTCCAAATGTCTTTGTTGGCTGCTTTAAAGATACCTGTTGTGCCATGATTGACGTTATGTAGAGAATTCCTCAAAAAGTCAGGGTTAGAAGTGGATTAGGAATTAACTAGCTGTCTCTTTTCTGAGGCTGAAACTTCTGGGAAATGAGTGGTGACACACCTCCCATCCCCCGCTGCTGGCTGACTTCTCCTGTTGAGTCCCTTCCACTGTCTTCTCATGTGTTTCTAAAATGATTTGTTGGGATTAAATAACAACTCAGTTATATTTACATTCTTAGGGCAGAAAGATGATAGTAGGTCAGGAAGTAGCATTTGAAAGTCATTCTAATTTGGAAGGATAAAGCATGGAGAAGCTGTGGTGGTGGGGGAAGGTCAATCTGGGTAGCCTGCAACTGCCCAGAACTCACTGTCCTTACAAATTCAGACCCAAGTCCAAAGCCAGGGGACTCTGACCATTGCTGGAAAGAGGGAGCCAGGCTCTCAAGGTTGGACGCCTGGTTTTCCTTCCTTATCAGGTTTCTTCTTTTCTTGACTCTACAGTTGTCCTTGCTGCCTATCCTCTTGAAAACTTCTTAACAATTGATGACCTGGCTTCTGCCAGGTCAGTACAATTAGAAAGGGGGAGGGGTTGGAGAACCAACAGTAATTGCTGAGACAGAAATTGCATATTCTTTTTGGAATGAGTCAATAAGTTTAAAGAAAAATAAATATACATTCTTAAATAATTGTTAGCTAATTTTATTGAATTAAATATATGATTTAGCTTTTATTTTCTTTATATATTTTTTTTTAATTAAAGCCTTAAGAAAGCAAAGAATGAAAACAGCCCTGGCACCCAAAGCAGCAAATCTCATGCACCATGGGAAGAAAATGGCCTGCAGAGGTAAAGAGATCATTGTTTTTATAAAGGAGAAAAGCAGAAAAGGGGTTAGCAGGCAGCCCATTAAATAATGCAGCTCATGTGCTGGGTTGCTGGTCATGATGAGCTGTGGACAAGGGATTCAAATTTGCAAATTGCCATGACCAAAACCTTCTGAAGTAGAAATCAGCAGGATGTGTCTCAATGTGAAACTTTCTTTTGGGAAGACAGAAGGAAAACTAGCCTAGATTAAGAAACTGCCTTATAGGTCAAGATGATGGCTTACAGTAAGATAATATGTTTCTGTAAACTCTAAATGACATACTAATGACAACTTTCCCCATTTCATAGTTCTTGTAAAAACTTCAGTTGAAAACTATAGCTGATTAGTAGTGATTGTAGAGGAACTTTATTCCTAAAACTATCTACATATTTAGTTTTACTGTTCAAAACTACCAAACCAGTGACAGACCTACATTGTAACTCCCTGGTGATGTAGTTATGGTGGTTCCAATTCTAACTGTTCCACTTCCTAGCTACTTTACTTGGAGCACTTCATTAAATATCCTGTATTTCCATTTTCCATTAAGTGAGTCCAATAATTGTACCCCAGTACTTAGGGGTGATGAATATTAGCTGAGGTAATGGCATGTGGTAGGTTTGTCAAAAATGCAAATTTTTGTTATTGCCATCACTCGTATGTGTTTATTTCTTACTATTGAAGGCCAGGGAGACAAATCCGTTTTTTCAAAATAATTGTTATGGCAATTTCCCAGAGAAATCAGATGGCACTCACAGAGCTAGAGAGAGAGAGATTTAATTGTCACACCAGCGGGCTCAGTGGGCTAGTTCCCAGAAGTCTGAGCCCCAAATTGCAGGAATGGTAAGGTTTTATACAGTTTGTATGAGGAAGCTTGTTACCCCATCCATCAGGGACTTTCTTATTGTTTGGGAAGGGGGTCAAGGTAGCCATAGCTACTACTGTGGGCAAGCAGCACGCTGCAGGAACTTTCTGCTCCAGCAAGCAGCAGACTTAGCAACTTTCTGCTTCATAATGACTTTTATGATTTATTTTACCAGATGTTTTTTGTCAATAAATTTTGTCATCCAGAGAACTGTGTGCCCACCATTCAGTATTTCCCTGAAAGTGCCAAATGTGCAGTTGCACATGCTCCTCTAGCCTGGGGGAGTGATTGCCCCCCTCCTCCCTGTGGGTATTGCTGACCATTCCTCTTCCACTCCAGCGGACTCTACAACTGTCCCAATGACCAAACAAAGTCTCCAAAGTTCCCTAACGTGCGCTGCAGAAACCCATCCTGTGGGAGTGACAATGACTCTGTTCAGCCAACTAGGAGAAGGTATGCTGCATGCAGCCCCTCAGGTTTTAATTTTCAACTGATATTCTGGGTCCTAGTTACATTTTCATCACAGGTGATTTTCATAATGTAACTGTCTCCTGAAGATAACAGAAAGCCTTTTTTTTTTTAAGATAAATTAACCTAGGGATCCTGAAGCATTTCTCTTCAATAGTCAGTTTCAGAGAATTAGTTCACAAAATATTAATAGGAACTTGCTTTCTGTATTTTAAGACAGACAAGTTAAATGTACATTCTGTATATAATATGTACTAACAAAATATATTAGCAGTACATTTAATATGTATTATATATCACATGTAGCTTATATTAAACTGACACATATTAATGCATAAAAATAATAAATTTTTCTACCTGAGATGAAAAAATTGCATTTGTAGATAAATCTTCTTAGTGAGACTCATGCTCAGCTCCCTATACTTACATTATTGTATAAACTTTAGTAAAACCCCTTTCAAAGCACAGAGAAAATGAATCCAGTTACATTGTACCCAGCAGGTCAGTTTGTGTGATTGTATGTATTTAATCATTTTTTTGTAAATTGTTTAATTTAGATATATAAATCTGTATCTAGAAGTTTTGAACTCTCTCTGCAAAGCAGCGTAGGCAATGTGACAGTTCCAAAAGTGGAATACCTAGATATGGCTTTCCAGTGACAGTTTTTTTTTTTTTTTTTTTTCATTTCAACATGATGGAGACTCTGCATTTTGCTTGTACTTTACACTGTTTTACACTGCATTTTGTAAGTGAATTTTACAGTAATTAGAATCATGTTCTCAGAGAACCATCAAGAGTCTCTGTTCATTTGCAAAACAGAAGCCCTTCTCTCTCAATGCCCTGGTTTATTCTTACTTGCTGATCTATTGCTCTGATTCATCTTCAC
Organism: Talpa occidentalis; assembly: GCF_014898055.3. Classification (NCBI taxonomy): domain Eukaryota; kingdom Metazoa; phylum Chordata; class Mammalia; order Eulipotyphla; family Talpidae; genus Talpa; species Talpa occidentalis. Next base: position 67,015,255 of record NW_023604972.1, read on the forward strand.
CTAGTAGAATTGAGAAGAGAAGTTGGAGCATCACCAACATTGATTAGAAAGAATCATAGATCAATAATTGGCATTTATTATTTACCATGTTTCAAGTTTTGAGCAAATTGCTTGTTCTGTATTATCACATTTGATCCTATAACAAACAACCTCATGGAATTGGCATTGGTATCCTTCATTCACTAAGCATTTCTAGATGAGAGGGATTAGTGCAGGGAATTGTTGCACAAATGTGAATAGGAATGAAGAAGCAGAGGCAGAGATCTGGATGTTCTATTGCCCCTTGTTTGGCGGAATTAACAAAGAGAAGGAAGTATAACCCACAGATCCAGAAGCTGTTTTTGCCCCTGAGCTGCACTCTGAAACCTGTGCTTATTGCTGACAAGGCAATAACCTCCACTGGCAAACGAATCATGCTTCTGCTGCTAGGGCTACTACTCCTGCAGCTAACACTGTGGAAAGTGTACTTCTTAGGAGTGTAAGAATGGATGCTATGGCTGCTGCTAAGAGCAGAGTCTCTTCCCTTTCCTGCTGTTTTCAAATTGCAGTTGAGTGCCTCTCGATATGGAACCCAGACTGCAAAGGAGTCCAGGAAAATGTAATTTTCACACTTCCAGTCTTGTCAATACAGTAGAGATTATAGAAGGGTCAGAATGAGGTTGAACACCCACAGAAAATACCTAGTCCAGCATTAACATCTTTTATAGCTAAGAACGCGAGACTCAGGGAGATGACAGTGCTGTCTTTTGACACAGCTGGGATTTGGATCCAGGTCTGTACATCTAAGAAAGGCAAAGATAATGAAACCTCATTTAAGTAAGGCAGGGAAAAAAAGTTTCTGCCTTCTTACCCTACCAAGGATTATTTAACTTGGGCAGTCCTCTAAATCAGAGCAACTCCTGAGAAATATTTTAAAGTGCATTTCTGTGTGTGTGTGTGTGTGTGTGTGTGTGTGTGTGTGTGTGTGTGTGTGTGTGTGGAGGGGTTATGACTGTTGGTAATCACTATATTAAGAATTTGTACTCTATGATTATTGTTCATAGATGGATTTTGATAGTTTTTCATCCTTAATGATTAGTGCAATTTGTCAACATTCCCTAAATAAAATAAACACATGTTGAACAGATGCTCATTTTGTTTTAAATATATTTGAAAATGAGTTTACCAAGTTTTTGCTAAAATATATCAAAATTTACATTTCCCCCCAAATTAACAGCTTGCAATATTTTGTAGTGTATATATTCCTGAATCCAGACTTAATGACTTTTATGCTAAGATACATTTTTTTGCAGGCTTCCTGTGAAATACAGAGAAGTAATTGTGGTGAGTGAATACAGGAGCCTTTTACTAGTAATGTCCAGAGGGAAAGACTATTTCAGTTTATAGGGAAGAAAATCTTTTTGTCTGGGAAACTATTTAGCCAGTTGTCTGGTTGTGTGTGTCGCTTGAAAACTCACTTATTGGGTATGTATGTTTTAAGGAGACCAGCCATTGATGTAGAAGAGCAAAAGCTTATCCTTTTTCTTTCTTTCTACTATGAAATGCCCTGTAAATGCCTCTGTCCATGACAGTCTTGTTTTATCTTCTCACAAATTTACCTTGCCCCTAGGCACAAATTCCTATGTAGCTTTATTAGGTCACATTTAAAACAGATTTTTCACCAGAATGGGAGAATCTCGAGGATTCAAATGTAGTAATAGGAAATCCTGTTTTTCAGTGAATGTTCAGATAATCTGTTTTGCAAAAGATATAAAAAATGTCCTATTTTGCCAACTGTTTGTCCCTAGATAGATGTATCTGTAAAATTCTGGCTGTGTCTAAAACACTGGTCCTTAACTTTTTGGACAATAGGTTTGAAAGTATGATATAATGTTGGGTCTGTATCCTGGCATGGGAGAGGTACATAATTAAATATACATAGACATTTTCATATAATTTTGAAGACTTCTGGTTTCAAAGCTTGCTTGTTTAAACTCCTGTTTCTAGAAAAATAAATCCAGCATACTCTATATCAGTACAATTTATTTTCACCCTTTACTTCGAAAATATCTACATCAAAAATATCATACCTTTATCATAGATACTATGTTCAGCAGCAATAGGCAGAGTCCCTAGCCTTTGGAAGCTTATAGCATGTTGGGAGAAAAATATATGAATCATGCAAATGCATGTGTAGATATGATTTTTATATGTGTTCTTGGGGGGAGTATAGTTAAAAACTTATTATGAAATCTGACGTGCATATAGAAAAATAAGCTGTCACAGGTATAGCAGCTTGATAAACGTTTACAAATCAAACACCTGTGTAACCAACACTACTAGGGGAAGTTTTGCTGACTTGCTGAGCAAACTCATCAAAAAGTTGGGGGGATTCTCTGAGGTTGGATGCTTGAGCTGTACTTGAGATAAGATCAGCCAAAGAGAAAGAAGATCATTCCAGGGAGAGCATTAGCATGTGAAGAGGTCTTGGGATGGCAGGGAGTGGGGATAGTTGATGGCCTCTAGATTATGACAGAACTTGGCTTGACTGACTGTAAACCTAAGAATTGCATACTAAACTCACCTTTGGATGAGTGGAACTTAGCAGACATGTGCATTGTTATTTATAGACTTCACCCCCAACTAGGTTACTGCTTCCTGAGGCCATTTGATGTTATATTTATGGGATCTGTTACAGGACTGGAATACATGTGACTTAAATGTTTGCTGAGGTGACAAAATACATGGAAGATATGAATTAACTGAAGTGAAACGTGTTTTGATGTGTTTTCCTTAACTAATTTTCTGTTTCCCTTAATCTCTTCACTATTTTTTTTTTCCTTAGGAAAACCCATAACAGTGGTGAAGACTCAGATCTAAAGCAAAGGAGAAGGTAAAAACAACCAAAAAAAAAAAAAAATTCTAGAAAGGGAAGACGATTAGCCGATTAGTGTAACTCAGATTTGAGTGTGCTCAAAAATGGGGGAGAGGGTTTTTTAGGTGGCTGTTTTAAAATATTGTAAAATATTGTTTTAGCTTTCATAAGCCAATTTTGGCTTCAACTCCTTCTCAGTCTTCCATTCTATCCTTAGCAATTTCTCTTTGGTTTTTTTTTTTTGTTTCTTTGTGTTTCAGAGGAACTGTTCTCAGTTATTGCTACCTTAAAACCGCCCCCAAACTTGGTAGCTTAAAGCAACAACCACCATATATATCTTATATTATTGTGTTTCTTTAACATATACTTTTATAGATTGTCTTCCTAGTCTCACATGAAGCTGCAAGTCAGAATGGTGATCAAGGCTGGGATATCCAAGAAGCCTTTCTCTCTCATATCTGGCATCTTGGCAGAATGGTTGGAGGCTTGGGGCTTCTCTCTCAATGATCTCTCCACATGGGCAACCAAGATTATGGCTGGGGTGGGGGGAAGGCAAGTGGTGCAGGATCTACCAGCCTTATCAAAGGATAGTCCTGGAACTGATAGTTTCCTTCTACCTCATTCTATTGGTAAAATCAGTCACAAAACCACTGTGAATTCCAGGGAAGGGAAAATAAACTCAGCCTCTCAATTGTGTGTGTGTGTGTGTGTGTGTGTGCGTGTGTGTGTGATGTCTCTTAGCCCACCAAAGCAGCTTATATATATAACTTATAGCTTTGCTATGTTGGTGTGTTCTGTTGGAAGGTCCCTTCTGGAAATGTGGTGACATTTTCCTTAGTCCGTTTTCACATTTCTATAGACTCATTCAGAGAAGGATAATACAGCTACTTTTATTTGGACTAGTAATTTTACTGCAAAATTAATTCCAAAAGAACCAACATGAATCTTTCTGAAATTTTTCATTTATCACAAATGAAAGTTTTTTTCTTCTGTTCTTCACATTTTCTTTTCAGGTCACGCTCACGCTGTAACACAAGCAGTGGTAGTGAATCAGAAAATTCTAACCGAGAACACCGGAAAAAGAGAAACAGGTAATATTGGAATATCATATTAATAGGAACTCAGGAATCAGTGGCTGCTATCAGGTAGAAGCTGTCTGTCCTGAGAAATATTCAGCCTGATTTTTCCATCTGTGTTTAAGAAGAAATTCTGGCACTATTTTGAGCATTGTTTTAGGTAAACTAAACTCAACTTCTTCAACTGAGTGTCTTAGCTTTTTAAGATGATTAAACAACTTTACAATGAAATCTCTTCCTGTTAATGAAAAAAAAGATGATCTATATTTAGGTCCAATGTGTAGTGAATTTGACTAAGAATTGTAAGAAATTTAACATTTGTAAAGGGATTTCTCCCTGAAGTATCTTTCAACGTGACATTATTGTATTTTGCCCAACAGAAAAACAGGAGCCCCACCATTTTATTGTTTTCCATGGTTTCAGCCTTGTGTATTTATGTGCAAATATGTGTTAATAGTCACATCAATTACACACAATTAGATAAATGCAGTTAGTTCATGTCTTTAAGACTCATTTTTAAGAGCCTGTTAATAGCATCATTTGGCATGTAATTAGTATTGGAGATGGCTTAATGCATTAATCAGTCCTCTCTGGCGCTAAAATATTTTTATGGGGCCTCCATGGTGGCCTAGGGGTTAAGTCTCAGCATTACCACCACCAAGGCCTGAGTTGGATCCCCAGCAGGGAGCTAACCCATATTGTCAGCAGACCTCTCCTGTCTTGGCTGCTGTTCCCTTAAGCAGTGTGTTTTAGTAGAACCTCCTGTTCTGCTCCCTACTGTTTCTGGTGAAGTCTCTTACCCCCTGCACCTGTGCCTACACCCCAGATCTTCAATGCAAAAATAAAATTTTTTTAAAAATTATATGAAAACAAGTATTCGCATGGTTAAGGAACACCTGGTTGGGAGTGGAGAGGGATTTTGTTACCAGTTATGCCAGTTTCTAACCCAAAGATTCTCAGAGGGAAGCATTTCTGTCCCCCATATCTTGGCAATATTTTGGGACACTTGTTGATATTTTGGAGGGGAACTGCTACTGGTCAGGAGCACTGCTAAACGTTGTCAGTGCATAAGACTAGCTCCCACAACAAAGAAGTGTCTGGTTCAAAAATGTTGGGAAACCTTTTGTCACCTGATATGGAACTCTGGCCTGGTTGCTTTCCTTATGGGAATCCTATTCTTGCCTATAAAATGCAGAAGTTGGATCAGGTAATTTCCAAGTTTCTTCTTTAGTGACCAGAGCCCTAGTGTTTGGCTAACTTAACAAAGCCAGTGTATTAATAGTCCAGAAAGCACTGTTAGAGTAGGCCTTTTTCTTAGAAAAGCTTTCTTTGTGAAATTTTTCTTAGGTGTTGAAATCACACTGGAGAGAGGTGAATTATCGACATGTTGTGACCTTTCTCATGGATATTTCACTTTCTTCATCTTTAAAACCCAAGTATGGGAGCTAACTCCTTCAAGTACCTCTTGCTCTAAGATTCATTATTTCTACACAAATCACACAAAGCAAAAGAAAAATCCACCCCCATATTTATATTTATTGATCAATCCTCTATCTTAACAAAATCTATTTCTCTTCTGCCTACTGCATTCTAAGTTGTGCTCACTGATATTCTAGTCTCATTTTCTCAGAAGGTGGCCATTTTAGAACAGTATGTTTTGGGAGCAAAATTGTTCATGCTGACATTGGCTGTGAAAAATGAAACACTGTTTAAAGGTTGCCAAAAAATCATTAAATAACTCATTACTGATCCAGTTGAACTTCCTTCAATATGCCTTGTGTTATTTTCTCCTTCAAGGACTTCTTTTCCCACACCAGCAAATTTTTAAATTGACTTTCTTTGTACTGAACAGGAAGCATATTTTAGAATGAGGGTGGTTCTGAATATTTAAATGCTAATGTACTTTGTAAGACTAGTAGTGAGAAATCACATTTGAAACACTCAGTGAAACAAAGGCTGTGCAACTCATTTATTTTATCGGCAGAAATATTGCCCCAGGATTACATAAGTAGCCTGTGTATAGTGTACTGGTCTACAGTCGCTAGACCCTGGGCATAGCAGATAGTAGGCACAGAAAGAAATATGTCTCCCAGTTACAATCCCTGCTATGCAGCAGGCGACAGTGTGCAGGAAAAGAGGTGAAGATACATTGTTAATGCCTTTTGGTGCCATATACCATTGTGATGTCTCTGAGTCCTCCATCCATCATTAGCCCTTTAAATTTTGCCAGAATCTACTCATTCCACACTAGGATGCATAAATATGGATGTTTAGGCCACAGCCCTCATAATGGGCCCAATATGTCTTCAATCTGTGATGAAGAGTTGTCTCCCTATCTCTGACTTCCTACTTCTGCAAAAAATTGCTTGGGGAGCAGATGATTAATCTCTTCAACTCATCTTTTTTTATCTTGGCAAACAGTGGTAGGGCCAGCCAAACTCTCAGCATTTTCCTTTGTGCTTTCATTAAAGGACTCTAGTAACCCGAGAAAGGGGAAGGCCAAATTTTGTCCATGCTGATGTTCTACTTCCTGCTGGCAAATTCTCTAAACTCAGCCCCAGGTGCTTCATCACTTTCTCATCCAGGATTGTGTCCTGACACCCCACTTTCTCAGCTTCCATGGGGAACTGTAGCCTGAGGCAGAGGGACAACTCTGGACAGATTTGCTTTCCCAACACTATTTTGAAGTCCAGGGTGTGTGCAGTGCCGCCGTAGGCAGTCAGGCTTTCTGGAGTGTGTGTGGCCTTTGGGTTGTTATTCCCTTTGCTACTCCTCGCTGGATTTCTTTTCTGATTTTATTTTATCAAAAAATATTTTTTATTGAAGTAACATTGCAGTATAAGCTGTGCTTTTTAAGTGTGTATCATTACAAATCTGTGTCTATGTATAGTATGTTAAGTTCACCACTCACATCCAATTCCATCCTTCACCATACAATTGACCCTTTGGCCCCTTACCCAGCCCTTTCTCTCTTCCTTTCTCATAACCACTAATTTGGTCTTGTAGTCTAAAAGTTTATTTTTGTTTTAATCAGTTCATTTGTTTTATTTCTTTATGTACCTCACATGAGTAAAATCATTTGGTGTTTGTCTTCCTCCATCTGACTTATTTGACTTAGTATAATCACCTCAAGTTCCATCCATGTTGTTGCAAATGGCAGGGTTTTTTTTTTTTTTCCTTTCTTTAGATAGCTGAGTAGTATTTTATGGAGTACAAGTCCCACATCTTCTTTATCCACTGGTCTGTTGATAGACTTAGTTGTTTCTGTCTCTTGGGTTTTGTAAAAAATGCTTCAATAAACATGGAGTGCATATATCTATTTGAAATTAGTGTTTTTTTTTTAATTCTTCCAGCAAATATTCACAAGTGGGAAAACTAGATCATATGGAATTTCTATTTTTTGTTTTTGAGAAACCTCCATACTGTTTGTAACAACTGCACCAAGTGATAGTCCAACAATGTAGGAGAGTTCCTTTTTCTCCATATCCTCACCCAACATTTGTTGTTTTCTTATCTTTTTTTAATAGCTGTTCTCACAGGTAATGAGGTGGTATCTTTTTTTTGCATATCTATTTGTTTTTATTTCCCTTCTATTTTTAATATAAGGAAGTCTTATCTGTTAGGTTTCAGGCTTCTCTGGAAATAATTGTTTTTTCACAGTTTACTCATCAGAACTTAAGCTGCTTTGGTGTGCCAATGGATAACAATTTAAACATCTCTCATTTTATTTGAAAAGAAACACAGTTTTTTAAAACAATGTTTACTTATCAATTCCGTCCAAAATAAAAGCTGTGGCTATTAACAACCACTGGAAAAAACCATTAACCATACCCAATCAGGAAGACTACTATTAAAAATAAAGATTCCTGTTTTGTTTAGCTTTGTTTTTTAGAAAAATAGAATTGTAGGTCAGCAACCCCACAACTTGGGATCTAGAGCTGGCTAATGAGGCCAGAGTGTGAGATTTCTTTTTGTCAGCTGGTACATAGATGTAAGATTCACTCATAAGAGTTTCTTATAACACTTCTGTGTGGGGGGATTGTATTTTTCTTTATCCCTTTCTATGTGAGTATCTTTCATAATCTGGAATGGGAATCCTATACTTTTTTTTAAGTTTTTAAGTTTGACAAGATAGCTTACTACTGGGAATTGGAGCGTAGCTTCTTGTTATAACATTTAAGATGACAAAAGGCCCTATTTTCCCCTTATTGCTTTACTTAGATACTCATCTTTATCTGTAGTCCTTGCCTCCCTTTTTACACTTTCTATACATTTTTGCTCATCCAGTTTCTCTTTTGTTCTTAGTTTCTTACCCACTTTTCCTCTCTGTCATCTGCCTTTTCTGAATTATGTCTCTGAGAGCCAATCGTGTGTCCGAAAAATCCTCAAAGAAAGTGACTCAGGGACTTGGTTCTGCCATGTACTGGTATTTGGCCTTGGGCAACTCACTCAATTTAAATCTTAGTTTTCTCATCTTTAAAGTCAAATATATAATACATGATCTGCTTCATTGAATGAATTACTGTAAAGATCAAATGATATGACATGTAAGAGAGGAGAATGCTTTGGTGTAGAGAAACCACAGGGTTTTATATCTAGCATTGGATTTACTACCTCTTTACCAGACCATCTCTATTCCACCCCTTCCCCAGCCTTTTCAACTTTTATTTTAGTCCTTCTTCCTTTCTTCCATTTTCCTAGATTTACAAATTTGTACTTTTATAACAAGTTGAATTTTTATTCTTACCCTCTGATTTATAGGTAGACTATAGGGTCTCATGACCTCATGAAATTGTATGTAAAATTGTGTGTTTCCAAGTATTTAATTTTCTGGTGATTGAGTCTGTAACTTCTGTCAGATTTTTAAGTGTATCTATATGACTCCAAGAAAGTTATGAACTATTCATTATAGTTTGAATGGTGACAGGTTGATAGTAGGAAATGAAACTGATATTTCAATTCACTAGGTTGATTATAAGCTAAGATACTTAAAAATTCTTTAGAAATTACTTGCTTTCCTCTACCATTTTGTGAACCAGTCATTTCAACTAAATTCATCAGAATTGAAAATCTACAAAGCAATATATATTTAATGAGGTATGTTAATATATGTAATACATAAATGTTTGTATTTATGTACAAAATGTATTAGTGTATATATAAATGCATATATTTTTTATATATCTCTATATTATTGACTTTTAAAATATATGCTTTCATATATATGATACCATAATATAATCTATGTATATACATAATGTATAATCTATTAGATTATATAAGCTTTTACTAGTTAGAATTTTGAATCTTATACCTGAGATCGCAAGGGTAAGCCAGCTCCTCCTTTTAGGTTTGGGCCCAGTGCCACACTCTGAACTTCTTCAGGATGTATGCTGAAGGAGTTTCCTAGGTCCTCCATCAACAGAATAAAATGTTTCACAAATAGCTTTCCCTTAAAATACCTTGAGTTTAATAAAATATCCTCCACATTCAAGGGAAATGGACTACAAAATATTCTTTGTGCTATTGATGAAAATTAGCTGGGGAGAATTTGTGGATTGCTCAATCATTAGCTTTAATATGCTGCTAGGCTTTCAGAATTTCAAAGTAGGAGAAGAGGAGGCATGGAGAAAAAAAAATCTAGTGTTTTTTTGCATGAGCATAAAGTGGCAGTAACTCTGGAGCCTGGTGAGGGTTAAGAGAGAAGCTTGGAATGAGAGCAGGACAAAGTCACTTAGCAATAAGAGATCATTTAGACCTTTTCCTTATTTTGTTCTGTTACTTTTGCATTGTAAACGTGGGTTGTGTACACAAGGCTGTGTTTCATGTGTGTGCATATGCAGGCTCAGTAGAGCACAGAACAAAGAACTAGGCTTGCATTGTGAATTTGACCCTGCTTTGAAGAGCTGTGTGTCTGGCTCTGATTACCCTCTGATTTTCAGTTTTCTCATGTGCAACGTGGAATGATAACCCCTGCCTACTCACAAGAGGTTTGTGAAGATTCAGGAGATAATGGATGCATTTTGAATAGTAGAAAGTGCCCCAAATTGGCAAATACTACTAGGTGAGTGAGAGTTGGCTGCTCAGTGTTAATGGAGTTCCTGTGGTAGCTGTTTGTGGGCCCTGGTCTCTTGAACAAAAAAGGACATCAGTTTTTATAATCTGATAAGTCATACATGTTGTTCGAGTTTCTTCTTGCTTCCTAAATGTCTTCTAGAATCTGTATCTAATGTAATGTAATAAGATAGTTTTAAATATGTGCCATAAGGATTTTTATATCATTTTTCTAAAAGAAGAAACTATCCTATGTGACCCTGTAGCATGCAGGTACCATGCAGCTGAGTAGGATGAATCTAGAAATCCTGATTTGGGTAAGGTTTTGTTGTTAGCACAACATTATTGTCTTTGTGCGTAAGAGAAAAATTGTGTTTGGATGATAGAAAATTTAAGACTATGGGCATATTTTCCCTGTGGCCTAAAAGAGGTAACTGTTTCCTTACCATAATCACTTACTGACTGTCCTGACCCTGATTTTTGGAAGGGTTGTAAATAAGACACAAATTGTGGGTATGGGAAGGGCAGTTCATACAAAGCCATGGAAACAGACAATGTTTACCAGGCCATAGATGGCAAGGGTTTCTGATTTCTACTTTAATAGGACCTATCAAGACTTAGGTATTTGATTAGGATGATTTAGGGCTTCCAGAGCATAATCAAAGTTGACAGAGTGACTGTGGAAGTGACTGTAGCAGCAGAGGAATGCTGTCAGATTACTGAGTGAAGGCAAAGTAGGCTAAAAAATTAGGAAACCAAAAGAATTTGAAATGGAAATTGCACCAAAGATAGCCCATGGTAGTTGGAAGAATATAGGAGTAAGTGGAAGAGACATAAACACCTTTTAGGGCAAAGAAGAATAATTTGATGATGAGGGAGGTGGAAAAAGCAAATGAATTTTTTGCTTCCTGGTCTTCAGGGAGGATGTTGACAGATGCCTGGAACCAACATAAATTTCCCTAGGGAAGAAAATCTGCTGGAAAAAAATGAAGATTGGTTTATAGCAGGTGATCTAAAAAGGAGCACAGCTGATGAAAAATACAAGTTCACACTCAGTTGGGACCTGCAGATTTAATATTAGCAGTGGAGCAACCACATGAAGCAATCATCTGGAAAGTTATGCTCTAGCTGAAGAGTAGAGGTTTGTTTCAACACGTCTGACTAACTTGGAAATAAAACACAAATAGAGAAACATAAGAGTTTTGAAGCTAGAAAGGATCTTTGCAATAATTCAGTAGATGAAGAAAAATACCTGAGCAAAGATATTTGCCTGTGGGTCTGTGAGAGATAACGGCAGAGCTGGGAGTAGGCAGAACTTGGGAACAACATGTTTTTCTTATATCATCTTGAAACTTCATTATACGTTTGCTCAGTGAGATTTCTTTGGTTTAGCATTAAGCATCGTCTTTATCTCAGTGAATAAGAAGTGAATTAAGAGCTGGTATAAAGAAAGGTCCTGTTAGGAACAAAACTGCCCCAGTAAAGGTAGAGGGCAAAATAAAAGCCATGGGGACTTACAAAAGAATTCATTTGGCAATGTAAAGTTTTGCAGAAGAGGCAGAACTATAATTGGGAAGATAGGAAAAAAGAGACTTGAAATAGTCATTATCTTCATTATTGTTATCAAACAATTACTTGGCATTTCATCTTCAAAACCCTTTGTAGACTTTAATTAAGTGTCAAATGCAGTTAAAATCTAAATTGTATGGATAGTCTGGAAAAGTAGGATGTTGTAACTTGGAGACATGAAGAAAATATATTAGATTTCTACTATTCTGAAATATTGTCAGAATATGTTCTATTCTTAAGCAGCCCTCTCCTTTACACAATAATAATAATTTTAAAAAGCCTTGTTATGATAAGGTTTCCTACCACAACTGTTAGCTCTCCATAGCTACAGATGATAAAATTGATAAAATATGGTAAATGTTGAATTATTGCATTGAAGAGACAGGAAAGAAACATTTAGTATTTTTTTAACTTCACCTTTAAAATCAACATTTAAAAGTGGTACACCCCCTTGGGACTTTCATAACTGTAATGTAAGGATGTATTTTGACTTTCTGAAGGGTACTTTCTTGATACAATGATTACAGTATTTTTATTCTTTTTTTTAAAGATTTATTTATGCATACAAGAACTGGGGTACAGGCCAGAGGTGTGGGGGGGAGAGGATTCACCAGAGACAGAATGGGAAACAGAACAGGCAGATTGACCAGAATACACTGCTGAGGGGAGCAGGGGGCGGGTCAGGAGAGGTCTGCTGCGCCATGTGGGTAGCTTCCTGGCTGGGGAGTGAACGCACGCTGTAGTGGCTGCAGATAGCTTCATAGGTTGCATCTGAACCACCTGCACCACCAGGTAGACCCAGTATTTTTATTCTTCATAATGTAAATCGCTTCATTAAAATTAAAATATAGCAGGAAAAGGTATTCCATACCTAAAGTTAAATGAGACTTACAAGCAGAATCATTAGGAGTCATAATTGTCATTTAAACATCTGTTTATTCACTTACACATAAATAAAATAGTTAATTCAACTCTTGAAGCCTGAGGGTTACCATCTTCTTACTCTGAAAGGTAGGATTTTTCCTTTCTATGTGGCTCTTGTGTTTCCTGAACAGTTCAGCCGTGGGAGAAATGACACTTTCATTCTTGTAATGAGGCACCATTAGCCAGAGGCCTTTCGTAAGGCTGTAATTTCAAACTTCATTACAGATTAAGGCAGCCATACCACTGATTACTCAGGAAAATACGTGTCTGTTGTGACTCTCCAAAGAGCTGTACATTTTTAATGCACCTTGTTAAAATATTTATGAACAGTGTCACCAACAGAGGGCATCTGTCTTTGAAACATGTTGGGTCCCAAGGATAGTAATTGAGTTTCACCGTCCTCACTAAAGAATGATTAGAAAAATAAAAGTTAAAGGTATATGTCATAGTTTGAAATTCTTTCTGATTAAGTTATTATTTACTAGCAAGGTACAGGAAATATGTAGGCCTATATCTAGGAGTTTTAATTTTTTTACCATCAGAGTAGAGTCTTAATCTGAAGGTACCCAGCTAAATTCCAATCAATGAGAATGAACATTCTCATATTGTACTTCCTTTCAACATCTGTCTTCTGGGAAAAAGTGTATGTCTAAGTCAGTCCTTATCTTTACTAGTAGATTTAACTTCTCAAAATACTTTATTTTCAAATTTTTCAGCTTTTGACCCAAAATATTTATTTTATGAATTCATCCTACATATATTCTTGTTAATGTATGCAATGGTGTATATTTGTAGAGAGTATTCTGTCTTACATTGTTAATAAAGGACTAGAAAAATTCGTGTTTATCTATGCAATATAGTTCTATGCACTGGTTAAAAATAACTGTAGTTTTATTATCTCTAATTGCTGTATAATTCATTAATTTAAGTTTTTATATTTTTATTGAGGTAATATTGGTTTACAACACCATGTATGATTCACAGGTATAGGTTCACACTTCTTCAGTTGCATGTTATCACACCACACCCACCACCAAGGCACCCGAGTTGCGGGCCCCCTCCACACTTTGCTGCCCACCTCCCACTCTCTCCTTCAGTTCTGCACTTAGATTTCTAGGGTTTGTTTTGTTTTGGTTTTCTCAAAAATACTTAAAGGTGTTGACTTTCTAGAAAAAAAAAAAAATTTAAGATTTAGACCTGACCCTGAGCTATGCAGTGCTTTACTTCAGAATAGAAATTACAGTCTAAAGGACTCCAGGGCTGAGTTAGAGTTTTATAACTATCCCTGAGCAATGGGAAGCATGCCTTCTAAGTACGAGAGAAAATAGCGCCCAGCTACTTTGATACCGTCCATCAACTGTATCTTCCTAATTTGAGTCCTTTAGCCCAGAGGGTATCCAGAACTGCTCCCCTCTAGCAGGCATGGAGGTTATAGCTGTCAAATGAAACATAGAACAGTGTGTATCAGTTCTCTTAATATACATGTATGTAAAAACGTAGACCAATGTTATCTTGATTAAAAGAAAAAGAAAACGCGTGTATGTGTGTGGCTGTATGCACACATACTCACACTCATGTGCATCAAATTTCATGGAAGTGTTTGTTTCAAAAAGTTAATTATTGTGACCTCAAGTAGTATACCTTCTTATATATTTCTTCAGATATTTCCAACATTAAGATCATAGCAGTATATGTTAAATTTTAATTTCCTCTGTACATGCCATGCAAGAGTAATTATTTTTTCAAATCTGTAAAAAATACAATGTATTCTGTTAATTTTCAAATAGTAGAATATCAGAAGTGAAACTTTAATGAGGAAATATATACAGCTCAGTGTCTTCAAGAGTGTTACAAGAGCATTTGTTACTTAACACAACTCCCTTTAATTTAGAAAGATTTAGATAATTTCCTTTTTTTTTTAAGATTTATTTATTTATTTATTTATACAAGCACTGGGTACAGTCAGAAGCGCGGGAGGGTGAGAGAATTCACCAGAGCCAGCAGGGAGCAGAACAGGCAGAAGAACCGAAGTACACTGCTGAGGGGAGCAGCGGGCGGCAGGAGAGGTCTGCGCGCCATGTGGGACCCTTGCCCAGCAGCCGGGGATCGAACCGGCATTACAGAGGCTGCGCACAGCTTCGCAACCCAGCACTCAACCGCTGCGCCACCGGGGAGGCCTGATTTAGATAATTTCTCCCTCTTTTTAACTTTAATTTGGTTTACATTATCTCTGATCAAGTTATATATAAAACAAATAGTTGTCCTCTGTCTATTTATTAGAATTAGTGAGCAAATCCATCTATCTACCCACAGTCTATACCAAGTTCTGTGACAGTACAACCAAAGACACCTGTTCAGAAAGACAAATGAATCTAAATGTGTTCTTTTCTTGCATTGTTGTTTTGAAGCAGTTCTGTTTATGCAGTCACAGTACTGGGGCAATTATCTTGCAAATCTGCACTGGCATCCCAACACCTGGAAGCGTCAATGTGTGAAATGAACACCCTGAGCAGCTTCCTTAACTTACATAAAATAGAAGCTGGATATTCAAATTACAGGTGTTTGATTTTTGCAAGGTGTATTTATGACTTCAGAACATCATTGTGGTGCATTCCAGACAATGTTTACACATTAATTAATCTCATGCTTTTAATTACTTGCTTTTTTCCCCCCATCCTCCTCAACATCATGGTCTCACCATTACAAATTCATGATACAAAAAGTCCAAAATTTCTGTATGCTGATTTTGGTCCATGGGAAGGTTTTGTTAGGTCTATAGAATATACTTTAAAATTTAGAACTGGTTAACCATACTAATTAGATAAGTTCACTTTAAAAGTCCAGATTTGTGGACCATCTTATTAAAAATAAGAGCATTTGGCTTTAGTGATATCTTTGGGGGGGCTTGATTCCAACAGCAAGGGAAACAAAAGCAAAAATAAACAAATAGGACTACATAAAACTAAAAAGCTTTTACACTAGAAAAGAAAC
Organism: Talpa occidentalis; assembly: GCF_014898055.3. Classification (NCBI taxonomy): domain Eukaryota; kingdom Metazoa; phylum Chordata; class Mammalia; order Eulipotyphla; family Talpidae; genus Talpa; species Talpa occidentalis. The sequence goes on from NW_023604972.1 coordinate 67,030,723, forward strand.
CACCATTAAAATGGAAAAAAAAAAAACCCTTCCAAATGGGAGAAAGTATTTACATGTCATACCTCTGACAAGAAGCTGATATTCAAGATCTATAAAGATTTCATACAATTAAATAAAAAGAAAAAAACCTAATCAAAAAGGGGGCAGAAGAGCTAACTAGAAACTTCTGCAAAGAAGACGTAGGCATAGAAAACAGGCCTATGAAAAAGTACTCATCATTGCTTATTATCAGGGAAATGCAAACCAAAACCACAATGAGATACAACTTCATTCCTGTGAGAATGACTCTTTTCAAAACAGAACAGAAACAAGTGTTGGTGAGAATGTGGAGAAGAAGGCACCCTCTACGCTGCTGGTAAGAATGTAGACTGTTCTAGCTCTTGTGGAGAACAGTACAGAGAGTTGTCAAAATATTAAAAGTAGAACTACCATATGATCCAGCAAATGCACTCTTAGGTATCTACCTGAAGAACCTAAAATCACAAATTCAAAGGCATATATCATTTCAGCACTATATAATACAATAGCCAAATTATGGAAACAACCTAGGTGCCTGATGGGTAGATTAAGATGCGGTGTATATAAATAATGTACTACTACTCAGCTATTAAAAAAATAAAGATTAAAAAATCTTTCCATTTGCAACATTGTTCGAACTAGAGAGGATTATGCTAATAGAAATAAAGTAGAAAGAGGAAGACAAATACCAGATGGTTTTACTGATACGTGGAAATACAGAAAAATAAACTAAGAAACAGAGAAAAACTAAACCAAACAAACCCCAGAAATCTGACTGTAGAATTTAGAGAGCCAGAGCAGCGTAGAGAGGGGGGCAGCTAGGGAGCAGTATGTGGAGGGGCTCAGTGGACTATTATGGAGGACCAAGAGTGCCTTGGTGGTGGGTGTGTTATGGTAACATACATACGAAGACGTGTGGTCCACCTCTGAATTGTATAATAGTGGTGTAAACCAATGTTACCTCAATGAAAAGAAAATGCAATTTTTTTTTTAAATGTTTATTTATACAAGCACTGGGTACAGTCAGAAGCACGGGAGGGTGAGAGAATTCACCAGAGCCAGAGCGGGGAACAGAACAAACAGACTGACGAAATACACTGCTGAGGGGAGCAGCTGGCGCCGCAGGAGTGGTCTGTGGCGCCACATGGGACCCTAGCCTGTGGCCAGGGATCCAACCGGTGCTGCAGAGGCTGTGGGCAGCTTCGCAGCCCAGCGCTCAAGTGCTGCACCACCAGGGGAGGCCCGCAATTAATTTTTTTCAAAGAGGATTTGTTAACACTGGTGACCTTACAAGGGGAAAGCCAGTGACATTTTCCTACCTTCATCCCCTTTTCCTAATTTCCCTTCTCCTGACCACACTGAGTATTCAACTCTGATTCTCTCTTAAATCTGTGTGTAGACTTAGTTGTGCCCACTGGCTGCAGTGAATTGTCACGTTTAACTTTTTGCACTTCAGTTTTCTATATTAAAAAAGTGAGTAGTCTATCTGATAACTGTTGTCCATGTACCTTTTAACAATTTGTGTGAATTTTTAAGACCACTTTAAAATTATTTGTTGCTACTTTAATTTATATTTTAAAAATGATTTTGTTTCTTAGGATTAGTTCTATAGTAAACACCTCTGATTCTTTAGTTAAAAATTAAATATGTTTTAAGTGAGTTTTGTTTGACATGCCTTTTTCTTAGGAAATTTTAAACCAAAGATAGAAGTCTGAAAATTACAAACCTATGCTTACATAGTTATGCATATATATGCTTACATAGTTATGTATAAAGACACTAAATATATGTGTATATATACTTATGGATACATTCAGTTAAATAATTTTTAATTTGAGTGGTTTTCGTAGAATTTTGTTTCTTAAATAACTTTTCATTTCGTAACAACTTTTAAATAACTTGCTAACTTTTTAATGACTTTAAAAGGCAAAGTTAGGACAAACTGAAAAACAAAGCACCGAACCTGTGGATGTTAACTTTATATGAATGCTTTCTCTTTTCAGATTCAGGCAAGAGAATGATATGGTTGACTCAGCACCTCAGTGGGAAGCTGTATTGAGGAGACAAAAGGAAAAAACCCAGGCAGACCCCAACAACAGACGATCCAGACACAGATCTCGTTCGTAAGTGAACTCTTTTTCTATAGGGATTGGAAAACATTGAATTTTGAAATAGTTTGTGAATTCTAACTTTTGAAATAGTTTGTGGACTGCAATGTCTGTTTGAGATCTTCCAAAGTGTATTAATTCAATCATGATTATCCCATTGTCTGTCATATTTACTGCCTAGCTTTTGTGACATTCATTCATGTATCGGAAAATGTAAAAAATTGAAGTACAAAAAATGTCATTTAAAAAAGCCAAGACAATCAAAACCATATTTTGTTTTGTTTTGAAACCAAAACATACTATTCAACTGAATAAATAGGAGTAGTCTCTTTTGTCTGGAATCTGTTGGTGAAGATTCTCTCTGTTCCATGCTGTAGATTTCTAGTTCTCTCTGTTCCATGCTGTAGATTTCTCTGAAGTCTTGTTCCAGATTGAGTCAGATGTGAATATCTTCCCATCAAATTACAGTTTGTAAGCTGTAGTCAATAAGTGATTCATTATACCCTGATGTTGGGATTTGCCTACTTCTTCTGTTGCTAGGCAATACCTTGTGTGAGCAAAATTACCCCATAATGATGAGATTCTCAGTCCCTCTAATTTTTTTTTGAACTGATACCATTTACATGGATATTTTTTTAATGTGTGCATCATCTTGATTTAGACTTCCCACCCTCATTTTACTTCCCAAAGCATGTATCTTTTTAAAGTGGTCTGGAACTCACTACCCATCCTTTTGTGATCCTAGGTGGTTAGATATCCAGCATTAATTTACTCATGGAAGGGGGATTAATGTCTTAGATAAGGCAATTGAAGGATTCCAGGATGAGGATTCAGAAAAAAAATTGTGTAGGCAGATGGTGAGCTCTGAGAGTACCAGGCACCAGGGTGCCAGCTGAGGTTAAGAGAGATCTGGAGAGAGCAAGAGATGATACACCGCAGAACCCTATGTGACTCTAAAGGACTCTTCTCAATTCATAGATACTTTCTTTGTAGTTTTGATTTGCATTTCCCTGATTACAAGTGATATTGAACATTTTTTCATATGCCTTTTGACCATTTGTATTTCCTCTTTGGAGAAGTTTCTTTTTAGCTCTTCTGCCCAGTTTTTTTTTTTTAAAGATTTATTTATTTATTTATTTATTTATTTATTTATTTATTTATTTATTTATACAAGCACTGGGTACAGTCAGAAGCACGGGAGGGTGAGAGAATTCACCAGAGCCAGAGCGGGGAGCAGAGCAGGCAAAAGGACTGAAGAACACTGCTGAGGGGAGCAGCGGGCGGCAGGAGAGGTCTGCACGCCATGTGGGACCCTCCTCCGGTGGCCGAGGAGCAGCCGGGGATCGAACTGGTGCCGCAGAGGCTGCAGGCAGCTTCGCAACCCAGCGCTCAACCGCTGCACCACCGGAGAGGCCCTTCTGCCCAGTTTTTAACTGGATTATTTACTTTGATTTTGTTGAGTGTCATCAGCTCTTTGTAGATTTTTGTCATCAGTCCTTTATCATTAGTGTTGTGTACAAAATTTTTCTCCCAGTTGGTGGGGTGTCTGTTTTGGTTACTGTCTCTTTTGCTGTACAGCAGCTCTTTAATTTGATGCAGTGCTAGCTGTTTATCTTTGCCTTCACTATCACTGCTTTGGGTGATGTGTCTTTAAATATGCCATCTTAAACCGGTGAGAATGGCACATACTAAAAAACTAGCAACAACAAATGTTGGTGAAAACATTTGTTGGAGAAAAAGGAATTCTCCTGCACTGCTGATGGGAGTGCAAACTGGTCCAGCCACTATGGAATGCTCTGTGGAGATTCCTCAACCTGCTAAAGATGGAGCTCCCATATGATCCAGCAATTCCACTCCTTGGTATTTACCCAAAGGACACAGAATCATTAATTCAGAAGGGCACCTGCATGTTTATAGCAGCACTATTTACAATAGCTAAGCTATGGGAAGAACCCAAATGCCCAAAACTAGATGACTGGAGCAAGAAGATGTGGTACATATACACCATGGAATATTACTCAGCAATCAAAAAGATAAACTCATGCCATTTGCAGCAACATGGGTGGAGCTGGAAGGGATCATGCTCAGCAAAATAAGCCAGAAAGAAAAAGAAAAATACCAGATGGTCTCACTCATAGTAGGAATTTAGAAAACCTTAAATAAGGGACCAGGAAAAAGACTAGTTATAATAAAGTAAAAATCAAAATCAACAAGCAACTATAAACCAGAGACACACATTTGATAGGTCAAAACAAGGGGGGTGGGAATTGTATGGGGACTATAACCAAGATGAAAATGCATATATTGTGCAAAAATGAAAAATGATGTAAAAAATGTATAAAATAAAAAAAAAATCATAGATACATTCTTACTAATTAGAAGTTAACCCCAGGTGTAATTTTATTTTTATCAGTTGTACATCATTAAAGGTTTTATTCATTATTCCATAATCTTTTTTGTTCTGAACTTAATTAAAATGTTCAACTTAAAGCATTAATTGGTAATTTCCTTTGTCTTGTTACCACCATTTCCCAGCTCCATTAAAATTGAGAGATCTATATGTGGAAGAATCAAGACCTCATTGAAGACAGTTTAACCAAATGGCACAGACCCAAAATCAGGTCCCAGTCTAGTTATGGGTAACTCTATTGCCACTATGCTTACTTTTTAAAAATTTTTTAAAAATATTTATTTATGCATACAGGAACTGGGGTACAGGCCAGAGTTATGGGAGGTAGGTGCTAGGATTCACCAGAGACAGAGTGGAGAATAGAATAGCGGATTGACTGAAATACACTGCTGAGGGGAGCAGTGGGCGAGTCAGGAGTGGTCATCTGTGCCATGTGGTCAGCTCCCTGGCGGGGGATTGAACTCCGTGGTGCAGTGTCTGTGGACAGCTTCATAGTGCTGAGACTTAACCCCTTGTGCCACCAGGGAGGCCCTGTGAGGGACTGTTATACACAAGATTTGGTAACTTTGTATTATATTTTAAAAAGAACAATTTTTCTAATCATTTCAAAAGCATTCTAAGTTTAATTAACTGCAAATATTAAAATTTCATATTAAAAGAAAAGGAAAATTAAATTACATATAAATTATATACAAATTGTATACAAACCTTGAAGAAGTAGAAAAACCTTACAACAGGCAATATCAATATTAATTAAAATGGAACAATTTGTTTATAAATAGGATCAATAAAATAATCTAAAGTTGTTGAGTATCACAGTCACCATAATTCAAATATAGGACAAATATTTGTGATTGGATCTGAAATTTAATAATCAACTGAGCCCAGATTAATAATCTAAGCAACCTTTTTCTTTCAGTTTAGGTGAAATTTGCATAGAGTGAAATGCTATCATATAAGTGTACTAATCAAAGAGTTTTGACAAATGTATACATGGTATGTCCATTACATCAATCACGATATAGAATAGAAAAACCTCCCTCATGTTCTTTCCAGTCAATATCCATGCCCTAAAAGCAACCACTGTTCTGATTCCATCCCCATAGATCAGTTTATTAGATTAGTCTTATTGAACTTCATATAAATATAAGTACATAATATATGTCTTTTAAAATAAGGCTTCTCTCAACATAACATTTTTAAGATTAGTTCATAATGTTACATGTATAAACAATTATATAAAATTTTGAGTGTTAGTACATTATATGAAAATACTATAATTTGTTTTATCCATTGTCCTCTTGATAGACATTGGATTATTTCCAGTTTTTACTATTGTGTTAAAAGCTGGGGGCCTCCCCCGTGGCACAACGGTAGAGCGTTGGGTTGTGAAGCTGCCTGCAGCTTCTGCAGCGCCGGTTCGATCCCTGGCCGCCAGGCGAGGGTTCCACATGATGCCCAGACCTCTCCTGCCTCCTGCTGCTCCTCTCAGCAGTGTACTTAGTCAGTCTGCCTGTTCTGCTCTCCGCTCTGTCTCTTGTGAATTCTCTCACCTTCTCGCGCTTCTGACTGTACCCAGTGCTTGTATAAATAATAAATAAATCTTTAAAAAAAAAAAATAAGCTGTTGTAAACTGGGCCTCCCCGGTGATGCAGTGATTGAGTGCTGGGCTTCGAAGCTGCCCGCAGTCTCTGCAGCACCAGTTCAATCCCCTGCCACCGGAAAGGGTCCCACATGGCATGCAGACCTCTCCTGTGGCCCGCTGCTCCCCTCAGCAGTGCATTACATCAGTCTGCTTGTTCTGCTCCCCGCTCTGACTCTGGTGAATTCTCTCACCCTCCCGTGCTTCTGATTGTACCCAGTGCTTGTATAAATACATAAATAAATCTTTAAAAAAAAAAAACAAAACTGTTGTAAACATTCTGTACATGTGTATCTGTAGAGTATGTCATCTTGTGTAAATACTTAGGAGTGCAGTTGTTGGGTTAGAGGATATTTACATATTTAATTTTGTAAGAATTACCAAAATTATTTCCAAGGAGGGCAGTCATTGATCCATTTGTCTGCCACCTGTGGTCCTGGTTACTGTGAGAATGTATATGAAGCAGTGTAAATTCTCCAATTTTGTCCTTTTATTCAAGATGGTTTTAGCTATAGGTCCTCTGCATTTCTGTGTAAATTTTTGAATCATCATGTTAATTTTTACCAAAAAAATTAGGATTATGTTGAATGTATAGAGAAAATTAACATCTTAATCTGCCATTTATTTGGGTCTTTAACTTCTTTGACCAGTGCTTTATAGTTACTTTTCAGTTTGGACTTGTACAGTTTTGTTAAATTTGATCCTAAGTAGCTAGTATTTTAATGTTATTGACCTGTGTCTTTTAAAATTTGATTTTCTAAATTTTTGTTAGTATATTGGAAACAAATGATGTTTGTAAATATTGATAATGTATCTCACTATCCTGCAACCTTGTTAAACTGACTTATTTGTTCTAGAAGATTGCTTTTTAAGGCAATTTCTTAGGATTTTCTACTTTTATTCTTGTTTATAAACATAACTTTCCTTTATATTCTAATATATAGGAAACTTTTTGCCTTTTATTTCTATTTCTTTGTGTACTGGCTAGATCATCCAGCATAGTGTTGAGTTACAGTGTAGAATAGAATTATATGTCCTTGGCTTTTGTCTTTCTTAGGAAGACAGCATTCAATATGTCATATTAAGTACAATGCTAGTTCTAAGATTGAGGAAGGGCACCTCTGTTCCTTGAGTAAGAGATCTTTTTTTATCTTCAGTGAGTTCAGAATTTTGTTCTGAGATACTTCTACATTGACTGAGATGGTTGTTTCGGCTTTTCTTTATTCTGGTAGTGGAGAAACTTCATTGATGTAATTTTGAATGATGTATATTTGCTTTCCTGGGATAAGCCTCTCTTGGTTGTGATGTATTATTCTCTTTGTATGTTGCTGGATTATATTTGATATTATTTTGGTTTTTTTTTTCTATATTCATGATAAACATTGGTCTATAATTTTCTTGTAGTGTCTGTCAAGATTTTGGGCAATGCAGTTTTATTTTGGTTATTTAAAATTTTTGAGAAGTGTTCCTTTTTTTCTATTTTATGAACGATATATATACACATGCATATACATATATACACAAATATATTAATTTTAGAAATACCACTACAGCTAAAACATAGAAACACAATCACAGAAACAGAAAGAGATCTAATGTTCCAATATTTTCTCCATGTATTAAATGCAAAACTCACTAGTTCACAAAGGAACAGTTGGAAAAGTTCAGTTTATCTCCTGACATTGGCTAAGTTTTAATATCTGAGAAATGTTTCCATCCTGTATTCTCCCTTGATATATCATGTCAGTGAACCTGCTTAGATTTAACATGTCTGTTCTCTTTTTTTCCTCATTTTTTTTTACTTCTCCAGTTAAGCTAGACTCTGGGGACTGCCTTATAAACTTGTAGTACTGCTTTTGCAAAGGAAAAGCCTTTGTTTTAAGAAATAATTTGAATCCATCTCTACCTTTCAAGTGAAATGTTCAATATATTTCCAGTTAATGTAATTAATAGTATTTGGGGGTTTAACTCTACCATCCTGCTCTTGTTTTTCTAATTTATCTATTTGATTTGTTCCTCATTTCCTCCTGTATTTTGTATTAATTGAATATTTTTGGTATTATGTTTTTCTTTTTTCTATTGACACTACTTATTAAATTCTTATTTAGTGGCTTTTCTCTGGCTTACTGTATGATTCCTTAATTTATCACAGTATGTTTAAGATTAATATTATAATGTTTATGTAAAATATCAAAATTCCCCACCTCTCTGCACCAGGTAAGAAAGTACCCTTATGCAGAAAATTGTAGCAGATGTGCTTCCTTTCTTTTAAAGATCACAGGTTTATGCTGTCAGTCAATGTCAGAAAAACAGTTGCTTGGTGTATTTTGTTTTAAAGTTATTAGGAATGCATGGGCTCATCAGACACTACTTACTCGCTATCGCCAGAAGGGGAAGCTCAGGAATAGTCTTTTGAGGTAGAGAAATAGGTATCTATTGGGTATTTCTTTCATTGGATCAGCTGAAATCAGAAAGATTCTAATGGTGCTTTATTTTAATTTTTATTTTTTTAAAAGATTTACTTATTTATTTATACAAGCACTGGGTACAGTCAGAAGCGTGAGAGGGTGAGAGAATTCACCAGAAATAGAGCGGGGAGCAGAGCAGGCAGACTGACTAAGTACACTGCTGAGGGGAGCAGTGGGTGGCAGGAGAGGTCTGCGTGCCATGTGGGACCCTCGCCCCGCGCCCGGGGATCGAACCAGCATTGCATAGGCTGCAGGCAGCTTTGCAATCCAGCGCTCAACCGCTGCACCACCGGGGAGGCCCTCTAATGGTGCTTTAATTTAGAATCTTATTTAAGCTTTCATTTTTATCTTATCTACACGATCTTATTCATTCTGAAGTTGCTTTAACTTTTTGGTAAATAGCAGATTTTGAGAAAGAGAGAGGAAATGGGAAGAGTAATTCGAAAACTTAACTGCAGGCACATATAAAAAGGCTTTATTTACAAAAGAAGGGGAAATGAAGAAATGAATAACTCAAGGAGAAAGAGAGGGAGATAAATTGGTGAATGTGTCCTACCAGTTCCTCTGACCTGGAATCCCAATGACATGCTGAGAGCCAGCGAAAAGCCGAGAGTCAAGCCAAGAGGCCAAGAGGCCCCCCAAGGCCCACATGTCTTATTTTATACCAAACCTGGTTGCTTAACTCCACCCTCAGGTCCCAGCAACCCTCCCTTCAGTGGTGATGGGATTTGTAGTTCCCAGAGTCTTGATGGCTTTGGTTTGGAGTGGGGGTGGAGTTCACAAAATCTGTATGGAGTTTGTTAAGGGCATGCTTTGTCCCTAACAGAACAGACTATTCATAGTGTGAGAGGAATCATGGATGCATTTCAGCTTGGGGGGGCTGATCTGTCGAACGGGTGGCCATACCATTTTACTGAGATGGGGAGTGATGGGGCTTGGGATGTGTGGGGAGAGTATCAAAAGTTTTGTTTTGTTAGATTTGAGAAATCAAGTAGGCAATAAAGAGGAAGTATTAAATAGACAACCGAATAAAAGTGTTCTGATTCTGGAAGGTGCTGGTTTACTTTATGTAGGACAAACTGACTGTTTAATTTGGACTTTGACAGTAAAAACCTGAGCTATATTGACAAGAAAATGCTTGCTGGATATTATTGTCTTGCATTCTGGGCCTCCTAATTTCAGCTCATTACCCATATAGATGATGCCATTCTCACGGGATTTTATTTTTTTAAAAAGATGTATTTATTTATCCATATAAGAACTGGGGTGTAAGCCAGAGATGTGGGGGTGTGAGAGGATTCACCAGAGAGACTGGGAAGCAGAACAGGTGGATATACTGGAATACACTGCTGCGCCACGTGGGTTGCTCCCTGGCCAGCCCGGGATCGAACTTGTGCTGCAGTGGCTGTTAGCACTGTCTTTATGGGATTTTAATAAGCACTGAGATCACCTGTGTCAAGTACCTACAATATTAAGTTCTTCAAGTTTTTGGTTAACCTCTAGAAGCTTTACAATAGATTTGGTATTTTTTTCTTGAGATGAACAAGAGGTGAGATGTGCAGAGGGTAGGATTAGGCCATTTCACATAAAAATTAGAATTGGTTTTATGAGAATAAGTTTGTTTTTTTTTTAAAATGTGGATGGAACAATAACTGGTGAAATTAATAAAAATCGTTCTTCATCTATATTTATAAGAATATTTGGCATTTCTGATAGGCAATAAACCAGTTATGTCTCATTTTCTCCCAGTTCTTGAATTCCTACTGCATATCTATATCTTGCCAACATAGAGAAGTATCCACTGAGGGTCAGAATATTTATGGTACATCATTCATACATGATTTATTTATTGCTTTTTTAAGTACGCAGTGAAAATCTGGGAATTTATATTATTAGAGAACAGAGACTTACAGTAATCTCTCCTAAAAAACATTAAGCTAACATATGATTGGATCTCAACCTATAAAATGTTGACAAGTATGTTTCTATTTAATACATTTTTTCAGCTGTATTGCATGGCATTCCTGTTTGCTTATCATTAGAAAACAAAAAGTCGGCTTTGATGAAAATGCTTTCTCTGTGGGTGAACCTTATTTATTGGGTTCTTTGGAATGGGCACTGAGGCTGAAACAATAGTTTCATAGGTTTAACTTGTGTTTGAGAGAATGCTCTGGCTCCCTCTGGTGGCGATAATGTCTTACTATTTTATTGAAAAATAGGTTATCAGGATAAAGTGATGTTCCCAGTTCCCAAAACAGAATTCTGGTGGTGTATTAGTAAATATTTAGCATGATGATGTCCCTGGATGTGACTCCTAAGTGATCTTCAGCACCAAGGGTGCAGGCTCGGTTACTCCCAAAACTTCTTTTAGTTCTGAGTGAAGGATAGAGAAGGAGGGGAAGAATAAGACATCTCTTAATTATGTCTATTCTGACCACTCAGGGGTGTGATGAGGGGTTATAGAGATATTTGTTAAGTGTTTTGAATTCCTTAAATAAAGATGCTTTTAGTAAACTTACTGTTTTCTTTGTGTAAGATCACAAAAACAGTAAGTTGCCATATTTATTATTTTATTTTTAGTAAAATATAATATGGAAAATAATGCATATTATATACTATAGTATAACACATATAGTATATATATCAGTATAATATTTTCTGCAGTACATAATGGGAGTGTTTGAAGGATAGAGAAGGTGACTGCACAATGAAGAGGTTTAAACCCTTTATAGTTTTATTAAGTTTTCTTATTTTTAGGGTTTTGGAAGAAAGGAAAATAATTTCTAAATGATGTCCCATCAAACTAATTTGTTTGAAAATGACTGGTAACTTAAAGTGGGCTATTGATATAAACTGTTAATGAGGGATACTTTGGAAAATTTTGTAGTAATATAGAACTTCATGTTTATTTTGATATACGTCTTGCCTGCGGGCAAGTTAAGGCTCTGTTTCCTTAGGAATTTATTTGGTGCATTCAAGTAGACTGTCTGTATAGTGAAGGGCCTTTTAATTAAGAAAAATGCGTGGGCCTCCCCGGTGGCGCAGCAGTTGAGCACTGGGTTGCGAAGCTGCCCACAGCCTCTGCAGCGCCGGTTCAATCTCCGGCCACCGGGCGAGGGTCCCACATGGCGCGACAGACCTCTCCTGCCACGCCTGCTGCTCCCCTCAGCAGTGTATTTCATCAGTCTGCCTGTTCTGCTCCCCGCTCTGCCTCTGGTCAATTCTCTCACCCTCCCGCGTTTCTGACTGTACCCAGTGCTTGTAAAAATAAAATAAATCTTTAAAAAAAAAAAAAAAAGAAAAATGCGTGTTAAAACTCACAGCTTTCCATATCCACTGCAGATCATGAATTCACCCTAAATTACTGATTAAATATGTGCAGATGTAAGCATAAAAATAATATATTCCTCATTAGAATATAGCCTCACTTTACATTTATTAAATCACAGGTGGGCTAGCAGTTGGTGGAAATTAGCATTTTTTTTTTTTTTTAGCTTTGGAACTTTTCCCTACCTTAAAGCTGTTTGAAACTCTAGACCTTTTCAAAACTTAATTAAGTAAATCACTGATACAGTGCTATGGAAGTTAAACAAATAGGCTGAAATCCTGAGTCTTGTAGAATCAGTATTTATAGCTAGAAGGATATGTTTTGAGTTGAGTTTAAGGTAATATTTCTGCCAATTTTTCCAAGATGGTAAGGAAAGACAACAATACTAATTAAAAAAAAAAAAAAAAAAAAAAAAAAAAAACCATGAAAATACCACTATTTTTTTTTTCTTTTCTGATAGTTAAGGTAAGGAAATTGTCTTGGCTTAAAAAAAAAAAAGTGGGAAAAAATAAAAATAAAATAAAATCACCTGTAATTCCAACACTCAGAAATATTCTGGTATCAGTCTATATATACTGTTCCTATTTACCATCTCTCACCACTAGGCCTGTGGTGAGTGGTCCTTGCCTCTCATTGCTTTTTCTCCTTCTCCTTCCTTCCTTCTCTCTCAAAGCACTTAGCTTTGACTCTCATGTCATGAAATAATGACACTCCTTGTAGTTGTCACCAACTGCATCAATTCCCTCATCCTTTTAAGATTGTTTCCCTGCCTCACTGTCATTATTCCTGTCACTGTTTCACTGTCTGCATTATGGGTCTTTCTGACTTGGCCTCTCAGTTCCTTCACTCAGCCTATTAGGTGGTAGCTTCAACAAGTGTTTTTCAATGTAGGGCAGTTTTATTGGAGGTACTTTTGGTTGTTATACTGTTATATCCAGTGTGACAAGGATATGTTTTTAGTTAAGTTTAAGGTAATAGCGATCGCATGTACCATTAATCATCCTACGATGTACAGGATAGCCCCCTAAGACAAAAAATTATCCATCCAAAATGCCATTGGTTCTGAGACTAGCGTTAGAACTGATTACCAGTAGAGTAGCTTCCTAGCCTAGATATTATGCAGTGCTTTAGACTTTTGGGTGACGTTCTGTGAGAATCAGATGCCATAGTATAGATATAGTGGAATCACCGTTCTCTGAAAGGTGCTTAGTGCTTTTAATGTGAGCTTAGTGCTTTTTAATATGAGCACCTGCTTAGTGCTTTTTAATATGAGCACCTTCTCCGAAGTATCATTTAATATTTTAACATACTGTCTTAGTGAATCAGACCAGCCAAATTTAGGAAAGGCAGCCAATAAAGGAAATCCTTCAGAAGCATTACTGAAGATTTTTTTAGGCAATTTGATTCTTATAATGAAATCTACATTTAACAATATCACATTATATGTTTGAGACCAAGACTTCATTCCTTCCCCCCTATCTTCCATGTTTTAATGTTTTTTGAGTTAACTGAAAATATTTTTTTCTACAAAGGAAAAAATAAACATAATCAAATCAATGGCTAGAAAGTAGCTTATTCTGTGGATACTGGAGCCTTATAAGAATGCCTCCCTTATTAACTGAGAAAAAATAAAATGATGTTATCATATGTTGACACTGAATTTGAGCCCAAAAATGCTGATACAGATTATGAATTAAATTTTTCATGTAAAATCCCACAGAGTAGGGTCTGTCAGTGCCTTTGCTTAGCTAGGGTTTGGTTCTTTCTTTGGGCTTATTACTAGATTTTTTTTTAAAGGACTGATGAAATTTTCCTTACCAGGGAAATTTTTCATTTTCTTACCAGGGAAAAAAGTCATTTTGTGGCAACAATTGTAATGATAATAGATTTCTCGTGTTCCTTGCTACTATGGGGAGTGCAAACACAAGCCTGCTGACTTCAAATTTCTCTTTTTAGGAAGTGATATAATTTCCACTTAAGTAATTCTTGGAGGAGAAAAGATTATGGGATGTATAGTTAGGTTTGGGAAAAGGCACTAGAGTGTGGTATTATAAACCACAGTTATATTCTAGCATCTGAGAGCCCATGATTTGACCCAAAAACCTTAAAATATATGATGTGGCAAAGATGTGTTGGTGACATAGTCTACTAATCTGAGTTGTTCCACTATTTCCTTTACCTGTGTGTGTGCTACTTCTACTAGGTAATCGTATAACATTTGGGGATTCTTTCATATAAAATATAAAGGATATTTCTTTTGCCTTTGCTTAGAAATAATTAAAAGGACTAGAAACAGACATCCTGAATCATCGTCACTGTAAACTCACCACTAGAGTGATGAGGCAGATTTGCCTCCGCAATTAATTCCAAGGTTTTTTATTAAATGAAACCCACCCTGGTCATGACTGGTTTTATGTGACTCCTTCCACCCCCCGCCCCTGACACTGTCACATACATTACATAACCATGTCTTTATACTAACCGTCCACATTACCTCTCCCTGCCCAGACTTTCTTTATGGTTCTGAGTTGGCAGAACTGTCTGAAAACTTTTCATGTTATAGGTTGGCTGATGTTAGCTGTTAGGTTGTTAGATGAAACATGTTTACAGAAGTGAGTCATTTCTCTATTTATAGGAGAAGTCCTGATATCCAAGCAAAAGAAGAGTTATGGAAGCATATTCAGTGAGTACTGTATTTTTTTTTTCTAATTCATTGTTTCAAAACCCATGTCATTTTAAGGCATTTACAAGGAAGACCTCTGATACCCAGAGCGTCTTTGACGCATTAGCCTGCCAAATGGTCATTATTATCTTGTCAAACACACACTCACTGTGGGGATGCCCCACAATGCCAGCAGTCCATACAAAGGCAACACTGATACGTGTCCTAGAACCAGTTAACGTCCTCTGTATATGGGCCTCAGATAGGCCCATATTTTAAAAATAAATGCCAAGGAAAACAGATTCAGAAGAAAAAAAGACACCTACTACCAGGCAGAGATGCAGAACTTTTGGAAGGAACTAGGAAATGCCTGGAGAGCATCAACATTCTGGATATAGAAATACTATATAAGGCAGAAGAGCTACAGAAAAGGTTTTCCTTCCATTTTTCTCTCTAATACATTCTAGTTTTATATCATTGCTTCTGGTATATATTTCTTTCTTTTTTTAAAGATTTATTTATTTATACAAGCACTGGATACAGTCAGAAGCACGGGAGGGTGAGAGAATTCACCAGAGCCAGCAGGGAGCAGAACAGGCAGACTGATGAAATACACTGCTGAGGGGAGCAGCGGGCTGCAGGAGAGGTCTGCGCGCCATGTGGGACCCTCGCTGGCGGCCGGGGATCAAACCGGCGCTGCAAAGGCTGGGGCAGCTTTGCAGCCCAGCGCTCAACCACTGCGCCACCAGGGGAGGCCCATGTATATATTTCTATTAATGAGTTTTACTAGCACTGTCTTTAGGGACAAAATTAGGAAAGAAAAACTACTTGCCAATTGTGAAAGGCGTGTTTATACCAGGAGTGCAGTCTTAATTTTCTGCTTGTTCCCTTCCAGAAAGGAACTTGTGGATCCTTCTGGATTGACAGAAGAACAATTAAAGGAGATTCCATACACTAAAATAGAGTGAGTATGTCTTTGTAAATCTTTTCATAAGTTTTATTAGTACTTAACAGTGAAGAATCATTCCTACTCTCAGTGGTGTTCCATGACATGATCTGTCTTTATATTTTAACCGAATTTATAAATAACCACAGAGAAAAAGATAGGAAAGGGTATGCTAAAGCTAATTATTCTATAATCACTGTCATTACCTATTAACTGCCTATTTTCTAGATAGTGGGTATCAGAGGACTTTTGATTAATACCAGTTTTTGAGTATGAATTCCTTTCTTGAGATAGTCATTGATTGGCACCAAAGTTTCTTTTTATTCATATTCTAACAAGAGAATTATGTTGGCCCTAAAACCTGTTTTAAAGCCCAGTCCGATCCCTGACATAAAACTAGCCTAACAGGATTTCCTAATCACCACTCAGTACAAGATGCAGCATAAGATGACCCAGTCACTATGCTTTCTGACCTGCTATAGCTGGTCAAAAAGAGGAGGTGTCTCGTTCACTGCTATTTACCTTCTGTAGCCCACACTTCCTCCCTACTCCTGTTTAATTGCAGGTTGGTACACCCTCCCCTTCTCCACCCTTTTCGTGAGGTCAGGAGTTGAATTAATGACATTAAATTAATAGCTAGGACACAACTCTTTTTGGTAATAATGCCATTTTGTCTATATTGTAGATTTTTTTTCTTCCATACTACCGGAGAGAATCCAACTGTTGGGAATAATTTCTTTAAAATTTGGTGGTTAAAAAATAAACACACACATACACATAAACACTGAAAGTTTTATTTTTCTGTTTGGCTAAACGAGTAAGTTTTCAATGTTAACTTGTAAAATTTAAGCCACTTAGGCTTTACAAGCCCAAGGGGGTCAAGTTCTTTTTAAAACCCCTGAAATCACTATTCCTTTTTGGTTTCAATATTAAGGAAGAGCTCCAGACTGTCCTCTTCTGACTTCTGGTGTGATTGTTTTCTGATGCTTGTTCAGGACTCAAGGCGACCCCGTCCGCATCAGGCACTCTCACTCACCTCGGAGTTACCGACAGTACCGCCGGTCCCAGTGTTCTGATGGAGAGCGGTCCGTCCTCTCAGAAGTGAAGTAAGTGGCCTGGTGCGTTGCCACCTCATGGCTCTACAGAACAGCCCAACAGAACTTGCTGCTATGACATGGCTGTCAAATTTTTGATATGGCTGGTGTGAGTGAAAACTAAAATTTAATTCACACTTACATTGCATATGTGGCTAATGGGTCCATATCGCACAATGCAGATGTAGCCTATGCCAAGGCTGAGTCATAGCCCTCCATTGAGGGCTTTATAAGGGAAAAAAAAATGCATGGCTGTTCTGTTGTGAAAAATGCAGTCAGATTTGAGTGAAGTTGGCAGTTTCTTTTTCATTTGATAAATTTCTTTTTGATGCCCTTTCTTTTACTACAAGTATCATGTACTTTTTTTTTTTAAATAGAGGCATGTTTTATTTATTTATTTGTTTGTTTTGTTTATGCATGCACTGGGTACAGTCAGAAGCACAGGTGGGTGAGAGAATTCACCAGAGCCAGAGCGGGGAGCAGAGCAGGCAGAAGGACCGAAGTACACTGCTGAGGGGAGCAGCGGGCGGCAGGAGAGGTCTGCGCGCCTTGTGGGACCCTCCTCCGGTGGCCGGGGAGCAGCTGGGGATCGAACCGGCACCGCAGAGGCCGCGGGCAGCTTCGCAACCCAGCGCTCAACCGCTGTGCCACCGGGGAGGCCCTATCATGTACTTTTATTACTTTTTGAGGAAAGCAACCATATCTAATCTTGATATGACAGTTGCTTTAAGTGAGTATGTTAACAAAATCATTTTGCACCCACATGCAAAAGTACTACAGTTAGAGGGCCTCCCTGGTGGCGCAGGCGGTTGAGCGCCACTCTGTGAAGCTGTCCACAGCCTCTGCAGCACAGGTTCAATCCTGGCCAACTGGCAAGAATCCCACATGGCGAAGCAGACCTCTCCTGTCTCAGCCGCTGCTCCCCTCAGCAGTGTATTTCTTCAGTCTGCCTGTTCTGTTCCCCGCTCCATCTCTGGTGAATCCTCTCACCCACCCGCACATCTAGCCTGTACCCCGCTACTCGTATAAAAATATATATATATTTTTTAAAGTACTACAGTCATAGAAATTCATGCACTTAGTATTGCTGAGTAGGACTGTTAACCATTAAGCTGTAAACCAAGGCTCAAAATGTTGGGTAAACAATAAGATGGGAAACAGGGTTATTTTGTTTATCAAATATAGAGCAGGGCTGCCGTGTAGCGGTACAGGTTTATAAAAAAGAATGGCCAATATTTTCTAGATGTTAGAAGTAATCAGAACAAATCAAAGCCACACCCATGTTTTATTCTTGGTTCCTGTATTTGCTGTTTTGGGGACAAATTACCTGAATTTATATATTTATTTTTTTTTAAAGATTTATCCATACAAGAACTGGGCTACAGGCCAGAGGTGGGGGGGGGGTGAGGATTCACCAGAGATAGAGCAGGGAACAGAACAGGCAGATGGACTGAAATACATTGCTGAGGGGAGCAGCAGGCAAGTTGGGAGAGGTCTGCTGAACCATGTGGGTAGCCCCTGGCTGGGGAGTGAACTCGTGCTACAGTGGCTGCAGATAGCTCATAGGTTACGTCTTATCCCCTGTTCCACCAGGGAGGCCCAAATTACCTGAATTTAATTAAAAAAAAAATTAACTATTAAATGCTCTGTATGTGAAACATGCTTCCCAAGGTATACCCCTCTTCCAACTCAAATTGTAACTCTAGGTACTGTCCCAATCATTAATTCCAACTCATTCTCTGCAGCTCAAAAACAGATCTTGTACCTCCACTTCCTGTGACACGTTCTTCGGATGCACAGGGTTCTGGTGGCTCTACTGTTCATCAGGTAAGAAATGAGTTTTAGGTGTTGAATTGGTAATGATTTTGAGAAGCACTTTTCTAAGTTACTTTGGTGTGATAGGCTGATCAATCTTTATCCTGAGATTCTGTATTTTAATTTTTTTTATATATGAAATTGTGGCGGGTGCATGATCCAAGACCAGGTACAATCTGGGAAAAAATATTTCAGGAGAACTACATAGTACAAAGTCTAAGTGATCTGAGACTTAGGACAAACACTGTTAAGAATATATGGTGCCACGATAAAGAGAACAATGGCTTCACTAATTAAAAAAAAAAAATGCATGTGCCAGCCTAGATTAGATTTCTTAGGAAAAGATTCCCGAGATGGACATTTGTGTGTACAAAGTTTCTTGAAAAGGGCTCTGATATCAACATTTGTTGGGGAGAGCAAGATAGACTTTGGCAGAGGCAAGAGAGGAACCACAGTCTCAATAAACATCAGGTGATCTCATGGGGAGCCTGGATGCTGAGATTGCCTTTCACATTCTCTCTACCTGGTGACAAAGTGGTGGGGCATTTCTATACCACAGCAAGTCCTCTGGGGAAAGGGTATCTCTAGAAGGGGGGGGGGGGGGATGACCGTTTGGGTGGTTAACCACAACTCTACTCAGTTAACTAAATTTGGGAGAGCTAATAGGTTGTCCAAACAATTTTTTCAAGTCAGCGTAACTTTTTAATAAGTACATCCATGATTAGTTTAGCTTTGGATTCAGATTACATTTGTGTTGCCTTGTTAAGCCTATACTTCTAGACAATACAGAGAATAACCTACTGTTATGATTACTGGGGATTAAAAAGCACTGCTATTCCTCAGGGCTTATTTTGCTTTGGTTTTAGTACAAGTATTAATTTTATCTTACTGAACTTTTACTTTTCCAACTATCCTTAACTAATCACTATCACTTAGGAACCTCAGAAAACATTTACGTATACACGAGAGGTTGAAGGAATAGCTTCCACTTTCTTGTACACAGAACTCACATGCCTATTCTGATAAAAGGCCCTGACTCCAAACTTACCTCTGGAACTGAATTAATTGTGAACTCAACAAATACCTATTGAGCACATAATAGGAGTGACAAGCACTGGTCTTAGCAAGAGGCACAGTCAATGGGATAAATCTTAAGTCAACTGCCTCTATTTGTATAGTTCAGGAACAGCGATTTTAACAATTAAAAAAAAAATCTTTTAATTTAAAAGGAATGTGTAAGAGGCTGGAGGTACTCTACAATCTGACTATCTATATAAATTATTTAATGATTCCTGGCTTAGACATGTAACACATAAAAAGAGGTAAAATAGAAACAGATTAGGTTGGTCAAAGGTCACCTGGCCTTTGGCCCTTGGCCTGAAGCAAATGAGACAAGCTTGGTCTAAGCTTAGTGAGAGAAAATCAGGCAGATAATACAGGGCCTTAGAAGCTATGGAGAAAGAAAAACTGTAACAAGTGGCAGCAGGAAAAGTATGTTAGGAAAAGTAAGTTTCATCTTAGTGTCTTACAAGCAGCAAGCTGCTTAAAATAGGATGAATTAGGGATTTCAATTCACTTATTTCATTAAGGGTTCCAGGCAGTGAAAAAGAATCAATCTTAAGACAGGCTTACAGGATATTCCTACATAACCTTCACCTCCTTTTCTAGTCTTCTGATCCTAGTTTTCAATTTCCCTGCCCATTCTCACATGCACTTGTGTTCTACCTCTCCAGCTATGTTTCAGAAATCTATTCTAATGTCTCAAAAATCCACCCATGAATGGAATTGCTGTTCTGTTTTGAAGAGCCAGATCAAATTTAGCCAGTGATGAATCTCAACAGAACTCTGAATTAGGGATAAACATGTCAGACTTATCTGACAGGCCAGACTATTTCTCTAAGAGCAGAAACACTAAACAGAGCATCAGTGAGGTACTGTGTCATTCCCAGGATTTCCCCTTGTGGCTGCCAGTTCCACTAGTCTTGGTGTACCACCCTGGCTCCTTGCTTCTCTGCTGGGGCCTTCACATTTCAAACCAACCCAGCTGACAGGGCACTGTGCGGGGTGGTCCATTCAGTGACAAGTTAAAAACTAATTGAAGATCACTTAGCTCCCCATTCTTTTATCTCTTCCCCTCTATTTGGTAAAGGGGGAGCCCTAAGCCTAGTGTAGTAATTACATGACCCATTTGGGGGGGGGGGATAAATTGAGATACATACGAAACTTGTAAGAATAAAATTTATTATGCATGTCAGCTGAACTTTACTTCGAATTTATACAATCAGTTTGCTATTTAAAGAGGCAATATTTGAACAGCTTTTGATAGAGGAACCTTTTTTATAACTTTCTAAATGTCAACATATTTTCTGATTAACAAAATTTTCTCGCAGCCTTACTTTCTATTTCTCAAATTCTTTCTAGAGAAGAAATGGGTCCAAAGACAGCCTGATGGAAGAAAAAGCCCAGACATCTACAAACAATCTGGCTGCAAAACACACAGCAAAAACAATAAAAACTATCCAAGCTTCACGTGTCAAGACACATGATACTCAGTGAAAAAGGGACTTTATGGGGTGGGGTATGTGTACCACCTTTACTTTGAAACTGTGAATTATAATTATTCAAATTAGACCTTCAAGTGTTCCTTCAGCACTAAAATGAGTCTGTTGCTTCTTTTTAAGGTTTAATGACAACATATTTCTGAGAGGCCTTTTTGTTAACTGGAAGGATAGTAGTCTTGTAAAACTTGATGCCCTATTTTCCTTCTTGGAAAATGAGTCTCTCGCCTACCATTTTAATACTTGTGTGAGCAAATTGTTTAAGCCTCAATTTGATGAAATGACAGAAATTGATGCTTCTGACTAAAGCTCTGGAATCCTGGACTGCAGCAGCTGGCTAACAGTACACCAACTGGAATAAAAGATCCTTATTCGGGTTCTCAGCCTGTGTATATGCACAAAGACTGAAGTACCACTTCAGGGTGCAGGTATTTTTGTTCCTTTAACTGGTTTTTCTTTTTTTTGTAATATTTTGTGGCATTAAGTCCCACATGTTATCTACAAATGTAAAAAGCCCTTTGTAAACATTTCTTTCAATTTCTAGTGTCCTTGTCTTGTTTTCATAAAAAAAAAAAAGCAAAAAAATCACCCTGTGGATTTCACTTGACTTCAAGGTTAAAACATTGACCCTCAACATCAATGATCCCGGGCCTCCCGGTGGCGCAGCGGTTGAGCGCTGGGTTGCGAAGCTGCCCGCAGCCTCTGCGGTGCTGGTTCGATCCCCGGCTGCTCCCCGGCCACCAGAGGAGGGTCCCACATGGCGTGCAGACCTCTCCTGCCGCCCGCTGCTCCCCTCAGCAGTGTACTTCGGTCCTTCTGCCTGCTCTGCTCCCCGCTCTGGCTCTGGTGAATTCTCTCACCCTCCCGCGCTTCTGACTGTACCCAGTGCATGTATAAACAAAAACAAACAAATAAATAAATAAAACATGCCTCTATTTAAAAAAAAAAAAAATCAATGATCCCTCCATCCTGCCTAACTTCAAACCATTCCTCTCTGCAGATGACCTTCCAATCTACTAGGAAAAAATAGAAATACACACGTAGGACATCTTTTATTTCCTCTCACCCAAGTTGCCATTAACCCTAACCTTCATTCTGTCCACCTATACTTTGGAAGTTATCTCCTTCAGAATATTCCATCCTGTTCTCCTGTCACTTATGTCTTCAGTATGCACCATGTCACCACTTTCATTAATTTAGACCTCACTAAATCACCTCTATGTCACTAAATCCCAACGATGCATTTTAGGCTGTCTTGTAATCTCTTGATTCTTTTAAGTACCTTCTACCATTCTTTGCAGCTCATCCTATTCTGCCCAGTTACTTGAGTTTCTCTTCCCTGGATTTATCACATTGATGTCCATGGCCCTAAGGTTAATTTCTGGTTTGTTATAGGCCATTGTTCTGCCAAGAAGCCACTTACGATTTCTCAAAGGCAGTTCAAATTCAACCAGTTTAAATACCACTCCCCAGCTGGATTTAGGGTCATCATGTTTGTGAATGTGCAAGCACACACCTAAGGGTCAGTGTTAATGCCTGTCCAAATACCAAGTTCCATCAGCTTTGCCCTATCTCTTACATCAATTTTGCCACCACACAGTCCAAGGCTGCCACCTGTTGCCTTCTTATTATAGTAGACTCCTATTTTCCCATATTTAACAGTTTTTTTATACATGTGACTTTCCATCTCTGATCTCCCCTTGTTTTAAAACAGCCTTAAGTGGTCTAGCCTCTAACCTGATAAGCCTTAACACTTCTAGCTCCCATAAAAGCCATCTTATTAAGCCTCAAACATTTCTTACCTCTATCTGGACTAACAGTCATATACCTTTACTAGTTCAAGGCCTCTTGACACCACAGTTCCCCAAAGGTCTTGCAAAAAATGATACCTATCCTCACTTTCAGTTTTGCTTCCTGTTTCGTTGACTCAGTCAAGCCCCATCGCATGGGACTTGCCTCGTGTAAATCTTAATGATAACATTTCCTCCCTTTAACTGTAAGTTCTAAAGGAAGGAGCTGTGTTTTGCCTACCATTGCCCTCCTTGGGCCGAGCCTAAGCCTACTGTTTGATAAGGCTATCAGTAATTGACAGCAGTAAATATCAATTTCTTCTGTTAAGATTTACAGAATTTTAAATGCTATTCCCTGGAACTTAATCATTACACAAACCTCCAAGAAGCACATTAAAATAGACACAGCCCCACCATTTTAAAGCATGTATTTGCAGCATAATTTTTAGCTCCTCAGGCTCGAAGATTTTACTAATCCATGTAATCTGTGAAGATCAAGTTCAGTTTCCTTACCCAGAACATCCTAAAGGGGGAAAAAAAAAAAATCAAATTTGACAAGGACACACATCTTAAGAATATGATAGTAAACTCTCACAACACACTTCCGCATTGTGTCTTTTTCTATACTTGGCTTTAAACCACACTACCAACCTGTCTGAAATTTGATAAATGGCTCATTTTAATCATCTTGTGAACTACAGAAGTAGCAGCACAAATGAATCATTAACACCCGATTTAAACACTGGTTAGAGAAGGCACTGCTAGAAAGGTAACAAAATCCCCATTAAGAGTTAACTTTATGCTAGAACTTTTACAACATCACTCTACCTTATGTACCTTTATGCTTCAGATGGTATTCAGTTAGCAGTAGTCTATGCTTCAAAGATCCATCTCACCTGAACAAAAATTAGTTAAGAGAAACTTTACACGTTTGCAGATTGAAGGCCACAGATGTAAATTAATGTAAAATTGTATCTGTTACTTAAGCAGTTCCTATGCCAAAGATACAAAATTCAGAGGCAGGAAAAGCCTGCTAAGTATTTAGTTTATGCCTTTTTTGACACCACATTCACTAGTTTTCAAAAGTGAACGGGCAACACAAAGGCTACATTTAATAAACTCAAACACTAAGCTGACCCCCGCACCCACTCCTTGCACAGCAGGCAAATCTGGGAGGCTTGCATCGATGGGGGAAATCACTAAGGTTGCCCTGAGAACCAGGTCGTGGAACCGACCACTGAGGCCGATGGCCCAGCAGGTAACTTGTGCAAAACCCCTGCCCCGAGAAAGCAAGGGCAGGTTAACAGTTTAAAAGACCCTCAAATCCTGAAACACAGACCTCTCCCGCTCACCCCTGCTCACTTGCATGCAGGGTCTGTCAATATACCCGTCCTTTCTGTAGTCCGCTCAGCCTCCGGGTTATTTCTTCCCCAAGCCTCCGGTTACCCCCTCAACCCCCACATAGCCACAGAAACTTAGTCTATGGTACAAAAAGGCCCAGATAAACTGTTCTGTTCACTAGCGCTCAACAGGCAAGAATTAACCCCAACTTTACTTTTAGACTTTCACCGTTCAGTATCCGTCTGAATAATGAAAACTAAAATGAAATTATTTAAAATGACTCTTAAAAAAAAAGCTCGAAGTGTTAGGGGGAAATGAAGCACTGATAAGTCCTTTTAAGCGCGCGGGTGAGGACCCCCCAGTCAGACGCCCCGTTTTGTATCGGGGTTGCTCTCCCACAGAAGCAACATCTCTTTTGGCAATAGCGTTAAAGCTCACCTGGAAAAGTCTGTGACATTCACTCCATTTCCGCACAATCCTGCGCCTTCAAACACTCAAGATCTGAACCTTAAACGCGCCTCCTTTCCGCGCGGGCCGAGCCCACCCCGGCCGCGGCAGGCTGGGGCGCTGCGGGCTCTGGCACACGGAAAACGGGCGAAACGCTCCCGGGCATGGCGACGCGCAAGTGGGGCCGCCTCAGGGGCCCCTGAAACGCCCTGGCCATGGCCGGCACAGCCGAGGCCAAGACAGGCCGCGGCGACCCATGGCTCCAGGTCCGGGGCGCTCGGACTCGCCGGGGCCCGCCACCGCGCCGCCAGCCACCGGGCGGAACCGGGGCGTCACGTCTCGCCGCGCCGGCGGCAGGAAAGACCGCGCGGCCGGCCCACAATGCTTTTCTACATCTGGACGGGCCCACAGCACCGAGGAGGTGGGGGGATTCGGACTGTACCACTGGCGGCTGCTGTTCGCAGGACGCCGCCTTGTGGCCGGAGGGCGCAGGCCCCGGGATGGCGGGGAGGGGGGGCGGTCCGCAGGGGTCAGAGGGCTGAGGAGCCAGGGTTCTAGCTCGGGGTCCCCTGTGGGCGCTGTGGCTTATTCTTTCCACGAAGGAGAGTTTACCAGACGTGCACGTATGTGGTCAGTCTTGAGCTGCGGGTGTAGCCCAAAGGCCTGGAGACCTTGTGTCCAGGGAGACAGACGGCCTCCGGCGCAGGAGGGAGTCTCCACTGTGCTTCAGGGTCTGACGGAAGTGTCTGGGGATCAGCTGTGACGGAGGCGGGTGGGTTCCTGAGAGGGAGCGATAGAACAGCGCCGTCCGATGTAGTGCCCGCCGCAAATGTAATTTTAAAATTTTAGAATGCCACATTATGAAACTTAGAATCAAATTAATTTTATTAATTTTATTTTTTAAAAAGATTTATTTATTCATTTACACCAGAACCTGGGGACAGGCCAGATGTGCGCGGGAGGGTGAGAGGATTCACCAGAGACAGAGCGGGGAGCAGAACAGGCAGACTGATGGAACACACTGCTGAGGGGAGCAGCAGGCAGCAGGAGAGGTCTGTGCGCCATGTGGGACCCTGGTCAGCCAGCCGGATCGGGCCGGCGCTGCAGAGGCTGCAGACAGCTTCACAGTGCTGCGCTTAACCGCTTGCGCCACCAGGGGAGGCCCTCAAATTAATTTTAATAGTAACTCAACATGCGTTAAACATGATCATTTCAATATGTAATCAATATAATATAAAAATATTGATGACTTTTTTGCAGCCTTAAATTCTTACCTACTAAGTCTTAAAAGCCCTGTGTATATATTATACTTCCAAAACATTATCTTCAGATTGGTCACATTCAAGTGCTCAGAAGCAGGCCTTAGCCAGCTGGCTAGAGTAGTCTGAAAAGTGCAGATTGGGGCCTCCCCTGGTGACACAGCAGTTGAGCGCTGGGCTGCGAAGCCACCAGCGAGGGTCCAACATGGCATGCAGACCTCTCCTGCCGTGCCTGCTGCTCCCCTCAGCAGTGTATTTCGTCACTCTGCCTGTTCTGTTTCCCGTTCTGGTGAATTCTCTCACCCTCCGGAGCTTCTGACTGTACCCAGTGCTTGTATAAATAAATAAACTGATCTTAAAAAAAAAAGTGCAGATTGACTTAAGGTGTGATGGAAGAGAAGGGCAGGGCAAGTTATGTAGGAATTTATACTGTGTAAGAAGTTGAGTTTTTTTAACAGAAATTTTAGAAATAAAACAGAAATAAAGGAGAGGTTGTTAATTGGCTTTCAATGAACAATTACTCATCGAAAGCTTAGAGACAGCAGTGAGAGCTTTCGTGTAATAACACTGGGTCTTCTTGCTGTTATAAATTCTAGCAGAATTAACCAGAGACCATTTCCCAGCAAATTTCCTTGTTTCTTTGGCATTTACTGATGAAAGAGAGGGTTTGGGCAAGAAAGTGGTGGTGGTGGGTTGGGGGAGAGAAACAGTTGGAAAAAGAGTAAGTCCACAGCACAGTGGTCATGAATAGCCTGAATAACATCAACTTGGAGACAATGACCAAACAGAAGTAAATGTGTAATGATCACAGGAAAGTTACTGTGGATCTGCATCAGGAAGTCACTGTAACATCTGGAGGACAGAAAGGTTGAGGAAGGAGGATGACATCTCCAAGATTTTTTAAAGACACTGACGGGTGCGTTGTGGGATCATAACAAACTCAATAGTCCCTTCTTGCTAGGGAATAGGGAGAACAAATTCCTTGGGCTGGACCAGCCAGAAAACCTAAGTGTAGATCCAGCTCTAACATCAGCCCTTCTAGGAAAATGATCATCTCTCTGAGCCTAAAACTCCTCATTTACTGGATAGTATCTATACCCATGTAGCACACAGTTTAGTTTAAAAAACTAGGAAAGACTTGTGGCGTCAGCTAGCACTGTGTGGCTCACAGCAACATCCAATACCTGACTCTTCAACATTCTAGCTTTGAGAATTTTCTGGATTGAATTCTTAAGGAGGGAGTGATAAACTGCTCAGTTTGCTTGAATGACTTTACATTTTTGTTCTAAACTTACTGTTTCCTATCCTCCCCTTTATTTCACCTTCCTTACTCTGTATAGTTCAACAGTAGTAGAAGGGAGATGTTTATTCCAATTGTTGGGTTAGTGATGGTGTTAGGAAATAATTTCTAAACATTCTATCTATATCATACATCAATCTCATACATCTGGGTAAGGAAAATCCAATAGTTAAAGGCAAGCAGAAAGGCAAAGAACAAAAGACCTTGGCTATTTTCTACTAGTTTCCTATTATTGTTGACTGCTGGGGCTGAGGCATTATAGTAATGATAAAAACAGGTTAGTGCAAACATGGAGCAACCTTGCATTCCCTGTGTGGTAGGTGGAATAATGGTCCACCACACCCTAATTCCACCAACCTGTGAATGTTTCAATGCAGTGAAAAGGGCTTTGTAAACGGGATTCATATCAAGGACCTGAGGGGTAAAATTTGAAGAGTATACCAGAAGAGTTATTAGAAAGAAAATAATCCTGTCAAAAAATGGACAGAAAAGCTAAAAAGAAACTTCTCTGAAGAGGAAAGGCAAATGGCCAACAGGCATATGAAAAAATGTTCAACATCACTTGTCATCAGGGAAATGCAAATCAAAACTACCATGAGATACCATCTTACACCAGTGAAAATGGCACATATTAAAAAAAACTAGCAACAACAAATGTTGGCGAGGATGTGGAGAAAAAGGAACTCTCCTGCACTGTTGGTGGGAGTGCAAACTGGTCCAACCATTGTGGAGAACTGTGTGGAGATTTCTTGACCTATTAAACATAGAACTTCCATATGATCCAGCAATTCCACTCCTAGGTATTTACACAAAGGACACAGAAACATCCATTCCAAGGAGCACCTGCACCCCTATGTTTATAGCAGCACTGTTTACAATAGCTAAGCTTTGGAAACAACCCAAATGCCCAAAAATAGATGACTGGATCAAGAAGATGTGGTACATATACACCGTGGAATATTACTCAGCATTCAAAAAAGATAAACACATGCAATTTGCAGCAACATGGATGGAGCTGGAAGGGATCGTGCTCAGCGAAATAAGTCAGAAAGAAAAAGAAAAATACCGGATGGTCTCACTCATAGCAGGAATCTAGAAAACGTAAATAAGGGACCGGGAAAATGAATAACTATAAGAAAGTGAAAATCAAAATCAACAAACAACTATGAACCAGAGACACTCTATGGGGGGTGGGGGGCGGGGAGGGAAGGGATTGGGGTCAAAATAAGGGGGTTGCAATTGTATGGGGAATATAAAAATAAAATATATTAAAAAAAAAAAGAAATAGAGCAGAGGACCTCCGCTGGTGGCGCAGCGGTTGAGCGCTGGGCTGCAAAGCTGCCTACAGCCTCTGCAGTGCCGGTTCGATCCCAGGCCACCGGTGAGGGTCCCACATGGCACGCAGACCTCTCCTGCCGCATCTGCTGCTCCCCTCAGCAGTGTACTTCAGTCCTTCTGCCTGTTCTGCTCCCCACTCTGTCTCTGGTGAATTCTCTCGCACTCCTGCGCTTCTGACTGTACCCAGTGCTTGTATAAATAAATAAATAAATAAATCTTTAAAAGAAAGAAAGAAAGAAAGAAAGAAAGAAAGAAAGAAAGAAAGAAAGAAAGAAAGAAAGAAAGAAAGAAAGAAAGAAAGAAAGAAAGAAAGAAAGAAAGAAAGAAAGAAAGAAAGAAAGAAAGAAAGAAAAGAAGGCAGGAGAGATTACAGGTGTGGAGGAAAGAAATCTTCCATTGCTAGTTTTGAGACTAGGGGAATGAGCTCTAAGCCAAAGAATACAGGAGCCTCTAAAAGCTGGAAATGGAAATAAGCAAGCAAGGAAACAAGCAAGCAGGGAAACAAGACTTTCTTTCTATACTGCATGCAACTGAATTATGATAACAGCCTGAATGAACATTCCAGAAGAATGCAGAAGCAGATTCTCCCTGAGAGTATCA
This sequence comes from Talpa occidentalis, assembly GCF_014898055.3. Taxonomy (NCBI): domain Eukaryota; kingdom Metazoa; phylum Chordata; class Mammalia; order Eulipotyphla; family Talpidae; genus Talpa; species Talpa occidentalis. Next base: position 67,059,847 of record NW_023604972.1, read on the forward strand.
GTCTTCATAAAAGACACATAGCCCTGATGAGGCCTTTGTTGAAGTAGGTGATTCTCTATATAGCTCTCCTCTCCTCTCATATTTTGAGTTTCTTCAACTTATTCTTCGAAAACCATCAAAATTCAGAATATCAGAGGAGTTATAACTAATCCTGCTTTTCTACTAGAAACACATGTGTATAGGTTAACACTTTTTCCCAAAATTATTGATAATTCAGAGCATTTCTGACAAAGTGTCTTTTTTGAAACTTAGTCAAATTCTTGGAGAAACTGACAAAATTATTCTGTAGTTCATTTGGAACAAGAAATTGATAAGAATAGTGGAAACAATTTAGAAAAAGAAGAGTAATGAAGGAAGACTTATTCCTTCCTCAATACTAAATATTTAACATAATTGAATATGAAACATTAAAACATATACTATACATAATAGAATAATTAAATCAGCATGGTAACGACACAGGCATTCAATGTTATGGTAGATATAACATATAAATAGTTCTTTTTTTTTTTTTTTTAATAGAGGCATGTTTTATTTATTTATTTATTTGTTTGTTTGTTTTGTTTGTACATGCACTGGGTACAGTCAGAAGTGCGGGAGGGTGAGAGAATTCACCAGAGCCAGAGCAGGGAGCAGAGCAGGCAGAAGGACCAAAGTACACTGCTGAGGGGAGCAGCGGGCGGCAGGAGAGGTCTGCGCGCCATGCGGGACCCTCCTCTGGTGGCCAGGGAGCAGCCAGGAATCGAACCGGCGCCGCAGAGGTCACCGGCAGCTTCGCAACCCAGCGCTCAACCGCTGCGCCACCAGGGAGGCCCTAAATAGTTCTTATTATATGTTAAATCTTAATATATTTTAAAGCAAACCTTCCAAATCAGCAGAGCAGGGAGGGCCTAACCCACACAGGTTGCCAGCAGATTGAAATGTCATTTTAGGAAAAAAAGATTTTACATGAAATTATTAAACAAAATAAGAACTGTACTTTCTTTAAAAGCCAGATAATAAATAGTAAAAATTGTGACTCTTTGATTGTAGAAAGGATTAACTAAATTTGATATCAATAGCTGTTTCAAGAGATGGAAAGAAATTAGTTCCAATCAGTGATGAGGAATAGAGACTTTTCTTACCTTTGACCATGAGAACATATTACATTTTAAAATAATAAATATAAGTAAATCAAAGAAGAAAATAATTGATAATATTAATTTCACAAAATTTAAAACATCTGTCTTTAGATTAATAAACAGAAATATTGTTCAACCTCTTATAACTATTTTAATACTATAATATCCTTAGTAATAAAATATTTATGTTACTCTGTATGAACATTGTGAACCCAGTAGAGCCAAAGGCAAGAAGAGATATTTCACAAAAGTGCAAGATGAATTCTAGAACATACCAAAAAGTATTACTATCTTAAGGAAACCTAAGAAAAATATTTCTGTAAAACTACTTTTATGTAATAAAAGTATTAAACATTATATTTCACATTTTTTTCTGATACTTACAGATTGAAATTTGTAAATGATGTCATAGAACTAGCCAGCTCTATTTTTTATCTTTTCATTAATTTATTTAATATTTTTAATTGGGATAATATTAAGATAGCCCAATCAGGTATTGCCACCATAGTGCACCCAACACCGGGTAACCCATGTCCCCCAACATAGTCCTTTACCCCCTTAAACCCTCTCCCTTTGGATGTTTCAGTTCTATAATCAGCTGTCAAGGGTTGGATTTTAAGCTTGTTTTATCTGACCCTTAGTTTGGGTTCTTCTACATATTAGTGACACCATTGATCTTTCTTCTTCTGACTTAATTTTCTTAGAATTATACCTTCCAGCCTCATCTATGTTCCCACATTGGCATGAGTTTATTCTTTTGTGTATATATACCACATCTTCTTGATCCATTCATCTGTTTTGGGGCATTTAGTTTGTTTCTGTGATTTGGCTATTGTAAATAGCACTGCAATACTTATGGGAGTGCAGGATCCCTTTCAAATTAGTATTTTGAATTTGGGGGCTAGATGCCTAGTAGTGGAGTTGCTGGGCTGTATGACAGATTCATTTTTAATGTTTTGAGACACCTTCCAGACTGCTTTGCATGAGGTTACACCAGTTTTCATTACCACCAGCAGTGTAGGAGGGTTCCATTTTCTCCACATCTTTGCTAGTACTTGTTGTTTCTGGTCTCTTCAATATGGGCCATTCTCACAGGTGTGAGATAGTATCTCATTGTGGTCTTGATTTGCATTTCCCTGATGAAAGATGATGATGAACAGTATTTCATGTGCCTGTTGCAGTCTGTATGTCTTCTTTATAGAAGTGTCTGTTTAGTTCTTCTGTGCATTTTTGATAGGGTTATAGCTCTCTTTTTTGTTGAGTGTATGAATCCTCTGTAGATCCTGGATATCATTCCCTTGTCATATGTATGATGTGCAAATATTTTCTCCCATTCACTAGGGTATCATTTCATTTTAGTTCCAGTTTCTTTTGCTGTGCACAAGTTTTTAGGTTTGATGTAGTCCCACTTATATATACTCTTTAGTTTTCCTGTTATTGGTGATGAATCCCTAAAAACATAATTGTAGATTATGTCATGAGTGTTTTACTTAAGTTCTCTTTTATGAATTTTATGGTTTCAGGTCTTAGATTCAAGTCTTTTATCCATTTTGAATTGATTTTTATGTATGGTGTGAGATAGTATCTCATTCATTCTTTTGCATGCAGGTATCATTCTCCCAACATCATTAAATGAAGAGGTTATCCTTGTTCCAATGTATGTCATTGGCCCCTTTGTCATAAATTAACTGTCCAGATCAATGTGGGTTTGTTTCTGGGTCCTCAGTTCCATTCCATTGATCTTTGAGTCTGTTTTTGTTCCAGTACCAGACTTTTTTTTAACTATTTTTTTTAAGATTTATTTATTTATGCATACAAGAACCGGGGTGTAGACCAGAGGTGTGGTGTGTATGAGAGGATTCACCGGAGAGAGTGAGGAACAGAACAGGCAGATCCACTGAAATACACTGCTGAGCAGAGCAGCAGGTGAGACAGGAGAGGTATGGTGCTCTGCGTGGGTTGCTCCCTGGCCAGCCTGGGATTGGCTGGCAATAGCTTGATAGTGCTGTCTTTAACTCCTGTGCCACCAGTAGGCCCATTTTTAAACTGTTTTTTTAAAGTTTTATTTATTTATGTATACAATAGCTGGGTACAGGCCAGAGATGTGGGGGGTGAGAGGATTCACCAGAGACGGAGTGGGGAATGGAATAGGCAGATTGACCAAAGTACACTGCTGAGGGGAGCAGCAGGTGAGTCAGGAGAGGTCTGCTGCGCCATGTGGGTTGCTCCCTGGCTTGCCGGGGATCTAACTCATGCTGCAGAGGCTGTGGATTGCTTCATAGTGAGGTGCTTAACCTCTTACACCACCAGGGAGGCCCCATTTTTAAACTATTATGGCTTTAAAATATATTCTCTTTCTTCTTTGCCAGGAATGTTTTGACTATTCAGGGTCTTTAATGATTCCATGTGAATTTCAGCAGTGTTTATTCCAGTTCTTTGAAAAATGTCATTGATATTTTTATTGGTATTGTATTGAGTCTATATTTTGCTTATTTTGCTTTGCAGAGGATGGCCATTTTGACAATGTTGATTCTTCCTATCCATGATCAGAGAATATTTTTCCTTCTATTTCTTTCAACAATATCTTATAGTTTTATTTGTATGGATCTCTTACCTCCTTTGTTAGGTTTACTCCTAGTTATTTAATTTTTGTGTGTAAGTGATTATAAATGGAATTGCTTTCTTAATTTCTTACTCTTCATCTCATTGTGTATAAGAAGGAAACAGATTTTTGTGTATTGATTTTATACCCTAATGCTTTGCTAAATTGATTAATTACTTCAATCACTTTTTCTGTGGAGTCTTGAGGGCTCTCTATATATTATCATCTCACCTGAAAATAATGATAGTTTTACTTCTTTCCCAATTTGAATTCCTTTTATATCTTTCTCTTGTCTAATGCTCTAACAAATACTTCTGATACTATGTTATATAGTAGTAGTGAGAGTGGACCTCCTTGTCTTGTACCAGATCTTAGTGGAAAAGTTTTCAGTTTTTACTATTGAGAATATTAGCTGTGTGTTTGTTATATGATCTTTATTATGTTAAGATATAGTATGTTTATTCCCAGTTTTTTAAGGGTTTTTATTGTAAATGGATGTTGGGTTGTAGCAAATGTTTCTTTTAACATCTGTTGATATGGACATGTTGTTTTTATCTTTCTCTTTGATGATGTGATAAATTACACTGATTAATTTTCAGATGTTAAACCAACCTTGCATCCCTGATATGAATCTCACCTGTTCCTTTTAATGCATTGTAGGATTTGTCTTGCTAAGATTTTATTGACATTGTATATTTATTCATTTGTAAAACTGGTCTATAATTTTATTTATTTATTTATTTTTTAAAGATTTATTTATTTATTTATACAAGCACTGGGTACAGTCAGAAGCGCAGGAGGGTGAGAGAATTCACCAGAGCCAGAGCGGGGAGCAGAGCAGGCAGAAGGACCCAAGTACACTGCTGAGGGACCATGTGGGACCCTCCTCTGGTGGCCAGGGACCAGCAGGGGATCAAACCAGCGCTTCAGAGGCTTCGGGCAGCTTGGCAACCCAGCGCTCAATAGCTGCGCTTCCGGGGAGGCCCAATTTTATTGTTTTGTGTGCTGTCTTTTTTGTGGTTTTGGTATTAATGTTGCCCTCATAAAATGTGTTTGGAAATGTCCCTTCTCTTTCAACTTTTTGGAAGAGTTTGAGCAGGATAAATATTAGGTTATCACTGAAAGTTTGGTTGAATTCATTTGTGAAGCCATCCTGTCCTGAACTTTTGCTTTTTTTTTTTTTTTAATGTGAGAGATTTGAATATTGTTTCAATTTCTTTGCTTATGGTTGGTTTGTTCAGGATTCCTCTTCCCTCACTATTCAGTCTCAGAAGATTGTATCAGTCTAAGAATTTGTCTGTCTCTTCTAGGTTATTGAATTTCTGCAATGTCTATAGTAATTTCTCTTCTCTCTTTTTTTTAAGATTTATTTATTTATGCATATAAGAACTGGGGTACAGGTCAAAGGTGTGGAGGTGAGAGGATTCACCAGAGACAGAGTGGGGAGCAGAACAGGCATATCTACTGAAATACACTGCTGAGGGGAGCAGCAGGCAAAGTCAGGAAAGGTCTGCTGTGCCATGTGGGTCACTTCCCTGGCCAGAGATGGAACTTGAGTTGCAGTGGCTGTGGATAGCTTCATAGTGCTGAGTCTTAACCACTTGCACCACCAGGGAGAGCCTGCTTCTCTCATTTTGATTCTCTTTATTGGAGCTTTTCCCCTTATTTCTTGGTGAATCTTGCTAGAGGTTTGTCTACTTTGCTTATATTTTAAGAATGAGCTTTTGGTTTTGTTGATCTTTTGGACTGTGTTTTTATTTCTGCTTTGATTTTTATTATTTCTGTTCTTCTACTGACTTTCAAATTTTTTTTATCTTTCTCCAATTCCTTAAAATGAAGGAGAAGCTTATTTAGTTATTTAGTTATTAGTTATTTAGTTATTATTTTTTGTTTCTTAATGTGGGCCTAAATTGCTATAAACTTCCTTCTTAGTACTGCTTTGGCTCTATTCTGCAAGTTTGGAGTATTTTTTTAATTCTTTTTTGCAACTTCATTAAACAATTAGTCTTCAAGTAGTATGTAGTTCAGTCTCCATGTATTCAAGGATTTCCCTGCTTACTTTTGACAGTTAATTTTTAGTTTGATGCCTCTATGGTCCAAGAAGATGCTAAGTATGATTCAGTCTTCATGAATTTGTTGAAGATTTTTTTGTGTCCCAGAATATGGTATATTGTGGAGAGTTTTCCATGTATACTTGAGAAAAAAAATTTTTTTTCTATTTTTGGTACAGTACAGTACTCTAAATATCTATGAGGTCCATGAGGTCTAATTCTTTGTTTAGAGCTATTATATTTTCTTCCTAGTTGATCTGTCTACTGGTGAAAGTCAAGTTTGTTTTTTCAATAGAAAAGAACTTTAATAGCATTAGTGTACATAAAGGGAAGAGAAATTATATTTATTCCAGTGAAACACCCAATGTTACCCATCTCCTCATGGGTAAAAGTCCAGTCACACAGGATTGGCCCAAAGCAGGGCTAATGGTGTCCAAAATCTTGCCATAAGTCTAAGGCACTTTCTGGTGGGGAAGCATAGGAAAGCATCAGGCAAGTCTGGTAGGAAAGTAGAAATCAATAATACAGGTCAAGAGAAAGGCTGCCATTGTCATCCTCCCTGTGGGACTCTCACCCACACCCACATTTCTTTCAAGGTCTCCTTCTATGACTCCCAAGTCTCCAATGAAGTCGAAGTCCAAGAAGCAACCACTGCTTCTTCTTCACATGCCTTCTGCTCTTTAGAACTCCTCCAAGTGTTCTCTCCAAATCATCTCTTCTAACTTCATTTTCGCTTCTCCTCTCTTCTTGTTCCACCCTTCATCATTCCCGGCAAGGAACATGGAACCTCTCCTTTTTAGATTACATTGTTACAATTTCCTGCTTTTCAAAATTTCCCACCATTTCAATGGTAACAATGCTCTAAGGGTACTGCCTTAGGAGACAATCTTTTCCAGGGTTCCAATGTGTTCAAGAGAAACAACAATCTGTTACCCAGGATTGTCCATGGAAGTACAATGTGGCAACATCCTCAATTTCTGGAAAAGAGTTGATGAGTCCAAGCTAAAATGAAAAAACTATCTGGAGGTCTTAGCAAATAGAATATCAGAAAATACCAGGAAGATAAATCTAAAAACTGGTTCAACTTGCTTAAAATCAAATTTTTTCTACCATGATCCCAATTTTATGCAATAGAGGAGAAAAATACTTTTGCAAACTTAATCTACTTCCAAACCACTCTGCCTACTTTTGCATAAACTAGGCAATTAACCAAGCAACAATTTATTTGGCTTTGTTGGAATACTCCATTAGGATTAGAGAGAGCTCTTGACACCTGGTCTGTGCAGGCTTCAGGATCAAGGCCATAGTGTTACCAGACTCCACCTGGGATTGCTACTTCTCAAGGTTCCCAGGCCTTTCCCTCTGGGGTTTTCTAGTCCTTTTGATCGAGGTAAGGTTCTCCACTTTCATTGGAAGTCTCTGGAACCCTGCAAGCAAAGTGGTAGGTTCTCTTCTTGGCTCAGTTCAAATTCAATTCCTTCTAGAGTTTCAATCAAACTCACATAATGAAGGATGTTTCCAATTCCCTAGTTTTAGGAGATAAAATTCTCTATTGAAATGATGCAAAATAGGCCCATTTCAAAGAATAATTAAAATTCTTACCATTTTTTTCATGATGACATCATGGAGAGAGAAAATGCAAGCACAAATTAGTTTTACTTACAAAAATATAACACTGCTGCAAATACTGGTTAGCCAAAATAGGAAAAATTTCCTTGAGTCAATACAAAACAATACAAGAAAAAAAAAAACACTATTATTATTTTTTTTAAAAGATTTTTTTATTATTTATTTTATTATTTATTTTATTTTATTTTTTATTTTATTTATTTATTTATTCTGTGCAAGAACCGGGGCACAGGCCAGATGCATGGGAGGGTGAGAGGATTCACCAGAGACAGAGTAGGGAACAGAACAGGCAGACGGACAGAAATACACTGCTGAGGGGAGCAGTGGGCATTGCGGACAGCTTCACAGTGCGGCGCTCAACCGCCTGCACCACCAGGGAGACCCAAAAAAACAGTTTTATTAATGCTGAACGCATGCCTCAGTTTCTCTCAGCCAATAAAAGGAAACAGAGTTTGAGGAAAAGGAAAGTGGTTTAATTTGTTGACAAATGAGGAAGACAGCAGACTCATGTCTGAAAGACCACTGTCTTGCTCTTTTGCAGAGTGCGTTGGTATTTATATAAAGGAAAAAAAAAAAGAGTCGAGATGCGCAAGGGTCTGCAAAGGGGACGGGGACAGGGTGGGCACAGACGGTGGGCGCCAACTTGCTTATTTCAACAACTGCTGTTTAACTCATTTGTCCTTGGAATGAAAGAAGACAAACCTGTCAAACAAGGGGGAAATTACAAGAGATGAGGGGAGACAAGCTTGTTAATTAACTGCATCATTATTTCAAAGAAATCTTATTAAAAATTATTTCCTCTCCAACAGTCCATTCAGTCCCTTGTACAAATTCACACATTCAAGTTTCTTCCATTAGAATGAGTTGAGGTCTTCCTCCCATTAATATGTCCAGAAAAAATCCTGCAGATGTCAAACCAGTGAAATAAACACCATTATTGCAGGAAAATAACAATCACATCAGTCACCTAAAGGTTTCATATAAATTTTAGGCTACCAGTGTTAGTATTTATGCATATACCAAAGTTAAACATTACTCTCAAGAGACAATATTTCCCTTCCAGTTCCAATTTACCAGGTAACTACAAGTAGATCAGCTTTTTCTTCCTTTCCAGTGAGGAAAGGAAGAAACAATGGAGTATTTCAGGGGCTCTACTGTGGTTTCATAAGATTTCCTTTGATCAATCAAATAAAAGACTACCAAACTTTTCCTTCAGTTTAGATTCTGGAAAACCTTGCCATAAGTGTTTAATAAAAAAAAAAAACATTTAATTGCATGAATATTTCAAGACAACCATTAAATTCCAAATTAGTTCCCATTAACCAAAAATTATCCCAGATCATGCTTCTTGGAAGTACTTACACAGTTTCCATTACATTTTTGAGTTCAAAATTTTTATGAGCACCATGTATACCAGTTTTATATCCTCCAGAGGCCAGGACAGTGAGATATAAAAGGGAAAACATACAACATACAGACAAGATGGCCCCTTAGTTTTCATTTACCCCACATGGAATACCTTGTGTAATTGTGGTTTTTTACTCCAAGTTTCAGAAAAAAAAATTAAGGACAAGTTTTTTCCATGAAATAAAAATAAAACTGCAAAAAACTGAGGACTGTTGCCAGCAGAAGTCATCACATGGTTACAATTGTCATTCTACATACCTAAGATTTTGGAAATAGAAAGTTCAGTCAGAGCAATTAAAAGGAGGGTCATGGCCTTGTTTATTGCTTTAGGGTTTTCAGTGTTCAAATCATCACATTAGAAGTTATAATCTGGGGTATTCTGTGTAGAAATGGAAAGAGCAAAATCAAATCACTTTCAATCAGAAGGAGTCATCTCCTTACTTCTGTTAGCCACCAATCATGCAATCTGGGTGTTTCCTGAAACATAATCTGAAGGAATAAAACCAAAGTGCAAATCAAGAACCCCAAACTAGGGAGGGATGACAACACAGGTATCAAGACCTGGTGCAACTGACCTCTTGCAAAAACACGTCATGAGTGGCTGCCCACCAACTTGGAGGTTCTTGACTGCATTTCTGATGCCACAGGGCTTTCCAAAACAGACTTCTCTCAGTGAAAGTAAAGTTTCACCAGCAATCAAACAAATCCAAGAATTTAAATGACAAACATGGCCAACAGAAATAGTGTAGACAAAAATTCCCAGTAATAAGTAAACTTCAGATAAAAGTGCTTTAGTATTTCTAACCCAGGCCTTGCAAAAGCCAAGTCACTCCAGGAATCCCCTAGGGCTAACCAGTAATTACCAGTGATCTCTCAATCATAAGGTTTCTTTCACTTGTGCTCCCAGATATGAATTTCCTAATATAAAGAGTCATTGCTCCATTGCTGTTTTGTAAATCTCCTTGAGGCAAAGATAAGGGAATAGTCACAAACAAAAGCCCAAATAACTGAGCTTACTCTAGCAAAAGATATGCAAGCATATACAGAGTAGAAGACCAAGATAAAAAAAGAAACCATCAAAAACTTCTGAGTTTCAGAGTAGCCCACCTTGCGGTGTCAGACACCATCGTGGAAACAGAATTTAGAAGGAAGAGCAAACTCCTTATTTGATCTGGTCATGTGATTCCAACTTACTATCATTTATTGAGTAAAGCTGCTTTTTACCAAACAGCAGCTTCCACAAAAGCAGACCTCTGAACTAATGTACACATACACACAAAATCTCCACAAGGTCAAAACCAGTTTTTCTAATCTGAGGGTCTTCTAAACATACCTGAAACACAAACACACTAGTGAAACAAAATCCACATTTTTGCTTAGGGTGGCCAGTGCCATGGGGAATCCAAATTTTCCCATAGGCTGGCTAACTACAGGTGGCTTATAGCCCCATATTGGTTGCCAAATCTGTTAGTGGGCAGACTGAAGGGAACCCCAGGGCCCCAAAACTTGTATTCTCTAAATGAGTTCAGCCATCCACTATATAAAGACAAAGCATATTCTTTTTTTTTTTTTTTAAGATTTATTTATTTATTCATAAAAGCACTGGGTACAGTCAGAAGCACGGGAGGGTGAGAGAATTCACCAGAGCCAGAGCGGGGAATAGAACAGCCAGAGTGAAGAAATACACTGCTGAGGGGAGCAGCAGGCGTGGCAGGAGAGGTCTGTCATGCCATGTGGTACCCTCGCCGGTAGCCGGGGATCGAACCAGCGCTGCAGAGATCTAACCTGCGCGGCAGAGGCTGCGGCCAGCTTCGCAGCAGAGCGCTCAACCGCTGTGCCACCAGGGGAGGCCCGACAAAGCATATTCTTAATGTGTAAGACCTTCAGTAGAAAAGAGCATTAATAGAACTAGTATGCAATAGTGAGAAGAGAAGGAAGTGTCTGAAAGAATAGTGTCTGAAATTAGTGTCTAATAGTGTCTGAAAGAAAGACCCAAAGTTACCTGTTCCCTTGTGGGTAAATGTCCAGTCAAACAGGATTGGTCCAAAGTGGGGGTACGGAGACCCAGAAGCTTGTCACAACTCTAAGGCACCTTCTGGCAAGAAGCATAGGAAAGGAAAGGTACAAAATCAAATTTCAAGTCAAAACAAAGGCTGCCATTATCAGTCTCCACAAGGTCTCTCACCCACATCTCTTCCAAGTGTATCATTCCATGTTCCCCAAGTCTCATGCAAATCCAAGGCAGAGAAGAAAGTACAGCTTCCTGGCATGTCTTTCTGGTTCACATGCCTCTTGTGATACTTCTCTTTGAAAGTGGAATGTTGAAATCCCCCGCCACAAATGTGTTTTTTCCAAAATTTGTTTCCAGACTAGATATTGGTTGCCTAATGTACTTTGGTGCTTTTTCTTTTAGTGAGTATATGTTGATGAGTGTAAGTATTCCTGATATAATGCTCCCTTAATCATTACCTCAAGTTCCTCCTTGTCTCTCATGATCTTTTTAAACTGGAAATCTCTGATATCATGGTTCCTACCTTCTTTTAGAATTCATTTGTGTTGTTTTCAAGCCTCTACTTTGAGCTTATTTTTGTCTTTGGAATTTAAGTGTCTCCTGCATATTTATGTTTAGAGGCTTTGTCTTTATCTTTCATTTTGTTCTTATTTTGAGTTGTGATTTTCCTTTTAATTTATTTTTATAGATTTTTTGTTATGTATTTACTTACTATGTTTAATGTTTTCATAAATACATGTCATGAGTAATGTCATGGTTAATTTGATTAGCATAGACATACATAAAATCTTTTCTGCACCACCATTTTAGACTTCTTAAAGAAGTATTAACTTGTTAATGCAAGAGACTGCGGAATGAATGCTAATTTAAGAAATTCCCTAATGGCTCTGATTTAGTACCTGTGGGAAACCACCAGGTGGCAGTGCAAGCCAAACAAAATTCCCATTGACTTTTGAGATTTATATTCAGTTACATAGTAATTAGAATGAAATTAGTAATTGAGTATTCATATTTGAATAGGTTTATTTTATTTTATTTTATTTTTTAAAGATCCATCTATTTATGCATACAAGAGCTGGGGTACAGGCCAGAGATGCTGGGGGTGAGAGGATTCACCAGAGACAGAGTTGGGAACAGAACAAGCAGACTAAGTGAAATACACTGATGAGGGGAGCAGCAGGAGAGACAGGAGAGGTCCGCCGGGCATGTGGGTTGCTCCTTGGCCGGCTGGGGATTGAACTCGTTCTACAGAGGCTTCGGATTGCGTCACAGTGCGGTTCTCAATCCCTTGTGCCACCAGCGAGGCCCTGAATAGGTTTTTTGGTTTTTTTTTTTAAGATTTATTTATTTATTTATACAAGTACTGGGTACAGTCAGTAGCGCGGGAGGGTGAGAGAATTCACCAGAGCCAGAGCGGGGAACAGAATAGGCAGACTGATGGAATACACTGCTGAGGGGAGCAGCAGGCGCGGCAGACAAGGTCTGCCGCACCATGTGGGACCCTCGCTGGTGGGCGGAGATTGAACCGGCGCTGCAGAGGCTGTGGCCAGCTTCGCAGCCCAGAGCTCAACTGTTGCGCCACCGGGGAGGCCCCCTGAATAGGTTTTTTTTAAAAGTGGTTTTTATACTAGTTTTAAAGAAGTGAGGTTTTTATTTTTTTTTCTTTAAATTTGATTAAGTTGCATAGGAAAGACCTACCTGGAAGAATATCTCTGTATTCCATTTCTGACATTAATGAGATGTCTTTGGTTGATAAATTCCCTGTACTACAGAACTACATGTCCTATGCTAGTCAGGAAAAGAGTAGACTTCTTTTGTGGGTTAGATTTGTCTTACTTTTTAGGTCATTTATGACTTGAGTGTAGTTCTTAGTCACATATCTTGAGATAAACACTTGCTAGATTAAAAAATATTTTTGTTTTATGAGTAAATATGTGTGGCACATATTTTATGTCTATACAGTCTGAAAGATATTTTTAGAAATATCTGTTTCCATATTAGTAACCTTGCTCTTCCTGGTGGTGGATATTTCTTTTGGGGAACAGATAACATTAGAGAATGTTCTGTGACATGGTACTCCTGTGGGGCACAGAATAGCTCAAAGCACAAAACCTAAAACCTGGGTTTATTAGTGTCTTTAGTTGTGTTAATGTTGATATTTGTATTAGTCACTTCAAAAAGAATTTCTAACTGCTCCACTAAAGATTTGAAGTCTTCTATATGCGTGAATTAAATCCCTGAATATTGAGTTAACTTGAAATTAAGCACACAGAGCTCCTGTCAGGAATTAATGAGAAATCATAATGAGCCCGTCAGGGCCTGAAATGTGGGAGAAGATAGAGGATTTGATCCTTCAATTCTTTAAAAAGGGAAAGAAGGAATTTCAAGAAACTTTGGTCTATGAACATATGTGGCCTCCACTATTTAATATACAATAAAATAAATGATTGATAAATGGTTAGAGGCAACATCATTTATTCATGAGAAGCCAGGGTGGGTTCAACACTCATTATGGCAAACTGTTCTTTAATAAGTTGTTCAGATATGCAAAGTAAGGAAGGGTGGAGAGCCTGGAATTCCAAATTTGAAGGTCCTTGGAAAAATCTTTCACAGTACACTTTTGACTGAAGTGAGATATGTCATTATGTATGTTGATAATAAATTGAAGAGCTTCCCAGGGGATTGGGCTTTGTAGATTGATGTCAAATGGGGTATTTCTAGATGTTTCTTTAGCCTCTTTTATTGGAGGTTTGGATAAAGAGATTAAAGACAGTCTTACCAAATTTGGGGCAATATAAAATTAAAGAGAATTGATTCAATAGTCAAATCAGGATCCTAAAGTCTTAGGATTAGGTGACCTTGGTAAGTTAAAAGGAAAATTTTAAAGAGAATATATGTAAAGGCCACTACTTGTATCTTAAAATCAATAGCATAACCAAAGTAAGTTATATCTTAGCTGTAGCACATCTGGAAAAGACTTAAGGGAGTGTAGTTTGCAGTGAAGATGGCATAAATTGGCTGTGTACCATGACTGTTAGCAGAGTAAATTCTAACTTATGTTTCATTTTCAAAACGTGTGGAATGGATGAAGAGAAAACATGTCCCCCTTTATCCTGCTGTCAAAACACTGTTTTTCAGTTCTAGGTGCTCTACCTCAGGTTGGACATAGGCAGTTAGAGATTGTGCAAGATGAGACAAGAAAAGAGCAATAGAAGCTGTTCTATAAAGAGAGTGACTGAGGAACTAGGTCTTAAAAATGCAGTACCAGAAAAATGGAGGGAGACTGGTTTCACATATTAGGAAATGTGGTTTAAAGGGAGGGAGACTCTCCCAGGCCTGGTTCCCTGGCCTGGGAGTCCCACTTTATTTCTGCTCTTTTTCTCCTCAATAAACTTTTTCTTCTTCTAAACAAACAAACAAAAAAATAAAAAAAATAAAGGGAGGGAGACTGGTTTCACATATCTGTCAAGTGAGAGCAGGATTAGTCTTGTTCTATGTGATCTGAGTCATCAAATTTAGATTGTGAGGGTAGAAACCTTAAAGAAACAGGTATGAATTTCATAAAATGACTTTCTGATGACTGAAAGTCATACTAGATAAAACAAACTATTTCAAAAAAAATAGTGATTTCTCTTTCATTATGTGCTTAAGGCTGGATAAGTAAAAATTTAGAAATATTTGGCAACTGATAATTGAATAAATGTGGTAAGTGCTTTTGAATTTTGATTATTTTCTTAAGCCGTGATTATGCTAACACAAATCCTTAAATATTAATTCATCCCAATATTCCTAATATGAGTTGATTTTTGTTTTCATTGTCTTTAATCAATAGAGATAGTACTTGGATTTTTTTTTTTTAATAGAGGCATTTTTTTTTTTATTTGTTTGTTTGTTTATACAAGTACTGGGTACAGTCAGAAGTGCGGAAGGGCGAGAGAATTCACCAGAGCCAGAGCGGGGAGCAGAGCAGGCAGAAGGACCCAAGTACACTGCTGAGGGGAGCAGCGGGCGGCAGGAGAGGTCTGTGCGCCATGTGGGACCCTCCTCCGGTGGCCGGGGAGCAGCCGGGGATCAAACCGGAGCCGCAGAGGCCGCGGGCAGCTTCGCAACCCAGCGCTCAACCGCTGCGCCACCGGGGAGGCCCAGTACTTGGATTTTTAAAGTAATTTTGCTGATTCAGTATATCTGTAGTTTTCACATTTAATAGATAAAATTCACTGACAAACTAAATTCAAGGTGGTAAATGGAATGGTCAGTGTTGAAGTGACCACAGACAGAAAACCCTGAGAATTGGGCGATTACCCCCCAAAACTACAGAATCGCCAATCCAAGAATAAGCGCATCCTGGGGGTGGATGCTGTGTGTGGCTTGTGGCTGAGATCACAGCCAGAGAAGGCCAGGAAGCCTGATGGCTCCTGGCATATGATGGTAGATGCCTGAGTGGTTCTCCCACCACGTATGAGCAGTGCCTTTGGTAGCAGAAGTGGTGGATCATCTGCAGGTGCCAATAATCATGTTTTTTGCCACTAGGTTGGTGCCCTGCCTGGACTTATTTGTGTTCTGTTTCATTATTCAGTTGTATTTTCTTTTGTGGGCCATGGCTGCAGTGTTTATGTCTGCTAAGGGAAAATTGTATATATGTAGTCTGTATAGCAGAAAACCCTGAGAGGGTGGATTGTAGGGTAAATGATTTTCAGGCTATTCTACTCTCCTGCCATTGGGATTGCCCTACCTGATGGGGCACCTGCATTTGTTACATTGTCGTAAGTTATGTTGTTTACCACTACTCAGTATTGAGATATCTGCCAAGAGAGGCAGGAGAGAGAAGGAAAGAGGGTATCACCAGAGAAACCCAGAGTGAAGACTTGCAGGGGCTTGGAGGCCTACTGGCCTCCTCCCCGCCCCCCCTCCCCCACCTCTGCCGGCCATGTACCTGCTTGCTGCTATACAAGTAAAAGCTCAAAAGCCTGAGAAAGCCACCGAGGTCTCCAGAACTCTCCTTTACCCGGTCTGCCAAATCATAGAAAACCTGCTCGTGCCCTTCCTGGCACTACAGTCAGTTAAATATAATTAAATAACAAAGAATTCCTTAGCCCTTGTGGAATTCATGAGGTAGTTCAGCATGACCATATGCATGTGTACAACAAAAATAGACTTAGTTTGTCCTTGAATTTTAAGTCTTTTCATAACACAACTGCTGCCTAAGGTAATGTATCTGTAAATTCCTGTCAGAGTCTCTAACATTCCCCAGAAAGGGTTGGCACAACCAAATCATTTCTTTAACTAGTTTAGCTATTTAAAATTATGTAGTATGGTGTACATTTCAATTCAAATGAGACACAGATTAGAACATCAAAAAGCAGACAGAAGGAATGGGCAATATATATCTTAATCTCAGTTCTTTCCTAGAATTCTTAATTTCTGGACTGAAATTTAAATTTTATGGGACATTCAATCTTTGCAACAACACTGAATAAAAGATATTCATTTGAGGACTACACATGGATTACATATTTACATACACCGATTCCATGTCACACACTGAATTAGAACATTAGTAGCAACGAGTGAAACACACATGACCCAAAAGCAACCTGAAATGTCCTTGCCAGTTGAAGGAAAATGAATTAAAATCAGGCTATTTTTCGCCATCCACACATTGAAATGCCTTGAAATACGGTGTTTTCCACCATTGGGACATCTAGCAAAGATGAGCCTTGCATTTGCAATGATGTATGTGTGGCTATGAGTACAAGCAGTGTAAAGGGGGCTGGAGGGGATTTGCTGTTCTGCCTCTCTCAGTGTTGGAGTCTCTTGGAGTCTCTGCTTGCTGTGTATATGCCTGTCTCAGCATTAAAGGACTGCAAAATCCACCCAAGGCTCCTAATTCTCTTCTGTCTGAACTGACAATGAACCTCTCTGATCTGGGATGGATGCACAATAGCTATTTTCATTAATTTAGATTTAAATCATCCTTAAGTTTTTTTCCCCCCTATTTCAACATGTGTATTATCCAGCTCACAGGAGACATCATCTTTAAAGCTTAGGTATAAATTCAGCGTTGGCAACTTAAGCCTCTAAAATCTTGATATCTAGAACACTAAAAATCCTGTTGGAAGCAATGTGAATATTTTGTGTTGGTTAGAGTATAGAAAGCCGAATACAATAAGGAAAATGCCTTTTCTCAGAACTACATGTATATTAGCATAATTTACCTTATGCTCCAAATACTGCTCCATATCATGGCAGTTACGAGGATTATAAGAGTGATTATAGAGAGCACAGAGCTCTTCTATATCTGAAGATAGTTTGTTTTCTTCCTTTCTAGATTATTTCTTCTTTACTAGACTCCAAATCCAAAGATCTAGTCCAGTGATAAGAACAGGCAGTTGTCCATGTGATGGACAGGTTGGCAATAGCATAGTTTTTCATTCCTGGTTGTGGTGGCGTTACTTTTGTAATCTAACAATTTTCTCCTCTTTTCTAAACTTCAGTGTAGTACCAAAGATAAGTGAAAGTCCTGATGGGGCCAAAGAGCTCCATTCACTTTGCACTGTGATAAGAGCTACCGTGACACATGACCATAGCTGGCCAGTAAGTATTCTGGTGTGTGCCTTTTCCATAGTGGAGTCAATAGGAAAACTGCCTTTGCTTCCTGGACGGTAGCTAACTTTCAGTCTGTGGAGAAAACTTTTCTGCTTGTTAGAATGAGGTCCATACAAGAGAAATGGAGAGGAGAGAAATGTCAATATTGTTTGAAGTCTAAATCTAGTCTGTCTGATGCTCGTTCTAATAAACCAGTCCCATTTCCTTTTGTATAAGTTGATGTGTATTTCTGTGATTTGCTTCCTGACTAACACAGATTTTAAAAATTTATAAAGATTTTATGTAATATTATTTTATAATGTAAAGACACAGATGATTTTGGTATGATGATGATAAAAATAAGCGCAATTTTTAAGGTATCTACTATGTGCTATGCATTACAATAGTGCATCATTTTTTTGGCTTTTTTAATCTTTAGAACAACCTATATAATTTAGTTAGCTATATCTGTTAGCTATTGCTCAGTAACTATCCCAAAACTTAGTGTTTAAAACAATAAAAATTTACCTAAATTCATAAGTCTGTGATTTGGTTAGTAATTTTCCTGGATCAGGCCAGGTTCATCTGATTTTAATTTGGCTTGCTTATGAGTCTGCAGTAAATTGGCAGATTTTACTGCCAATTTCTGGGGACTGACTAGTTTGGGATGGCTTTAATCTTGGCTTTGGAGGTTGGTCGTCTTCTCAGTTGGGGGTACAGGGATGGCTGTGTATGGGTCTATAGCAGCAAGCCAGGTTTGTTCACATGGATATTACAAAGTTCTTAGACAGTGAATAGAGCTGTGAAGTCCTCTGAAGGTTCAGGTCAGATACTGGCATAACTTTGTCTCTGCTGCATCCTATTGGTCAAAGTACAAGACCAGCCTTGAGTCAAGGAATGAGTTAATAGTGTCTACTCTTAATAGGACAAGCTGAAAGTCAAAGGTAATAACAGATACAGGGAGGCATGAAAAAAATGGGAGCAAAACTAAATTAGTAAAAAAGATATTATTTGGTGTTTGTTTCGGCAGCATATATACTAAAATTGGAACGATACAGAGAAGATTAGCATGGCCTCTGCACAAGGATGACACACAAATTCATGAAGTATTCCATATTTTTATTGGAACAAGAACAGACACACGGGCAATTGAACCAAATAGAAAATCCAGAAATAAATCCACAGATTTATGGTAAACTAATCTTTGACAAAGGAGCAAAGAATATACAATGGAGCCAAGAAAGTTTGTCCAATAAATGGTGCTGGGAAAACTGGGCCACTACATGCAAAAAATGAAGCTTGACTACTACCTCACACCACACACAAAAACCAACTCAAAATGGATTAAAGAACTAGACATAAGACCTGAAACCAGGGCCTCCCCTGGTGGCGCAGCAGTTGAGTGCTGGGCTGCGAAGCTGCCTGCAGCCTCTGCAGCGCCGGTTCTATCCCTGGCCACCAGCGGCAAGGGTCCTACATGGCATGCAGACCTCTCCTGCTGCGCCCGCTGCTCCCTTCAGCAGTGTATCTTGTCAGGTCTGCCTGTTCTGTTCCCCGCTCTGGCTCTGGTGAATTCTCTCACCCTCCTGTGCTACTGACTATACCCAGTGCTTGTATAAATAAATAAATAAATCTTTAAAAAAAAAAAAAAGACCTGAAACCATAAAATATATAGAAGGAAATACAGGTGAAACACTACATGACATACACTTCAGTAACATCTCTAAAGACACATCACCCAAAACAGTGATAGTGAAGGCAAAGATAAATAGCTGGGACTACATCAAATTAAAGAGCTTCTGTACAGCAAAAGAGACAATAACAAAAACAAAGAGACACCCCACCGATTGGGAGAAAATTTTTGCACACAACACTAATGATAAAAGACTGATCACAAAAATCCACAAAGAGCTGATGAGACTCAACAAAAACAAAGTAAATAATCCAGCCCCAAAATGGGCAGAAGAGCTAAAAAGAAACTTCTCTGAAGAGGAAATGCAAATGGCCAACAGGCATATGAAAAAATGTTCAACATCACTTGTAATCAGGGAAATGCAAATCAAAACTACCATGAGATACCATCTTACACCAGTGAGAATAGCACATATTAAGAAAACTAGCAACAAAAATGTTGGCGAGGATGTGAAGAAAAAGGAACTCTCCTGCACTGCTGGTGGGAGTGCAAACTGGTCCAACCACTATGGAAGGCTATGTGGAGATTCCTCATCCTTCTAGGTATTTACCCAAAGGACACAGAAATATAATTCAAAAGGGCACCTGCACCCCTATATTTATAGCAGCACTCTTTACAATAGCTAAACTATGGAAAGAACCCAAATGCCCAAAAATAGATGACTGGATCAAGATGTGGTACATATACACAATGGAATGTTACTCGGCAATCAAAAAAAAATAAACTCATGCCATTTGCAGTGACATGGATGGAGCTAGAAGGGATCATGCTCAGTGAAATAAGCCAGAAAGAAAAAGAAAAATAATGTATGGGCCTCCCCGGTGGCGCAGCGGTTGAGCGCTGGGTTGCGAAGCTGCCCGCAGCCTCTGCAGCACCAGTTCATCACCAGCCGCTGGGAGAGGGTCCCACATGGAGTGCAGACCTCTCCTGCCACCCACTGCTCCCCTCAGGAGTGTACTTCGGTCCTTCTGCCTGTTCTGCTTCCCGCTCTGGCTCTGGTGAATCTTCTCACCCTCCCATGCTTCTGACTGTACCCAGTGCTTGTATAAATAAATAAATAAATCTTAAAAAAAAAAAAAAAAGAAATCATAAAAAAAATGAAAAATACTGGATGGTCTCACTCATAGCAGGAATTTAGAAAACCTAAATAAATGACAGGAAAAAGACTAATTATTATAAAGCAAAAATCAAAATCAACGAGCAACTATAAACCAGAAACACACTACCAGGGAGGGGGTAGGAAGGAGCAGGATCAAAAAAGGGGGGGTGGGGATTGTATGGGGACTAAAACCAAGATGAAAATGCATACATTGTGCAAAAATGAAAAATAGTGTAAACATATATATAAAATTAAAAAATATATATATAATTTGCATTGCTTCAAACATTGAGACAATTACTCAAGGTCACATGGTTAGTAAGCAGCAGAGTCAGGATTTCAGCCTTAATCTTCTAACTGAAAATCTCACTCTCTTTCAATTTCTCTGTAGTCTCACTGATTGAACCACACAGTCCAGATATCACAACTTAATTAGTTTCTAAAGTCTTGTTCTTAGATCATTTTTGAATGACTTATAAGTTATTATAAAGAGTTCTTTATTATAATAAAGGCATTAACTTTCTATGGGGCATTCTTGAGTCACATGTATAAGCATTTTTACTTATATTCATATTCAGAAATAAATGAAGTTCCTATTTTCATCCTGTATCACAGCTAGGATTTGAGAGATGACATATTTTTTTGGAAAAATAGATAAAATAACATATTATCTAGGAAATTTTTAAATGATGCTTAGAGGTAGTGAGGAAATAATGAGTTAAGGCAGATGGGAAGCTGGAATATGGAAAATCTGTAAATGGGAAATTATCAGCAAACAGAAAAAAGAGACACAGTAGATCTCAATTCTGTAGGAGTCTGTGGAGTAGTAGTAGTTGTGGTTATAATTTCAGTTGAGGAATCATTGCCTGTGGGTCTGCTAGGCTTAAAGGGCTGCTTAAGCTGCCTTTCTGGCTATGCAGTTTGGCCTTTTCAGTACAAAGTTTATTTGGCCCAGTCAATTAATTACCTAAGCTTAAATAATGCAAACTACTGACCCTGCAAAAATTCCTCTCAAGTTAAACGAGAGCAGGATGCTTAATTCCCTGGGACAATGACTAAACATCATGAGGCATGACCAGGAATGCCTGGGGAGCCATAGACTGATGTGTAACTTTGCATCCCAGAGAATGATCAGCGGAATGCCTTGTTAATAAGATGGGAACTATGAGTGGGGGTTGGAAGCTTGATTGTGATCTTCAAACACAGGCCATAAAACTAATCTGGATCTGCAGGATCATCTCCCCCCAAAGCATAGATAACCTAAGCATGCATTCACTTCTTTCTAATTTTTTTCTCTTTTTCTCCTGCCCCAAGTAATTGACTCTGTAAAATCATTCAATAAATAAAAAGGCCAGGTTTGCCTTCTCAGCAGCATCCTGCCATAACAGCTTGCTCTACAACTCCCATTTCTGTGACAATGTGGTGCTGCCTGATGCAACAATAGCCTACTGTGAAAGACTGCATGTATATTCCGGGACCAAGTCTCTTCAAGGAGCTGTAAAAGAGCCTGGGGAATAGAGACAATATACAAGAACCTGGTATTGCATTGCAAGACTCAGATACCCTGATACCAAAATAATTTAGCTCAAGCCCTCCTTGCATGCATATTTTAAAAGTAGAAGTGTTATAATTATCTCTCTAGAATAGTCTTCAGGGTGTTGGTGGGAAGGAGTGTTGGTGACATAGCCAACTTTTGTCACCTACCACTACAACAGGGTCTGCTTTCTGGGGATTACAAGGCAATTAATAAAATAACCACATTCAGTAAAACAGACAAGAAACTTGCTTGAAAAGCAATGTGCAATTGGTGTTCCAAAACACCTTCCTGCCTGGATTTGGGAGAGAGGTTACTTTTTTTTTTTTTTTTTGTAAATTCTGTTCTTTTTTTTATTATTATTTTTATTTTTATTATTTTATTTATGTATACAAGCACTGGGTACAGTCAGAAGCGCGGGAGGGTGAGAGAATTCACCAGACCCAGAGCGGGGAGCAGAGCAGACAGAAGGACCAAAGCACACTGCTGAGGGGAGAAGCGGGCGGCAGGAGAGGTCTGCGCGCCATGTGGGACCCTCCTCCGGTGGCCGGGGAGCAGCCGGGGATCGAACCGGCGCCGCAGAGGCTGCGGGCAGCTTCGCAACCCAGCGCTCAACCGCTGCGCCACCGGGGAGGCCCGAGAGAGGTTACTTTTGAAGGAAACAAGAGAGCTGACTTTTCTTTGGATTTGAACCATGCATGTACCTTTCATTACATGTTTGTATCTCTCACCTAAGCTATAAGATTCAAGCTGGTTTTGACTGGTTATGTTGTTTGACCTTTAAACAACAGAAATCCCTGCAAAAATTTCCACCTAGAAAAGAAAAGTAACTGTAAGAAGATGCATCCAGTGAAATGAAATGTTAAGTGTTTCAGTTTTGCACTGGATAACAACTTTATCGCATGAAATTCAATTATTAACATATGTGGAGAGCTGTGAGGAATGGAAGATCAGGTGGCTACAGAAAGAAACAGATGGGGGGAAACAAAAGGAGACAACTGCCAGAACATTCTTCCTGTAGTAGAAGGGATTCTTTCAGAAGGTAACGCCAGGTAAGTAAAACTGAACACTTGAGAACATCTGAGAAATCGTTTGCTTTCAGGGGGTTACCTGGAACTCACGTTTGGTACATAAGCATGAGAAAAGACAGTGTGCAAATGATTCAGATGAAACAGGGGGGAGTGAAGGAGGACAAGCAAGAAGACAACTATGGATTGGTAAGGAAACCAGATGTTTTTAAAGCTGGTTACTGGCGGAAAAGGTGATATATATATATATGTGATTGAAGGATTGTGCAGTCATGTTAGGAAGCACACAAAATCTTGGATTTGGAAAATCAATTTTCCCTGTTTTTATTACACAAATAATATATGTTTTTAAAATTTATCTATTTATATCTATTTTACATCATTGTTCATTTTTGTACAATGTTTGCTTTCCCTCAGATGTAGTCCCTGTAAAATCCCAACCACCAATGTACCCACAAACCATTACCACAGTTTCTTGTGCTCTTCCCTTCCCTGTTTTAATGCCTCTCCCTCCTCCTCCCCTGATTTATAGTTGCCTGTTCATTTTCTTTTATTTATTATTATATATTTTTTTCCTGATCCAAGCAGGCACTAATGTTTTTTGATTTGTGAATTCAGTCCATTAAAACTTAGGGTGATTATGATAAATGAAGATTTTTCACTAATATTTTGTCTTTAGCTTTCCAGTACTATTTCCTTGTTCAGTGTGTGTGTCTTCTTGCATTTTATTTAGAGATGAGAACACCTTTCAACATTTCTTGTAGGGTAGGTATAGAATTTGCAAACTCACTCATTTTCTTTTTTAAAAGTTTTTTCCTTTTAGATTTATTTATTTATTTATTTATTTATTTATGCATACAAGAACTTGGGTACAGGCCAGAGGTGTTGGGGGGGTGAGAGGATTCACCAGAGACAGAGTGGGGAACAGAGCAGGCAGAATGACCAAAGTACACTGCTGAAGGGAGCAGTGGGTGAGTCAGGAGAGGTCTGCGGCCATGTGTGTTGCTCCCTGGCCGGAGATTGAACTTAAGCTGCAGTGGCTGCAGATAGCCTCACACGTTGTGTCTTAACCCCTTGCACAACCAAGGAGGCCCTCAGTCATTTTCTTGGTAAGCCTTTATTTTTAACTTATACTTGAAGGACAGTCTTACAGGATGTAACATTTTCTTGGCTGTTAATTTTTATCTTTCAGTATTTTGAATATTTCATTCCATTCTCTCCTTGCCTTTTGGGGTTTCCTCAGAGAAGTGTAATGCAAGGCTAATGAGAGTATCTTTATTGGCTATATGCTTTTTCCCTGTAGCCACCTTCAATATTGTTTCGTTTTCTTGGATTTTCTTCAGTTTCACAACTGTGTCTTGATGTAAGTTTAATTACATTTAAATAAACAGGCATTCTTTTGGCTTCATGGCCTTGCATATTTAGTTCTTTCCTCATGTTAGTGGAGTTTTTCCTCTATTATTTCTCTGAATAAGTTTTCTGTCCACCCCTAATCCCCACCTTCTGGAATACACATTTTCTTAGCTTGACTGTCTTAATGGAATTGGGTAGTTTCCAAAGTTCTTCTTCAATTTTTTTTCCCTTCTTATTTTTATCTCTTCTACCTGGGTCTTTTGTGAATTGTTAGTCTTTGAGATGATTGATAATAGGCTTCCAGAACTTTCTCTAGTCATTTTTATCTCTTCTATTGATCTCTTTATATTATGTAACTGTTATTTTCTTATTTAAAACTTCAGTTTCTCTGGTCATTATTTTTCTGAGTTCTGTTTCATCTCTTTGATTAGCGTTTCAGATTTCTTATATATCACTTTGACTTCCTTTTCTGTGTTTTCTTCCATTTCTTTGAATTGCTTTACATAGGCCATTTTAAACTCTATCTGATAGGTAGTAAAATTTATGTCTTTGTGTTTGGACTCCATACCATTATTTTATACTTGTGATTTCAAATTCCATGCATAGCAATTTTTTGTCTGTCCATTTTGCTGCTTTAGACTTCTCTATTTTTTTTTAAGTTTCTGTATCAATAACTTATAGATTTGTTTGATTGGTACTTTTTCAAACAGGTGATGCTTAGGTTTTATTTGATTAGATTCATAGAGCTTACCTTGTAGCTCCTGAGTCATCAGGTGGGGAGAGGTCTGAACATGTACAGTCAATGGTTGAAATGTGGTGGTGGGTGTAGAGGCAGGAAGGCACGGAGCAGGTTTCTATGATTGCCACAGATGGGGTAAAGAAGGAGTCCTGGAGCCCTCAGTGGCTTTCATAGGCTTTTATTGAGCTTTACATGTATTGCAGCAACCAGGTACATGGCAGGTAGCGGTGCCGGGGGGACCAGGAGGTCAGCAGGCTTCCTAGCTCCTGGCAAGTCTTCACTCTGTGCTTCTCTGGCCTCTTTCTCTCCTTTTCTCTCCTGATTCTGCTTCTCTCAGTGACTATCCCAATACTCCTCCCATGACCCACAGAAGTAAACAAGACAGCTTACAACAATGTAACAACTGCAGGTGCCCCATCAGGCAGGGCAATCCCCATGGTGGGAGGACAGAAAAGCCTGAAAATCATTTACCCTACAGTGGGCTTTGGCTCATGTTTGTGGTACTGCCAAACTGGATCTCTCTAGGGTTTCAGATCCAAATCTTGGTTGGCTATGTGCTGTTAGTGAACTTCATGAGGTCAGTACCAGTACCGAGAGATGGGGGAGGGGGAACATCACAGCCCACTGTCCCTGCTCTTTTCACTGCTGACCTGGCCCCTGGGACTACCCTAAATCCTCTGCAGGGATTTCCTGTCAGTCATGTGTAGGAGCAGGGTGGGCACTGAGCAGATTTCCTAATCCAGCAGACAGGTAAAGGAGAGTCCTAGAGCCCTTGGTGGGTTTCTCAGGCTTTTATTGAGCTTTACATGTAATGTGGCAAACAGGTACACGGCAGGCAGGGGTGTCAGGGGGCCAGGAGGCCTGCAGGCCTCCAGGCCCCCAGCAAGTCTTCACTCTGGACTTCTCAAGCTTCTCTCTCTCCTTCTGGCTTTCTTTCTCCCCTTCTCTCTCCTGCCTTTCTCCTGCTTCTGCTTCTGCTTCTCTGGGTGACTATCTCTCAATAATCCTCCCATGGCCCACAGAAGTAAATAAGACTGCTTGCAACAATGTAACAACTTCAGGTGCCCCCATCAGGCAGGGCAATCCTAATGGTGGGAGGACAGAAAAACCTGAAACCATTTACCAAACCATTTAGCCTAGCATGTCTGAATCCACACTCAGGGCTCACCCATCCTCAGGGCTATAGGTTGGTGAAGCAGCAGTGCTGCAATTCATAGTTTAGCCCCTCTGTTCCAAAGAATAGGCTCCCAGAGTTTCTCTCTACACATTTCTTGCTAAATGACACATAAATCTCATCTGTGTCACTTCTGGTATAATTGATATTGATCCCCAATGTCCAAGATGTGCTTTAGTTTTTTCCCCAAGTCACAAGATGCTCTGGGTGCAGCACCAGCACTGTGGACTCCCCTACACTTATCCAACAACCATATGTAGACTGTTTACAATTGACCAGTCACTGTACCCATGGCCACCTTGATATGGCAGTTTGTTCCCCTGTTTTAAAAGCGTCTGTTATCTTTATTCCTTCCCCATTATTGACTTGAGAATGGGCCTGAGGAGAGCACCAAACAAGAATTTGCAAAACTTAATTTTTGTTCCAATTCTGCCAGTAATTGACTTATATCCTTGAACAAATAAAAACCAGTAGCAGGGCCTCCCCGGTGGCGCAGTGGTTGAGCGCTGGGTTGTGAAGCTGCCCGCGCCCTCTGTGGCGCTGGTTCGATCCCTGGCTGCTCCCTGGCCACCGGAGGAGGGTCCCGCATGGCATGCAGACCTCTCCTGCCGCCCACTGCTCCCCTCAGCAGTGTACTTGGGTCCTTCTGCCTGCTCTGCTCTCCCCTCTGGCTCTGGTGAATTCTCTCACCCTCCCGCGCTTCTGACTGTATCTAGTGCTTGTATAAATAATAAATAAATAAATCTTTAAAAAAAAATAATGAAGTGTTAAAAAAAAACAACAATAGCAACCCTATATTGAATACCCACTACACTCTAACCATGGCTTAAATTCCTTCACTTACACCTTCGTCTTTATCGTAATACATCTATGTGGGAGATACCCTTATGACTATACTAATATGGAGAGGGAAAAATTGAGGTCAGAGAAATTAGGGAAATTTCTCAAGGCACGTACTTGAAGTAAGAGAGAAGATTTAACTCTGGTATCTGATTTCAGAACATAATATCGTCTTAATCATTACTGAATAATTCTTAAGAGACTCGGAGCACTTCAGTTCTCTAGGCCTTAGTTTTTTCACTGAAAAAATGTAGAAGTTTACTTAAAAGACATTATCTCCAATGTCTATTACATATAGGCAAGTACAATAGGATTTTATCATTTATCTAATTAAGTTACACAACTTCAAAATTTCCCTATATGAAAAGTGGAAACAAGAGAGAAAGATTTATGTAGGCTGGTCAAAACTTATGGAAATAATGTATGAGTGATTTTATTTCAAATTCATTTATCATTAACAACAGAGAGAAACATATTTTTCAGGTGGACCAGATACATTAGTGGTGATAGAGTTATCTACATTCTTACAGAAGAAATTGAATAATTCACTGACTTCAGGTGAGAAATTTACAAGTGATAAATTAGGAAAATTTATAAAATCATCTTGCAGAGCTGTAAAAGAATGTATGTACACACTGTTTATAGTAATTTTTCATTTTTTAAAAATTGTGGTAACATTGGTATGTAACACTGTATATGATTCAGGGGTATAAAATTACACCTTTTTAGATATATGTTACCAAACCACATCTGCCACCAAGATGTTTTAAGGGTAGTTTTTTTTTTTCATTTACTGACTTAAAATCAAATTATCAATTAAGAGGTGATTCAATTTAATATATATCCACGCAAGTGAAAATTAATTAAATTAAAATTTTAACTGATCCCAAGAGAAGATTAATTGCATTAGAATACAAGATAGAAATTTTAAACTGTTTTTCTTTACTTTTCTGCTTCTATTGGGACTGGCTTTTTATTTGTTCTCTTTTCACACTAGCTTTTTTTGCTATGTCAGGAACATTGCTGCCTGACATAATCTTTCAGATCAAGCTCCTAATAGACAATGATCAGTGTTTCAGAGGCTTAATTCCAAATATTCAGGAGGCTATTCAGTCTCATATAGGTTTGCAGGACCCAGGAGGGACTAATGCCTGGCTTTTCAGAAGAAACCAGGGAGGTAGATTATGATCCAGATGGGAATGAATGCATGGAATGTTTCATTAGATCAGCCATGAAAGACTTTAGAGAGGGATCACTCAAAAAGGATTCAGAAGCAGTGGATAAAATCATTGAATTCTCCAGCAGGGAAGTGAGGGAGATCTTAATAGTGATGTTAAAGGCTCAGAAAGCAAACAGAATGCCTTGGTAGCTGACTAATAGCAGGGCACTGTGGAATCTCTGTGGGCTTGTATGCAACCGAGAAAGGGAGAGTGTGAAAGAAAATGCCAAACCAACAGATTAAATTTTGCCACTTTAGTGAAATCCTATTTAAAATAAAAGCTAGGCTGAATTATAGAAAACTAATATGTAGCAGGTGTGCTATATTTTGAGGCCTGAGGTTTGCATTTGGTACACAGAGAGGCCTGTCAGCAATTCCTCATGCAGCATGTTTCTGAACTAAGACTCCTGACATATAATAAATCTAGGGCCAAGCCATTTTTTAATTTTCATCCTGTGGAGAGATGACATAGATGATCAAAAGATAGCAGTGATTTCAGGAAATGCAGTGGTTGGCAGTTAAGGTTAAATTGGAAAACGTTCTGCAAAAATGCTTTAAAGTTTTTGGACAGCCCTGGGGTTATGGGAGAAAGGAAGAGAGGGCAAACACATTCTTAACACAGTCTGTATATGGATTTGAGTTCTATGAACCAGGAAGGTGGTTAAAGTGATTGGCATTTGGAATATTCTTCCCCAGGCATCTTTTTCAGACTGAATTTAGAGAGTAATTCTGGAGAGTAAGGAGTGATTTTTTTTTTAAAAGATTATTTATTTATGCATACAAGAACTGGGGTATGGGCCAGAGGTGTAGGGGGTGAGATGATTCACCAGAGACAGAATGGGAAACAGAACAGGCAGATCAACCGAAGTACACTGCTGAGGGGAGCAGCGGGCGAGTCAGGAGAGATCTGCTGTGCCATGTGGGTTGCTCCCTGGCCGGGGATCCAACTCGTGGGGCAGTGGCTTTGGACAGCTTCAAGGTTGTGTCCTAACCCCTTGTGCCAGCAGGGAGGCCCAATTTGGACCCTGCTGTCACATTTATCAGCAGCCCTCTTGGGATGCCCTGATCTAGGCAGTTTGTAAGGTGGTTCCCAAGTCAGAAAGATGCTGGTGTGCTGCCACCTTATGGGTGTCCCTTGACAGCTATAGAACAATGCATTGGCCAGAGTCACAGACAAGTAGTTTCCTGGGTAAGAAGACAGGGCTTTTTAGCAAACCCCAAGAAGTCTCTGCTTTGTATCAGAAGGCAGATGTTTTGAAGGTTATGGCGAGGCACAAGCATGCCCCTATTTTATTTTGATTTTAGGTTAAAAAAAAAGAGAAAACTAAACAAAAATAATCAGACAACTATAAATCAGAGACATAAAACGAGGGTGGGAGGAGTACAAGGGACTAAGGTGCACAGGTAAATTGGTGATGGAAATTTTGTGGGGACTACACCTGAGGTAAAATATATACAAACAGGGCCTCCCCGATGGTGCAGCGGTTGAGCGCTGGGTTGCAAAGCTGCCCGCAGCCACTGCAGCACCGGTTCGGTCCCCGGCTGCTCCCCGGCCACCGGAGGAGGGTCCCGCATGGCATGCAGACCTCCCCTGCCGCCCGCTGCTCCTCTCAGCAGTGTGCTTTGGTCCTTCTGCCTGCTCTGTTCCCCGCTCTGGGTCTGGTGAATTCTCTCACCCTCCTGCGCTTCTGACTGTACCCAGTGCTTGTATAAATAAAAATAAATAAATCTTAAAATATATATATATATATATATATATACAAATAAAGAAATTAATCATTAAGCAAAAGGAACGTTTTAATGGCAACTTCGTCTTAAAAGAACCTGCCACTAACATTACAACAAAGGCCCACTTGGTCCACATAGAAGGAAAGTAAAATCTCAGAAAACTGAGAAAAACAGAGAATGGAGACACTTTGTGCCTTCAAGAGTCTGGATTCAGTAAACCTCTTATTTCTTCAGACCTCTAAGGCCTAGAGATTTTGGGAATTAAGAAGCTACAATGGTTCTTGTTGTGGAGTCTGCTCAGATACCTGTTAACTTATTTTGGTCAAAAATAGTTTTTCACCTTTGAGGTAAAGGTGTTCCCTCAAGGGTTCTTCTCAGTTTAGTGAAAGTGATATATGAGTTTGGGGGCAGGAGGTAAATGGATTATTGGTGGGAGATGGGAGAATTTTGTGGGTGATCTCACATAAGGAGCATTATAAGGGGAAAGAACTCACCCAGGGTCTAGTATTATATTTTTCACCTTTGGGAACCTGGAGAAATTATCATTCCTGCAGTCAGGGGCTGCTTTGTGCACAGAAATTCCCATCCTTATGCCATTTGGAAGGTCTGAGCTTGTAGTGTGTGTATATCTGGA
Organism: Talpa occidentalis; assembly: GCF_014898055.3. Taxonomy (NCBI): domain Eukaryota; kingdom Metazoa; phylum Chordata; class Mammalia; order Eulipotyphla; family Talpidae; genus Talpa; species Talpa occidentalis. The sequence continues at coordinate 67,090,294 of NW_023604972.1, forward strand.
AGGAAATACTGGGTGAGGGTAAAGAGTTTTGTGTGTGAAATACTTTTCATTGCAGAGATGTAAATATCTAATTCAGAAGGAGAATATGGTGGGATAACATCATTGGGATTTATTATTTTATTTCTTTTGGCACTTCTTTCCTCTCTCCACTGGAACAGATGGCCGTCTCTGAGCTCATCACCTTGGGGAAGGGAAGTGACAGAGTAGACAGAGTTTTCCAGAGTTGTGTTCCAAAACCTTAATTCCTGAGGGAGCTAAGACTATTTTGCGAGTGAAAAAAAAAATTTAGAACTAGCAGGAAGAGAATATGACATCCTCAAGATAAGAGAACGATCCCTGAGTTAAAGAATAAACAGGGGAACCAGCTAAATCACTTTTAGGTCTCAGAGAGGGCTTATAAGCCTCAGTGCCTGAAGCAATCCTAGAGGAATGGCTGTATGAAATATCTGGCAATTGGAACCGATGCAACCTCTAAGATATTCCTTGAAGCAACAGTCTCCCACATTTAGATCTCCAGGCAGTATCTTTACCAACATGTCCTATCATCATCAGTCCATTTGCATCTCCACTTTTTCCTCCATTCTTTAAATTGATCAGTTTCCATGGCCCCTTTTGGTCAGGTAGCTCTCTCTGATTCCACTATTTCAGGTTAGAGGTAGGAGAGTTTACACTTAAACTTATATGTGTGTACCATGCTAGCACACAGATGTATGTGTGAGACTCTCAAGATCAACCTTTGTCTGAAGTCCTGATGTTTATCTGAAGCCAGAATTTGGACCTTAAGTTCTTGTGCTCTGACCATGAATTCTCCTCATAGGCTCAGAGAATCATAAGGGTTTGCTTAAAAAGAAGGAAAAAATTATAAGGACACAAAAGTTTCCCATTATCTTAATTATTCTGGGAATTTTCTGTGGGTTGGCCACTCCCCAGCCCATGGACTCACAATTATCAAAAATAATCAGAGTCCCTCAGGTCACTCTTGCTGAGGTAAACTTGAACTGTTTTCATAATAACAGCACTTTTGGCATGTCAACTGAGTTTCTGGAGACAGGGAATTCAGGCTTGGAGAAGTAAGCACATTTCTCTATAATATGAGATCAAGAAATATTTATCACATTCCTCAGGGTTTATCAGACCCTCAAATAACATCAATCTCTCCTTCTTCTGAACTTATGATCATGGTCTACCACCTGACACAGGAAAGTAATGGATTATTCTCTGGTTTAGTCATGATACCAAAATAACAGTGTATCACAAAATAACAGTGAAAGTTGCCCTGAAAGTTTCTTAAATTTTCAAATGTGCTCCTTAAAAAGTAGGTACATTGTGTGTTTTTAAAATGTTTATATAAATTTTTAAATACTCATAATATGAGAGATGCACTATGAGAGGTATTTTGAGGAAAGAGCACTTTATATCTCTCCCATTAGTCTAAATTTGGAGTTTAAATGAAATGTGGGTAATGATGTACATATTATTTGCTACATTTATTATAATTGTCTTTATTTTTGTTGATACTGTTGAAGGTATCAAGAAACATCTAGGAGCTTGATCTTAAGGGGTATGTTATCCTACTCCTAATTAAGTAGTAATAAAAGAAGTAAATGACAGTATAGAGGTCTTGCAATGGTGAGACTGTCTTACTTTTGGCCCTGTGACTTCATTCTTAGGTTTCACATATATTAGAATGATATCTATTGAAATCAATGTCTATACCAACCCAATGCAACAGAGTTTGTCTTTATCAAAAATATTTAGAACATCTCCTTACATTTGTTTTATCTGGTTGTCTCACTTTCCTATGCTAAACTCATCATCAGCACAAAGAGGGGTGAGTGGTAAGGTGGGGAAGAATCAGTTAATCTTATTTGTTATGCTAATTCTTGTATACCCCATGGAAAAGGGGTAGAGTTAACTCTCCTGTAAGCATTTGGACAGAATGAGTGAGAAGTTGATTTTCCATAGAAAAAGTATAATCTTGAAAAGATTATTGGTAGAAAAATAACATTCTCATGAAAGTTTAAAAAGTTGGAAATATCTGGGAATGAGAATGATAGCCTTTAGAAAACTAGTAAAAAGAAAGTGGAATGTGGGGGGCAAAGGATTAAATTGGATGCTTTTAAAATAAAGGGTTTCACCTGGGAATGACATAGATAAAACATAGAACTTAGAAGTAGGCAAATATATACTAAAGATAGTAGATTAATCAAATTTTAGTACAAAAAAGTAGTAAAAATGTTAAAATAATTAGTTAAGCTATACACAAGATAAAAAGCTAAAATGTGGCATCAAAATAAATGTTGGGGGTGGGCCTCCCTGGTGGCTCAAGGAGTTAAGATGCAACCTATGAATCTATGAACAGCCACTGCAGCATGAGTTCAATCTCCCGCCAGAGAGATGCAACCCACATGTTGCAGCAGACCTCTACTGTCTTGCCCCAGTGCTCCCCTCAGCAGCATATTTCAGTCAATGTGCCTGTTCTTTTCCTTACTCTGTCTCTGGTGAATCCTCTCCCCCCCCCCACACACACCTCTGGCCTGCACCCCAGTTCTTGTATGCATAAATAAATCTTTAAAAAATAAATGTGGGGGTAGAGTAAGTATTTTGATTTTTTAAAAATAAAATTACTGAGATAACATTGATTTACAATATTGCATATGTTTTAAGGTTATAGGTTCACAGATCTGCAATGTATGTTATCAAATGAAGTTTGCTATTAAAGCAAAATAATCTTCCATCTGAGTACATTTAGTCCCTTAACCATTATTCACTACACCATCCCCCTTTTGTGTTTTTCTGATCTTTTGTTTTGTGTCTCTGCATTCCACGTATGAGTGAAACTATTTGGTATTTGCTTTTTTCCTTCTCATTTATTTTGCTTAGCATTATACCCTCCAGTACTATTGTGCATACATACCACCACATCTTCTTAATCTATTCTTCTGGCATTGGCCACTTAGATTGTCTCAATTAACATGGCTACTTTTAATATTTTGAGAAACCTACATAATGTTTTCCATAGGGGCTTAACCAGTCTACATTCCTACTGACAGTATATGAGAATTCTTTTGTCTTGAATTCTTAGAAGATTCACTAATATATGTCTTGGTGTAGTTCTTATTTTTTAAGCACCCCAAGTACTTTTAACTTCCTGGATTTGTATACTTAGTCACTTCTCCATGTTTGGGAAGTTTCCCTCTATTAATTATTTATATAAATTTTTGGTTCCTTTATGTCTCTATTCCCTCTCTAATATGTTCATTAATTTTATATTTCCTATCCTCAGAGTCAGATAATTATTGTTCGGTTTCTTCATTTTAAGAAACTTTCCTTATTTCCTTTTCTACCCAGATTCTCCATTTATTCACATTTTCAAGTACACAGATTATCTTCCATTTTTTCTATTCTACTTTTATAAGTTTCAACTGAATTCTTCAACTTCTCCACTGCTTTTTTATGTCCTGAAATCTCCATTGTTTTCTTATTTAAAGCTTCAGTTTTTGCCTTCTTATCAATGATTTTATTTCTGAGTACATTCATTTGTTTTTCTGAATTTTCTTCCATTTCTCTGAATTTCTTATTACAGAAATTTTGAATTCTGTTTCAGATAGAAATAACAGATATTCCATGTTATTGTGATTGTGTTCTGGAGATTTGTTCTTTCTGTGGTGTGGTTTTCTTCTGAGGATTCATTTGCCACTTGTGTGTTTTTCCTTCTCCCCATTTCTTTGCATTGGGACTACAGTGCTCTTTGGGGGGCACTTCTGGGCTGGGCCTGGCTCTGCTGTTGCCTTATGGCATCCAGTTTTCTGGGCCAGGTGAGTTTTTACTCCCCAGGCAGGACTAGGGTTCATGACCTTACCACATGCTACTGCCACTGCCTTGTGTCATGATCATATGAATTTTATCTTTCTTTTTGTTGGTGACTTCTATTGCATTGATCAATTTGCATATGTTGAACCATCCTTCCATCCTGTAATAAACCTGACTTTGTCATGATGTATGATCCTTTTAATTTATTGTTAAATTCATTTTGCTAAGATTTTGTCAATGATTTAAACAACCATGTTCATCAGGGGTATTTGGTCTATAGTTTCCTTTTCTTTTTTCTTTTTTACCTTTTTGTGATGTCCCTGTCTGCTTTTGGTAGCAAATTCTAACCTCATAAAATATGTTTAGAAGCATTCTCTCCTACTCATTATTTAAAGTGTAAGAATAGGTATCAGTTCCTCTTTGAAGATTTGCTAGAACTCCCTAATGAAACCATCTGGCTCTGGGAAATTTATGATTACTGATTAAATTTCTTTGCTTGTAATTAATCTGTTCAGGTTTTCTATTTCATCTTGATTCAATCTCAGAAGGTTGTATTCCTCTAAGAATTTGTTCATTATTTCTAGGCTATATCCATTTTGTGGGTGTGTAGCTATCCATAGCATTTTTTATGATGCTTTTTATTTTTGAAATGTCAGTGGTCCATTGTAATATTTCTTTTATTTCTGATTCTTTTTATTTGAATTTTCTCATTTAATTTCCTTGTTAGCCTTGCTTAAGTTTTCTTATTTCTTCAAAGAACTAGATTTTGATTTCGTTGATCTTTTGGACATTTATATTTCTTTCATTTATTTCTGCTCTAATGTTATTATTTCCTTCACTATAGTGGTTTTGTTTTGCTTCCTCTTCTTTTTCTCATTGCTTAATATACAAGGTTAGATATTTTATTTGCATTATTTCTGGCTTCTTATTGTGGAATTGTATAGTTAAATACTGCCCATTTAATAGGGATTTTGTTGCATCCCAGAGGTTCTTAAAGTTTGTACCTTAATTTTTATGTGATTACACATATTTTTTGATTTCTGCTTTGATGTCCTCATTAATCCATTATACAGAGTAGTGTATTGTTAATTCTTCACCTGTTAGATTGCTTTCTTATCTTTTCTTTGTGGTTGATTTCAGTTCATTACTAATGTGATCACAGAATATAGATTCAATCACCACATATTTATGGTCATTTGTTTTGTTTACCAAAATGTAGCTAATCCTTGAGAATGTTCTATGTGCACTTGAGAAGAATGTATACTTGACTTTTTTGGGTTTTATTGCCTAGAAATTTTGGTAAGCCCAGATAGCCTAATTCCATTTTAAAGTAACTGTTTCCTTGTTGATTTTCTCTCTATTTGATCTTTGCATTGATGAAAGTGGGGTGTTGAAATGCCCTTTTACAACAAATTGCTACCAATATCTATTTTTATACTTGTTAATAATTAATAGTTGCCTTACATATTTTGATGCACCCTCTGCTGGTACACTTTTATTAATGTGTTTTATGTCTTCCTGATAGTCACTGTATAAAAATACATCCCTGCCTCTCCTTTATTTGGAAGTCTATTTTTATCTGATATCATTGTGGCTATCTGTGCCATTTTGGAGAACAGATCAAATGGAGGATTGTATCAGTGATTTCAAAGATAGTAATGCACTAAGAACCCAGGTGGAAGAGGAGAGAGAAGGTTAAAAAAAGTGAACAATTTTCCAAGGGATTAAAGGGAATAATAAAGGAAAATATTCCACAGTGGAGGATGGATTTAATTACATAATTCTGAGAGGAAAAGTACATTTAGTTTTCTTAATGTGATGAGACTGAAGTCAAGAACCATATTATTGTAGTACAACTTGTGAGAATTTGAGACAAAGAAATAACAACGAAGGTGGCAAGGGAAGAAAAAGCAGGTAACTTAAAAAGGTATTCCCATTAGGTTTATGTCAGACTTTTCAGCAAAAATTCTACAGACAAGAAAAGAATGTAATGGTGTAATCAAAATACACAAAGATTATAACTACCACCAAGAATACCTGCAAGAGATTTGGAGATGAGAAAGAAATAAAGTCCTTTATAGACAAACAAAGCTGATGGACTTTTCAAACACCAGGGAAATGTTAAAGGATACTCCTTTGTAAATCAAAGTGAAAAAAATTAACTAGGACAATAAATAGGTAGAGCAAGAAAATTACAGGCAAATTGGGAGCAACAAATATTAATTAGCAACAATACCTTTAAATGTAAGTAGAATGTATGCATCAGTAAAGTGATACAGAGTTGCTGGTTAGTTCATAAAATAAAACCTGTCTTTCTCATATCTCCAGGAGACCCATTCTGAGCTCCAAAGATAGGTTCAAAATAATGGTTGGAATTCTTCAAGCAAATGACTCTCAAGAAAAATGCAGAGAAGGTCATAGCTAAATCAGCAACTTCCAGCGAACTTTTCCAAGCAAAAGGGACCAAGAAAATTTCAGATAGCCATACTTATTAATAACAGCTTCCACCAGACTTCCAGCAAAAAAATCAACTATAACAGGAATGGCCATTATATAATGTTTAAGAGACTAATACATCAAGAAAACAAATATTTATTGATAATATTAAAGACTTGATAGTATAGAAAAATCCAATTTATAACTAATCAGAAGAGCTGAACAGGTATTTTCCCAAAGATGACATCAGATAGCAAAAAGATACATGAAAAGCTGCTTATCATCAATGATCATCTGGGAAAATGCAAATAAATGTCACAATGAGACATCACCTAATACCTGTTATCAAAAATACAAGAAATAATGAGTATTGGTGAGGATGTGGAGAAAAGGGAACACTTATATCCCCTTGATGAGAATGTAAATTGGTAGTCACTCAGGAAAATATTATGGAGGTTCCTTTAAAAATGATAACTAGCATATAATTCAGCAATTCCACTTCATCTGAAGGAAACAAAACCACTGACTTAGAAACATTTATGTACATCTATGTTTATTGCAGAATTATTTGTAATAGTAAAGATATGATAACAACCCAAATGTTTATTAATGGATGGATGTATAAAGAAATTATGGTATATACTTGACACAACATATTATTTCATAAAAAGGCATCAGTCTCATCATTTTCAAAAACATAGATGGACTTTAACGGTATTATGCCTGGTTAAATAACTCAAAAAGAGAAAGACAGGGCCTCCCCTGGTGGCACAGTGGTTGAGCCCTGGGTTGTGAAGCTGTCTGCAGCCTCTGCAGCACCGGATTGATCCCAGCAGGTCGGGGAGTGTCCCACATGGTGCAACAGACCTCTCCTGTCACGCCCGCTACTCCCCTCAGCAGTGTATTTCATCAGTCTGCCTGTTCTGTTCCCCGCTCTGTCTCTGGTGAATCCTCTCACCCTCCCACACATCTGGACTGTACCCCGGTTCTTGTATAAATAAATCAATCTTTTTTTTTAAAAAAAGAGAAAGACAAATGCCATGTGATCTCTCTTACCTAAAAAGCAAACAAACAACAAACAAGGTCATAGATAGAGAGAAAAGCAGATGGGAAAAAATAGATAAAAGGGGTCAAGATGAATTTTAGAAATAGTAAAGGAATTCAGAGGGAGGCACTGAAGAATGACATAACTTCTGCATTCCTGTTTGAATTTTGATACAGAGATGCTTTGTATTCATCTGTCACAATTAGGGTTGAAATGCACACAGAGTGCCTGAGATGTTAAGAATAGTTCACCAGAATTGCTGGCATGTAGATGATGGGTTTTACTGAAATATAAGAAAATTTTCAAATGATTATTAATATAGTGGTAGTAGTTGTACTTTGCTTTTTTACCCTTTCTCTCTCTTTTTTTTTCTGATTGGGATAGCTATTTAAAAACCATGCAGAATAAGGGAAGATTAGGTCCTCAAAATGTCACTGGAGATTTCTGTTATGGTTTTTGCAACACAAAAATTAGATAAATTGGAAAATGATAAAATTAAACAAGTGTTTTACTTGCTTTTAATCAAAAGTCAGCTTTAATACAGAAGATTTGTATTCTTCATTCTAAAAATAGTTATGAGATGATTTATATATTACAGAATTCAATTGTTTCTTAAAATCATAAGTTACACAATTGATTTCCTACTGAGCTCCTTTAAATTTTTGTAAAAGAAAAACAAGGATATTTAGTATTTTATCAGGTGAAACTTAATTTCTTGAGAAAGTCTATATTATTGTTGAATTTAGAAATATTATTATTATTATCATTGTGATGTTGGTTTTGGCAGCAAGTTTTATAAAAATGATTAGATATGGAAACTCTTTTCTATGAGTGTAAGTTAGCCTTGCATTTATTTTGGAGATTTAATAGTTGCCATATGTTAAATCAGTTAAATGAATGATGTAATTTAGGCTGCCTGTTGTCTTGCCAAATGCTCCATGCTGCCTCCTAACTTTCAGCATATTACTTCTGTATGCCCATATATCACACAACAGTAGCTTCTTATACAATTGTGAGTCCTTGGGTCCTTAACCCCATCCATCAACTTATAGGCTCTATATCCTTCATTCCAGAACTGAAAATAATGAAAAATAATGATAAATTTTGGCGAAGAGTATGCTTATAAAAGAATTATCAGCCCCATATTCTTTCTCAAGTATAGAAAGTCAAGGGATGAAACTTAAGGCAAAAATCACAACAAATTCAACCTCTGCAATGTGAAAGACACAAAAATGCCTTGTCTTTTGTGAAACATTAGATGGTACATTTTTGAACCCTGGTGACAAGGATGATACAATGAAAATGATCAGAGCAAAATTAAAACTCACATGTTACATGACTTTTGCCAGTGTTATCTCTGATGGTACATATTCAGGAAGACAAAAATATCTAGACATCTCAGATATTTATGTACTTATCTAATTATTTTCCATTTTATAAATGGAGAAACAGAGGGGCCAACATTAATGACTATTTCAAGTTGCCATTTATGGACTAGTGTTTATTAGAAGAAAATTTGTAGATATTTATACTGGGCAACATTCATTATCACTGATTCAATAAACTAAATTAAAATTTATTTCCCACCAGTCTAGGTTGCTCTGTGTGACATTTTTATTAGGATTTTTTCCCTACAGTTTTCTGGTAATTTAAGAGACTTTTTCAATCATTTAAAGGAAACCTAATATTTGCACTGTGAACCTTCAAAGGCTATTTTATGTCCTATGTATTCAAATGTTAGGACTACTTATTTTAATTCAATACCCTAACATATTTTATATCTTTATATATGCCAATATTTTTTCATATTTTATTTTTTCAAACATAGGTTTTTAGAGATAATTTTCTTTAATTTACACCTTTGGCATAGTCCCACAGCACCTAAAATTAATCCTTTCCTTTTTTGGGGAGTGCATAACAGTTGCACCCTTATGTAACCTGTTGGCTCCCACTTGTCATCTTAATGAACTTCCCCATTTCCTACTGTTTTACAATCTGTCTTTTTTGGTATCTTAAAACTTTCTGCACTTTTTCCTTTGGTAAATGTATTAGTTTGCTAGGGCTGCTATAATAAAGTACCACAGACATAATGGCTTAGGGAACATAAATTTGTTTTTGAAAAATTGTGAACATTGGAAATCTGAGTTCAGGTGTCAGCAGAATTCGTGCCTTCTGAGGGTCATGAGGAAAGGATCTGTTTGAGGTTTCTCTCCTAGGCTCACGAGTTATCTTTTCACTCCACGTCTGCACACTGTTTTCCTGTATGTGTCAAGTGTCTAAGTTTCCTGTTCTAATGACACAGTCATATTGGATTAGGGCACACACTAATGCCCTCATTTTAACTTAATTACCTCTGTAAAAATCTTATCTCCAAATTTGGTCACAATTTGGGGCCAGTGAGGTTTGGACTTCAACGTATGAATTTGGGTGGGGAGGGATGCAATTCAGCCCATGACAGTGGGAAAGAAGAGCATAGAAATATTTAACCATATGTCATTATGTGGTATATCTGGGCTATTGAGATTCCATGGATCTAAAAAATATTGAACTTGGTTAACAGTGAAGAAACATGTGGATTGTATAGTGATCTTGGTTTTCTAACATTTAAGATGCTAATCTGCTAAGAATTATCCTCCCAGAAATGTCAAGAAAACAAAGCAAGCTGAATTAGTAAGTGTGCAGAGAATAGAGATCCTGAAAGAAAATTAGGGAAAACCTCCAGCCCTTGTATAGAGAATGGTAACAGAAGTTGTATATTCTTCTTAATAATGAGGGGTACTTTCTTTCAGGTTATAACACATAGATGTAAATCAATACTCACTTAGAGGATTTCAGCAGGGTGTTTAATTGAATACATGTTTCTTTGTGAGAATCCACACTGTAATTTCTCTATTGTGTTCAAGGATATAAATATAAGAAGAGGTCCCTATGTAATTACAAGAGTTTGTATCATAACTTCAAAATGGTCAAACAGATTGGAACCTATTTCATTGGAGTTATTTAAGAACTATGTAAAGAATTACATATTCCTATGGCAAATAAGAACAGAAACTGTAAATAACTACAGATTTCTACTGGCTTTATTTCCTCCTCTGAATCAGAAGTTGTGATTGTATTAGAGATCTGAATTCTTTTTTCATCATGACCTAGTAAAAATGACTTAGGTTAAATTCTAGAGATGGAAGTTACCCTTGGAATCAATCCAAGGTTTTTTTTTTTTTTAATGGGTTAAATTTATGTTTATTTGCTCTAATCACTGGGATTCTAAGTTAATTCTGGGAATAGCCCAGAGAGTGTGGCCCTGTATGACTGGAGAAGAGGGTGGAGAGCCTTTTCTTCCATGAAATTTACCTGACTCTGCCTTTCTGGATTAAGGATGCCAGATCATGCTCTGTTATAAATTAGACCAACTTCTCCCAAAGTACTCACATTTAGAGGAGGATAGAAGGAGAGAAATGGGTACACCAAATAGCTCTGTTCAGCTGCTTACTTTACTGCATGCTGCCTGTTTTGCTTCAATAAACTCTGAATTAGGGTTACATTACACTGGAGTATTTTTAGCAGGGTCTTAGAATTCCCTGTGTAGAATCTTCTTGCTGTTCTTTAGAAGTCATATTTTTGGAATTATAATGTGAGTTTAGAGTTACAAAAGTGTATTCATTTTAGAAACAATGGGGATTGCTGTCAAGTGTTTTCTTCCTAACCAGAAATTTCTTGGGTTATTATAAAGGACAGTGCTCACTAATATGCTTAAGTCTGGAAATTGCTGTTTCACTAATGGGTAAAAACTGGAAAGCTTATCCTTTTTCTCAGAAAGTATTAGTAATTTCCTTTGGGAAGGAAAGAAGGAGAAGAAAACCCTTCCCACACTCTTCCTCAGTTTCCTAAGCTATTTTCTGTGGCCTAAAAGGAGATGCACCATGTTCTACTTTCCCAATTTATCACTTCCTCTCTTGCATTCAATCCTCACATACCCACAGAGACCAATTCTCACTTCTACTGTTTTTGTGGTACATGTCATTTATTTCTATAATCTTTCTAAATGATTCAAAGAAGTGAATGTATATATATTCTTAGAGGTGTCATCTCACTTGTTTTTAAATTATAACACCAAATGGAATTTTAATCAAACTTCTTATGTCAGTTCAATAATAAGTTCAGGTGTAAACCAAAAGTTATATGAGTTTATATATTGAGTTTTAAATAATGGAGGAATATTATTCTTTAAATTATAATTCTTCATCTTGGGAGTAAGGAGCAAAACAATCTAAAAGTTCTTTCCCAAAAGAGTTATCCAGGATAAATGACAGAGCAATTTAACATCTTGGCTCAAGGGAGGGACTTGGCTCAAGAGAGGGCCTGGGCTCACTGTGAGTGTATGCTCTTGGTCCTTGGTAAAGTGGTGGGTATTCGAGGCTCTTGTGTTGATATTTTAGGGTCTTTTTTCCTCCTTTTTAATTTTTAAAACAAGTTAGGCATGTGATAGAGACAGTGGCTTCTGTTAAGCCAGTTCTACAGTTTGAAAAGAGAATTGATAGACTTTGGAAAGGACTTTTTATGAAAGCATTAGGGGAAGTATTTGTTTGTTTGTTTTTAATTTGGACCAGAGACTAAATGAATTAGCCAGAAAGTGTTTGGAAATGGCATTATTTTCTCTGGGTGCTGATTTGGGGGACAGAGGACAAGAAGAAAAATATTAATAGGCATGTTGATTGATCTGGGAACCCATTGGAGAACATTGCTAAAGATAGACTGTTTTGAGAAATGGTAGCATCCTCAAGATAAAAGTATGAGAAAGACAGGAGATCATACATTTTTCCATTTTATAAGACCAGTCAGTATTGCTCTATATTTCCACCAATTAAGGCATTCAAAGAGAGGATTCCAAAGAGATATGTAAATGCATTTTCAAAAAGAGGCAGCCAGTTTAAAAGAAAAAAAAAAAAAAACTTTTATTTCCTTCCTGCTCAGGATGTCAAGGATATGTCTTAACACAACTAAATTATAAGTAAGTGTTTCTAGCTGTGTAAAATGGCTTAACTTAATAAAGAACCACTTCCCAGAGAGATAAGGAAAAGGGTATAACTAATGACTCAGAGATGTTTTTGAAAAGTAGGTGAAACTGGTGTTAACATTCAGAAGTGTATTAATATCTGAAGAAAATTCAATTAATTTTCTTCAAATGAGCGTCTCTTCAAAAGACTCACAACATCGCTTGGATTGTGAGGAGAATATATTGGAAGTCTAACAGGTCAAAATAATGTCAGCATTCAAATAGAAAGATGTTTTATAAAAATTTAAAGTGCAGAGAAAAATGGGGAGAGCACTGAATCACGCAGTCAGATCTGTGGGACTACCAGGGGGAGCAAAGGAATGGAGGAGCAGAGAAGAAATTTCCCCATTGGCTTCTTAGCTGGTCCAGCAATCAAATTAGAATCAGATAATTTAGTAGGAGAAAAGGACAAATTTAATTGCAAATTTGTGTGGAGAATCTACATGGATATAGATTCTAAAGCCACTAGGACAATATGAAGACATTATACCCTAAGCTAAGAAATGGGATGGGGACCTGGGAAGGAAGAGAAGAAGAGGGGGCACTCAAGATGAAAAGCAGGTGATTCATATGGTAAAGACTAAAATCTACTTTGTAGTTAGATATTTGCCCTGGCATACAGACAGGTTTCTCTAACAGAAGAGTTATTTCTATAAAAATCCTAATTCTGAGTAGTAGCCCCAATTTTCATTCTTTTGGATACTCAACTGACCTCAGTTAGAAATAATCCACGAACAAAAGTGACAAATCTTGGGAAGGCCTGTTCTAGGTATCTTGGAGAGTAGGTGAAGGATAGTACAGGCAATATGAGAACAAAGGTGGGAGATTCGGAGTCAAATGGGAGATGCAGTTCCTCACTCAAGGGCCTAGGAAAGGGATTAAGTCCCAGATTTGGAACAATAAATCTCTAAATATTATACAAGGTGAGATTGATGATGATGGACTGAAACATGGGCAATTTAAATATTTAAAGACTAGATGTACAGATTAAGAACAAACTGCAGAAAAACTACATTAATTTTTTGGCCAAAAAAAGGGTGATCCTGTGGTCAATACCTGATGAAGCTGACCCATCATATATAATAGCCACACAAATCTCTATGTGTGACCAACAGGATTGTGAATTAGGAGATAGGTCTCCCCATCACCTGGATGCAGCCCTATCCCGTGCCTCGGATGAGAAAACTGTAGCCCTCATGCCTTTTCATGTTTCCTTAGAATATGGGGTTTGGCTAATTTATCATTAGCAATCTTTCTCATTGCAATTTTGTCAGGATTATATATGTTAAGAATGGTTGATTTTTACCTGTAATGAAAAATTGTTGGAAAGATGAAAATATCATTTCCTTATTTCAGAGAAGTGAGGTTGGAAAGGGTCTGTGTTGCACATTTTTCTAAGGCACACACAGATCATTCTCCAGGATCAATCACATACTGGGATACAAGGCAAACATCAGCAGATACACCAAGATTGAAATCATACCAACCGTCTTCACTGACCATGAATGCATAAAATTAGAAATAAACCATAAAAAGAAGGCATGGAACTCTCCTACCTCGTGGAGATTGAAACCCACACTACTGGATGACCACTGGACTAATGAGGAGATCAAAGAAGAAATTAAAAAATACTTTGAGTTGAATGACAAGGAGGACACCAACTTCCTAAATGTATGGGATGCAGCAAAAAAGTAGTAAGAGGAAAATATATAGCAATAAAGGCTCACATCAAGAAACAAGAAAGAACTCAAAGAACTCACAGAAACAACCTAATCTTAAAGAACTAGAAAACAAACAAACAAACAAACAAAAAAACCCAAAACCAGCAGAAGAAAAGAATTAATAAAAATCAAAGCAGAAATAAATGAAATTGAAACTAAAAAAACAATCCAAAAGATCAATGAAACCAAAAGCTGGTTCTTCAAAAAATATATATAAAATAGACAAACCCCAAGCCAGGCTCACAAAGGAAAAATGGGAGAAATCACAAATAAATAGGATCACAAACAAAAGAGGAGAAATCACAATGGACACAGCAGAAAACAAAAGAATAATCAGAAACTACTATGAACAGTTATATGCAAACAAGTTCAACAATCTAGAAGAGATGGACAAATTCCTACAACTCTACAATCACCCAAAGCTAGATAAAGAAGAAATAGAACACCTAAACAGATCAATTACAAGCAGTGAAATTGAAATGGTAATCAAAAACCTCCAATAGAACCGAGTAGAAAATCCAGAAATAAACCCACAGATTAATGGTCAACTAGTCTTTGACAAAGGAGCAAAGAATATGCACTGGAGCAAAGAAAGTTTGTTCAATGAACGGTGCTGGGAAAACTGGGTTGCTACATGCAAAAGAATGAAGCTTGACTACTACCTCACACCATGTACAAAAACCAACTCAAAATGGATTAAAGAACTAGACATAAGACCTGAAACCATAAAACCATAAAATATATTGGCGGAAATATAGGTGAAACACTACATGACATGCACCTCAAAGACATCTTTACAGACACATCACCCAAAGCAGTGATAGTGAAGGCAAAAATCAACAGCTGGGACTACATCAAATTAAAGAGCTTCTGCACAGCAAAAGAGACAATAACCAAAACAAAGAGAAACCCCACCGGCTGGGAGAAAATTTTTGCACCCAACACTAATGATAAAGGACTGATCACAAAAATCTACAAAGAGCTGATGAGACTCAACAAAAACAAAGATAATAACCCAGTCAAAAAATGGGCAGAAGAGCTAAAAAGAAACTTCTCTGAAGAGGAAATGCAGATGGCCAACAGGCATATGAATAAAATGTTCAACATCACTTGTAATCAGGAAATGCAAATCAAAACTACCATGAGATACCGTCTTACACCAGTGAGAATGGCACATATTAAAAAAACTAGCAACAACAAATGTTGGCAACGATGTGGAGAAAAAGGAACTCTCCTGAACTGTTGGTGGGAGTGCAAACTGG
Organism: Talpa occidentalis; assembly: GCF_014898055.3. Classification (NCBI taxonomy): domain Eukaryota; kingdom Metazoa; phylum Chordata; class Mammalia; order Eulipotyphla; family Talpidae; genus Talpa; species Talpa occidentalis. The sequence goes on from NW_023604972.1 coordinate 67,105,624, forward strand.
TCCAACCACTATGGAGAGCTGTGTGGAGATTTCTGGACCTACTAAACATAGAGCTTCCATATGATCCATCAATTCCACTCCTAGGTATTTACACAAAGGACACAGAAACATCCATTCCAAAGGGCCCCTGCATGCCTATGTTTATAGCAGCACTATTTACAATAGCTAAGCTATGGAAACAACCCAATTGCCCAAAAATAGATGACTGGATCAAGAAGATGTGGTACATATACACCATGGAATATTACTCAGCAATCAAAAAAGATAAATACATGCAGTTTGCAGCAACATGGATGGAGCTGGAAGGGATCATGCTCAGCGAAATAAGTCAGAAGGAAAAAGAAAAATACCGGATGGTCTCACTCATGGCAGGAATTTGAAAACCTAAATAAGAGACCAGGAAAAAGACTAATCAATATAAAGTGAAAATCAAAATCAACAAGCAACTATAAACCAGAGACACACTAGGGCGGGGCGTGGAGAGGTGGGGAAAGGAAGGACTAGAGTCAAAATAAGTGGGGGGTGCAATTGTATGGGGAATATAACCATAATGAAAATGCATACATTGTGCAAAGATGAAAAATGATGTAAGAATTATATAAAATAAAATATTAAAAAATTTAAAAAAATAAAAGAGAAGTCATTTTTAAATATTAAAAAACTTAAAAGACGAAATGCATTGCTGAGGGGAGCAGCAGGCACTGCAGGAGAGGTCTGCGTGCCATGTGGACCCTCGCAGGCAGCTGGGGATCGAAGTGGCACTGCAGTGGCTGCGGGCAGCTTCGCAGCCCAGCGCTCAACCGCTGCGCCACCAGGGGAGCCCCTAATTTCATTCTTTTATCAGAAGTTTTTATTTCCTCTTTTGACCTTTTAACTTCCTCCAGTTCCTTTACTTACTTATTTAAAGATTCATCTCATTCTTCTGTTCATTGATTGTATTTCTCATAGCATTCTGTTCGTTCCTTTTCTGCTTCTATGAGTTTCTAATTAAGATGATTCTGAAATCTTTTCCTGTCAGGTTGAGAAATTCTTCCATGTCAATGTTGTTGGGTTCTGGAGGCTGATTTTCTTTCTGTGGTCTATTGTTCCCAGGAGGGCTTGCATGACCACTTGTATATTTCTTTTTCCCCATTATTTGCTTTCATCTTTGTTCTTGGTGTAGGGTTATCTAGCCACTGGTGCCCATGGGCATGACTTCTGTGTGCTTTTACCAAGGCATGTATGGATTTTCCTGGAGCTCGGATTTCTATGGGTGGTGGGTATAGGCAGGAGCAAGTGCTCTTATTTTCCTCTTCTCAGCTCCCACCTAGCAGACCTCTTCTGATGGCCAGAGAATGGATCTGCATGCTGCCTGGGCCACTGTTGCAGCTGGATGGGTTTTCCAGGACACTCATCAACCCCACCATTGCTGCTGGCAGGCAGGAGGTCCTAACACTCTTACATTAGCATGGATAGAACCACACGCTGCCTGGCTGCTTTTCCAACTGGGAGGGTTTCCCATGCACGCATCGACCTAACCACTGCTGCTAACAGTCAGCATGTCCTAACACTCTTACCTTGATGTGGAAAGAGCTGTACACTGCCTGGGCCATTATTGCAACTAAACATATTCAGGGGCTGGGTTTCCCATGGCATCCATCAAACAAGCTGCTGCTGCTGGTAGGCAGGACAGCCCTATGAGCTCACCTTGATGTGGGTAAATCTGCACACTATCTGGGCCCCTGTGGTAGCTGAACAGGTGTGAGGGCTCTTGTGGTTCTTTCCACAAGAGGGGTTGGGGTAGGGCTTGGCACTGCAAAGCTCCAGCTGTGACCCTGTCTGCTGGCAGGTGCAGCAGGTGGAGTGGAATGCACTTCCTGATGTAGCTGTGGGTAGCTGTACGTCCCTGATGCCGGGCACAGCAACTGTGAGGTTCCAGTCAGAGGTGTGGGTTTTTTGTTTGTTGTGGCTGGGCTCAGTGGCTCAACAGGCGCTGGTGGCTGGTGTTTTTATCCTGTTCCCTAGGTGGCATCAGAGGGCTGAGTGAGATGTACCTCACAGCAGGGGTTTATTTCTGAATGTTGTCCTGGGGAAAAGGTTGAAAAAATGGATTGCTCCTGTGGAGCTAGAGGCTAGTTCTGTGACCTGGGTTGCCCACCTGTGGGTATCTGGGGATTCTAGATGTGGTAGGTTGGGGGCCTGAGCATTCCAGTCCAGATTATACGACATTGGCTGGCTTGGTGTATTGGGCATTCCCCATCAACCTGGTATGTGCAGATCATGGATACATTTTTTTGTGTCCCCTTTTCATCCTGGTGAATTGCTGGTGACCTATCGCTGGTTTAAGTGTCTGGGTTTTGCTAAGAGCTCATTATTGGTCCTTTTCTTTAGTTGCTTTTCAGAAAGGTTGATCCTAGCATCTCTATACCACCAAGTTGATGTTGCCATCCTCTCCTATTTTATCTTGTTGATTTATTGGTGAGAATAGGATATTGAATTCTCCCATAACAAGTGTATGTTTTCCTTCTTTTTTTCCCCCCGATTTGATAGTATTTGCCTAATGTATTTCGAAGATTTTTTGTTTGGGGAATATGTGTTGATGATTCTGTCTTTTTTTTTTTTTTTTTTAAGATTTTATTTATTTATTTATACAAGAACCAGGATACAGACCAGATTCGTGGGAGGGTGAGAGGATTCACCAGAGACAGAGCAGGAAACAGAACAGGCAGAATGACGAAATACACTGCTGAGGGGAGCAGTGTGTGTGGCAGGAGAGGTCTGCTGTTCCATGTGGGACCTCGCCGGCCGGCTGGCAAACCAGCACTATGGAGACCGTAGACAGCTTCATAGAGCTGTGCTCAACTGCCTGCGCCATCAGGGGAGACTCTGATTGCTATGTCTTTCTGACATATTTTTCCCATAAACAATATCTTTTGTCTATCCCTTTTTCACTGAAATATATTCTTTTTTTAAAAAAGATTTTTTTATTTGTACAAGAATTGGGGTACAAGCCAGAGGTGTGGAGGGTGAGAGGATTCACCAGAGACAGAATGGGGAGCAGAACAGGTGGATTGACCGAAATACACTGCTGAGGGGAGCAGTGGGAGGGGGAGACAGGAGAGGTCTGCAGTGCCACGTGGGTATCTCCCTGGCCTGCCGGGAATCGAGCCCATGCTGCAGAGGCTGTGGACAGCTTCACAGAGCTGTGCTCAACCTGCTGTGCCACCAGGGAGGCCCTTTTTTAAAAGATTTATTTATTTATGCATACAAGAACTGGGGTACAGGCCAGAGGTGTGGGTGGTGAGAAGATTTACCAGAGACAAAATGGGGAACAGAACAGGTGGATTGACTCAGATACACTGCTGAGAGGAGCAGTGCGTGACTCAGGAGAGGTCTGCTGTGCCATGTGGGTAGCTCCCTGCCCAGGGATCCAGCTCGTGCTGCAGTAGCTTTGGATAGCTTCATAGGTTGTGCCTTAACCCCTTGCGCCACCAGGGAGGAACTTTACTGAAATATATTCTGTTCTATACAGGTATATCTGTCAGAATACAACTATAAAATATAGTTACATATTCCACATATGCCTATATAATACAGGAAATATATATATACACACACACATACATGTGTATATATATTCATATTCTATATATAGGTGTGTCTTTCCTTTGGATCCCATTTGCTTATAGGATTGTTTGCCAGCCCTTTACCTTGAACCTTTTTTTTTTTTAAGATTTATTTATTTGTGCATACAAGAGCTGGGGTACAGGCCAGAGATGCAGGGGGTGGGAGGATTCACCAGAGACAGAGTGGGGAACAGAACAGGTAGACTGACTGAAATACACTATTGAGAGAAGCAGCAGGGAGACAGGAGAGTCTGCTTTGCCATGTGGGTTGCTCCCTGACTGGCCAGGGATCGAACTTGTGCTGCAGAGGCTGCAGATTGCTTCACAGTGAGGTGCTTAATCCCTTGTGCCATCAGGGAGTCCCATTACCTTGAACCTTTTTATCTTTGGAGTTCAAATGTGTCCTCTGGAGACAGGAGAAGGTTGGATTCTGTTTCCTAATCCAAACAGATACTTTGCATAGTTTTTTTTTTTTTATTGGTGAGTTTAGCCTGTTAACATTTAGATGATTTCCAATATATGAAAGTCTGTTGCTATCATTTAGTCTTCAGTTTTTCAGTTGTTTCAATTTCCTTTTTTCTTTTTTTTTTTTTGTGTGTGTTTCTATATTTGACTTAGATACTAGTTTTCTTTTAAATATTTATTGAATAGGGGAGTTTAGTTTTTCAATATCCTTCAGTCCTTCCCCCATTGAATGCCTTTATTTCTCTCATATCAAAAGAGAGCTTTGCATAATGTGATAATTTTGATTGGAAGTTTTTGTCTTTCAGTTTTTCAATCACATCCCATTCTCACCTTGTCAACAGTGTTTATTCTGAGAAGCCAGATGTGGGTTTCTTTACAGGGATTCTGCTTGTTCCCAGTTGCCAAGTTGAATATTATTTCTTTGTCTTCAACTCTTTTTTTTTTTTAAAGATTTATTTATTTATTTATTTATTCATACAAGCACTGGGTACAGTCAGAAGCGTGGGAGGGTGAGAGAATTCACCAGAGCCAGAGCGGGGAGCAAAACAGGCAGAAGGACTGAAGTACACTGCTGAGGGGAGCAGTGGGTGGCAGGAGAGGTCTGTTGCGCCATGTGGGACCCTCACCTGGTGGCCGGGGATCAAACCGGCGCTGCAGAGGCTGCAGGCAGTTTCACAACCCAGTGCTCAACCGCTGCGCCACCGGGGAGGCCCTGTCTTCAACTCTTGGAAGTTTCATTATTATATGTCTTGGTATTATCTCATTTTGTTTAGGTACTCCAGTGTTCGTTTATATTCCTGGATTTGTATATTTATTTCCTTTTCTAGGTTTGGGAAGTTTTCTTCTATTTCTTTAAATATTTCTGTGTTCCTTTTTGTCTCTCTTCCTCTTCTGGAATACCCATTTTTCTTATATTTTCTTTTCCATATAGTATTGGATAGTTCAGGACTTTTTTTTTTTTTCATTCTTTTACTTCTTTTTTTATAATACCCATCTTGTTCCTTTGTAAATTTTTTTTTGTAAAGATTTATTTATTTATACATACAAGAACTGGGGTGTAGGCCAGAGGTGTGGAGGGGTGAGAGGATTCACCAGAGACAGAGTGGGGAACAGAACAGGCAGATTGACTGAAATACACTGCTGAGGGGAGCAGCAGGTGACTCAGGAGAGTTCTGCTCTGCCATGTGAGTAGCTCCATGGCTGGAGATCGAACTTGTGCTGCAGTGGCTGCGGATAGCTTCATAGGTTGCATCGTCACTCCTTGTGCCACAAGGGAGGCCCCTTCTTTGTAAATTTGTATCTTTAAGTTCACTGAATTTCCCTTCTGTTTGGTTTAATCTACTTCTATATATTCCATTTAATTTCTTTATTAGGGTATCATTTTCATTTTCTGGTCAATGATTTTATTTCTCAGGACAATTATTTGTTCTTCTGAATTTTGTTGTATATTTTTGATCTGTTTTTTCTGAGTCTTCTCTAAATTGCTTGAATTTGTTTATGATGGCAAGTTGAATTCTGTGTGGATAGGAGGAAGAAATCTTCCATGAATTTGATACTGGGTTCTGGAGATTTTTTTTTTTTCTGTCTGTGGTATAATAGTCTGCTTAATACTCCTTTGGCCCTTTATTATATTATACCTTCTCCCCTTTGCTTTCAGGACCTCTATGCATATGTGTCTGAGGGTAGCTGCTGTTGTTAGGAATGGCCCAATATGACCTGACTTGGGCACATGCCAGTTCCTGAGGTGCAGATCGGTGGACTTGGGGGATGGAATGCTTTCTAGAGGGTGACTGAGGTTTACTATTGTCAGGTGAGACCTTGTGCAGCCAAGATTGACACACTGGAGTTGGTCCTAAGTTTGAGGGTACTTTCTAGCGAGAAGTTAAGAGTTTCTCTTGTTCTTAGTGCAGGCATACTTTTGAGAGGCCTGCACTGTGGATTTTGCCTATTCCTGAAGCTCTGGTGTGTGGACCTAGGGATAGGAACAGTTCCTGGAGCTATACTTCAATTTTCGATTGCTTGCCACACCCCACAAAAATGAAAATATCAATAAGCAATATTTCTTTGCTGATAGTGATTGCAGAAATATTAATGAAACAGGGCCTCCCCAGTGGTGCAGCGGTTGAGCGCTGGGTTGTGAAGCTGCCCGCAGCCTCTGCAGTGCCGGTTCGATCCCCGGCTGCTTCCTGGCCACTGGAGGAGGGTCCCACATGGTGCGCAGACCTCTCCTGCCACCCTCTGCTCCCCTCAGCAGTGTACTTTGGTCCTTCTGCCTGCTCTGCTCCCCGCTCTGGCTCTGGTGAATTCTCTCACCCTCCCACGCTTCTGACTGAACCCAGTGCATGTATAAACAAACAAACAAGTAAATAAATAAACAAACAAACAAACAAATAAATAAAAAAATAAAGCATGCCTCTATTTAAAAAAAAAAGAAATATTAATGCAACAGTAGAAATGCAGAAATTGTTAAAAGGACCAAAGTCATGTTCTTATTGATTCTAATAATTAGTCGGCCAAGCACAATTGTTTGTGTTTTGAAAGTAACCCAGTCAGGTCTGTCTTTTTGGATAACAAAATCTTGTTTTCTTTGAAAGAGGATTACAGTTTCCCAAATTTGACTAGCAAATTTTCTCCTGAGTTACTGAGAATACAATGACTGTAGATATGAGGAAAATGTCAAAGATTTCAAGGGATCCATAGAAATTCATCTGTAGAGAAACAACCAGTTTATCCCCATGAGTGCACAAAACTGCTGTCATCTTAAGTTCCAGTTCAGTCCCACGTGTAGCAGGAGCGCAGTGGCATCCCTTGGCAAGCAGAATGGGTACTGCGGAACAGATTTGACTCCAGAGTTGCAGAGAACCATTTTCAAATTTGGGAACATAGCACTAAATCCACATAAAGGCTGCCTTCAGTGGCCTATTGTGATAGTCCTCCCTAGGTAATAGTTGCCTGTCCTCTATCCCACAATGTTAACATGTGACTCTATAAAGTGACTGTTGTTGTTTCTGCACTTTTCAGGGTTATATTCTCTTATGTTTTCCTTGCTATTATAGACAAATGCATAAAGGCATTCTGAAACCTGGCCATGGAGGAATTTGGCTTTACTTTCTTATATGCATTTTATGGTTTCTTATTTTATGACTGAGTCATTTATCTGTTTTTAGTTAACTTTTTCTTATGGTGTGAGATAGTGGTCTTCTTTCATTCTTTTGTATGTGGCTATACAGTTTTCCCTACACCATTTATTGAAGAGACTTTCCATTTTCCAACATTTATTCTTGGCTCCTTTGTTATGGATTAACTCTTCATATAAATTACATTTTAGTTCTGGCCCCTCAATGCTATTCCATTGTTCTGTGTGTCTGTATTTGTTCCAGTACTATACTCATTGGATTATATAGCTATGCTGTAGAATTTGCAGTCTGGGAGTATGATACCTCTAATTTTCCTCTTCTTTGTCAGCAGAGAACAGAACAGGCAGAATGACCAAAATACACTGCTGAGGGGAGCAGCGGGTGAGACATGAGAGGTCTGCCGTGCCATATGGGTTGTTCTGGGGCTGGCAGGGATCGAACTGGCTGTGGACAGCTTCACAGCATTGCGCTCAATTGCCTGTGCCATCAGGGAGGTCCTGCATTTTCTTTCTTTTTTTTTTTAAGATTTATTTATTTATTTACTTGTTTATTTATTTATACAAGCACTGGGTACAGTCAGAAGTGTGGGAGGGTGAGAGAATTCACCAGAGCCAGAGTGGGGAACAGAACAGGTAGATAGATCGAGGGCACTGCTGAGGGGAGCAGCGGGAACAGCAGGAGAGGTCTGCACGCCATGTGGGATCGAACCGGCGCTGCAGAGGCTGTGGGCAGCTTCTCAGCCCAGTTCTCAACCTCTGTGCCACCGGGGAGGCCCAGGCCCTGCGTTTTCATTTTAAAAGAACTATTTATTGCAATTGAATTCATAGAATGAATTAATTTCTCTTTATTTCAGCAACAGGTAGTCTGAGCCAAGATATTAGATTAGTTACAAACACTTGTGATTTGTTTTTCCATTCCTTAATAATACCTACTTTTTAGTTAGGTCATTCTCATGTTATACTCCTTGTCATATTAGTAACCAAAAAAGGGATTTGTGCTGAAGACATTTATTAATTGACAGGAAAGAATTCATGTGTTCCAAGGTCCGTATGGAATTAGGACTATTCCCTTGTTTTCTTTGTAGCAATAGTTCATGGCTACTCACTTGCTTCATCATAACTATGCATTACTTTTTATCTATAAATAGTCCTTGATATCAAATCACAGGAAATGCTCTGACATTGGAATTTGTAAAGAGGTCAGAGATGGCATATATGAGTAGTGATTGATCACAGACACATAGGTTTCTTTTTTGAGTGAACTTAAATTTACATGTTTTATTTTTTCAAAGAAGGACAAATTCAGGCTAAAGATGTGGAAAAGCTTTTCATTCCATGTGGGGCAAGTATAGGTAGCAAACTGGGGTGAAGATAACTTACTGTATAACCAAAATGTTTTTCAAAGCTTTATATTTAAATTTTAAGACTTACTCAGTTGAAATTTTTTTTTTAATAATTATTTATTTTTTGTACATACAAGACTGGGGTACAGGCCAGAGTTGTGGGGAGGGATTCACCAGAGACAGAGTGTGGAACAGAATAGGCAGACTGACTGAAATACACTTTTGAGGGGAACAGTGGGCAAGATGGGAGAGGTCTGTTGTGCCATGTGGGTAGCTCTGTGGTTGGCCAGGGATCAAAGTTGCGGCTAGTTTTATAGCACTGTGCTTAAATCCTTGTGCCACCAGGGAGGTCCCTCAGTTGAAACATTTTAAGTAAAAACAGGAAGTTAGCAAGAGGGTGTGAGAGCACTCGGGAAAGGTAAAAGTATATATTTTCTTTTTTATCTTTTTCTTTTTAAGGATTTATTTATTTATCCATACAAGAACTGGGATACAGGCCAGAGGTATGGGGATTGAGAGGATTCACCAGAGACAAAATGGGGAATAGAACAGGCAGATTGACTGAAATACACTGCTGAGGGGAGCAGCGGGCTAATCAGAAGAGGTCTGCTGCACCGTGTGGGTAGCTCTCTGGCTGGGGATTGAACTTGTGCTGCAGTGGCTGCAGACAGCTTCATAGATTGCATCTTAACCCCTTGCACCACCAGGGAGGGCCAAAAGTAGATATTTTCTAGCTTTCTTTATAAGTCTGTAAAACACTAACCACTAACCATAAAGCACACTTTAAATTAATTTACTCCCAACATTTTATTTCAATGAGATTAACCCAGAAATCTTAAATTCTACATTAATAAAGAATGTAAACTTAAATTATAATTGAATAGTGGGTTAACTAAATTTGTTTAGGATGACTCTTGTTTAATAAGTGTACATTATATCTTTATCACCTACTCTTCAAAAGATGCTTTTAGAAATGGAGGACTTTCATGTTTATATTTTGATTTTGCTCCACTATGAGAAGTAATTGGATTTTATGTGCAACTCAGAACAATTTATTATACTTTATTATCTTCATTGTATACACAAGGCATGTTTCTGTTGTGGCCACTGCATCAAATATCTTGATGATCCTCTAGATGATCTTTCTAAATTTGAAAACATTGATTAGTAGTTTTCTGGAAGAATTTTATCTAGTCAACTAAAGTTGGGCTGAAAATACAAAGAATTTTTCTACCAAATATAATTATTTTAGGAAATTTAGCATTTATTTTGTAACATAAGATAGTAAAAAATTGCTTATATCCTTTATTTTTCCAAGTCACATGGTTTATAAATACCCATCCTTCTGGAAGCTACTCAAACATTAAACCTCAATCATTACTAAAGCTATTTCCCTGTCCCTGTGATCATCCAAAAGTTTTAGATCACCCAAAAGTTCCTCCACTGTTCCAAACAATATTTTCCTTAGTTCTTAGTCTTATGTGCTCATTTTCTTAAACACATAGCAGCATTGCTACTTCTCTGCAAGGACTGGGCCCATAGATATAATTCTTAATATCGTTTGCTCATTACCCCTTACCAGCTCACCTTTAATACACAACGTAGGATAAATCACTTTCTGGGGAAAGGGTGTACAAGTCCATGTGTTTGGAGAAAAGTTATGGTCGCCCAACTCTTTCAAACAAACTCTCCTACTTCCTCCTCCGTTGACCTCAAAGCTCTTATCTTTCACTTTAATTTTTTTTGGGATTAGTAATCCTGTCTGAGTTTAAGTTTTTGAATATAAAAGCCAACTGCAGGTGTTATCTTCTGAGTATGCAATAGTTTCTGTTTGATATTTGAACACAAAAATATTTGAGGCAAAGCAAAGAAACACATAAGCTTAGAAAGCTCTTTGGGATGGTTTTTTGAGAAGAATATATCTATGATAGAAGAGTAAAAGACACATTGATATTTTGAAAAATTATCCACCTTCTTATTAATGTTATTTTAGCTTTTATTAAATACTTGATTTTTTTGCGGGGAGGGGGGATTAAAAAAATCCAAAATTTATTCAACAGACAGACCACATCAGCAGTAAAAACTACAGGGGTTCTCCATAGATCATACATTCACAAGGCATTACTGTGAATGTTAGGCTATTACTGTAGCTTAACAGTGAGGAAGCCCCTGGTGTATTCTCTGTAACAATATCCACTTCACAGTGTAAACGGGTACTAGTATTGTCTTCACTTGCAATTCCAGAAGGAAAGGCACAACTTGGTAAAACAAAAAACTGGCTTGGATCCTCAGGTCAGGTGCAATAACTGAGATGAACAGTCTTTGATCCACTTTGCCACACAGAAGAGAGAAAAGACTTCTCTATCAAGAAGCCAAGTCACACCAAGGACATTTAAAAAAATTATGATGTGAATTATTATGTGAAACTCTAAGAAACACGCCCTTCTGTGAGTTTCCTTAAGAATGAAAACCCAGTTCTTCAATCGAGTAGGCACTGGCAAACGTGGAACCCTGCTTGGTGCCATCTCCCTTGGGGCTCTGGAGAGAGGAGGGCGTTTGGAGAGTGGGGGTAGTGCAGAGAACTGGCACTCTCAACTAGTTGTTAATACTTGATTTTTAAAAGTTGTTTTAGGTTTACAATTAAATTATAGGAAAGGAAGATACAGATAATTCATGTGTACCGCTAACTGCACACATGCATAGAGCTCAGGTGATCAGAATCACTCACCAGAATGGTACTTTGTTAAGTATGAATGTACATTGACACATCATAATCACTCTAAGTCCCACTACCAACTCTTAGTGTTGTACATTGTATGATTTTGGATAAATATATAATACCACATATCTATAATAAACAGAGTCTTTTCAATATCCCCAAAATCCTCTGATTTTTCTCTTCATTCCTTTGATCCTTTTATTATCTCTATAGTTACGCTTTTTCTAGAATATCATAAACTTGGAATCATAACAGTATAATGCTTTCTAGATTGGCTTCTTTCACTTAGTTTAATGCACTTTTCTTTCCATGGATTCAAAGTTCATTTATTTTCAGCACTGCTTAATATTCCATTGTCTGGATGTACTGCAGATTATTTATCCATTCACCTAATAAAGGACATCTTGGTAGCTTCCAAGTTTATCAATTATGTAAAAAACTGCTATAAATCTCCATGAGCAGGATTTTTTGTGAACATAAATTTTCAATTCCTTTGGATAAATACTGAGGTGCACAATTGCTGGATTATATGCTAAGAATATGTCCAGAAACAATCAAACCAGGCCTCCCCTGGAGGCGCAGCAGTGGTTGAGTGCTGGGCTGCGAAGCTGCCCGCAACCTCTGCAGTGCCGGTTGGATCCCTGGCCACCAGCGAGGGTCCCACATGGTGCACAGAGCTCTCCTGCAGGGCCCGCTGCTCCCCTCAGTAGTGTATTTCGTCAGTCTGGTTCTGCTCTCTTCTCTGACTCTGGTGAATTCTCTCACCCTCCCGCGCTTCTGACTGTACCCAGTGCTTGTATAAATAAATAAATAAATAAATAAATAAATAAATAAATAAATAAATAAATAAATCCTAAAAAAAAAAAAAAGAAACAATCAAACCAACTTCTAAAGTGGCTGTGTGCTCCCCCTAACAATAAATGAGAGAGTTTCGGCTGTGGTACATTCTTTCCAGCATTTGATGTCAGTAATCTGGATTTAGGTCATTCTTACAGGTGTTATCTCAATGTTTTAATTTGCATGTCCTTGGTGACAGATGATATGCGGCATTTTTTCATGGAATTATTTGCCATTTGTATATCTCTTTTTGGTGAGATGTCTGTTAAGGATTTTGGCTCATTTTTAATTGAATTGTCAGCTTTCTTAGTCTTATATTGACTTTATACTGTTTGAAAGAAAAATAAATAAATTGATGTTTATTGTTTAATTGTTCATATTTGTTATCTTATTATTAGACAATTATAATTATTTTATTAAGAGTCAAAGATAGGGGCCTCCCTGGTGGCACAAGGGGTTAAGGCTTAACCTATGAAGCTATCTGCAGCCTCTGCAGCACAAATTTGATCCCTGGCCGGCCAGGGAGCAACCCGCATGGCGTAGCAGACCTCTCCTGACTTGCCTGCTGCTCCCCTCAGCAGTGTGTCTCAGTCAATCTGCCTGTTCTGTTCCCCACTCCTGTGAATCTTCTCACCCCCCACACCTCTGGCCTGTACCACAGCTCTTGTATGCATAAATAAATCAATCTTAAAAAAAATCAAAGATAACCTTGTTCTAGTCAATATTTCCTAGTAAAGACAAAGTTTTTATTTATGTAACTTCTTTTCCAAGAATGTTAACAGAATTTGAACCAATAAGTCAGATCCAAGGAAGAAATAGGGGATGGGAAGAAATCTTCTCTCTGTGATGTGCAGGCTTATAGAAACCTGCACATGACCTATCAGAAACATATTTGTCATGGTGAAGAGGAACTTGTTGTAACTAGAGCTAGGATTAACTAGACACCAAAGAGAGTCAACTCTGTCACAAAATCTGTGCTAGTATGGTTTTCCTCTTGATCCTATGTGAGCGATTTTGGTTTTCCATCAACATATGTCTTTAGAAAGTGACATAATTACAAAACTGAAGAGACTCCATACTTGAAATGAATTAAAGGACATAATGAGACAACAATTAAAATATCAGAAACTTGAAAATTTCTGTGAGATCTATAGAAGATTATTATTACCTAAGTAACCACAAATAGATAAACTATTCAGAGGTAAGTTTGTATCTTAGTTCTAGATGTTTTTGATAAGCAATGCAACTGCTTTGTTGCCAAATTAGAGAAATTGATCTGAATCTTAAAATCCTTTCCTTTTGATTCATAATGCCCATTTTCACAGAAAAGCATGAAAATCTTTGGGTAAAAATTGAGAGACAGTCACAAAATAGATTGTTTGCACTTATCTAAAAGAAAAAAAAATAGTAAGACACTGAGAATGAGAATTCCTTATCACATAATTTTTCATTTTCCTTGTGACTAAATACTTGAAGAATGTAGATTATATAACGAATGACTCCTGGTTATTGGGTAATTTTAGTGACTTGTGATTTCAGTTTTACTAACTGTATAAAATATCATGAAACAGAGTATGTTTATATTTAAAAGATCCATGATTTGATGGCTTGACCAATCTAGCACCATAATGATATTGTTAACTAGTTGTGCATAGTTAACATATTATACAATATAAAACTGGAACAGAGACTTTTTTGATTAATTAATCACTTTTTGTTGTTTTTGGATAGCATTTGATTTTTCCTCTCCATGGAAGCCCATAAAGTTCTACCACCATAGGACCAGTGACTCCTCAACAGTTGTTTGTGCTCTTCCTGCACCTATTTTGACATCTCCCTCCCCCATTCCTGCTGTATGCTTCAGATCTATGGTCAACTTGCAAGTTTTGTCTTCTTTTTTTGAAACCCTGTTTGGCTTCTCATTATTCAGCATGTCAGCTAAGCCATTTATATTTATATTTATCTTTTTTCTTCTGACTTATTTCACTCAGCATAATTGTTTCCAGCTTCATCCATGTTGCCACAAATGACATGAGTTCATCTTTTTTGATTGCTGAGTAGTATTCCATTGTGAAGTATATCACATCTTCTCAAACCACCCATCTGTTTTGGGGCAATTTAGGTTGTTTCCATGTCTAGGCTATTGTAAATAGTGCTGCAAGAAAAATAGAAGGGCAGGTTTCCTTTCAAATTAGTGTTTTTGTATCCTTTGGGTAGATTGCTAAGAGTGAAATCACTGGGTCATATGGTTGATGCATTTTTAGTGTTTTGAGGAATCCCCACACAGCTTTCAATATTGGCTGGACCAGTTTGCATTTCCACCAGCAGTGTAAGTAGGTTCTTTTTCACCACAACTTTGCCAGCATTTGTTGTTTCTGTATATATATTTTTAATATGGGCCATCTTCACAGGTATGAGGTGGTATCTCATTGTGGTTTTGATTTACATTTTCTTGATGATTAGTGATGTTGAACATTTTTTTCATATTCCTGTTGGCCATTTGGATTTATTCATTGCAGAAATGTCATTTAAAATCTTTCTGCCAATTTTTTGATGGGATTGTTTGCTTTTTTTAGGTTGAATTGTGTAAGTTCTTTGTAGAACTTTGATATCATTCCCTTATCCATTGTATGATCTGCAAATAACTTCTCCTATTCAGTGGGATGTCTCTTCATTTTGGTTGCTGTCTTTTGTTTTACAGAAGCTTTTTAGTTTAATGTACCTGTGTATATTCTCCTTTCCTTGCTTCTGGACATGAGTCCTAAAAGATTATTCTGAAGTTTATGTAATGGCATGTATTGTCTATGTTTTCTTCAATATATTTTATGATATCAAGTTTTATGTTCAAGTTTCTTATCCATTTTGAGTTGAATTTTGGTCTGGGGTGGGGAGATGGTAGTCTACTTTCATTGTTTTGCATGAGGCAATCCAGTTTTTGTAGCACAATTTATTGAAGATACTCTCCTTCTTCCAGTGTATATTCTTTGCTCCTTTGTCATAGATTAGTTGACTATATATGTACAACTTTATTTCTGGAGTTTCAAAATGATTCCATTGGTCTATGTATCTGTTTTTGTTCCAGTACTATGCTATTTTTATTATTGTAATTTTATAGTATAGTTTGAAGTCTGGGAGTATATCTCCATTCTTCCCCATTGTGGTCAAAACCTTGGCTGTTTTTTGATGATCCATATGAATTTCAGCAATGATTTCTCCAATTTGTTTGAAGAATGTCATTTAGATTTTTATTGGAATTGCATTGACTCTGTAGATAGTTTTGGGTAAGATGGTCATTTTGATAATGTTGATTTTTCTGATCCATGAACAGAGAATATCTTTCCATTTCTTTGTATCTTCTATTTCTTATAACATTGTTTACTAATTTTCCTTGTATCAATCTTTTACCTCCTTTGTTAGGTTTATTCTCAGGTATTTTTTTTTTTTGCATGATTGTAAATGGGATGGTTTTCTTAATTTCCTCCTCTTCCAACTGCTTGTTTGCATATAGGAAAGTTACTTATTTTTGTGTATTAATTTTGTTATCTAATATTTTACTGTCCTGGTTTATTCTTTTGATTAGTTTTTCTTGCTGATTTTTTTAATTAACTCATCTTCTTTCCCAATTTGGCTTCTTTTTATCTTTCTCTTGTCTAATTGGTCTAGCTAGGGCTTCCATTATTCCAGTGGTGAGAGTGGACAACCTTGTCTTGTTTCAGATCTTAATGGAAAGCCTTTCAGTTTTTCAACATTCAGAATAATGTTACCTATGATTTTGCCATATATGACTCTTATTACATTAAGATATGTTCCTTTTATCCCAAGTTTTTCACGGACCATTATCATAAGTAGATGTTGAACTCTATTAAATGTTTTATTAGCATCTATTGATATGATCATGTTTTTTATTTTTATTTTTGTTGATGTGGTGAATGTGTTAATTATTTTTTGGGTGTTGAAGCATCCTTGTGTCCCTAGAATAAATCCTACTTGGTATTGCTTATGATCTTTTTGATGCATTGTTGGATTCAGTTTGCTTAGATTTATTTATTTATTTAAAATTTTAATTTAAATATTTTATTTTATATAATTCTTACATCTTTTTTCATCTTTGCACAATGAATGCATTTTTCATTTTGGTTATATTCCCCATACAATTGCACCTCCTCCCTTATTTTGACTCTAGTCCTTCCTTTCCCTACCCCACTACCCCCCTCCTCCTGTAGTGTGTCTCTGGTTTATAGTTGCTTATGATTTTGATTTTTACTTTGTATTGATTAGTCTTTTTCCTGGTCTCTTATTAAGGTTTTCTAAATTCCTGCTATGAGTGAGACCATGCGGTATTTTTCTTTTTTCTTTCTGACTTATTTCGCTGAGTATGATCCCTTCTAGCTCCATCCATGTTGCTGCAAACTGCATGTGTTTATCTTTTTTGATTGCTGAGACAAATGTTGGTGAGGTTGTGGAGAAAAAGGAACTCTCCTGCACTGCTGGTGGGAGTGCAAACTGGTCCAACCACTATGGAGAGCTGTGTGGAGATTTCTTGAACTACTAAACATAGAACTTCCATATGATCCAGCAATTCCACTCCTAGGTATTTACCCAAATGACACAGAAACAGTAATTCCAAAGGGCACCTGCATGCCTATGTTTATAGCAGCACTATTTACAATAGCTAAGCTATGGAAACAACCCAAATGCCCCAAAATAGATGACTGGATCAAGAAGATGTGGTACATATACACAATGGAATATTACTCAGTTTGCTTAGATTTTATAAAGGATTTTAGATTCAGTATCATTAGGGAGATTGAGCTATAGTTTTATTTTTTTGTGTTGTCTTTGTTTGGTTTTGCTATCAGTGCTATGGCCTCATAACAGCTATTAGATAGTATTCCTTCTTTCTCAATTTTTTGAAAAAGTTTTAGCAGAATAGGTATTAGTTCATATTGTAATGTTTGGTAGAACTCATTTGTGAAACCATCTAGTCTTGGGCTTCTGTTTTGGGGAGGATTTTGATTGTTTTTTCAATTTAATTGCTTGTAGTTGGTTTATTCAATTTTTCTTCTTCTTTGCTCAGCCTTGGTTACTGTATGATTCTAAAAAATCGCCCATCTTACTAGATTGCTGAACTTGTTTGCATATAAATGTTCATAGTAATCTATAATGATTCTCTGGATTTCAGCAGTGTATTTTGTAATATATGCTCATTCATAAATATTTATTTGAGTTTTGTTCCTCACTTTCTTTGTGAGGCTGGTTAGAGGTTTGTGTATTTCGTTCAACATTTCAAAGAACCAACTTTTGATTTCAATGATATTTTAGGTTTTTATCTATTTTGTTAATTTAGTCTATAATTTTTATGTTTTCCTTTCCCCCCCTGACTTTTGGGTTTTATTGTTTTTCTTTTTCAAATGGGAGACTAGGTTGTTTCTTTGGGTTCTTTTTTTTTTTTAAGATTTATGTATTTATGCATACAAGAGCTGGGGTACAGGCTAGAGGCATGGGGGTGAGAGGATTCACCAGAGACAGAGTGGGGAACAGAACAAGCAGCGGGCAAGTCAGGAGCGGTCTGCTGCGCATGTGGGTTTCTCCCTGGTCAACCAGGGATTGAACTCATGAGGCTGTGGACAGTTTCATAGGTTTCTTCTTAATCCCTTGAGCCACCAGGGAGGCCCCCACTTTCTGGTTTTGATGTGGGCCTGTAATGCTATATAATTTCCTCTTAATATTGACTTTGCTGTGGCCTATATATTATGGAAGTTTTGTTCTCATTATCATTTGTCTCAAGCTGTTTTTATTTGTTCTTTGAATTCCTCATTAACCAGTGGTCTTTCCATAGAATGTTAAGTTTCCACATAATGGGGATTCTTTCTTTCTTTTGTGGTTGATTTCTAGTTTGATACCTTTATGGTCAGAGAACCTAGCTGGTATAATTTCAATCTTCATGTTCTTGTTGATGTTGTCTTGTTGATCATGTGGTTGATCCTGGAAAATGATCATGTGCATGTGAGAAAAATATTTATTCTTTTTTTTTTTTTTCTGGAGTTGTACTCTTATACAAATGCTTGTGAAGCCCATGTGGTCTAGATATTTGATTAGGGCTGTTATGTCCTCGTTTATTTTATGTTTAATTCAACTGTCCATTGGTGAGAATGGGGTGTTGCAGTCTCCTACCACATATGTATTTTCTCCAATGTCTGTTTTCAGAGACTATAGTAATTGCCTAGTGTATTTTGGTACTCTCTCATTGTCTTAGAATTATTTATTGCATTATTTATTTTTCCCATTGAATTGTCATGATACCTTTGGTAGGATAGTTCAGTTCTGTACTGTTTTGATTATTGTAGTTTTCTGGTAAGTTTTGAAATCATGATGTATATCCTCTATTTTACATGAAATATAACATTATTAATTTTCACATTTTGTTTATTAATTTGCAAATCAATAGCATTAAATTAGTAAATATAATGAAGAAAAAAATAATATCACACAAATACTACCCACTAGAATTGGTATTTAAGCACATCATTTTGATCTCTTTTTAGGTAGCATTATGACTAATTTTCAACTGATCCACATGCAATGTGATAAGCAGCAATTATTTTTTTTTCTGAGAAAAAATCTACATGAAGTTCTTGTATAATATTTAAACATTTTGATAATTCAGATAAAATTGAAACACATAAATGACAAATAAGACAGAGACAGAGTGGGAAACAGAACAGGCAGATTAAGTGAAATACACTGCTGAGGGGAGCGGCGGGCAAGACAGGAGAGGTCTGCTGCACCATGTAGGTAGCTCCCTGCCGGGGATTGCACTCATGCTGCAGTGGCTGTGGACAGCTTCATAGATTGTGTCTTAACCCCTTGTGCCACCAGGGAGGCCCCCAATTTTATTCTCTTGTGTGTTATTGGGCAATTTCTCCAACATAATTTTTTGAAGATATGAAGAAGAGATACCTATGGTGAACATGAAGGAACCCCATTCATGTTGTCTGGCAACCAGATTTTAGGGTCATTTGTATTGCAGCATAATTTAGCTAAGTTGTCTGATACAATGGCTTTTAATTAAAGTGATCATACAATTTATTGTCAAACCTGTATAACTCTGAGAGTCAATGGAGTTTATACAACAAACTTAGGTAAGCTTCTACTGTCTCAGCAAAAAAGTTGTCGGTCATTTTACTTGTAACAGTAATGAGGGTGATGCATGGCATCTTTCTGTACCTTTCTTTGACATTTCTTTGCGGGAACCACATTGTTTGACCCTAGAATAAATGAATTTCCCTATATCCTTCAAAAGGATGGGTGTATTCATTAAAAAACCCATTTGTATTTAAACTGCCTCTATTTTATCTTCTTACTTGATTGAAATTTTGGTTTGGTACAGAGTTTTAAAATGGTACAGTATTTTGGTACAGCATTGCTTCACTGCTTTCTAGCACTTAGTATTGCCATTGTGAATCTTGATGCCATTCTCATTCTTCCTTTGTATTGACAGATTTACTCTCTCTGGAAGGCATTAGGATCTTATTGTATCTGGAATTTTGAAATTTTTATGTGATTCATATTCTTTCAGTCTCTAACCACTTGGTTGACCCCTTCAAATTTGATTTTTATCTTTCATTCTGGGAAAAGTCTTGTATTTTATCTTTGGATTATTTATCTTTATCAGCCTCCCTGTTTTCTCCTTTTAGTGTTTCTATATTACTTATTAGCCATCCTTGACCAATTCCAGAGGAATCTTTGATTTTGTTTTTTGATCTTCATGTTTTTTTAATTCCTTAGTTTTTTGTATGCCTTTTTGGTGATTTTCTTTGTAACTTTATTTATTTATTTATTTATTTTTTATTTTTTGGTAAAGATTTATTTATTTATGCATACAAGAGCTGGGGTACAGGCCAGAGGTACGGGGGAGGGTGAGAGGGTTCACCAGAGACAGAGTGGGGAACAGAACAGGCAGATCTACTGAAATACACTGCTGAGGGGAGCAGCAGGGAGACAGGAGAGGTCTGCTGCGCCATGTGGGTACAGCCTGTGGGTTGGATCCCTGGCTAGGATCTACCTCAGGTCGCAGAGGCTGCGGATAGCTTCACAGCGCTGAGACTCCACCCCTTGCGCCACCGGGGAGGTCCTTGTGTAGTATTTTATAAACCTCTGTACCAGCTCAGGAACAGCAGTGACAGAGGTGAAGAAGCTGGGGTTGGGCTGCGGAACAGCTGGCGGGAGGGAGGGGCAGGCCCTGGCCTGTGATGACTGAGGTTGACGCAGCCTGGGCACCGCGGGGCCGGGGTGCCGGGGCCGGCGGGCCGCGGGCTCTCGCGTCGGGGAAGGCGGCCCCGGCCGGGCTCCGGGCTCCCGCGCGCCGCACCTGCGCCCTCTCTTTGTAACTTTAAATCATTTGGTTGATTTCTTTATTTTAGATGTTTTAGAATTTGATTAACTTTTAAGGGTTCTTTCTTATCTTTTAATTGTTGTGTAACCTCATCATGCTGTTTATGAATACAAAATCTTTTTAAAATTTCACCAGGTATTTTTATTTATAATTATTCAAAGTATTCTCTGCTTTTGATTTATTTTTGTCTTTTTAATATTCCTTTCAGCTCTTTGTTTTTATCATTTTCTTTCATATTGGAAGCAGATTGAGTAGGTAAAGGTAATTGGTTGGGCCGCTTTCCTTAAACCCTGAATATTTCAAAGACCTAGTTTCAGTGAACCCTTGATTGACTCCTGGAAGATAAATTCTGAGGCTGCATTTTCTTCATATATTTCAATTAAAGCAACATGTTGCAACAACTTACATGCAGAAACAGATAGGAAAGTCCAGATGTATTATGTTTAGCAGACATTAAAGAGGTTGCCAAAAATAACCACTCTTCCACAAACACATTTTTTTCTTATCCTGGATAATATAGTTATTTGCCATGATCAATATGTTATCTATGTTATAGATTTTTTTATTAATATTTTGAAATGAGTAAGTTATTTTTAAAAATTATCCACTGATAAAATGTGGTAGCTATAACCTGAATAAACATGAGCTCTTTAAACTGCCTTAAGGTTTAAAGAAATAAACTGTTCTTTTCATTGGGATGTCTCCTCTAGTTCACAATGTAGACTTTGAGTTAGTCACCAAGTTTCAATCCTGTGCCACAGTCCTCTCTTTCATCCATTTTGTGGCCATTCTGACCTTATTTCTTCGGAGAATAATCTCTGTGCTCCTGTTTGGTTAGGGCAAGGATGCAGCAGGTCACTTTTGTTGGCATTCTCCCCTTTCTCTGTTCTATTCTGTCTCCTCTGCTTCATCTTCCTTAATCTTCTAAAAAGATGTATTTTCTCCTATGCTGTAGATTCATCTTTTGATATCTTTTTAGGCATGTGGCAGGCGAATAATGGCCGCCTCAAAAATAATGGACCTTATAATCTTTGGAAACTGTGAATGTTCCATTGGTGGCAAAAATGTAGCAGCTATAATTAAGTTAATGCTCTTGAAATAATAGATTGTCCTAGAGAATAGGATTCTTAAAACCAGCTGCAAAAACTGCAAGGGGTGTGTGTGTGTGTGTGTGTATGTGTTTGTGCGCAGACTTTCCCACACTAGCAAGCAATTATCAGTCATCTGCAGGATGTTCAAGAATTCAGCTTCATTTGCTCAGTTCTCACAATATTTGCCTGGAGATAGTGATTTCACACGCTAATGGTTCAATCCGCCAAGACCACCCTCCCCTTGAGATGCCAGTCACAAGCTCAGGCTTGTGACTGTGCTCTGACCAACTGTGCTCTGTCACCTGTGCTCTGACCAACTGCTGTCGATTGTTACTGTCAGTGGATCTGCTAGAAAGGCACACATAATTCAGGAAACCTGTTTACTTACTAAATCATCAACTTACTACAAAGGATAACTCAGGAATTATCTGAGCCTGATTGAAGTGATACAAGGTATGGGTAAAGTGTGTAGAGTATCCATGCCTTCTCCAGGAATGTCCCAGCACCTTCATTTGTTCACCAACTTGGAAGCTCTCTGAATTTTTTGTTTTTTATGGAGGCTTCATAAAGCATGATTAATTAAATCATTGGTTATTAGTAACTGAGCTAAATATCCATCCCTTTCTTCTGTGAAAGTCTAGGGTTGGACTGGACATTCTGATCTTCTAATCACATGGCTGATTTTCCAGACAACTAGCCCCTGGACTTAGGTATGGTCCCTCAAAATAGTCTCATTATTACATGACAAGAGGCACCTTTATCACTCAACACTTAAGAAATTCCAGGTTTTGTGGGAATTGTAAGCCAGGAATTATGAATGAAGACCAGGTATACATGAAAGACATAGCCATTGATGGCAGTGCTTTAAGACCTTCAGATTTGCCCTCATGGAGTAGAAATGGGGCCTCTGTTTGAAGATATCATATCTGTTTATGGTGACATAGGAAAGATTGCCAAGGATGTCTTAAAAAATTAATACAGGTTTGGCAATATCAAAATAATCTGAGAACCAAGTCTTGTAGTGAGGAGGAATTTCCTCCTGGGGTCATGCTTATACTGATATAGGAAAAGCATCAGACAACCTAGATAAATATAATGTCTGTGTAATCGTCTTCACCTCCAAATGGACACAGTCAGCAAATAATACTCTTGGAAATCTCTTTGGGGAATAAGTTGACTGAAGGACTGAAACTAAACTTTGATGTGCTGAACACAGGAAAGAAGAATGGGAAATTGGAGGCCTCATATAAACCACATTGTTTCCATCTTGACAGTTCACATACATTTTTCTGGCCCAGTTATCTATGGGTGGACTATGTTTCATTTTTGAAGGTAGGCTTGATCATTATGAGATGAGTTTAGACACAGTTAAATCAAAACTACCAAGAAAGTATAGTTTTGCCATGGGTTAAAGGTTTTAGACTTCTAGCTGCATACACATGTGAATGTGGCAATGAATTTGGAGGGTCTTACTGGAGGGTTAATGAAGAGATTGAAATGTCAATAAACCTTGCTTGGATAGCTGGCATTTACAACCACCATTTTGACACCATTTCTAAATACAGACTGGGTTGTAGAATTTCTTTATCTGTTAAAGTAAATATTGCCAGCTAATTGGATTGGGTTATATTCAGACCCTTTGACCAGTGCTTCTATCAGCTATAATCTATGGAAAGGACTTCAATGTAGGCCATCACAAGTTTGGGTTGGAATTTGAACTAGAAGCTTAATATGGTCTTGAGTAAAGTATCAGATATGTCCCTGGAGGGGAAGACAAAGGAATCCACTATATTTTGGACTTGAAATTCTTCTGTGATATTTCAAAAGTGTGAACTTTTAATTTTTCCAAAGAATTGTCTTCATCCCTGCACTAAAATCTAAAGACTGTAAATTCATCCTAAGGGATATGCTTGAAGCATGCTTGGAAATTGTTATCTTTGTGCCACGTTTCAGTTCAGTTCCATGGTAGTATTTTATTATATTTTTTAAAAGATTTATTTATTTATACTCACAAGATCTGGGGTACAGGCCAGAGGTGTGGGAGGTGAGAGGATTCACCAGAGACAGAGTGGGGAACAGAACAAGCAGACTGACTAAAATACACTGCTAAGGGGAGCAGCGGGTGAGTCAGGAGAGGTCTGCTACACCATGTGGGTAGCTCCCTGGCCGGGGATCAAACTCATGTTGCAGTAGCTGTGGATAGCTTCATAGGTTGTGTCTTAACCCCTTGCGCCACCAGGGAGGTTCCCTGATGTTATTTTAAATGTGTTTTTCAGTGACAATGTAGAGACATGTAATAAAGGAAATGCCCTAATCTTCCAATTTTTTTCATCATTTCCTACATGTCCACATCACTTTTTCATGAATTGAATATTTTGGTCTTTGTGCTATAGTGCAACCTTTGGTTTTCATTAGAGTAAAATAAAATGGACGCATCACATTTAGAACATAAAGCAAACAAATTAATACGAATGATTAAATATATCTTTCTAATAAATCACAATATCAAACCTGGATATCCTGGTGGGGCCTGGATCATATCTTTTTTTTTTTTTTTAAAGATTTATTTATACAAGGACTGGGGTACAGGCCAGATGTGCGGGAGGTAAGAGGATTCACCAGAGACAGGTGGGGAACAGAACAGGCAGACTGACTGAAATACACTGCTGAGGGGATCAGCGGGCAAGAAAAGAGAGGTCAGCCACGGCATGTGGGAATCTCCGCAGCTGGTGGGATTCGAACTGGCACTGCAGAGGCTGTAGACAGTTCACAGCACTGTGCTCAACCGCCTGTGCCACCAGGGAGGCCCTGGGTCATATCCTTTTGAGAAGATATGAAATGTGAACACAGAGCAAGAGGGGAGAGTGATGCTGTCATAAGCCAAGGAATTCCTGTAACCATCAAAAGCTGGAGGCAAGAAAGCTTGTTTTCTAGAACTACAGAGGTCTTATTCACACCTTGATTTCTGCCAGTGATGTTGATTTCAGATTTCTAGTTTCAAGTATTGTAAGGGAATTTATTTTTATTGTTGTACCACCACGTTGTGGCAATGTATAAGATAAATTTTAGGAAATCAATAGAAGATGCATTTTAAGTCATCCTTCTATGTTAATTTAGTGGGATTTTGAGAAGTAAGCTAGATCAGCCCATGTGGTCTATATATGCTACATGTAACCAGTTCTTTAATGAGTTTCTTACCACTATAAAGATGAGGCAAGGAGGGGTGAATGGGAATTTTGCCAGAATAGAAATTCTTCTGTTGCTTTGGAGTAACTTAGATGTGTGGAGTATGTGTGGGGTGTCCTAGATTTAGTTTTATCCTTTTTAGATTCTCAAGAAAGGAAGCATGTCCAAATGGCTGTAACTTATCTGGGATTTTCAGAAATAACCAAACATGTCCTCCAGAAAAAAAAAAAAAAGCATGCATTTTTGATCTACCCCTAAAACTTGGAAGAATTTGGATTATCACCAGGCTGGGTGTGGGAGTGTGGATGAGTTATATTTCACACTTAACACTATTGCTCTGGTATGTACGCCTTCTAAAGCTATCCATTTGAGCAGTAGTTTCTTTCTATATGACTGTCTTGTGAGCTTCATATAGTGTAAAAAAAGGAGAAAGGATTTCTACTTTTTCACCTTTTCCCAGGTTTGAGGATGGCCCAGAGAAAGTTAGAGCTGGATTATCACAGTGCTAACATCACAAGATGAGTGGAAAGACTGAATGGTGGAAGTGGGCCCTAGAATTTATGTCTTCCTTTTACAGTGAAAAAATGCTTAGATAAAGCTTTGGAAACAACCCAAATGCCCAAAAATAGATGACTGGATCAAGAAGATGTGGTACATATATACCATGGAATATTACTCAGCATTCAAAAAAGATAAACACATGCAATTTGCCGCAACATGGATGGCGCTGGAAGGGATCATGCTCAGCGAAATAAGCCAAAAAGAAAAAGAAAAATACCAGATGGTCTCACTCATAGCAGGAATCTAGAAAACTTAAATAAGGGACCAGGAAAATGAATATAAAAAAGTGAAAATCAAAATCAACAAAAAACTATGAACCAGAGACACTTTTTGGGGGGTGGGGGGCGGGAGGGGAAGGATTGGGGTCAGAATGGGGCGTTTGCAATTGTATGGGGGAATATAAAAATAAAATTTATTATAAAAAAAAAAAAGAAAAAATGCTTAGATAGTATTCACAAAATGTAAACAATCACAAAGTGAATGGTAGCCTTCATCCTGTCCTTGCTCTTATGCAATTATCACAAATACATAAGAAAGTATAATGCATTGGTAAAGTATTTTTTTCAAGGGAATAATTTCTAAACTCCTGGAATTCCTTTCAGTAACAAGAATTAAAGCAAAGAGTTTAACATCTACAATTTACAATGTCAAAAACACATAAAAGTCTGTTATTCAAATTGTCTTGATACATCATCAAAAAAAAAAATTCAGAATTTATAACATGGGCCTCCTCGGTGGTGCAGTGGGTTGAGCGCAGTGCTGTGAAGCTGTCCACACAGCAGCCTCTACAGTGTGGGTTAGATTCTGGGCTGGCCAGGGAGATTCCCACATGGCGCAGCAAACCTCTCCTGTCGCGCCAGGAGCTACCCCCAAGCAGTGCTTTCGGTCTGTCTGCCTGTTTTGCTCCCTACTCTGTCTCTGGTGAATCCTCTCACCTCCCGTGCCTCTGGCCTGTATCCCAGCTATTGTATAAAAAAAAATCTTAAAAAAAAGAATTTATAACTAAGTTGAGACTCAGATGTTTTCTACAAATTAAATTTTTCTTTTCTTCACGTGACTGGAGTTGCTTAGGGATTTTTAGTGATAGATACAGGTCATTAAATATAATGTTGAATAAAAGATGGCAGATAAAACTTAAATTGACAGGGTAAACCAAATAAATAGAATTATATTAGGCAGAAGCAAGAAAATGACCATTTTAGGCAGCATGCCCAATGGACTCTAATGAGGACTGATACTGTTGTTTCTGGTACTTCATATGCTACTGGTGGTCAGTAACAGTTTAAAGCAGAATCAGAAACATTATGCACTAATCGGTTTTGCTCTTGCTGTGTAGAGCATGGAATATACAAATCACTGTCTGCCGGGTCAAAAAACCAGTACCCCTCTTATGAATCTCCTTAATTACCATCTCTCAGTTTCTTTACAAAATTGAAAGAATTACCTAACAGCAAGAACTCCATTTATTGAAAATTTATTGAATATTGGATAAACTAATTAGTGCTAATTATGAAAATAAGAGGAAAAGATTGGGAAATACAAGGCAGGGGGATCATGGGTGAATCGTGGATTCTTACAGGCATAAGTAACAAATGACTACAATGTAAATCCTGAACTTTGAGAATTTCTTCTTTCTATTATTTTTTTCTTCTACTGTCTGTTTTATTCTAGAAAGTTCTTAAATTTACATGTGATGTCTGTGCGTGTGTGTGTGTGTGTGTATGAGAGAGAGAGAGAGAGAGAGAGAGAGAGAGAGAAAGAGAGAGTTTGAGGCTGGGACAGGAGAGAGAGGACAAGAACAAGAGAATACAAAATAATATGGTTTTAAAGGAAAAGAGAAAAAATCAACACAAAGTTCTAGATGCTGAATTTGAGCAAGAAATGACATTAATTAAAACATTGCTAACCTCGGGCCTCCTTGGTAGAGCAAGGATTAAAATCTCAGTTCTATCAAGCTATCCCCAGCCACTGCAGCCTGAGTTCAATCCTGGCCATTGAGCTAACCCACATATGGTACAGCATACCTCTCCTTCTTACCTTCTGCTCCCCACTCTGTCTCTAGTGAATCCTCTCACCCCCGCACCTCTGGCATAGACCCCAGTTCTTGAATACATAAATAAATAAAATAAATCTTTAAAAAAATTGCTAGCCTCAAAGTCCCACAAAGGTTTAAAATTTTTGCCCATTTCTAGTAGGATAGAGTGCACATTGATTTTGAGGAGGCATGATTGCCAATATACACTGAATCCTTTCCAGTCAAATGAAGAGATAGCATTTTCACAAGAAAATGTAGTAGAGATACAAAAGCAGCCTGAGGCAGGCCGAGTGACCACAGGCTTTATTGGGGTGCTACTTGTTTTATCCTCCTATAAATATAATTTTCAAAAGTTAAAAGTCTAACTCAGACACATATAAATACTTGTCAACAATTTCACTGAACTCATCAATTAATGAGGGAATCAGTAAGATGGAAGGCTGATTCCATGAGCAGTTGATAAACTGGGCATTTATTGGAAATTCAATAAGGGAATGTTAGAATGAGGTTGCTAAATTAGATTGAAGACCGGTAAATGGCCTAAACGGAAATAAACTGCAATGTATGGGGTTATTTTTCCTACCAGATAGAAATCTTCTGCATAATATTTTTTAATATGCCTTTTACAGAATCAACTGAGTATAGTCCTGACTCTCACAGGGAAATGCTAGTCCTTCTTATAATAACAGAAATAACTTAGGGTTGGGATGCTATTAAGATTTTAATGATTATTTTGATAAATTTCATGTTAAATGTGTACTCCATGTTTTCTTGATCAAAGAGAGATTCCTCAAGTGCATCAGTCCCCCTTTGTCCCAGAACTCCCCTCTAAGAAGATGTGATAAAAGTCAGGTCAAATGTTGTGTTTTAGTGACTGGACACCTCCATAGGGAAGACGGAAGCAGAATTTTTTTTTTTCTCTGTTTAGTAGTAGGGGGGCAGTTGTCTCTCTACCTTGCTGAAAGCATCTCCTTGGAAACATAATGGGCCTAAATACTACAACTCTTTGGTTTATAAATAAAATATCTGCAGGAGCCAGAATTCCCTGTGTGGCTTGGCTTTTACCACCAAGGGATGTTTCCAAATTCTGGGGCTCATTCCCTTTTGAAATGTAAATACCCAAGGAGAAAATGTTCCAGTCTGGGGTGTAACCATTTGGGGTCTCCAATTCAGGGCAATTAGTTCCATCATTAAGGAAATGAATGGTTACAGATCTAATCCTTATGGTATGTGAAAAATGTTTCCAGGAGAAATGGAAGCAATCTTTTTACTATTTTTTTTTTTTTTGTCTTTATGTTGTATAAAACCTGTGTCTCTGGAAGCCAGGGCTTTTTGCAGGCCAGTGGTTCTTAAAATGTGGTCCCTGGTCCCTGCATCAGCATCATTGGGAAGTTTTTAGAAATGCAAACGTGCAGGCATTATATAACCCCACACTTACTGAATTAGAAACTCTGAGGGTGGGTTCAGCAATCTGCTTAATGAGCAACCCCCCAATGCCCCATGATTCTGATGCAGGTCACAGTTTTTGAGAACCTTTGCCATGAAAAAGCCCATGCTTGCTACAGTGATTTTTGTAGTAACCCAGAGAGTAAACTTAATAACAGTTTATAGATTGTTGTTGCTAAAGGGCTTTAAAAATTGCAGGGGTGCCTCCCTGGTGGCGCAGGTGGTTGAGTACAATGCTGTGAAGGTGTCCGCAGCCTCTGCAGTGCCGGTTCGATCCCTGCTGGCCTCAGAGCAACCCACATGGTGAGCAGACCTCTCCTGTCTCACCCACTGCTCCCCTCAGCAGCATATTTTTTCAGTCTGCCTGCTCTGTTCCCCTCTCTGTCTCTGGTGAATCCTCTCACCCTCCCGCACATCTGGCCTGTACCCCGGTTCTTGTGTAAATAAAATAAATCTTTAAAAAAAATCGTAGGAATCTTACCTAATTTGGGTGGTTTAAATTGGGCACCTGAGCGGCAGGGGCTGACCCAAATGACTGTAACTTTTTCGGTTTCCTCAAGAAAACAATACTTGGAGAAGAAGGTAATAAAAAAAATAATTCCTTACTGAAGAGTAACTGAACAGGATCATCTTAAAGGTCCATCATGCAAAAAGCAGACATTTAGCACATTTTATTTTGTATTGCAAAATGCATTAAAAACCATTAAAGAACAAAACATTAAAGAACATTAAAGAAACAAAAATGGCTATTTTTGCAAGCTTCGCAGATGATTTTATGCCTTTAATTGGTTTGAATTCTGATGTTACCAATGTCTCTCTCTTATTTTTATTAGGTTTTATATTTTATTTTTATTTTTTAAGATTTATTTATTTATACAAGTACTGGGGTACAGGTCAGAGGTGCAGGAGGGTGAGAGAATTCACCAGAGAGAGCGGGGGGCAGAACAGGCAAACGGACCAAAGAAACTGCTGAGGGGAGCAGCGGGTGAGACAGGAGAGGTCTGCCACACTATGTGGGTTTCTCCCTGGCCAGGAATTGAACTTGCGCTGCAGAGGCTGTGAACAGCTTCGCAATGTGGTGCTCTACCAGCTGCGCCACCAGGGAGGCCCTCTTTTTTTTTTTTTTTTTTCAATGTCTTTTGATACCACAATTGTTTATGCTGTCCTGATGTCTGCCACTCACCTTCTGATCCTTTTACAAGGGCGACATCAGAATTTCCTTTATCAGTCAACAAAATATTCTCCTACACAAAAACTCTCAACTTTATCAGTGAGCACTCTGGGGGCCATGGAGCAACTACCCATTTGCTCAGGCAATCTGCTTTTATTTTGCTTTTTATTTTTGTTTTTTTTTTTAAATATTATTTATTTATACAAGAACTAGGGTACAGGCCAGATGTGCAGGGGGTTTGGTGGGGGGTTACAGGATTCACCAGAGACAGAGCAGGGAACAGAACAGGCAGACTGATGAAATGTGCTGCTGAGGGGAGCAGCGGGTGCAATAGGAGAGGTCTGCTGCGCCATGAGGTACCATCAGCGGCCGCCGGGATTGAACTGGCTCTGCAGAGGCTGCGGACAGCTTCAGAGTGCGGCGCTCAACCACCTGCGCCACCAGGGGAGGCCCTTATTTTGCTTTTTTAAAGATTTATTTATTTATGCATACAAGAGCTGGGGTATAGCCCTGAGATGCAGGGGGCAGGAGGAGTAACAGGATTTACCAGAGAGAGTGGGGAACAGAACAGGCTGATCGACTAAATTACACTGCTTACACTGCTGAGGAGGGCAGCTGGTGAGTCAGGAGCAGTCCGCTGCACTATGTGGGTAGCTCCCTGGCCAGGGATTGAATTTGTGCTGCAGGGACTGGGATAGCTTCACAGTGCTTTATCTTCACCCCATCTTAACCAGGGATGCCCCTCAGGCAATCTGTTCTGGAAAATTAATAAATGATATCAGATCATGTAAAATTCCGTTGCCCAAACTCCCAGTCATCTCTTGAAATTCCCTTCCCGCTTTATGAATCTAACAACTGAGACATTTGGGATAGATAACAAACATTTCCAAAATTCTTGTTATATTTCCATGCACATAAATCTGATCTGCATGACTTTTCATGACAACAATCACAATAATTAACCTACAGGAGATAAGCAGCACATAGTAAGGAAAATGTAGAGATGAGCATGTGTGTTTCTGTAAAGCAGAATTAATGTTGACCCAAGAGCAAATGTGACATAAGAAAACTGTGACAAAGAAAAAAAGACCTAAACTTAAATAACACTACATTACTTTAAATTAGAGGTAATAATATAGTGCTCAGACAATACTTAAAACAATGCCAAATAGTGCCAAGGGACAGGTCACTCTCTATGGGTTCTCACCCATGTGCTCAGTTGCAAGATACTACTCAGTTTCAGTGTCCAGCAACAATGGTGTTTATTTAACAAACAGGAGACTGAGCAAACAAGAGTTTCTAAGGCCACAAATGGCCAGCTGTCCCATCCCAGGTAGGTCTACAATGTCTAGTCATTCCAAATAAAGGCCACTTGTACCAGATGGCGCTGACCCCTCAATCAGGACCTGAAGCTGGTTGCACCCCAGTCCTCAGTGTACCAGGGTCCAACTCTGGTTGCAGCTGGAGGCGCTCACAGGTGTGGTCACTGAGGTGAGAGCACAGCAGCCCATAGCAATAGCATGAAGGCTAGACTGGATAGCACTAGGTACAAGACCAGACCATGACAGACTCAACAGCACCAGAAGGCAGTGCTGGAAAATCAGAGGCACTGGGCAGCTCTTGAAAGTGGTCAGCACCAGTCACATAAGATAGTGTCAGAGAAACCAGTGCTACAGCAACTTGCGAGCTATTGGTATTAACCAATAGTGATTTTCACAGTTCTCTGCTGAAGGAAGCAGCGGGTGAGTCAGGAGAGGTCCGCTGCACCATGTGGATAGCTCCCTAGCCGGGGATAGAGCTCTGGAGTTCTGGAAATATGGAAGTCTATGGAATCCCATGGACTCTGTATGCTGAATGCTGCTTCTTTCTTCAGAGGCTGGCTGCTGACTGACTCAAGCTTGTTTCTGCCTTGCCCTATATCATCTTCAGTTGTCTCCACCTTAAAAGCTTGACTGGATCATTTTCAATCCGAAGTAGCTGACTGGTCCAGTTAGCACCAATCTGCTCACTTTCATTTTCAGTCCACATAATTAGCTCAAGTCCTTGACTGGCAGCTGGAGAGCTCAAACCTGATTAGTCCATTTATGACCCTGGATCCAGATACAAAAGAGAAAAGTCCAACCCTTGTCAGACTGACCTACACTGAAGTCAAGGCTGCCTGGTGTCTGGAGGGCTCTGGTTTCAGGAATAATCCAGGTTAGTATAAATGCTAACACATGATTAATAAATGTGTCAGAAGTTGAGAATATCTCCTCGATTCTTGTAATGAAAGTGTGTCACTCACTTTCATAAAAAAGAAATTTTGTTATGGGCTACTGATACTACTTGCAGTCCTATACTATTGGCTGCCTCTCAAATTGGTTTGAACAGAGCAATATTGCTTTTAAAATTACTTTAGTTCTTGTTTTTTTAATTTTTATTTTTATTTAAAGATTTATTTTTTATTTATACAAGAGCTGGGGTACAGGCCAGAGTCACAGGAGGGTGAGAGGATTCACCTGAGACAGAGCGGGGAGCAGAACAGGCAGATGGACCGAAAGCACTGCTGAGGGGAGCAGCGGGCTAGATAGGAGAGGTCTGCCTCACCATGTGGGATTGTCTCTCTGGCAGTCCAGGAATCGACGGATGGCTGCGGACAGCTTCCGAGCACTGCACTCAACCTGCTGCACCACTGGGGAGGCCCTTAATTTTTATTTTTGGTTTGACTTGATAGGCACACAGTGCCAGAGCAGTAAATGTTGGAACAATCCATGCCAAATTCTCTAGTAAAGACAGGAGTCTGGTCACCTCTCCTTCTAGACAAAGATAATCAATTAGAAACAACATTGTTGTGCAATAGGACACTGTTGAATTGGATGCCTTTCTGTAGCATGGTGCTTTACTTAAATGCAAACTCATACACACTGCTTCCAAAAGGGAAGGGAGAACACGCGCTGGCAGTCATGCATGTTTAACTGCTGTGATGGAAGCTGTGACCACTCTCTCCATCCTGGCACACATCTGATCCTAGGGCTCTGGGGTTCTTTCTTGAAGGGCTTCGTTTTTCACTAAGCCTGGAATTCCTTTTTGTTTAACGAAGTTACTATACACTGTGTGTGTGTGTGTGTGTGTGTGTGTGCATGTGCACAAGAGCGTATGTGTTCTTTTCAGGATTCTGGTTGAGGATTCACATGCAGTCCATCTAGCACTCCTTTGCTTCTGTAGCCAAACAAAAAGCATACAATCTTTATATATTGTATTATTTTAACATCTAATCATCACAAAGGGAAAAGGAACAAGATAATAATATAAGCAGGGCCTCCCTGGTGGTGCAAGGGGTTAAGCATAGCACTGTGAAGCTATCCGCAGCCTTTGCAGCACGAGTTTGATCCCCGGCCAGGGAGCTACCCACATGGCACAGCAGACCTTTCCTGTCTCACCCGCTGCTCTCCTCAGCAGTGTATTTCAGTAGATCCACCTGTTCTGTTTCCTACTGTAGTGGCAGAATGACCCAGAGCAGGTTTCCTATGATTTGAGCAGATGGGGTAAAGAAGGAGTCCTGGAGCTCTCAATGGGTTTCTCAGGCTTTTATTGAGCTTTTACATGTAGTGTAGCAACCAGGTACACGACAGGCAGGGGTGGCAGGGGGCCAGGAGGCCAAAGGCCCCAGTAAGTCTTCACCCTGGGCTTCTCTGGCTTCTTTCTTCCCTTCTCCCGTTCTTTCTTGTCCCTCTTTCTCTCTTGGGGAATATCTCAATACTGCAGTTATGGCCCATAGAAGTAAACAACACAACTATAACAATGTAACAAATGCGGGTGCCCCATCAGGCAGGGCAATCCCAATGGCCAGAGGGCAGAAAAGCCTGAAAACCATTTACCCTACACCCACTCTGTTTCTGGCGAATCCTCTCACTCCCCCACCTCTGGCATAAATAAATCTTAAAAAAAAGATAATAACATAAGCAAACTTCAAGAAGTGAGACAAGTCTAAGAAATCTGACAAAGGCTTATTGTTCCATTAGATCCTTTCATAATCCTCCATTTTTCTCATTGCTTGCCTTGAAAACTAATTCTTTAATGTGTTTAAGGCTCAGAAAATAAATTTTAATATAACAAAGGAGTGAAAAATTTTGATCACAGAATACATTTCACTGAAAATAAGCTCAATTTAAGGATGGAAGGGATGCA
Source organism: Talpa occidentalis (assembly GCF_014898055.3). Taxonomy (NCBI): domain Eukaryota; kingdom Metazoa; phylum Chordata; class Mammalia; order Eulipotyphla; family Talpidae; genus Talpa; species Talpa occidentalis. Next base: position 67,139,781 of record NW_023604972.1, read on the forward strand.
GGTTTTATTATAAAATAAATTTCTAAGAATTAGCTTAAATTTCCATATAGTAGAACTTTTTAATTAAAACAGCCTATAAAACAGAAAAAAAATCATCTCTTTACTGAAGGAGAATGGATGGTAACCTTGCTTTGTAGGTAAAAATAAATTACCGAGGTGATGAGTGAAGTTGTCTTAAGTACCACAGTAACTATTATTTACACTAATGCATTCTGTATGGCTCCGAAAACCAGGATGATCATCTTCCTGTCTTTATCAATATATTTCTGACTTATGTAATTTGTGTACTTGTGAGCTGTAATTATCTGTCCTTCCTCTTTAGTTTGTACAGTTTCAGTGGCTTCTGCAAATAAGTTTCTTTGTGACAGCCTGACACTAGGATATGTTCTGATCCCAATATTGTGTTCCACCTTAGGAAGGAAGCTAATAATGCTAATTATAAAGTTAACTATACTATAGTAAACCTCCACATTTATGGTTCTGTCTTTATTCTTGGCAGTAAAAATATGCTTGTAGTTAATTTTACATCAAGCTGCAACCCAACAGTTTGTGTTTGACAGCTTTAAATAGAGAAAACAGTTATTTTTATTTTATTTGTTAATTAATTGTTTCCTTACATTGTTGTAGTCCCCATAGTTCTCTGGCCACCATATCACCTGTGAAGCATCACCATAGTCCCTTGTGTTCATCCCTTTTGCTTTGCCCTCCCCCTCCTTTGCTGAACGCCTCAGTTCTGCAGTCAGTTTGTTTACACTGCTGGTGGGAATGTAAACTGGTCCAGCCATTATGGAAAGTTGTGTGGGGTTTCCTCAGAACACTAAAAAAGGGGGCCTCCTCTGGTGGCGCAGGTGGTTGAGCGCCGCACTCTGAAGCTGTCTGCAGCCTCTGCAGTGTTGGTTTGATCCCGGCTGGCCAGCGAGGGTCCCACATGGCAAGCAGACCTCTCCTGTCGTGCCTGCTGCTTCCCTCAGCAGTGTATTTCATCAGTCTGCCTGTTCTGTTCCCCACTCTGTCTCTGGTGAATCCTCTCACCACCCTGTGCATCTGGCCTGTACCCTGGTTCTTGTATAAAATAAATAAATAAATGCTGCACCTCCCCCTGCAGTGACCTTTAGGGCTAATGGCTTTCGCCACGGTCCCTAGGTCCGGCTGGGCAAGGAACCAGCGCGCAGGGGGAGAACAGCAAAACTCCCTGAAGCAAGGGGAGAACAGCAAAACCCCCTGAAGACATACCTGCTGCACCTCCCCCTGCAGTGACCTTTAAGGCTAATGGCTTGCACCACGGTCCCTAGGTCCGGCTGGGCAAGGCACCAGCACGCAGGGGGAGAACAGCAAACTCCCTGAAGACATAGATAAGACGGAAGCCTGTTGAAAGATAACGACCACCAGGAGCCACTACAGGAATGCTGTCCGCACGGAAACTTATCTCACCTTCTCAAGACCCACAAACTTTATTCCACTACAACTGTCTTTCTAAAATCTTTTCTCTTTCTAAAATCTTTTCTCTTTCTCTGTCTAAAAAGGTCATTGGTTTGCTGATTAAAAAAGAACATACGAAATCTAATAACAAGGCTAATTCAAATGAAATGTTACTAAACTCTGTGTATTAATAGAACTGTTAGCTTAATAATTTCTCTGTTGTATGCTTAGCCTTGTTAGTATTAATCTTAATGATAAAAATATTACATTGTGAAAAGTAAAATTCACCCGTGCTAATTAATAGTAATTTAGTGGTAGTGAGTAGTTTAAACAAAAAGTATTCACATAAAATAAAAAGAAAAATTAATAGCCTAACTACTTAGGAATGTGCCTGGGTCCAGATGTAAATCACTGCCCTGTTAATGATAAGCTAAACCTATAAGCAAGCTGATTTCTTCACTGATGTTCGCCATTCCTATGCCTTTAGAAAAACATATATATATACTGGTCACCAACTCAAAGAAAATTACACTCAGATTTTCACTCTCTTGAAGTGTGTCTGTTTGTCATTTCTTTCACCGACGCCCTGACCACCCTGCACGCTTCTCTCAACCCTGAGGCGGCCTCATCGTCTACTGCTGTGCTGGTCCGCGGCAAATAAATCTTTAAAAAAAAAAAGAACATTAAAAATGGATCTACCATATGATCCAGCGATTCTACTATTAGGAATCAAGGACTCAAAAGCACTAATTCAAAAGAAAATAAGTACTTTTAAAACAACCTAGCAACTATTGGTATGAATTAAGTAATTTTGAGCTACAAATGGATAGTGAGTAACATCTACTCTATACTATAATTTTGTGCAACTACTTGCTTCTGACATGAAAAGTGAGCATTAAATCTAGAATATGTTTTCTTTCGCTCTGAGGTTGCCCAGGAGAACTTTTCCTCTCTAAAGGATACACAAAGCAGATGAGAGGAGGATTCTTGCAATAAGCTCCTCTTGGTATTCTAGAGGACCAGACTGTGAAGGATAGTGAAATGGGGAGGTAAGAATATCTTCCTGTCCTGGGCATAACAATTGGAACTACCTCCCAAGGTATTGTCAGAATCAAGTGATCAATGCATGTAAAACTCAGCCAAGAGGTGACTTATGTTATTCAGCAAACTTTAAAATCAACTCAAAAACTTTCTGAGTTTGGAGCAGCACCCACCGATGGGGCAGACCGGGCATGCAGGGGAGTGCGTCCCCGGCGCCGGCATTTTGCAGCAAGGACCTTTATTTGGTGGAGACTGTGTGAAACAAGCAGAAGGCTCACCGAGGAGCCAGAGGTAAGCTGGGAGGCTTGCCCATGCCGGGCGCCTTCTAGCCTGCAGTCCCAGCCCAGAGGGGAGCGGCACCCACTGCTGGGCAGACCAGGCATGAAGGGGAGCGTGCCCGGCACCGGCATTTGCAGCAGGGACCTTTCTTTGGTGGAGACTGTGTGAAACCAGCAGAAGTTCCCCAGAGGAGCCAGAGGTGAGCTGGGAAGGTCGCCCAAGATGCCGGCCAGTACCAGCAACACAGTGTCACAAGGAATATGGCAAATTAGAAAACAGGCAGTAGGGAGTAGAAAAACCACATGCAACCCAGCAACTCCTCAGCAAAAAAGCACACCGCAAAAAGAAAACCATCTACCAGATTGCAACGACAGTAACTTGGAATAACTTCTGAGCCTTCCAGATAGAGAATTTAAAATTGCTGTGATTAAAAAACTGACAGAAGTCATAAAGGAAAACAATGATAAGGGGAAAATAATTAATGACCAGAAGAATGAAATTGAGTCCCTAAAGAGGGAAGTAAAAGAAATGCAGGAGATCAAAGAATTAATGGAGACGCTAAAGAACTCTGGGAAAAGTAATGAAAGCAGAATAGATGAAATGGAAGAACGAATAAGTACTCTTGAAGACACAGAAATAAAAAGAACTAAAACAGAAAAGGAAGGAGAAGTACGAAGGAAAAAGACCGAAGAAAGACTTCGGGAACTATCTGACTCCATGAGGAAAGGAAATATAAGAGTTATAGGAATCCCAGAAGGAGAGGAGAGAGATGTAGGAACAGAGAAAATATTCAAGGATATAATTGAAGAGAACTTCCCAAATGCGAAGAAGGAGCTGAAAATTGATATACAAGAAGCAAGAAGAACACCAAACTTCCATGATGAAAGGAAAAATACAGCAAGATACATAATAGTAAAGCTCCCAAGAATCCAAGACAAGGAAAAAATAATGAAACTGACAAGAGGGAAGAAACAGATAACATTCAAAGGGAAACCAATCAGACTGACATCAGACTTCTCTGAAGAAACACTACGGGCAAGGAGAGAGTTGAGGGACATAGTCAACAGACTGCAAGAAAACAGATGCCAACCAAGAATACTTTATCCCGCAAAGCTCTCCTTCCTCTATGAAGAAAGAATAAGGACCTTCCCAGACAAACAGAAACTCTGGAATTTTATTACGACTAAACCCCCACTCCAAAAAATACTACAAGGAGTCCTAAAGCCAGAACCTCAGAGGGATGAATAACAGCAAAAGAAGGACAAAGAAAGTTATTAAAAGAATAAATAAATAAAATCAAAGGAAAGACAAACACAATGGCAAATACAAATGCTAACATATCAATACTAACTCTAAATGTAAATGGACTAAACTCTTCAATAAAAAGACACAGAGTTGCAGGCTGGATTAAGAAACAAAACCCAACCTTTTGCTGTCTCCAGGAAACACATTTAGCTGCAAAAGATAAAAATAGACTCAAAGTTAAAGGATGGAAAACAATTCTACAAGCAAATGGACCAAAAAAGAAGGCAGGAACAGCTATACTCATATCAGATAAAACAGATTTCAAACTTAAAAAGATAAAAAGAGACCCCAGTGGTCATTACATTATGATCAAGGGCACAATAATTTAAGAAGAAATAACACTCATTAATATATATTCACCTAACGAAGGAGCACCAAAATATATCAGACAACTATTGGCATTTCTGAAAACAGACATCAGAGAAAACACATACGTAGTGGGAGACTTCAATACACCACTATCAACAATGGATAGATCAACAAGACAAAAAATAAGTAAAGACACTAAAGCTCTAAATAAGGATCTAGCGCCCTTGGGCTTAACAGACATATATAGAACACTAAACCCAAAAAAATCTGAGTATACATTTTTCTCAAGCGCACAGGGATCATTCTCCAGGATCGATCATATACTGGGGCACAAGACAAACATCAACAGATACACCAAGATTGAAATCATACCAAGCATCTTTTCTGACCATGAAGGCATCAAACTAGAAATAAACCATAAAAAGAAGGCAAGGTACTCTCCTACCTCATGGAGATTGAAACCCACACTACTGGAAGTCCACTGGACTAATGAGGAGATAAAAGAAGAAATTAAAAAATTCTTTGAATTGAATGACAAGGAGGACACCAATTTCCTAAATGTATGGGATGCAGCAAAAGCAGTAATAAGAGGAAAATATATAGCAATAGATGCCCACATCAAGAAACAAGAAAGAACTCAAAGAAACAACCTAATCTCGAAGCTCAAAGATCTAGAAAAAGAACAACAAAAAAACCCCAAAACCAGCAGAAGAAAAGAAATAATAAAAACAAAAGCAGAAATAAATGAAATTGAAACTAAAAATACAATCCAAAAGATCAATGAAACCAAAAGCTGGTTCTTTGAAAAAATAAATATAATAGATAAACCCCTAGCCAGGCTCACAAGGGCAAAAAGGGAGAAAGCACAAATAAATAGGATAATAAATGAAAGAGGAGAAATCACAACAGACACAGCAGAAATCAAAAGAATAATTAATAACTACTATGAACAGTTATATGGAAACAAGTTCAACAATCTAGAGGAGATGGACAAATTCCTACAACTCTACAATCACCCAAAGCTAGATAAAGAAGAAATAGAACACCTAAACAGACCAATTACAAACAGCGAAATTGAAATGGTAATCAAAAACCTCCCCAAAAACAAAAGCCCAGGACCTGATGGATTTACAAATGAATTCTACCAAACATTCAGAGACGAACTGGTACCTATCCTTCACAAACTCTTACAAAAAATTGAGAAGGAAGGTATAATAACTAACATGTTCTATGAAGCCAACATTACACTAATACCAAAAACGAACAAGGACAACACACACAAAAAAAGAAAACTATAGGCCAATCTCCCTAATGAACACTGATGCAAAAATCCTCAATAAAATTTTAGCTATCAGAATCCAACAGTGTATCCATAAGATAATTCACCACGACCAAGTAGGATTCATTCCAGGGACACAAGGATGGTTCAACATCCGAAAATCAATCAACATTATCCAATACACAACAAAAACAAATATAAAAACCATATGATAATATCAATAGATGCTGAGAAAGCTTTTGACAAAGTGCAACACCCATTCATGATAAAAGCCCTTGAAATTCTTGGGATACAAGGAACATACCTCAACATCATAAAGGCCATCTATGACAAGCCAACAGCCAGTATCATTCTCAATGGTGAAAAGCTGAAAGCATTTCTGTTAAGATCTGGAAAAAGACAAGGATGTCCACTCTCACCACTGCTTTTCAATATAATACTGGAAGTCCTAGCCAGAGCAATAAGACAAGAGAAAGACATTCAAGGAATCCAAATAGGAAAAGAAGAAGTCAAACTATCACTATCTGCAGATGATATGATAATATACATAGAGAACCCCAAAAACTCCATAGAAAAACTAATTAAACTCATCAATCAGTTCAGCAAAGTGGCAGGATACAAAATCAACATGCAAAATTCAGAAGCCTTCCTAAAATCTAACAATAAATCTGAAGAAGAAGAAATGAAAAAAAAATCCCCTTATCGAAACAAAAAAAATCAAATACTTGGGAATAAATCTAATGAAAGAGGTAAAGGACCTTTACAAAGAAAACTATAAAACACTGTTAAAAGAAATAGAAGAAGATACAAAGAAATGGAAAGACATCCCCTGCTCATGGATTGGACGAATAAACATTATTAAAATGGCCATCCTACCAAAAGCAATATACCCATTCAATGCTATTCCAATAAAAATTTCAATGTTATTCTTCAAAGAAATAGAACAATTATTGATGAAATTCATATGGAATCACCAAAAACCCCGAACAGCCAAAGCTCTCCTGAAAAAAAAAAAAGAAGGGAATGGAGGCATCACACTCCCAGATTTCAGGCTATACTACAAAGCCATAATCATCAAAACTGCATGGTATTGGAACAAGAACAGACTCACAGACCAATAGAATGGAATAGAAAATCCAGAAATAAACCCACAGATTTATGGTCAACTAATATTTGACATTGGAGCAAAGAAAGTCTGTTCAATAAATGGTGCTGGGAAAACTGGGTCGCTACATGCAATAGAATGAAGCTTGACTACTACCTTACACCATACACAAAAACCAACTCAAAATGGATTAAAGAACTAGACATAAAACCTGAAACCATAAAATACATAGAAGGAAATATAGGTGAAACACTACGGGATATGCACCTCAAAGACATCTTTACAGACACATCACCTAAAGAGTGATAGTGAAGGCAAAGATAAACAGCTGGGACTACATCAAATTAAAGAGCTTCTGCACAGCAAAAGAGACAATAACAAAAACAAAGAGAAACCCCACCAACTGGGAGAACATTTTTGCACACAACACTAATTATAAAGGATTGATCACAAAAATCTGCAAAGAGCTGTTGAGACTCAACAACAACAAAGAAAATAATCCAGTCAAAAAATGGGCAGAAGAGCTAAAAAGAAACTTCTCTGAAGAGGAAATGCAAATGGCCAACAGGCATATGAAAAAATGTTCAACATCACTTGTAATCAGGGAAATGCAAATCAAAACTACCATGAGATACCATCTTACACCAGTGAGAATGGCACATATTAAAAAAACTAGCAACAACAAATGTTGGTGAGGGTGTGGAGAAAAAGGAACTCTTCTGCACTGTTGGTGGGAGTGCAAACTGGTCCAACCACTATGGAGAGCTGTGTGGAGATTTCTGGACCTACTAAACATAGAGCTTCCATATGATCCAGCAATTCCACTCCTAGGTATTTACCCAAAGGACACAGAAACATCAATTCCAAAGAACACCTGCACCCCTATGTTTATAGCAGCACTATTTACAATAGCTAAGCTTTGGAAACAGCCCAAATGCCCAAAAATAGATGACTGGATCAAGAAGATGTGGTACATATATACCATGGAATATTACTCAGCATTCAAAAAAGATAAACACATGCAATTTGCAGCAACATGGATGGCGCTGGAAGGGCTCATGCTCAGCAAAATAAGCCAGAAAGAAAAAGGAAAAATACCGGATGGTCTCACTCATAGCAGGAATCTAGAAAACTTCAATAAGGGACCAGGAAAATGAATAATTATAAGAAAGTGAAAATCAAAATCAACTAAAATCTATGAACCAGAGACACTTTTGGGGGGGTGGGTGGCGGGAGGGGAGGGATTGGGGTCAAAATGGGGGGGTTGAAATTGTATGGAGAATATAAAAATAAAATTTATTATTAAAAAAAAAACTTTCTGAGTTTTAGTTTTCTCATCTGTAAGACTTAAGGCATAGGAATTCTTTACCATTGTTTTGTTATAAGCACAAAGAGCACACAAGAGCATGGGTACAGTGTCAGTCCTCACTAGCTGTTAAGTCTTTCCTCAAGAGAGCCAAAAAATGTTGTCCTCCTGTGCTGGATCTAGAAATACTACCAAACTATTTCACTGATAAGATGCCTAGCATGAACAAACTTTATTTCATAGTTTTAAACTTGTCCTTGAGCCTTTTCTATCTATTCTCCCTTCTTTACACCAAAAAGCTATCTTGGGCATATCCCTTATTTTCCAGACATATTTAGGAAATAGAGAAGGTCTTACTTTTAGAAGTAAGAAAGTTCATTTTTTCCTCAATTCAAACATTTATCTCTTACCCCAGTAAAAACTTGCACTTTCTCCAGCTTGCTCCTGACCCACATTTGGAAACAACTGGGAAGGGAGCAGAGTTCATACTTTGGTTACTCTTCCTGGATTTTCACCTTTCATATCTCTTTACCCATTTCTGGTCTTCCAGGGTGAAAATGGGGAAAGGTAGGAGAAGGAATGGAACACATGAGCCTAAATTGATTGAGTTGGTATTGTTTATCCTAACAGCAGATGCCTAATTGTTCTTCCTTTCACAAGCCACTCTTTTGGGTTCTTAGGAAGCTTCACTTCAGGGAACCACTCACCAGCTATTACTCAGTACAGCCAATGTTTTCCTTGATTGGTCTGGCCCCTGCTGGTTCACCACAAACTCATTTTAGGGGAGCTATTTCCAGAAGAATGTGATCTTGCTTGTCATTGTTGGATGTGTGAGGGATTTTCTCATCTCCATCTTAGTGTTAACTGAGAGTTGTAAACCAAGCATTGTGACCTTCAAGTTCTGGGAATGATTATAAAGTGTTCTCATTATCCCGTCCCCACCCCCCAATATGCTTCCTTATAGGCCTAGGTCAGTGCCTATGGAATCATTGTACTTTTTTCATTTCTCACTGTTACCTGGAATATGGTGGTGGATATATGATGGATGGGTGTAAAGCCTGTGTGGGTGGGTTTATGGTAATACTATGACCACTCAGTTTAAGTATATGAACTCTGACGTGTTTCAGATTATTTACAACAGGAAAGATGTACTTAAACTCTTATAACATTAAAAAATAAGTTCAGGGGCCTCCCTTGGTGGCATAGTCATAGTGCTGTGAAGCTGTCTGCAGCACAGGTTCGATCCTGGCCAGCCAGTGAGAATCCCATATAGTGCAGCAGACCTCTTCTGTCTCGCCTGCTGCTCCCCTCAGCAGTGTATTTTAGTCAATCTGCCTGTTCTGTTCCCTGCTCTGTCTCTGGTGAATCCTCTCACCCTCCTGCACATCTGGCCTGTACCCCGGTTCTTGTATGCATGAATAAATAAATCTTTAAAAAAAAAGTTCAGATTAGCAAGAGACCTATACAATGAAATATATAAGACATTGCTAAAAGAAATAGAAAAAAGACATAGAAAATTGGAAAATATTCCCAGCTCATTGTTTGGAAGGCCTAACATGAAAATGGCTATCATACTCAAACAATACACAGATTCAATACAACCCCTTCTCATCAAAGTTTCAATGGCATTTCCTCAAAGAAGTAGAACAAAAATTACTGAAATTTACATGTAACTACAAAAGACCCCAAATAGTCAAAGCAACATGGACCAAAATAAAAACCAAAAAAACAAAAAACAAAATAGAGGCAATATACCCCCAGGCATCAACTGCATTACAAAGCAAAGCAAAACAATATGGTAAAGGAATAAAAATAAACACGTAGGATCATGAAATAAAATTGAGAACCCAAAATGAAACCACACATATATAAACATTTAATCTATGATGAAAGAGTCAAGAGTACACAATGGAGAAAGAAAAATCTCAACAAATGGTTTTGGGATAACTGGACAGACATATGCAAAAGAATGAAGCTTAACCACTACCTAACACCATAAGACTAAGTTAATGCAAAATGGATAAAATACTTAGATGTAAGGCTTGAAATCATAACTACACAGAAAAAAAAAAAAACATAGGCAAAACACTCCACAATATTGCCTTCAGTCTTTTCTTTGGGTATTGAATGCCAACAGCAAAGGATTCAATGCCAAGAGACAAATAGGACTACCTGAAACGAAAACATTTCTGCACTATGAAAGTAAATATCATTAAAATGAAAAGATATCCCACTGAATGGGAGAAAATATTTGCATATTATACATATGGTACAGCTAATACCCAAGATCTACCAAAAAACATACAACTCACCAAAAAGAAAAGAAAAATAGTGTAATAAATGAGCAGAAAAGCCAAATAGACACTTCTCCAAATAAGCCTTACAGATCATCAACAAGCACCTAAAATGTGCTCATCCTTAGTTATCATCATTGTAATAATATCAAAACTACAATAAGATATCACCTCACACCTGTGAGAACTGATGTTATCAAAAAGACCAGAAACAAGTGTTGGCAAGGAGGAAAGGGAGCACATGCACACTGTGTTGGTGGGAATGTATACTGGTCCTGCCACTATGGCAAACAATATAGAGGTTTCTCAAAGCATTAAAAATAGACCTGACATATTCCCAGCAATTAAATTCCTAGGTATATACCTAAGAATTCAAAACCACTAATCCATGCATACCTATGTGCATTGCAGCATGATTTCTGATAGACATATTATGGAAACAAGTGCTCAAGGCCATATGAGTGGGTTAAGATGTAATACATAAACACAATGGAACACTACTGAGCTATGTAAGTAAAGGTTGAACTCCTATCATTTGTGACAACATAGATGGTACACAAAAGGATTATATTAAGTAAAGTAAGTCAGAAGGAGAAAGACAACTGCTTGATGATTTCACTCATAAATGGAATATGAATGAATGAAACAAGGTAACAGGCACAAATAAACAAACCCTAGAAATCTTACTCTACTGATTCTGTGATCCAGAAGTCCAAGAGCTCAAAAAAAAAAAAAAAAAAAAACCCAAACAAGATAGACACACTCTAGGTCACATTAAAATAAAATGTTGGAAAGACAAAGACAAAAACAGAGAAGTAAAAACATCAAGAGAAAAAAAGGTAATCTATAAGGGAACATAAATCAGATTATCTGTGGATTTTTCAATACACACATCATAGGCATAAAGGGATTGGCAAGAAATATTTAAAGCTGTGTGGAGATTCCTCAACCTACTAAAGATAGAGCTTCCATATGATGCAGCAACTCCACTCCCAGGTATTTACCAAAATGACACAGAAACATTAATTCCAAAGGGCCCCTGCATGCCTATGTTTATAGCAGCACTATTTACAACAGCTAAGCTATGGAAACAACCCGAATGCCCAAAAATAGATGACTGGATCAAGAAGATGTGCTACAGATACACAATGGAATATTACCATTCAGCATTCAAAAAAGATAAACACATGCAATTTGCAGCAACATGGATGGAGCTGGAAGGGATCATGCTCAGTGAGATAAGCCAGAAAGAAAAAGAAAAATACTGGATAGTCTCACTCATAACAGGAATCTAGAAAACCTAAATAAGGGACCAGGAAAAAGAATAACTATAAGAAAGAAAAAAATCAAAATCAACAAACAACTATGAACCAGAAACACTCTTGGGGGGGTGCGGGGAAAGGAGGGATTAGGGTCAAAATCAGGGGGTTGCAATTGTATGGGGAATATAAAAATAAAAAAAATAAATTAAAAAAATAAAATTATTCAGATACATTAAAAAAAGAAATATTTAAAGTACTAAAAGGAAATGATTTCCAGACTATAACCCTTTACCATTCAAGGTTAACATTCAGGACAGAATAATGTTTAAGGAGCTTCACTGAAAAGCAAAAACAAAAATAATTTATTAAAACAAAATTGCACATGAAAGGAATCTTAAAGGGGTTATAAATGAAGAAACAGAACAACGAACAATAGAGGAATCACATGATATGGAGGAGGAGCAGGAGAGTAACAATGTGGCCCATCAGAATGAGTTAGAGGCCACACCACTCAATGGGTCACACAAATAATCCCTTATTATACTGATCTCAGCAGAAACTTCAAACAAAAATCAATAGAAGCGACATATAAGGAAATAGAATTGGAAACTAAACAAAATATAAATGAAAAACCTAAAATACAAGACAAATCAGAAAACCACAGCCCCCACCCTGAAATAACAAAATGGCAGTGAGCATGGCAGTAAGCACTTTTGACTCAATGTCTGAATTCACTAGTCAAAAAGTATAAAGTGGATGGATGGATTTCAAAACAAACTGCAACCTTCTTACCAACAAAGATAAGCGTCAACTTAGATTTAAAGACTTAATGACACTCCTGTGAATAAGTGACAATTAAAAAAAAAATCATGAAACAGGGCCTCCCTGATGGCACAGAGGGTTGAGCACAGCACTGTGAGGCTGGGCTGTCCACAGCCTCTGCAGTGTGGGTTCAATTCCCGGCCAGCCAGGGAAATACCCATATGGCACAGCAGACCTCTCCTGTCTCGCCCGCTGCTCCCCTCAGCAGTGTATTTCAGTCCATCTGCCCGTACTGTTCTCTGGTTTGTCTCTAGTGAATCCTCTCACCCTCCCACACCAATGGCCTGTACCCAGCTCTTATATAAATAAATAAATCCTTAAAAAAAACCCATGAAACAGCTATTGTCATAATAGATCAAATAGACTTCCAATTTAATGAGATGTAGACTGATGTTATAACTAAAGGACTAAAACAACAAGTAGCCAAGATGGGCATAAGTATATATGCACCAAATAATTGAGCAACAACATGCTATATATCCCATATACAACTATGCATCGGTCAACAAGACAAGGATAAATAAGGAAACAATGAACTTAAATTAGCAGCTAAATTAAATAAAAAAATAAATGAGCTCAACCAAACATGCAAAAAAAGAGGAGCTACACTGAGTACAGCAAAATGGCAGGGCACAAAATCAACGTACAAATATCTCCAGCTATTTTATATACAAAGAGCAAGTAACCAAAAGAAGTTTAGAAAGTAATTGCATATATATTTGCTTGAACAATAATTAAATACCACAGAATTAATTGAGGGAGTAAAAGGTCTATACAATGATAACTATAAGATGCTAGTTAAGGACATAGATAGAGACATATGGGGAAGGAAGTCTATCCCATGATCAAGGATGGGGAGAATCAATATTTTCTAAAATGATGTATAAATTTAATGTAGTTTCCATCAAATACCAATAATATATTTCAAACAAATTAAACAAAGATATTTAAATTTGGGTAGAACCATAAAGGTCTCAAATTGCAAAAGCTATCCTGAGAAAAAAGGATAGAAATGATGCATCATGTTACTTGGCCTTAAGCTTTATTGTAAAGTAATAGTACTAAAAACAATATGGTATTGGAACAAAAATAGATATACGGATCAATGGAATAGAATTGAAAACCCAGAAATAAATCTATGCACATATCAAAACCTAATCTATGCTAAAACAGCATGATCATACAAGGAGGAAAGAAAGTCTTTTAAAAAATGGTTCTGCATATCTCAACATCATAAAGGCCATATATGACAAGCCTATAGCCAATATCATTCTAAATGGTAAAAAGTTGAAAGCATTTCCCTTAAGATCTGGAACAAGACAAGGATGTCCACTCTCACCACTGCTTTTCAATATAATACTGGAAGTCCTAGCCAGAGCAATAAGACAAGAGAAAGACATACAAGGAATCCAAATAGGGGAGGGAGAAGTCAAACTATCACTATTTGCAGATGATTTGATAATATACATAGAGAACCACAAAAGCTCCACAGAAAAACTAATCAAACTAATCAACCAGTTTAGTAAAGCAGCAGGATACAAAATCAACACACAAAAATCAGTAGCCTTCCTATATACAAGCAATAAATCTGAAGAAGAAGAAATCAAGAAAACCATCCATTTTACTATTGAAACAAAAAAAATCAAATATTTGGGAATAACCTAACAAAGGAGGTAAAGGACCTATACAAAGAAAACTATAAAAAAAAGTTAAAAGAAATAAAAGAAGACACAAATAAAAATTTCAAAGATATTCTTCTAAGAAATAGAACAAATATTAGTGAAATTCATATGGAGCCACCAAAAACCCTGAATAACCAAAGCTCTCCTGAAAAAAAAAAGAAGGGAATGGAGGTATCACACGCCCAGACTTCAAACTATACTACAAAGACATAATAATCAAAACTGCACAATATTGGAAAAAGAACAGACACTAAGACCACTGGAACTGAATAGAAAACCCAAAATTAAACTCACAGATTTATGGTCAACTAATCTTTTTTTTTTTTAAGATTTATTTGTTTATTTATACAAGAACCAGGTTATAGGCCAGATGTGCATGAGGGTGAGAGGATTCACCAGAGACAGAGGGGGAAACAGAACAGGCAGACTGATGAAGTAAACTGCTGAGGGGAGCAGCAGGCGAGGCAGGAGGGGTCTGCCGTGCCATTTGGGACACTCATCGGCAGGCCGGGATCGAACCCACACTGCAAGGGCTGCGGACAGCACCATAGCGTACAACCCCCTGCACCACCTGGGGAGGCCCTCAACTAATCTTTGACAAAGTAGCAAAGAATATGCAATGGATCAAAGAAAGTTTATTCAATAAATGGTGCTGGGAAAACTGGGTTGCTACATACAAAAAATGAAAGTTGACTACTACCTCACATCATGCACAAAAACCAACTCAAAATGGATTAAAGAACTAAACATAAGACCTGAAACAATAAAATATATAGAAGGAAATATCGGTGAAACACCGCATGACATACAACTCAGTAACATCTTCAAAGACACATCATCCAAAGCAGTGACAGTGAAGGAAAAGAGAAACAGCTGGGACTACATCAAATTAAAGAGCTTCTGTACAGCAAAAGAGACAGTAACCAAAACAAAGAGACACCCCACTGAGTGGGAGAAAATTTTTGCTTACAACGCTAATGATAAAGGACTAATCACAAAAATCTACAAAGAGCTGATGAAACTCAACAAAAACAAAGTAAATAATCCAGTCAAAAAATGGGCAGAAGAGCTAAAAAGAAACTTCTCCTAAGAGGAAATGCAAATGGCCAACAGACATATGAAAAAATGTTCAACATCACTCATAATCAGGGAAATGCAAATCAAAACTACCATGAGATACCATCTTACACCAGTGAGAATGGCACATATTAGGAAAACTAGCAACAACAAATGTCGTTGAGGATGTGGAGAAAAAAGAACTCTCCTACATTGCTGGTGGGAGTGCAAACTGATCCAACTACTATGGAAAGCTGTGTGGAGTGTCCTTAATCTGCTAAAAATGGAGCTTCCATATGATCCAGCTATCCCACTCCTCGGGATCTACCCAAAGGACACAAAAACATTAATTCAAAAAAAAGAACTGCACCCTTATGTTTATTGCAGCACTATTTACAATAGGTAAACTATGGAAGCAACCCAAATGTCTAAAAGTAGATGACTGGATCAAGAAGATGTGATATATATACACAATGGAATATTACTCAGCAATCAAAAAGATAAAATCTGTTTTTAAAAGATTTTAAAAGATTTTAAAAGATTTTAAAATTTGCAGCAACATGGATGGAGCTGGAAGGGAACATGCTCAGTGAAATAAGCCATAAAGAAAAAGGAAAATATCAGATGGTCTCATTCATAGCAGGAATTTAGAAAACCCAATGCAGGGATCAGTAAAAGGACTATTTATAATAAAGTAAAAATCAAAATCAACAGGCAACTATAAACCAGAGACACAATTTGGGGTGGGAGGGGGAGAAGGGAGTAGGATTAAAACAAGGGTGGTGGGAATTTTATGGGGGCTATAACCAACATGAAAATGAATACATTGTATAAAAATGAAAAATGATCTAAAATATATATAATTAAAAATAAAAACAAAACACAGCTGGGCTATGGAAATTACCATGATAATGAATATGAAAATAGATTGTTAAAATAGATTGTTAAAATACTATGTAAAGCCAAGATATTGTTATTGCTATGCTGTCAGTCTGCAAAAATTACCTTATCTATAAAATCTGGCTATACACTTAAAAAATATATTAAAAAATGGTTCTGGAAAAATTGGTCACACATAAAATAATGAAGCTGGATCATTCTCTAGTTCCATACACAAAAATAAACTCCAGAAAGATTAAAGATATAGATATAAGACCTATAATAATAAAATATATTGAATAAAACATTGACAATATATTCCATGATATCGAAAATGTATTTTTGAGGCTGACCCATATGGATTGGAAAATAAAAGTAAAAAAAACAATTGGAATTACCGCAAATTAAAAATCTTTCACATAATGAAATGGGAGAAAATCTTTACACAATATGTAAATGATAAGTGATAATATACAAGATAAATAGAAAACTCAGAATTCAACATTAAAATTAAAAAACAGATAGGGATGTACAATTCACCCAAGAGGATATCCTCCAATAAACACATGAAAAAAAGCTCATTATTTTGGGCCTCCCCATTGGCTCAATGGTTGAGCGCTGGGTTGCGAAGCTGCCCGCAGCCTCTGCAGCACCATCGATCCCCGGCTGCTTCCTGGCCACGGGAGGAAGGGTCCCACATGGCGCCCAGACCTCTCCTGCCCCCCGCTGCTCCCCTCTGCAGTGTACTTCAGTCCTTCTGCCTGCTCTGCTCCCTGCTCTGGCTCTGGTGAATTCTCTCACCCTCCTGCGCTTCTGACTGTACCCAGTGCTTATATAAATAAATCAAATAAATAAATAAATAAATAAATAAATAAATAAATAAATAAATAAATAAATAAAAATAAAAAATAAATCTTAAAAAAAAAGCTCATTATTTTTTCCACTAAGAGATATAGGTTAGGGCCTCCCCTGGTGGCACAGGCGGTTGAGCGCTGCACTGTGATGCTGTCCCCAGCCTCCGCTGAACCAGTTCGATCCCGGCCTGCTGGCGAGGGTCCTACATGGCATGGCAGACCTCTCCTGTTGCGCCCACTGCTTCCCTCAGCAGTGTATTTCATCAGTCTGCCTGTTCTGTTCCCGGCTCTGTCTCTGGTGAATCCTCTCACCCTCCCGTGCATCTAGCCTGTACCCTTCTTCTTATATAAAGAAATAAATAAATCTTTAAAAACAAAAAACAAAAACAAAAAACAAAAAAAAGACAAAAAAACCCCCCAGAAGACTCATTAAAAAAAAAGAGAGATACAGGTTAAAACCACAATGAGATACCATTTCACACCTGTGAGGATGGCACAAATTAAAGAGACCACCCACAAGTGCTGGTTAATATGTAAAGAAAGAGGAATCCTGTTGCACTGTTAGTGGGAATGTAAACTGGTGCAACCATTATGGAAAACAATCTGAATTTACCTTAAGAAACTGAATGGAAATACTGTGTGGCCCGACAGTCCCAATTTTGGGCATCTATCCAAACAATATGAAACTCTCAACACAAATAACTGCATGTTCTATAAAGTTATAGAAGTATTTATACAACAGTTTGGATATGGAAGCAGCTTAAATGTTCATCATTAGATGATTGAATCAAGATTATGTGGTATGTCCACACTAAGGAATACTATTCATCCCTAAGGAAAAATGAAATGCAGTAATTTTCAGCAAAACACATTGGATTTAGAGAATTATGTGTTGTTAAGCAAGTCAAAACAATAAAAGCAGAGATTGACATAAGTAGCACGTGATTTGATAAAATTAACTAAAAAATCTAGTGGACATTAATAAACACCATGGGGATTCTGAGTTTAAGGGGGAATTTGAAGGGACAAGTTATATAAATGATGTTGGTGGTACAAAAGATATAAATTTGATTGTAGAATTGGGGTTACCTGAGGAGGAAGGAGGAAGAATGTTACCCAAAAGATGATAGTGGAGGACTATGTGAGTCCTGGTGGAGGATGTGGCAACATACATCTGAAGAAATGTGAACCTATACTTTTGAATCATATATAATGTTGTAAACCAATGTTACCTTAATAAAAAATAATACAATAAAAACAAAGGTTAAAAACAAATAATTACAAAGCAAACAGTGCAAATGCAAATAAAAAGGACACTGTTAACTAAACAAATCAAACAAACAAAATAAATAAAGCCTATGAATAGACTGAACTAAACCAAACTCTAGAAATCTGACTGTAGAATTGAGGATAGTAATTTGGGAGAATGTGTTTGGAGAGCAAAAAAAGGAGGTGGCTGAATCAACTAGGGTGGAGGATTATGGTTGCCTTGGTGGTGAGTATATTGTGGTAACATACAACTTAGGATATGTGAACCTGTACCCTTAAATCATTTATAGTGTTATGAACCAGTATTATCAATAAATAATAGGAACAAGCTCAAGTTTGTTCCATTTATATGAGTGTAGATTAAAACAATATAAAATATTACAGCACCAAAAAAGTCCTACCTAACATTATAACTAAAATTTACAAGACCTTAAAAAGAAGGTGATTATTTTAATTAAAAGCAAACATCTTAAATTCTTTGCTATTTTAGTTCTTAATTATGTTTGTTTGAGTATCATTAAATATTTGATAGAGATTAGAGAAGCAAATACATTTAGTTTTTCTGAAGAGTCATACCTAAATAGATAAATAAGAAACCCAAAGTTTTCTGAAAAAGAGGGGAAACATAAGTCAGTAGAAATATACTACAATTTGTCTTTTGTATGGCCCATATTTTCAGAAAAATCTCTATACATCTAATATAGATAAATTAACTTTTCTTCCATGCATCATGATTTGAAAACAAAACTACAATGAACTATGCTATATTACCCTACCGGGCCTCACAATGCAATCTAATGTAGTCTCCATTCATGGGTTATCAAATTATCATTCTTTTGGAATCTTGAAATAACACTTAACACACTCTGATTTATTCTTTTAAAATCCTGATACAGGGCCTCCCTGGTGGCACAGCGGTTGAGCACTGGGTTGCAAAGCTGCCCACAGCCTCTGCAGTGCCGGTTCGATCCCCGGCTGCTCTCCGGCCTCTGGAGGAGGATCCCACATGGCGCGCAGACCTCTCCTGCCACCGCTGCTCCCCTCGGCAGTGTACTTCAGTCCTTCTGCCTGCTCTGCTCCCCACTCTGGCTCTGGTGAATTCTCTCACCTTCCCTTGCTTCTGACTGTACCCAGTGCTTGTATAAATAATAAATAAATAAATCTTTAAAAAAAAAATAAAATCCTGATACAACACTTATCACCTGAAGGTAGACTATAACTTCCTGGTGAGGAATTGTCTTGTTCTATGGAATTGGCAAAGTCTAGAAATGTTCGACATACAGAGGGTGTTCAGTGAATATGTTATATGAATAAATGGAGTTCTTTCCTAATCAGACTTTTGTTGATTTAATTATCAAAGCTTCACTGAGTGCTTAACACATATTTGGTACTATGCTAACTGTTGAAGTTTCAAGATGAATAAATCATAATCCCTGAAGAGATAAACATTAAAACAAATAATGACAATATGCTGGGATATGTGACTTTGGATAATTTTGCTTCTCTTTTTTCTTGTTTAAAATAAAAAAAAAATATCAAACCAGATGATCATAATAGTTTTCCCCATCTTATAAAATATGTATTAAATCTATGCACTCAACATTTTTTATTCAATATCTATTTGATACAAGATACCATTAAAGGAAGTCATTGCCAGGAACTAGGGATAGGCTGCTATTGATTAGATCATTGTTATGGAACTGGGGGCCTCAATTAAATGGTGGCCTAGAGGTTAAATCTCAGCACTACCACTGTTACTGCCTGAGTTTGGTCCCTGGCTAGGGAACTGACACAGCAGACCTCTCCTGTCTCACCCACTGCTCCCCTTAGCAGTATATTTCAGTAGATCTGCTTGTTCTGCTCCCCACTCTGCCTCTAGTGATTCCTCTCAACCCCACACCTCTGGCCTACACACCAGTTACTTATGCAAAAAAAAAAAAAAAATTGGAATTGCCTAATTGCTGACATTTCAGGACAGCAGTCTCTAATTTTAATCCAAATGTAATCCAATTCAGATGTAAACCAAATGAAAGCAATCTCCATGACAAACATAATGAAATAATAGATCTGAATAAGTAGTAAATATCCAAGGAAAGAAAATGAAGTGTCTTACCCAATATTTGATGATAATTCCTGTTTGACTTTCAAGAAATGTATGAATTCAGTCAATTCAGAAAAAAAAAAGTCAAAGACCTTCATTATCATCTCTCACTTCCTGACTCCCTGCCCGGAGTTGTTATTTTTTTCTATGTAGATTTCCAGACATTTCTTTTATGTACATGCATGTGTTGTGCCCAAGATCAGCAGACTGGGCAAGCATAGCCTCCAAGAATCCAAAGACAGCCATTGCAAATACAAAAGGGAGTTTATTACAGACTCGAGTTCAGGCTCACAGCACCTACCAACGCAGTGGCAGATATCCAAAGCCCCGAACAGAGGAAGCAGGGGTCTTAAATAGGGTCACAAGCAGGCGCGAATTTTGAAACAAGCTGGCAATTACTCATTGGCTACTACACAGGCATTTTGGCGTGCACCGTTACAATTTCAAGCTGATTAGATGGTTAGAGATGCTGTCCCATTTATGGATAGGACTACCCTCATTGGCAGCTGGGGTGTTCTGCTTTTTCATCACCAAGTGGAATGAGGGTTGTGACTGTTGAAACTATCTCCGGAATGCGGCTGTACAAGGACTAACATATAAAGGTGGAGGATATACAAAATGGTGAAACCTCAGCTAAGCTTTGTTTCACATTCCCCCATTTTTTTTTTTTTTGGAAAGATGGCTATACAGCTAAGAAAAGAGCATAAAAAAATAACAACATAAAGCTGCTTAACCTTATGGTGAACGGACACAGTTTAGAAACAAAGCACCATGAGTTGAATGGTTTGCAATCATGTCTCTTTCAAGGAGATTCTCATTGGTCCAAGGCCAGATACTGCTGCCTCGAAACACCATCAGCTGCCTTCAGGTACCCAGTCTATTCAGGCACAACTCAAATAAACAACCAGGCAGTTATTTTTATCCTGTAGTCTAATTAGAGATTAGACTGAGCAATGGAGGATTGCAGAAGACCTCCTACGTCTTAATGGAACTTGCTCAGTCTTACTCATCTGCAATTTCATGATTTGGGTATGTTTTTTACTACAGAAATAAAAAGCTGTTCTGCAAAACAACCACTAACATTAACTAAGATCATCAAGCCTTAAAGTATTATTTCTCCTGTACAAACACTAAGCCATTCCAAACCTTTACATAACCAGAGTTCTGTAGTATCGGGCCAAGCACAAATTTGTTCTATCTAGCTCAGCCACACAATGTGCCATTTATTGTTCATTCACAGGTTTATAGGTCCAGCAAAGTTGAAAAATTGCCATCTTTATACAAAACATTGACTTTTTCTGGGTCATCTCAGACCATGACCTTGAAAATCAGACGCTAAACCATCTATCTAGTCAGCAAGAGTTATTATCTTCAGTTACAAATGAGAATTACTCTGCTCAAACAAGGGATCTCTCTCCAGTTAGCCATCACAGAGTTATTCATCTGGTCACTAAACATCAGCTATTGAATAAAACAGGCTGCCACCCACCAGTCTTAATACTAACCCCTTCTCATTTCCTCCTTGCATAAATGAGTCTGCTGCCCTAATTAAAACACTCTCTGTTTTCATTTGAAGGAAACCAAGGCCAACGTTAATATATTCCTTTAGTTGTTTTTATCTCTGAAGCCTTCCTAAACTCTTCAGAGGTCCCCTCCTGCACTGTCCTTAAAACTGCCTAATTACCCTAACTTGCCCTATGTCTCATTCTTTCCCTTCTGCGAATGGAGCCCCTAACTGCAGTCAGGGAAAGGGGCGTTGTTCTGATCAGTAACTGCTTCCTGCTGAAAGTGGGCGATGAGGGGAAACAGTCAGGGCTCCACCGCAGGGCGACGATCTAAGGGACCTCAAAAGGACAGTGGAGGCTTCATAGTTTGATGGTCTCCAGGAGAGAGATGACCCCGATGAAGACATTGAGGCCAAAGCAAGAGAAAAACAAAAACAAATGATTTTAGTTCAAGAGTGATGAGGTTCAAGAGCAAGGAAGTCACAAATTTTTTAATTTTAGCCATTAACAGGTCTAGGGCTCTAGGGTTTTATACATACTTTATTTCACTGTAGTTATCAAAATGTGGCCCTCTAAATGTTAGTACATAAAATGTTAAGTATAAACATTGATCATCAGGCCAACCAAGATCTTGAAAACAAAAATCCTTCACAATTATATTTTTATGTTTTATAAAAGTATAATAAGGTAATCCTCCAAGATGAAGACATTAAAACTTTGATTATTATTGCACCTATTTTTACAAAAAATGGAAATTTTACATCATAATTTTTTCAAACGTGAACAGACAAGTTGCAAAATCACAGACTCACCGGGACCAACCAAAATCTGCAATGAACGGTTCCTTTGAACCAATGCTCAACATCAATGCATGACGAGACCTGGCCAAACATGATCATGCAAACAAAAATCCTTCATAATTATATTTTTATGTTTTATAAAACAGTCATAAGGGTATACTTTCATAAACATTTCTGGTGCAATTTTGTCAATGACAAAAAAAACCCACAAAGCTATTCTCTATTTTATTTAACCACTGAGACTAGGGATTTCAAGGACCATTGTTGGGCTAGTGCCCCAAACTCCTGGAGGTGTTGTAGCCAAAATGACAGAATCAGTGAGAACTAGAGTTTTAATACCATTTTTAGCAAGCAAGGTAGCAGTGTTGTAAAGTGTCCTGGCTCAGGCTGGCCATCTGTACTAGTGAGGGGGAATATCGACCAGTAGGTCAATCCAAAGAATTGGAATAAGGCAAAGCAAGTGGCCCCTTATTTACTAAAAAGATTATCTTTTTGTCTGCCACTTCTAGGGTCACCCAAGGCTTATCCATATAAACAGTAAACAGTGGAGCCTGTCTCACCTCTGGGCTTCTTCAAAGAAGGCCTTCTCCTGCACCGGGTTCTTCATCAGAGGCAGCTGACTGTCAAGCCTGTCCTCCCATCCTGGCCTGTGGTTTGGGCTGGCCCCCTCCCTCTCTGGAGAGTGGGGCAGTCCCTCTTTTCAGTGCCTTGTGCGATGGCACTGAAGGCATGGCCCTGGGGACAGCTTCTTGCAGCTGAGGTGTCTTGGTTGCTGGCAGTAGAAGCAAGCTGGCAGCCCATTGAGAGGTTGAGGTCCCGAATGCCCTAGGGCGCATGGGGCCTTGGGTGAATCTGAGGTGGAAGAGTACTGTGATGGCAACTGCCATTTATTGGGCCTTTTTCTTGCCTTTTTCCCTTTCTTTTTGTCTAGCCAGTCCCCTCCATATTACTGTAGGCCTTGAAGGCCGTGTCTAAAAGCGATAAAAGGATTTTATCACTTTTGATTTTGTCTCCGGAGCCTGCACCTGATGTCAGAACAAGGCTGGCTAAAAGATACATATTTTAATTATACATTTTTATAGGTTTTATACAGTCTCTATAAAATAGAGATTAGAGAACGCTTGGATATTAAGTGACACCAAAACAGTGAATAATATTCTCCCAATTCTGAACAATTAAACATTATAACATTTTCCTCACATAGTGTCTACATATAACACTGGAGAGAAAAATACAGGGAACACAAAAGTTATCATGCTGCCTCTTTTGTGAAGAAGCTAACTAGTTTTCCACCATTTCTGTCATTAACTATAAAACAAGTGTTTGGTATAAATCATTTTACTTTATCTTGTTCACCTGTCCTGTGTCTAAAATGCTACTATTTTCCACATACACACTTTTGCATATAACACCTCTCTGCCAGGGGCGCATAGGATAAAATAGTTGTTTTTTTTTTTTTTTTTTTCAACCAAGCAATGAATCGGCAATTGCCAAAATCCAGCAATGCATTACCAAAGAGACAAGGGATTTCATAAAATACAAAACTGAAACTTTTAAATTTACTTAAGAAGCTAAAATTTTTATACTAATTTTTAACCAGAGTCGACTATTAAAAACAATCAGAACATTATACAGTTTATAGAGTCAAGGCCAAAACAATGAAATTAAGCAAAACACAAACTGAAAAAATTACATATAAAATTTAAATTAAATGATATTTAGAAAAAAACCTCTTTAAAGGCCAAAATGAAGATACATTTCTCCTGGGAAAAGAATTTAAAACACACACAATAGTATAAGGCACTACCTTTACTTTACTTGTATCCAGAATTATTACATCCTAGTTTTTAATCTCTGCATTCTAAGACACCGTAATAGCTGTTACTTTATTATCTGTTTAGACTACACAATTTAGATACATTTTTTAATTTTTTTTAGTTGAGATGACATTAAACTTAGTTTCCTTACAATAAGGAACAAAATGTAAACCTGAAAGTTCCATAAATGGTTAACAAATTTTTATTACTAAACTTAGCAAAACCTTAGTTTAGTTTTAGTTTTTCCTTAGAACTGGAATTTTAAGTCAACTTCAGAGTTGCCACTGTAACAATTTTATATACCAAGTTTTTTTCATAGGCAAGCACTAGATATATTACAGGGCAGGGAGAGAGGCAGCCCAGACCCCTGTTCTAAATAAGTTCTGCCTGTTCTAAATAGGTTCTGCCAGCCGCTGCATCAACACAAAACATATGAGACTTTATTGGGAAGGAACTTTAATACAACTAGGAAACAAAACAGGAAAGGCAAAGAATCTAGTTTCTAAATCAAGCACCCAAAATTACCTGTCCCTCTGTGGGTAAAACTCCATCCAAATGGGATTGGCCCAGAGCAAGGCCCCAAAGCTTGCCATAAGTCTAAAGCATCTTCCAGTGGGGACCCACAGAAAAGGGTCAGAAACTGCCAGACAAGCCTGGAAGAAAAAGAGCAAAATCAAAATCAAGATAAAAGTTGCCATTGTCACCTCCCCACAGGTCTCTCACCCACATCTGTGTCACCCAGTCCACAATCAAAAGACAAGCGCAGTTTCTTCGCGTGTCTCTATGCTCCATGCGCCTCCCTTAGGTCTCCTTCTGGATCTCCATCCAGCTTTTTTCCTTCCTCCCTTGGGTGGGGCAGGGAACCCGGAACCTCCCCCTTTCCTGGGGACCACCCTGTTACTGATAGATTGACAAAAGCAAGGAAAAAGAAGATAGACACCTAATACCATATACATTTTCCCAGTAACTTGTCCATATGGCTTTAGATATTACCTTGAATTTTACAAAGATGTCTAGTCATTTACTGGGAGAATATATTGTTTTCTCCAAGGGGAAAATACAAGTAGATCAGTCTTCCTGGAACAAGATCTTATCAAGAGAAGTTTAGGTAAAAGCCTAGAAGTAAGTTTGTTTGTTAGCATAGGCCAGGTTAATTATTATTTTTCTCTTACAGCACAAGTAAATACATTTAAACAAAGCAAAGCACCTACCAACGCAGTGGCAGATATCGAGAGCCCTGAACAGAGGAAGCAGGGGTCTTAAACAGGGTCACAAGCAGGTGTGAATTTTGAAACTATCTCCGGAATGCAGCTGTACAAGGACTAACATATCAAGGTGGAGGATATACAAAATGGTGAAACCTTGGCTAAGCTTGGTTCCACAGCATGTACACATGAAAATATGTAGCACATTTAAGGATGTGTTATATTGCATATATTATTGTGATTTTGCTTCTTTTCTGATACAAAACATACTTTAGGAATACCAAAAGGTAAATATATAGATCCATCTCATTCTTATCTAATGTACTATACCCATAGAGTGGCTTTATAATTGGTCATTCTATTGAACAATATTAGGTAGCTTGCTATTGTTCACCTTTTTTTTTTTTTTTTTAAATCAACTGGCTGCAAAAACCAGCTTTTCTTAACTCTTTTTGCTTTATTTAGACTTCTCCAATTTTATTTATATTCATTTATATGTGCTAGTGGGTGCTGGGCCTATGTGTACATTTAACTATCCGCATTTTTTTCACATGTGTAGGTTTTTATTATTATTATTTTTTAAATTTTATATATTTTTTACATCATTTTTCATTTTTGCACAATGTATACCTTTTTAAGAATGTATCAATTGTCTTTATGCATGTATCTTTTTTTAAAGATTTATTTACTTATGCATACAAGAGCTGCATATAGGCCAAAGGTGCGGATGCAGGGGTGGGGGATGAGAGGATTCACCAGAGACAGAGTGGGGAACAGAACAGGCAGATTGACTGAAATACACTGCTGAGGGGAGCAGCGGTGAGACAGGAGAGTTCTGCTGCACCATGTGGGTCATCTCTCTGGCCAAGAATAGAACTCATGCTGCTGTAGCTGTGGATGGCTTCATAGGACTGATGCTTAATCCCTTGCACCACCAGGGAGGACCCCTATGCTTGTATCTTGTGCATATTTCTGAAGAATGGATTCTAGAAGTGGTCAAAGTGTAGACACTTTTAATATTTTGAAAGATATTTTCCTTCAAAAAGACTGCTAATCTACATTCCCACTACTGTGTATAACAGTACCCATTTTCTCACATTCCTTGCCAACACTGGAATTGTCACTTTTTTTCTGACTTTTGAATGACAAATATTTTATTTTAATATTTTTTTTATTAAATTTGTCAAAAATTTACATTTCTATATAACTTTAGGGTTATAATTTTACTCCTCCATATGTACACATGCTTCAAACACATTCCACTAACCTTCCCATACCAACACCCTGTCCTCTTCCTTCTCCTATCTACTCAACCCTTTCCCCTGTTTCCTTTTCTCCAGTAATTTATTTTTTACTAAATATAAAATTTGTTTTTGCTTTATTTTGTCACACATTTTTTCATGTGTCTATAAGACATCTGACTATCTTTTCTAGAAAAATGTCTATTTAAATCATTTGCCCTCTTTTGATTGAGTTATTTGTATTATTTGTAGTTGGATTGCATAAATACTTTGGATATCTTGGAAATTAGCCCCAAGTCAGATGCCTGATCTATAAATATCTTCTCCCAGTATGTAAATTGCCTCTTTGTTTTTGTTATGTTATTTTATGAGGTACAAAAGATTTTGAGTTCTATGTAGTTCCACTTATTTATTTTTTCATTTGTTTCCCTTACTCTTGTTGTGCCTGCAATTACATCTTTGCAGTTTTGCTGTACTGTGAACCGTATACATTGAAAACCATAAGACTGTTAAAATGATCAAAGATACAAGGAAATGGCAATATACCCCATGTGCAAGGACTGGAAGAATAAAGATCATTTAGATGGCTGTATTACCTAAAGGTAATTTTCAAATTAATTATGATACTTATCAATATACCAATGATTTTTTTTCAGGGAAATAAAGCAATTACAAAATCTGTCTGTAACCATACAAGGCTGAAATTGTGAAATAATCCTGTGTGAAAAGAGGAAAAACAGAGGTATCACACTTCCTGTCTTCAGACAATTCTACAGAGCATCAGTCATCAAAACAGTATGGTATTAATTCAAAACCAGAAATAATATCAATCTTTTAACTTTGGAATTAAAAATTAAATTTTATTTTGTTTTAATTTGTGCTTATTTTGGATTCCTCCAATACTTTTTTAAAAATAATTTTTTATTGAACTTCCATTATTTTACAAGCTTGTTAATTTTTTTCTCAATAAAGAATTTCTCCCTTCAGGTGTGGTCACCATATTTCTTCCATCACCAAATGACCCAAAATCCTCCACCATAATCCATTATGCTCATTCCACTTTTATCTCTCCTCCTCTTCTCCCCCACCTTTTACATGTTTTAGATCTATGGTTAACTTTCAAGGATTGATTGTGAACCTTGTATTTCCATGGCTCTTTGATTTCTCTGTATTTCACATATAAGTGAAACCATCTGGAACCTATATTTCTCCTTCTGGAGTTTCTCACTTAGAATAATCCCTTCCAGTGTGATTTTTATTTTTGGGATCTCAAATCTATTTTATTGGTCTGTGTGTCTGTTTCTGTTCCAGAACCATGTTGTTTTAATTATTTTTTGTTTTATAATAAAGTTAAATATCTGGGAGACTATTGCCTCCATTTTTTTTTTCCTTTTAAGTCATGATAACTTTGACTATTCAGGACCTTTTGCAGTTCCATATAAATTTCAAAAACAGTAGTTCTATTTTTTTGAAGAATGCCATTGAGATATTTATTGGAATTACATTAAAGCTGTGAATTGCCTTTGGTAGGATGGCCACTTTGATAATGTTAATTCTTCCTATCCATGAGCAAATAATATTTTTTCCATTTCTTCTTTTTTTAGCTCATTGTTCACACATAAAAAGCTACTGATTTTTACGTTGATTTTTTTTATCTGGTTCTTTCCTGAAATGTTTTATTGTTTTAATTAGTTTTTCTGTGGCGTCTTTAGGATTCTCTATGTATATAAAATCATTTTTCTTTTAAAGATTTTATTTATTTATTTATATATACAAACACTGGGTACAGTCAGAAGCACAGGAGGGTGAGAGGATTCACCAGAGCCAGAGCAGAGAGCAGAACACGCAGACTGACGAACCACACTGCTGAGGGGAGCAGCAGGCTGCAGGAGAGGTCTGCGTGCCATGTGGGACCCTCGCCGGGGGCTGGGGATCGAACTGGCACTGCAGAGGCTGCGGGTATTTTCGCAACCCAGCGCTCAACCGCTGTGCCACCGGGGAGGCCCATATATAATCGTATTATCAGCAAATAATAACTTTACTTCTCTTTTTCCAAGTTGGATTCCTTTTATTGCTTTGTCTTGCCTATTTGTTCCAGCTAGGGCTTCTAATACTATGTTGAATAGTAGTGGACATCCTTTTCATGTACCAGACCTTAGAAGAAAGTCTTTTAAGTATTCACCATTGAAAGATACTTGCTGTGAGTTTGTCATTTATGGCTTTTATTATGTTAACATACATTCCATTTTTCCTCAATTATTCAAAGGTTTTCATCATAAGTGGATGTTGGCTCTTATCAAATGCTTTCTCATCATCAATTAATATGATCATATGATTTTTAATTTCCTTTGTAATGATTGTGTAAATTATATTGATTGATTTTTGGGTCACAGTGGGATTATAATATAAAAATAATAATACAAAAATAATATTATAAAAATAATATTTTAATACATTGTTGGATTTTATTTGCTAAGATTTTATTTAGGATTTTTGTATCAGTGTTCATTATAGATATTGGTCTGTGTTTGGTTTTAGTATCAGCATGATGTTGGCCTCAGAAAATGTGTTTGGAAGTAGTCCTTTCTTGATTTTGTTTAAAGAGTCTGAGTGGGATGGATATTAGGTTGTCTTAGAAACTTTGGTAGAACTTGTTGTAAAGCCATCTGGTCCTGGACTCTTTTTTTTTTTTTTTTTTTTGGTACAGTTTTGATTACTGTTTCAATTTGCTTGCTTGTGATTGGACTATTCAAGTTATCTATTTCTTCCCTATTCAGTCTTAGATGATTGTAAAACTGTATGAATCTGTCCATCTCATCTATGTTTGTTTTCATATAAGTGTTTATAATAATCTCTTAAAATCCTCTGAAATTTTGTAGTGTCAGATGTAACTTCTCTTTCATTTTTGACCCTATATATTTGAGTTATCTGCTTTTTCTTATTGACATAGCTGGGGTTTGTCTGTTTTGTTAATCTTTCAAAGAAGCAGCTTTTGGTTTCAGTGATATTTTGGACTGTCTTTTTGACATCTAAGCACTTATGCTGCTTCTATGATTTGGTTATTGTGGATAATGCTCCTATGAATGTTTATCTTTTCTATTTTCCTTGCTTCTGAAAATGGTTTCACTTATTTGTTTCAATATTGAAACAAAAACAGAAACACAGATGAATGGTATCTAATGGAGGAAAAATAGACACGCACAAATGTGGACAATTAATCTTTGACAAGGGTTCTCTATATTATATCATCTGCAAATAATAATTTTAATTCTTTATTCCCTATTTGGATAACTTGTAATTTCTCTTCTTTCATATATGATCCTATTTATTTGAGTTTTTGCCCCTTTTTTCTTTGTTAACCTAGTGAGAGTTTTGTCTATTTTGTGTATTTTTTCAAAGAAGCAGTTTTTTGTTTCATTAATATTTTGGACTTTTTAATTTCTATTTCATTTATTTCTGCTTTAATTTTTATTATATTCTTTATTCTACTGGCTTTTTAAAGGGTACTTTTCCTAATTATTCAAGACGACAGTTTATATTGTTTCTATGGGTTCTTTCTTGTTTTGTGATGT
The DNA here is from genome assembly GCF_014898055.3 of Talpa occidentalis. Classification (NCBI taxonomy): domain Eukaryota; kingdom Metazoa; phylum Chordata; class Mammalia; order Eulipotyphla; family Talpidae; genus Talpa; species Talpa occidentalis. The sequence continues at coordinate 67,170,183 of NW_023604972.1, forward strand.
GTGCCTGTAATGCTATTCACTTTCCTCTGACTTTGCTGTGTCCCATACATTTTGGATGTTTGTGCCTCACTGATATTTGTATGAAAGTATTTTTTAATTTCTTCTTTGATTTACTCATTAACTCAAAGTTCTTTCAATAGTGTTCTATTCAGTCTCCATGCAATGGGGAGATTCCTTGCTTTCATATTGTAATTGAGTTCTAGTTTGATGCCTTTATGGACAGAGAAGATAGTTTATATGATTTCAATATTCATGTACTTGATGTTTGTTTTGTGACCTAGTGTGTGGTCGATCCTAGATGACCTTTGTGCACTTGAGAAAAATGTGTATTTGGTTTTTGGTCTGTTAGGCCCATGTGGTCTAGATTTTTTAGGGCTATCCTGTCCTTACTTATTTTTTGCCTTATAAATCTGTCTATTGGTGAGAGTGGGATTTTGAGGTCTCCTACCACATGTGTATTTTCTCTAATGTCTGTTTTCAGAGATCATAGCAAATCTCTAATGTCTTTTGGTGCTCCTTCATTTGGTGAGTATGTATTGATGAGTGTTATGTCTTCCAGGTGTATTGTCCCCTTGATCATTTTATACTGTCCATTTCTGACTCTTGTTACATTTTTTAGCTGAAAGTCTATTTTATCTGATATAAGAATGGCTGCCCCTGCCTTCTTTTGGTTGTTATTTATTTGTAGAACTGTTTTCCAACCCTTTCCTTTCAATCTATATTTATCTTAGAGCTTAGGTGTGTTTCCTGGAGACAGCAGGTTGGGTTCTGTTTTCTAATCCCATATGCTACTCTGTGCCTTTAGATTGGTGAGTTTAGTCGATTTACATTTAGGGTGATTATTGATACATGGAAGTCTGTTATTACCATCTTGTTTATTATTTTGTGGTTCGATTCAGTACCTTGTTTAGTTCTTCCTGTTCATTCCTCTATTGGTTTGGATTTTAAGTCTTCTTGTAATATTTCTTGGAGTAGGTGTTTAGTAGAATGATTTAATGAAGTTTTTGTTTGCCTTGGAATGCCTTTATTTTTCTCTCATAAAGAAAGGAGAACTTTTCAGGATAAAGTATTCTTGGCTAGAATTTTCTGTCTTGGACTTTTTTGAATATGTTATTGAATTCTTTTCTTGCTTATGTTTTGATGGAGAAGTCTGATGCCTTCTTAATCAGTTTTCCTTTATATGTTATCTGTTTCTTCCCCCTTATTAGTTTCATTATTTCTTCTTTGTCTCGGACTGTTGGAAACTTTACTATTGTGTCTTGTTGTAGTTTTCCTCTCATTATGGTAGTTTGGTATCCTTCTAGTTTCCTGGACATCTATTTGCATTTCCTTTTTGAAATTTGGAAAGTACTCATCAATTGTTTCCTTGAATAGTTTTTCATTTCTCTTGTCCCTCTCTTCTTCAATTCCTATAACTCTATATTTACTTCTTCATGGTATCAGATAATTCTTGAGGTTTTTTGCCAATTTTCTATCTCCGTTTCCTTTACTTTTTTCGTTTTTTTATAACTGTTTCTTCCAGACTACTCATTTGTTTTTCTATACCATCTATTTTATTTTCATGACTTTTCCAGAAATTTTTAGCTCCTCCATTGATTTTTTTTAATATCCTGAAGTTCCTTTATTTTCTTATTTAAAATTTCTATCTTGTTCAACTGTTTGAGACTGTTTCTCACAGCTTTCTTTTCCTCTTCTGAATATTTTCTTATATCTTTAAGCTTTTAATTATGGCAATTTTGAATTCTTCATCTGTAAAGCAGAGAAATTCTTCTCTGCCAGCATCGTTGAGTTCTGGATGTTGATTTTCTTTCTGTGTTGTATTGTTCCCAGGAGGGCTTGCTTGACCATTTATATTTTTCTTTTTCCCCCATTGTTTGTTTTCAGGTTTGCTCTGCCAAGCATGGGTTGTCCAGATGGGTGTCCAGGCTGCTGGGGTTGGCAAGCATCTCTCTGAGTGAGCCAAAAGCTGAATTCACAGGTGGTCCTATGACTTCTGGTACATTGGATTACTCCCTGACTCAGCATCTGACTGGGCTGTGGCTAGGGGAGTACTACAGAGGTTCAAAAGAATTCTGTTGGTATGGGTGAGGACCATGACTTCTTGCCCCAGGGGTTGTGAGGTTTTGGAAGCCCTATGTCTTTCCCTGAGGTGCATTCCAACTTTCACATGACCAGGCTGATCCTGGCAGAATCCTGTGGAATTTCACAGGAACTCCGTTCATCCTCCTTCCAATTCTTTTCCAATTCAGATACTGTTTATATTTTTTTCTTGTCTAATTGCTCTTGCTAGTAATTCTGGTACTTTATTGAGCAGTAATAGTGACAGTGTACATCCTTGTCTTGTTTCTGATCTTAGCAGAATCATTTTCAGTTTTTCACAATTGAATATCATGTTGGCTGTGGGTTTGTAATAATTATTCTTTATTATGTTGATATAAATTCTGTTTATTCCCATTTCATTCACAGTTTTTATTATAAATGGTTGTTGATTATAAAATGACTTAAAATAATCATAAAATTTTTATTTTCCTTTTTCTTGTTTTGTTTAATGACTTTGATATGTGTATGTTGTACCAATCCTGCATCCCTGGCATTAAATCTACTTGGTTATGATGGATGACTTTCATAATATATAGCTGGATTTAATTTAGTAATATTTTGTTGAAGAGTTTATGTGTTTTCATCAAAGATATTGTTCAGTTGTTGTCTTTTATGTGCTGACTTTCTGGAATAATTAAATGTCTAGAAGGTTGTTATTAATATTTTTCTGACCTTTTTTTTTATAATTTTTAACTGAATTAGATGTAGATATTTTTTGCTACTTGCATTTGTCTGAAATTAATTTTCCTAAATTTTAGATTATGTGGCTTTGTGGTCCAAGATAGAGTCCTTAATGTCTTAGAGCTCTCATTTCTGTTTGTTTTTTTTTTTTTTTAATATTTTTGAAGTAGGAGCCACCCTGGTGGTGCAAGGGGTTAAGACACAACCTATGAAGCTATCAGCAGCCACTGCAGTATGAGTTTGATCCCCAAATGGGGAGGAGACCCACATGGCCCTGAGACCTCTTCTGACTTGCCTGCTGCTCCCCTCTGCAATGTATTTCAGTCAGTCTGCCTGTTCTGTTCCCCACTCTGTCTCTGGTGAATTCTCTCACCCTCCACACCTCTGGCCTGTACCCCTGTTCTTGTATAAATAAATAAATCTTTAAATAAATAAAATAAAATATTTTTGAAGTATTAAAACCTGTACACATTTTTTTTTTTTTTTTTGTGATTTCTCAGCTCTTTTACCTGTTCCTTTTTATCTGGATTCTCCTTTTCATTTGTCTTTAGTGTCTAAATTCTTGTTGCTTTTTTTTTTTTTAACTCCAATACAATAAGTTTCTCCCTTGCATGAGAACCCTGGTTGTTATCAGAGATCATGTCACCCAGTCTGCTTGAATTATTTTCAGATTTTTACTATGGCCCTCCTTATGACCATACACTCTTGGATTGGCATAATGTTTTCTGTGTTCTTATATCATCTGACATTTCTTTCCAGTGAATACCTGTGAATTATGTTGCTCTTTCATTTTCTAGATCCATCAGACACCCTATTGCTTCTCTATGTATTCTTCCACACAGACACTGACACCAAATTTACCTTGTGAATGTTGTTATTTTATTTTACCTTCTTATATTTGAAGATTTGCAGGGCTATTTTGTAACTATCTATGTTGTAAAAGTTGTTTTTGTTCTCTAGTATAGTTGATTGCTGTTTTTATGAAGAGATTCAGAAAGATAATTTTCAAATGAATTTTTCTATGTAGACATGAAGTGATAACCCCAGGGAGATAACAAAATTAAAACAATAAATTATGTTATTCTTCTCATTTTTAAATCAAGTGTTGTGATACAATGGTCAAAATTATTTTTTGTAATTAATATATTTTATTTTATATAATTCTTACATCATTTTTCATTTTGCACAATGTATGCATTTTCATTTTGGTTATATTCCCCATACAGTTCCACCCCCGTTATTTTTCCCTCCTCTCCTCCCCCCCCCCCCCCGCCCAGGTAGTGTGTCTCTGGTTTATAGTTGCTTGTTGGTTTCGATTTTTTCTTTATTATAATTGGTCTTTCTCCTGGTCCCCTTATTTAGGTTTTCTAAATTCTTGCTATGAGTGAGACCGTTCAGTACTTTTCTTTTTCTTTCTGGCTTATTTCGTTGAGCATGATCCCTTCTAGCTCCATCCATGTTGCTGCAAATTGCATGAGTTTATCTTTTTTGATAGCTGAGTAATATTCCATTGTGCATATATACCACATCCTCTTGATCCAGTCATCTATTTTGGGCACTTGGGATGTTTCCGTAGCTTAGCTATTGTAAATTGTGCTGCTATAATCATAGGGGTGCAGATGCCCTTTTGAATTAATGTTTCTGTGTTCTTTGGGTAAATACCTAGGAGTGGAATTGCTGGATCATATGGAAGCTCTATCTTTAGTAGGTTGAGGAATCTCCATACAGTTTTTCATAGTAGTTGGACCATTTTGCACTCCCACCAGCAGTGCAGGAGAGTTCCTTTTTCTTCACATCCTCGCCAACATTTGTTGTTGCTAGTTTTTTTAATATGTGCCATTCTTTTTTTTTTTTTTTAAAGATTTATTTTTTTATTTATACAAGCACTGGGTAAAGTCAGAAGTGCGGGAGGGTGAAAGAATTCAGAGCGGGGAGCAGAGCAGGCAGAAGGACCGAAGTACACTGCTGAGGGGAGCAGCGGGCGGCAGGAGAGGTCTGTGTGCCATGCGGGACCCTCCTCCGGAGGCCGGGGAGCAGCCGGGGATGGAACCGGCGCTGCAGAGGCTGCGGGCAGCTTCGCAACCCAGCGCTCAACTGCTGCACCACCGGGGAGGCCCTAATATTGTTGGCTGGTGAAAATTATTTTTAATGCTTCTACACAAATTTACAGTCAGTAAGAAACAATGTTTAAATATTTCTTTTTTTTTTTTTAAAGATTTATTGATTTATTTATACAAGTACTGGGTACAGTCGGAAGTGTGGGAGGGTGAGAAAATTCACCAGAGCCAGAGCAGGGAACAGAACAGGCAGAAGGACTGAAGTACACTGCTGAGGAGAGCAGCGGGCGGCAGGAGAGGTCTGCACGCCATGTGGGACCCTTGCCCAGCGGCCAGGGATCTAACCAGCTTGCAGAGGCTGTGGGCAGCTTTGCAACCCAGCGCTCAACCACTGCGATGGGGAGGCCCAACAATGTTTAAATATTTCTTTTATTAAATCTGATATGTTGTAGATTTCTGTAAGATGTCAGACATATATTCTAATTATTACTTCCCCTTGGAATACGTGGGATTTATTACCCCTCTTTGAAGTGCTGTAACATTCATTTCTCATGGCTTTAGTTTGCAGAAGCAACTACTTCCACCCATATTTCACCAAGTCCACTGATTTAGACCTCATTAACTGTGGATCTTTCCTGACATGCACGTTGTGAATGAATACAACTCTCAGTCCTGAGGTCTTTATGCAGGTCAGTGATAACGGCAGCTGCTGGGAAGTTTATCCTTTCAGCAGAATATCATGTTCAGAGTTATTTGTTCTTTATGTCCTGCCCTTTTCCTTCTTAACAGTGAATTCTTTGCCCTAGCATTCTATTACATTGATTCATTTATTTGTCTTTTTTTTTTTTTTTGGAGAGGATTAATTTGTTTTGACATGTGTTTTGTGTAAACAACAAATATATGTATATCCATATATGTATGCTCTTGTATAATATATGCAATGTGTAGTTAAAATATTTATGAAATTTCCCATTAGGAAAAATATCACAACCCTTCACTGCAAACTACATCTGCATGACTTTATTAGTTTCAGGCATAATCCTTATTAATCTTTTAAAATAATAAGGAAGTCTAGCTGAAATAGTTAGGATCCCAAAAGGAAATATATGACATACAGAAATTAGGAAATTTATTGTGATATTAATTACAAATTTGTGGGTAGTGTATAGAGGCCTGATAGTGCAGAAACCTGTGGCTAAGAATAGTGAAGCTGTAGGCTTAGGGGGACATCACTGGAAGCCAGGAGTTGAGAAAGAGCCACTCTGCCTTGAGAAAGCCAAAGATATTCTTTTGAGAGACAATCAAGTTAAGGTGACTTTGCAAAGAGAGAGTTAGAGGAATCATATCCTAACCATATTTTCTTCCCTCTTAATTTTTTTCTGTCGGAACATCCCTGATAACTGAAAACAACCAGAAAGCAAAATACATGTGAGTCTGTTGGGTAAGAGCAGGATAGAAATGAGAAAGAATGGGTCTGGGTCTCCCCAGTGGTGCAGAGCGTTGAGCACAGCACTGTGAAGCTGTCCACGCAGCCTGTACAGAGCAGGTTCAATTCCTGTCTGGCCAGGGAGATACCCACATGGGAGCAGGAGTAGGGTTTTCCTGTTAAGTCCTAGCACTATGAAGCTATCCACAGCCACTGCAGCATGAATTTGATCTCCGGCCTGGGAGGTGACCCGCATGGTGCAGCAGACCTCTCCTGTCTTGCCTGCTGTTCCCCTCAACAGTGTTTTTGTCCATCTGCCTGTTCTACTCCCTGCTCTGTCTCTGGTTAATTCTCTCACCCTCCCACACTTCTGGTCTATAACCCAGTACTTGTATAAATAAATAAATAAACAAACAAACAAACAAACAAATATATATATTTTTTACCATTTCATTTCTTATGATTCTTTATTTTTTAAATTTAATTAATTATTTATTTTTTTAAACAATATTTTCTTCCCCCCACCCCCTCAGGTTTAGTCCCCATAGAATTTTCTTCCCCAGGGCACCTGTACACCATCACCACAGTATCCTGTTTGCCTCCCTTCCTCCCTCTGATCCCTCTCCCTCCTCCTCCCCTGAAGTATGTCTCTGATTTTTAATTGTCTGTTTTTGCTTTGTTGTGTTTTGTACTGTTATTATTTTTTTTATATTGATGTCTTATTTGGTTCTCCTATATTCCTGTTATATGTGAAACCGTCTGATATTTTTTTTTCTTCCTTCTGGCTTATTTCATTGAGCATAATTCCTTCTAGCTCCATCCAGGTTGCTGCAAATGGCATAAGTTTATCTTTTTTGATTGCTGAATATATATATATATATACCACATCTTCTTGATCCAGTCATCTATTTTTGGGCATTTAGGTTGTTTCCAAGTTTTACCTATTGTAAATAGTGCTGCAATAAACATAGGGATGCAAGTGTTCTTTTGAATCAATGTTTTTCTGTCCTTTGGGTAGATTCCTAGTAGCGGAATTGCCGGGTCATATGGTAGCTCCATTTGTAGTAGACTTAGGTAACTCCAGATAGCTTTTCATAGTGGTTGGACCAGTTTACATTCCCACCAGCAATGTAGAGAGATCCTTTTTCACCACACCCTCACTAACATTTCTTGTTGCTGTTTTTTTTGATATGTACCATTCTTACTGGTGTAAGGTGGTATCTCAATGTGTTTTTTTTTTTTTTCACTGAAGCCACAGATATTTATTTATTTTTTAATTGAGGTAATGTTTGGATACCTCTATCGTTATTACCACCAGAGTGCACCTATTCAATGTGGTTTTAATTTGCATTTCCCTAATTATAAGGAATGTTGAACATTTTTTCATATGCCTATTGGCCATTTGCATTTCCTCTTTGAAGAAATGTCTTTTAAGTTCTTCTGCCCATTTCTTGACTGGATTGTTTATTTTGTTTTTGTTGAGTCCTGTGAGTTCTTTGTATATCTTTGTGATCAGTCCCTTATCAATTGAATGGAGTGCAAAGATTTTTTCCCAATTAGTGGGGTCTCTCTCTGTTTTGATTAATGTCTTTTTTACTGTACAGAAGCTTTTCAGTTTGATGGAATCCCAGGTGTTTATCTTTGCCTTCACTATCACTGCTTTGGGTGATGAGTCTTTAAAGATATTGTTGTGATCTATGTCTTGTAGTGTTTTACCTGTATTTTCGTCTATATATTTTATGGTTTCAGGTCTTATGTCCAGTTCTTTTATCCATTTTGAGTTGATTTTTGTGCACGGTGAGAGGTAGTGGTCTAGTTTAATTTTCTTGCATGTGGAGGTCCAGTTTTCCCAGCACCATTTATTGAACAAACTGTCCATGTTCCATTGCATATTCTTTGCTCCTTTGTCAAAGATAAGTTGTTCATATAAGTGTGGCTTTATTTCTGGGCTCTCTATTAGGTTCCATTGGTCTGTGTGTCTGTTTTTGTTCCAGTACCAAATGTTTTTTTTTTTTAATTATTATTATTATTTTTTAAAGAGGCATATATTTATTTATTTGTTTTGCTTGTTTGTTTTGTTTATACAAGCACTGGGTACAGTCAGAAGCGCGGGAGGGTGAGAGAATTCACCAGAGCCAGAGCAGGGAGCAGAGCAGGCAGAAGGACCGAAGTACACAGCTGAGGGGAGCAGCGGGCGGCAGGAGAAGTCTGCGCGCCATGTGGGACCCTCCTCTGGTGGCCTGGGAGCAGCTGGGGATCGAACCAGCGCCGCAGAGGACGTGGGCAGCTTCGCAACCCAGCGCCCAACCGCTGCGCCATCGGGGAGGCCCCCAAACAGTTTTAATTTTTATGGCTTTTTAGTATAGCTTGAAGTTTGGAAGCGTGATACCCCTTTTATCCTTTGTTTTCATCAGTAGGGCTTTGTCTATTCATGTTTTTTTGTGGTTCCATATGAATTTCATCAGTATTTGTTCTATTTCTTTGAAGAATGTCATTGAGATTTTTATTGGAATAGTATTGAATCTGTACACTGCTTTCTCGAGGATGGCCAGTTTAATAATGTTAATTCTTCCACTCCATGAGTAGGGGATGTCTTTCCATTTCTTTGTGTCTTCTTCAATTTCTTTTAACAGTGTTTTATAATTTTCTTTGAATAGGTCTTTCACCTCTTTTGTTAGGTTTATTCCCAAGTATTGATTTTTTTTGTTTCAATTATAAAAGTGATGGTTTTCTTGATTTCTTCTTCTTCTGATTGATTGTGTATAGGAAGGCTACTGATTTTTGTGTGTTGATTTTGTATCCTGCTACTTTACTGAACTGGTTGATAATTTTGAGTAGTTTTTCTATGGAGTATTTAGGGTTCTCTACGTATGTTATCATTTGCCTGTAAATAGTGATGGTTTTAGAAACTATGTAGTCCACTAGCTAGTTCTCATTAAAGTAGAACTGTATCAGGTTAAGCATATTATATGACCCCTTTCCACTACTAAAATAGAAAGTACTCTTGTTATTCGCTATATATATGATGCTAAATTGTAAGGGTATCTTTATATTTTTACCTCTCTATTCTCTGTCCTTTAAATATTAATCACTGGCTCTTGCTTTTATTTATTTTTTTATTATTTTTTAAAGTATTAGTTTAGTTTTTTTTTAAAGATTTATTTATTTATACAAGAACTGGTGTACAGGTGAGATGCGTGGGAGGGTGAGTGGATTCATCAGAGACAGAGCAGGGAACAGAAGAGGCAGACTGATGAAATACACTGCTGAGGGGAGCAGTGGGTGAAGCAGGAGAGGTCTGCTTTGCTGGATTCTCTCCAGCCAGCCAGGATCAAACCTGTGCTGCAGAGGCTGCGGGCAGCTTCACAGTGCAGTGCTTACCAACTGCGCCACCAGGGAGGCCCAATGGCTCTTGCTTTTATGATTTCATTTTGCATCCTGAAAACCTAGGTGGACACATGAAGAAAGACTTAGAAAAAAAATTAGAAGAGAGACATGGGTGAGAAGTACATGGAGAGGCTTCTCCTGGCAATTTGCAGAGACAATGGCAGCCATTATCTTGATTTTATGTTGGATTATGTGGTATATTTTGAATTTTGACTCTTTCCTCTAAGCTTTCTGGGATCTGCCAACTCCCTTTCTTGTTGTTCCTTGCCAGAAGGTAACTTGGACATGTGGCTAGCTTTTGGGCCTCAGTGTGACCACTTCATGTGTGTTTGGCTGGCCATTTGCCCATGAGAGGATGAGTAGTTTTTGGAGTTTTATTGGGAAGCTATTATTTGAAATCCTTTCTTTTCTTTGTACAACAATGCTATTAAAATTTTTCCAAAGAGTCTGTTTCCTTTACCGTAATGTGAGTGGGTGGCTGAATCTCTTCTAGAGCATGTAACCCTTTACAGTTTGGTGTCTCTAGGTACCACTTTGTCACATATTAACAGATTTGGTTTTCTTATCTGGGAAAAAAGCCATCTGTGGTTATTCAGTCCTATGGAGAAATATGGCTTCTCTATGACACTCACTACCAGTAAGTGCAGATGTAGTTTTTATTTCTCCAGTGTGTTTGTTGTTTGTATATCTTGTTGCTTCACATATGTGTGATTTGTTCCTGACCCTTAGATTAGAAAACATGGTTTTCACCTTGTGGAAAATATGTGTAGGTGTGCAATCCATTTTTAGTCACTAGTTAAGGGATTTTTTTTTTTTTTTTAGATTTTTCAAAAGATTTATTTATTTATGCATACAAGAACTTGGGTACAGGCCAGAGGTGGGGCGGGGGTGAGAGGATTCATCAGAGACAGAGTGGAGAACAGAACAGGCAGATCGACTGAAATACACAGCTGAAGTGAGCAGTGGGCGAGCCAGGAGAAGTCTGCTGTGCCTTGTGGGTCAGCTCCCTGGCCGGGGATCGAACTTATGCTGCAGTTACTGTGGATAGCGTCACAGGTTTCATCTCAACCCCTTGCGCCACCAGGGAGGTCCTAGTTAAGAGTTTTGATTCATTGATAATGGAAATTGTTCTGCAAGGGAATAATTGTTTTTGTTTCTTTGCTTTCTAAATACCCTCAAGATGATACTTAAAACCATTTGGCAAGTATCAATATGGCATTTAAAGTCTCATGACAAATAGCTTACTTTTTCCTCCCAATGTCTAATGTTTTCAAAATGGCATATGTAGGCAGCTTTGTGCCATCCTTTGTTATGGTTTATGAACTTGGGGTTTTATTTGTGATCTTTGCTGGCTTACAGGCCTTATTAGTCTCAGGGGATTTTGCAACACTGGCTGAAGTCAGCAATGGTTAATTGATTCTTAAAATTAGAAAATTCATGTTGGGGATTTATAGGGTAAATGATTGTCAGGTTTTTCTGCCCTCCCGCCATCAGCATTGATGATGGATCCTTGTGGCCCTTAATGCATGCCTGATGGTGGGCATTTGGAGAAGGGTGTGGGCATACGTAGGTGGGTACACCTGGGCTGAGACTAGGCTTATAAGGGCAAGCATCCTGCCCTTATAAGAGAACAAGCAGGAAGAACAGAACGGAACCAGAAGGAGAAAGAGAAGTAGAGACTACAGGAGACTGCCAGAGAGCCCAGGAAGAGTGAAGATTCACCAGGGGCTGGGAGGACTTCCGGCCTTCCGCTGCCCCCCCTACCCCACACCCCTGCCTGCCTTGTACCTGGTAAAATCCCAATAAAACCCTGCAAAAGCCACCAAGGTCTCCAGGACTCGTCCTTCACCAGTCTGCTCCAATCATCGAGATCCTGCACTCTGCCATCCTGCCTCTACAGGGTTGACAGTAAGATAGATGAAGAGTCATTATTTTTTAAATTTTTTTTTAAAGATTTATTTTATTTATTTATATAAGTACTGGGTACAATCAGAAGCATGGGAGGGTGAGAGAATTCACCAGAGCCAGAGTGGGGAACAGAACAGGCAGACTGACGAAATACACTGCTGAGGGGAGCAGTGGGCGGCAGGAGATGTCTGGGCGCCATGTGGGACCCTCACTGGCGGCCGGGTTTGAACTGGCGCTGCAGAGGCTGCGGGCAGCTTCACAACCCAGTGTTCAACCGTTGCGCTACTGGGAGACCCTGAAGAGTCATTATTGAGAAATAAATAGTGATTGTCATTGTAACCCAAATGGGATTTTGGAGTGACTGGTGTTTGCAACTTCTGCATCAGAAAAATTATAGAAATTTTATATAGATTAAATTTGAGGGGTGTTGTTACTGGTAATTTTTTTCTAAACCATTTATTTGGTAATTTATTTGCCATTTTGATTCTTGGATTGTTTGAATGGTGGTGAATGACAAGTTCTAAAGCCCAGACTTCTTAATAAAGAAGATCTGCTGTGGGAGGCCCTTTATTTGACTGAGAGCACTGGCAATGCAAGTTCATAGGCAGCTGCTTGTGACATGTGTTTACATGAAACAGTTTTGATAATTACCAAGTTTTGATAATTATCTTTGGTATGATGTCATCGATTATAGGGCAAGTTTTGTGACTTCTGTTGTCATTCCTCCCTAGTTTGGGGACTTGATTTGTACTTTGATTTTGATTTTTGCTTTTTCACCTTCTGTTTTCACATTGGAAGGCCAGTTGAACATTGGAAACCCTGAGGTAATGAATAAGACCATAAGTGTCCCTTGATAATTACTCTAGGTAAATTTTTTTCTCTTTCAAAGTATAAGGTGTGTGAGATGGCATCTGGAAACTTGTGGCTTCTGCCTGCAACACTCCACATTTTTCGCAATTTGATTATGATACCATGGAAAAACCGGGTTTTGATTTTGGCTTTTTAATTTTTTTTTAAGTTTTTACAATTTTGATTTTTGTGTGAAGTTGTTTCTTTCTTCCCTCCTTCCTCCCTCATTCCCTCCCTCCCTCTCTCCCTTCCTTCCTTCCTTCTTTCATTCTTTCATTTATAGGCCTGTGGTATTTTCCTCTTTTGTCTATTTGAAGACTGTTTTTGCAGGTGCATGTACAGTTTGCATAGACAAACAGCTTGACTATTTACATGTGAGTGAACATGACTTTCCATCAGTCCAGTGATGAAAACAATCTAGCTTCAAAACTAGGGTTTATCTTCACAAGGAAGTAAAGAGAAAGCATTGTGTTTTGCAAATACAAGTAAAACTACAATTGCATAAGATGTTCCATATAGGTTAATGAAAGCTAAAAGAAATTTCTGCACCTATATGTTGCATATGTGCACATATTCCTCTTCGTATCTAATTATCCCGGACTTTAGAGATTATGAAATTGGTATAGATGGTGTCTACAAAAATTTTGAGTTCAGAAGTATAATGGTAACTAGTATTTATGCTCCAAGAAACACAGCCTGGGAAAATGGTTAATGGAAACCAATTTAAAATTTATGGGTTGGATTGAAACATGTAGTGGTATTGAATATAATTACTTTTTTCTATCTGGAATATTGATGTTGGGTCCATGAAATCTTTTAAACATTGGGTAAAATGGGAGATGGGAAATTTATGGGTTTTCTTTGACAGTTAAAAATTCATGAATAGAATCAATATAAAAAGTTAAGGTTTGAATGTGAGTTGTGCAGGTGAGTTTAGCTGGAGCTTTAATAATAGTTAAATTTTACCGTAATTCTTATGACAAAATTTCCCATAAATCTAAATTGGAAAGTACTGGCTGTTTTTAATTAGATTGACCAGAGGAAATTTTATGAAACCTCAGTAGAGCTCCTGAGGCATGCCATACAATTTCTCCATTTTCTCATTGGAAAGACACCAGATGAATTTGACATATTTCACATTTATCTTATAAGTTGGAATTTAGTGGAAAGCTTTGTCACTTGGGGGAAGTATTTAACCTTGGTATATACAAAAATATTAACATTGATGTTTTAAATTTTACATGAAATTTTTCAGTGTTTGATATGTTCTGATATGTATTCATTGTCATCCTGAAATATTATAAGTCATATTATTGACAATGTCCTTGTCTATAATGTTATTATCAGATTTTAATCTTTGTTATTTCAAAGTTTTGACATTTGCACAATTTTCTTCTGGAGAAATTACAGGAGAAAGACCTCAACTCATGCTAAATGATGGGACTTAAGAATGAATTTTCTGGAGATTAATATAATTTTTAAAAGATTTGTTTGGAATGATAATTTATTTTATTTTTATAAAATAAAAATTTTATTTTACTCAAGGAAATTTTTTTCTTCTTTTAGCAGACAAGGATCTGCAGCAATGTTAAATTGCATTATTGTGAGCACAACTAACTTGTATTTGCATTTTCTCCCTCTCCTTAATAGCATCATATTATGGAAAAATAATATTAAGTATCCTTATTACTCATGGCACTGTATCTAGCTGCATAATTTCAATGGGGGAATTATATTTGTTTCTCCTTAAAGTATAAATTTGGAAAGATGGTTTATTGCCAAGGCTTTTATTGCAATGACTTTTGGTAGCTAAAAGTGAGCAGAGCCAAGAAGAAAAGAGCTTTCTCTACTGTCTGTAGAGTTCATTACCTCCAAAGAAGGGCTAGAAGATTGCCTCTGTTGGCAGGATTGAAGGTACCAGAAAGGACCTTTGGGAACCTCAAGATGTTGCAGGTGCAGCCTGGTCTAGTGAGTACTTACCATTGTTTGGCTCCTGAAATCCATACATGCTGAATGCTGAGTGCTCAATCTATGATCTCTTATGGACAACTCTGACAAACCAAACATAGTTTTTGCTTCATTATTCTATCCTGTGAACTTATGCAAAAATAAGTAAAATGTATTTGAATTAGATTTAGTTTACAAATGCATTTTACTGTACTATTGGATAGAATTGAGATGAAGTTGGGGAGAAAATGATTTTAACAGTAGAACCATTCTTAACATTTCTCTCTCTTTTTTTTCCTTACTGATTTTTTTCTGATATTCTGTTTATTATTTTGACTAACATCTCTAGCATTGTTCTTTTTGCTTAAGTTGACTGACAATTTTTTTTACAAATGGAGGACTTTTGTCACACTACCAATGGAAAATTCCTCCTGACTAATTACTATTCCCTTTAAATACAATGGAATTCTGATGCAGTCTATCTTCTGGGGTCACATCCCAGTACCCACAAATTTGACTTTTGTCAGGATAGAAATGGTGAAAAAAATTGAAAGGGGGAACTCATAGAGGAACAGTAAACAGCAAACTCTCATACAGTGAATGATCTCTTGAATGAATTTCATCCTCTGATGACTTTTTGGACTCTGCCCTGACTGACTCCCCTCTTCCATTTCAATTTTGATGAGATCTTACTAACTAAGGACTACAACTCCCAGCATGCCAAGAACCTGACTTCATGTGCAGGGCAACACTGGTTACGAGGGTCAGAGTTAAGTAGCCATCCTTCACTTTTGTATTCATGTACTCTTGCTTCTGGCTTCAACTGGCACTCTGGTACTATTAGGAGGAGAGATGGAAGAGAGACATGTTGAGACCTTTGGAATAGACACACAGGTGAGGCTGTTCCTGGTCTTGTCAGGGACAGCAACAGCTGTTATTTTGAATTATGTGGGAAATTTTGAATTTTCATTTTCTTCCTTTTCAGTTCTCTGTTCCTAACACTACTTCACTAAAAATGCCAAAGAATTTGGAAATAGAAGGCAAAAATCCCCCACTTGTCCATTTAGGATTTTTTTCTTTTGCCTGTCTATTTAGACCTATCGTCATTTATATATACATGACCAAGCATATCATGACTTTATTCCATATTTGAAATGCTAATGCTAAGTACCCAACTTATCTTTGCTAACAATAATGATGACATCAAATAGATCTTTCATGTATTACCATGATAATTGATTAGGTATATATATTTGTCAAGAAAAATTAAGTATGCAGCTATAACAGATCCCTCAAATCTCAGTGGAATGCTATAAGAATAAACCCAATGAGACTGAGCAGTATATCTCTACTCTTGAGTCATTCAGGGACCCGGAATGAAGAATGTATCATATTGCCATCTCATGACACTGCCACTTGTTAAGGTGTTTATATCACCAACAGAATATAGAAAATTCTGGAGGATCTCATACAAGAAATCAAATATTTCTTCTTGGGAGAAGAATATAGTATTTCCACTATCAATATGTTTTTGTTTTCTTGACCTAGCACCATTCACAAGTGAACTATGAGGAACACTTCTATGTCTAAGAGGAAGACCTCTAAATTAGTTAGTACTGATGACATCTGCCATGATATGAAGCTCATTTTTTGCCTAAATTGAATGAGATCAAGAGAACATATTAAGCACCTTTACCCTTCTGTGCAGTTGTTTATACTTAGCAGTTACCTCCCTCTAATTTTAATGCTTAAAGAAATGTCATGAGGATTTTTTTTTTTCTTTGCCATGTCAGTCATGATGGAGTTTTGCTCACAGTGAAATTATTACTATTATTTTTAAGAAATTTTCCTTCTTTCTTTTTTTTAGTATTTATTTATTTATTTATATAAGAACTGGGATACAGGCCAGATGCACGGGAGGGTGAGAGGATTCACCAGAGACAGAGCAGGGGACAGAACAGGCAGACTGACGAAATACACTGCTGAGGGGAGCAGTGGGCAAGACAGGAGAGGTCTGCTGCGCCATGTGGGACCCTTGCTGGCCAGCTGGGATTGAACCGGCACTGCAGAGGCTACAGACAGCTTCACAGCGCAGCACTCAACTGCCTGCGCCACCATGGGAGGCCCACACAGTGAAATTCTTATCTTAGATTTGTGGATCTGTTCTAATATCATCAGATATTTTATTTGAAAATCAATCTAAAATTAGACTATAGGAGCAAAGATTTCCTTCCTCTAAGGGCATAAATGAGTTTTTAATTAAAGTGACTGGGAGGTGCAATTATGAGCAACTATGAGGGATGTCATCTAGAGGATGAAAGGGTATAAAATAAGTAAGCTATTGCATTTGTTCATGGTGTACACCTGGGGTGTTCAAGGTATGAACTGGTCTATCCAATATACATTAATCTAAACAATTTTCAAATTAGAGAAGATGGATTGCTATTGACTTCAAATTCTATGAGTCTTTTATATACTTATTCCCGGGTAGAAAAAAATTTCCCCAGAGAGCTTTTACGCTCTGTCTTTGAAATAATTTAGATATTGATTGGGAAATCTGTTTGCTAAACTGTATTTCCTTTACTCACTTTTTTCATTGCCTTTGCTGTGAAAATAGAAATTCATTATACAAATGAATATGCATAAATCCATTTAATTATTATGTAGACGTCAATGCTAATTTGAATTAATGCTAGAAAGATTTCAAAAACTTAATTCAAAAGGTGGAAACCCTCTTCAATCTGTTGTGCAAGGATAGCAATTCCCAAAAAACCTTTTGCTGATAAGACATTTCCAAAATGTTAGTAACAAGCAGGTCTATCTAAGAAAGTTCTTTGAATTTTAGTTTTATGGAAACTTTGTGAATTTTTCTTGCTTCCCTAACAGAATTCTTAGATTGCTGACTTGGCAAAGTACAATCATTTTCATTCCTTTCAGATCTTTATTTATATGAATCAGCACTAACTTTACAGTGTTTCTTGCCTAATAGCTCTTAAGATCAACAATCTGAACATTTTGGAGAGATTATTGTGCTAATGGTTTATTTCACTGTGAAGAAACTTTTCTGTTTTTCCTCCAACTGCAAGATTCTGACACCTTTCTTCTCCCCTCCCTCCCCTTCTTTTCTTTTATTCTGGTTCTCTCTCTCCCCCTCCCTCCTTCCCTCCCTCCCGCCCTCCCTCCCTCTTTTCACTTCCAGCCTTCTTTCTTTCTGAGGTAACATTAATTTAACAACAAATATTTGTGATTTAGAGGTATATGATCTTCTTTAGGTATTGTTACCATACCAAATGCATCACAACACATCCTTACTTCTAAACCGCTGTCTTCTCCACCTTTTTCTTCTTCCATTCCCCTCCTCCTCTGGTACCTCTAAGTTCTACCATCAGACTTCTAGAGTTTGATATTGGCTTGACTTTATCTTACTCTTGTTTTGATTTTTTATATTCCACATATTAGTGACACCATCTGGTATTTGATTTCTTCTTCTCACTAATTTAGCATAATCCACTCCAGTTTCATCCATGCTGTCACAAAAGGCAAGAGTTAATTTTTATTTGTAGTATTCCATTGTATATATATATATATATATATAATGTTGCCCTGATACACTAATCTCCTTTTAGGCAATTTGGTTCTTTCCATAGCTTGGCTTTTCTAAATGCAGCTGCAATGAACATTTTAGAGCAAATATCCATTCCAATTTTAGTTTTTAGTCTTCAGGTAGATACTAGGACTGAAATTGCTGAATCACTTGGTAGATGATTTTTAATATTTTGAAAAACCTCCATACTGTTTTCATACTACTTACCACCAACAGCATATGAGGGCTCCTTTTTCTACACATACTCACCAAAGTTTGCTACAACTGGTCTTTTTGATATGAACTATTATGGGTATGAGGTGGTAACTCATTGTGATTGTTATTTGCATTTCCCTGATGATAAGTGATAATGAGCATTTTTTTTTTTCATGTAACTGTTTGTTGGCTATCTGTAAGGGTTTTTTTTTTTTTTGGAGAAGTGCTTATTTAATACTTCTGCCTGTTTTTGATAAAGTTATTTTTCTTCTTTTTGAGTGATATGACTTCCTTGTAATTCTTTGAGATCAATATCTTGTTGGATATATGGTGTACAAATATTATTTCCCTTTTAGTAAGCCATCGTTCACTGCACAGAGCTTTTTAGTTTGATTTAGTCCAAGTTGTTTATAATCTGTTATGTTGTCCTTACTGTTGGAGATGAATCTCCAAAGACAATCCTGAAGATTACTCCCATGGAGTGTTTTGCCTGTTGCTGTTTTTTTTTTTTTTTCCATCTATTTTATGTTAGATCATACATTCAAATCTTTAATCAATTTCGGATTAATTTTTGCTTGTGGTTTGATATAGTGATCTAGTTTTATTTTTCTGCATGTGGCTGTCCAATTTTCTCAACACTTTTATTAAAGAAGTTTTCCTATTTTCAGTGTACATTCTTGGCTCTTTTGTCATAGATTAATCATCTATATGAGTATGGGTTTATTTCTGGACTCTCTATTCTATTCCATTGAGCTGTTTGTCTGGTTTTGTTCCAGCATAATACTATTTGGGTTATTACAGATTTGTGGTATATTTTGAAGTCTGGGTGTATTATACCACCATTATTCCTCTTTCTTTCTTCAGGATTGTTTTCACTTTCAGAATATTTTGTGGTTTCATATTTCTGTAATGTTTGTTGTATATCGTTGGAGAATGACACTGAATCCTTTACAGGGATTGCATAGAATCTATATTTTGTTTTGAGTAAGATGACAATTTTGACTATTTTAATATTTTCAGTACATGAGCAGGGAATATTTTTCACTTTCTTTGTGTCTTTTAATTCTTTTTAAAATGCTTTAGAGTTTTTATTGCATAGGTCTCTTCCTCCTTTTTAAGTTTACTCCTGTGTATTTACTTCTCTTTATGAAATTTTAAATAGATTTTTAAGGTTTTCTTTTCTTCTAGCTCAGTGTTTTCATGTAAGAGAGTAAGTGAATTTTATATATTGATTTTTAAACCTGACACTTTGCTGAACTGACTTTTTGTTTCAATACTTTATTTAGTGGAGTCTTTAGATTTTTCTTTATACATTGTCATGTGGCTGAAAATAATGATAATTTTACTTATTTTTTCCCATTTTTAAAAAGAATTGTTTATGTATGCATACAAGAACTGGGTTATAGACCAGAGGTGCAGGGAGTGAGAGGATTCACCAGAGAGAGTGTGGAGCAGAACAGGCAGGTCTACTGAAATACACTGCTGAGGGGAGCAATGGGTGAGACAGGAGAGGTTTGCTGTGTCATGTGGGTTGTTTCCTGGCTGGAAGGGGATTTTTTTTTTATTAATTAGTTTTTATGTTTTTTTATGTCATTGTTCATTTTTAAACAATATTTGCTTAACCCCCAACCCTCAGGTGTAGTCCCCATAGAGTTTCCTTCACCAAGGCACCCGTGCACCATTATCTTAGTCCCCTGTGCTCCTCCATCCCTCCCTCTGATCCATCTCTCTCCTCCTCCCCTGCAGTATATTTCTTAATTATAATTGTCTGTTTTTGCTTTGTTGTGTTTTGTACTGCTATTATTTTTTACACTGATGTCTTATTTGGTTCCCCTATATTCCTGCTATAAGTGAAACCATCCGATATGTTTCTTCTTCCTTCTGGCTTATTAACTGAGCATAATTCCTTCTAGCTCCATCCAGGTTGCTGTGAATGGTATGAATTTATCTTTTTCGATTGCTGAATAATATTCCATTATGTATATATACCACATCTTCTTGATCCAGTCATCTATTTTTGGGCATTTAGGTTGTTTCCAGGTTTTACCTATTCTAAGTAGTGCTGCAATAAACATAGGGGTGCAGGTGTCCTTTTGAATCAATGTTTTTGTGTCGTAGATCCCTAGGAGTGGAATTGCAGGGTCATATGGTAGCTCCATTTTTAGTAGACTGAGGAACCTCCAGGCAGCTTTCCATAGTGGTTGGACCAGTTTGCATGCCCACCAGCAATATAGGAGCATTCCTTTTTCACCACATGCTCGCCAACATTTGTTGTTGCTTGTTTTTTTTTTTTTTGTTTTTTTTTAAATAGAGGCATGTTTTATTTATTTATTTATTTGTTTGTTTGTTTTTTTTATACATGCACTGGGTACAGTCAGAAGCACGGGAGGGTGAGAGAATTCACCAGATCCAGGACAGGGAGCAGAGTAGGCAGAAGGACCGAAGTACACTGCTGAGGGGAGCAGCGGGCGGCAGGAGAGGTCTGCGCGCCATGTGGGATCCTCCTCTGGTGGCCGGGGAGGAGCCGGGGATCGAACCGGCGCTGCAGAGGCCCTGGGCAACTTAGCAACCCAGCGCTCAACCGCTGCGCCACCGGGGAGGCCCTGTTCCTTGTTTTTTTGATATGTGCCATTCTTACTGGTGTAAGGTGGTATCTCAGTGTGGTTTTGATTTGCATTTCCCTGATTATAAGGGATGTTGAACATTTTTTCATATACCTGTTGGCCATTTGTGTTTCCTCTTTGGAGAAATGTCTTTTAAGTTCTTCTGCCCATTTCTTGACTGGATTGTTTATTTTGTTTTTGTTGAGCTGGGTGAGTTCTTTTTATATCTTGTGATCAGTCCTTTATCAGTTGAATGGAGTGCAAAGATTTTTTCCCAGTCAATGGGGTGTCTCTCTGTTTTGGTTAATGTCTCTTTTGCTGTGCAGAAGATTTTCAGTTTGATGTAATCCCAGGTGTTTATCGTTGCCTTCACTATCTTTGCTTTGGATGATGAGTCTTTAAAGATGTTATTGTGATGCATGTCTTTTAGTGTTTTACCTGTATTTTCTTCTATATATTTTAGGTTTCAGGTCTTATGTCTAGATCTCTTATCTATTTTGAGTTTATTTTTGTGCACGGTGAGAGGTAGTGGTCTAGTTTCATTTTTTTCATGTGGTGATTCAGTTTCCCAGCATCATTGATTGAACAAACTGTCCTAGTTCCATTGCATGGCCTTTGCTCCTTTGTCAAAGATCAGTTGTCCATAATAGTGTCGTTTTATTTCTGGGCTCTCTATTAGGTTCCATTGGTCTGTGTTTCTTTTTTTGTTCCAATTCCAAACTGTTTTAATTATTATGGCTTTATGGTATAGACTGAAGTTTGGAAGTGTGAAACCTCCTTTCTGCTTTGTTTTCATCAGTAAGGCTTTGAATATTCATTGTTTTTGTGGTTCCATATGAATTTCATCAGTATTTGTTCTATTTTTTTGAAGAATGTCATTGAGATTTTTATTGGAATAGCATTGAATTTGTATATTGCTTTTGGTAGGATGGGCATTTTAATAATGTTAGTTCTTCCAATCCATGAACAGTGGATGTCTTTCCATTTCTTTGTGCCTTCTTCTCCTCTTCTATTTCTTTAGTAGTGTTTTATAATTTTCTTTGTATATGTCTTTCACCTCTTTTGTTAGGTTTCTTCCCAAATATTTGAGTTTTTTTGTTTCAATTATAAAAGTGATGGTTTCTTGATTTCTTCTTCTTCAGATTGATTGTATATAGGAATGGAACTGATTTTTTTTTTTTGTTGATTTGTATCCTGCTACTTTACAGAAATAATAAAAATCAAAGCAGAGTAAATGAAGGGAAATGAAAAAAACCCAAAAAATCAATGAAACCAAAAGTTGGTTCTTTGAAAAATAAACAAAATAGACAAGCCTCCAGCCAGACTCACAAAGAAAAAATGGGAGAAAACACATATAAAATCCATATAAATTGGATTATAAATGAAAGAGGAGAAATCACAACAGACTCAGTAGAAATCAACAGAATAATCAGAGATTACCATGAACACTTATATGCAAACAAATTCAACAACCTAGAAGAGATGGGCAAATTCCTAGAATGATATAATCATCCAAATCTGGACAAAGAAGAAATAGAACACCTTAACAGACCAATTACAAGCAGCGAATTTGAGGCAGTAATCAAAGCACTCCCGCAAAACAGAAGCACGGGTCCAGACGGCTTCACAAATGAATTTTACCAAATGTTCAGCAGTGAATTAGTGCCTATCCCATACAAACTTTCAAAAAATTGAAAAGGAAGCAATACTACCAAATACATTCTATGAAGCCAACATTAATTACACTAATACCAAAACCAAACAAAGACAGCACAAAAAAATAAAATTATAGGCCAATCTTACTAATGAACACCGATGCAAAAATCCTTAACAAAATCCTTACCAACAGAATCTAACAATGCATCAAAGGGATAATATACCACAATTAAGTGGGATTCATCCCAGGGGCACAAGAATGGTTCAGTATACAAAAATTGATCAGTGTAATCCAACACATAAACAAAAAGAAAAATAAAAACCATATGATCATATCAATAGATGCTGAGAAAGCATTCAACAATGTCCAGCATCCATTTATGATGAAGGCCCTTGGAATTCTCGGCATAGAAGGAACATACATTAACATGATAAAAGCCATATATGACAAACCCACTGCCAATATTATTTTCAGTGGTGAAAAGCTGAAGGCCTTTCCTTTAAGATAAGGAACAAAACAAGGATGTCCTCTTTCACCACTGCTCTTCAATATAAATAATACTGGAGGTCCTAGCCAGGGCAGTAAAACAAGAGAAAGACATACAAGGAATCCAAATAGGGATAGAAGAAGTAAAACTATCACTATTTTCAGATGGTATGATAATATACATGGAGAACTCTGAAAACTCCGGCAGGGAATTGAACTCATGCTGCAGTGGCTGGTGATAGCTTGATAGTGCTGTCTTTAACCTCTGTGCCACAGGGGAGGCCCCTTTTTCCCATTTTGGATTCCTTTCATATCTTTCTCTTGCCTAATTTTTCTAGTTAGGATTACCAATGCTATGTTGACAAATAGTGATGAAAGTAGGACATCTTTGTCTTATATTATATTTTATGGAAAGATTTCAATTTTTCACCATTGAGAATGCAATGGGTTTGTCATATATGGGATTGGGGTATTTTTTTTTTAAGGTGTGTTCCATGTATCCACATTTTTGAGTGTTTTTACCATAAATGTATGTTGCATCTTATTGATTTCTTTCTTAACATCTACTGATACAGTCAATAGATTTTTATCTTTCCTTATCTTGATGTATGAATTATGTTGATCTATTTTTGTATGTTGAAACATCCATAGGACCCTGGGGTAAATCTCATTTGGTTATGATGTGTGATTCTTTATTTATTTAAGATTTATTTATTTATTTATTTATTTATTTATACAAGCACTGGTTACAGTTAAAAGTGTGGGAGGGTGAGAGAATTCACCAGAGCCAGAGCGGGGAACAGAACAGGCAGACTGACGAAATACACTGCTAAGGGGAGCAGCGGGCATGGCAGGAGAGGACTGTTGTGCCATGTGGGACCCTAGCCAGAGGCCGGGATCCAACCGGTGCTCCAGAGGCTACGAGCAGTTCGCAGCCCAGCACTCAATGGCTATGCCACCAGGGGAGGCCCTGATTATTTTTTTATATTTATTTTATTTATTTATGCATATAAGAACTGGGGTGCAGGACAGAGATGTGTGGGTAAGAGTTCACCAGAGGCAGAATAGGAAACAGAACAGGCAAATCACTGAAATACACTGCTGAGGGGAGCAGCCAATGAAACAGAAGAGGTCTGCTGTGCCATGTGGGTTCGCTCTCTCTATTGAACTCAGGCCACAGTGGCTGGAGATAGCTGGATAGTGCTGAGACTTTAACCCCTGTGCCGCCAAGGAGGCATGATGTGTAATTCTTTTAATGCAATGTTGAATTTGGTTTGCTAAAATTTTATGAAAGAGTTTTGCAACTATGTTTATTAGGGAAATTGTTCTGTATATTTTATGTGTGTATGGTATGTTTTTCTGATTTCGGTATCAGGATGATGTCCTAATAAAATGTGCCTGAAAATATTCTCTTGTTTGGAAGGTCATTTATTTTTTAATTTATTCATTTTTTTAAAAAGATTTATTTATTTATTTATACAAGCATTGGGTACAGTCAGAAGCATGGGAGGTGAAAGAATTCACCAGAGCCAGAGTGGGGAACAGAACAGGCAGACTGACGAAACACACTGCTGAGGGGAGCAGGGGCCATGCAGGAAAGATCTGCGTGGTATGTGGGACCCTCACAGGTGGCTGGGGATCGAACCGGCGCTGCAGAGGCTGCAGGCAGCTTCGCAGCCAAGCACTCAACCGCTGCGCCACCAGGGGAGGCTCAGGAAGGTCATTTATTTTTGAGAAAACTTGTCGATCTCTTCTTGGTTATTCAACTTAACAGCATGTAAATGTTCATAGCAATCTGTTATGAGCCTCTGAATTGGAGCTGTTTCTTGTTTCTTCTCTTTCATTTCTGATTTATTTTATTTGCATTTTCTCCCTGTTTTTTTCTTTGTGAGCCTAGCTGTGGGTTTTTCTATTTTGCTTATTTCTTTGAAGAACCAGCTTTTGCTTCCCTTGATCTTTTGGACTGTCTTTTTTAATTTCTACTTCATTTATTTTGAGCCTCATTCCCATGTCTTTGGTCCATTTGAGTTAATTTTTGAGGATGATGTACAGTGATGGTGTAATTTTATTCTTTTATGTGTAGTGCCAAGTTTTCCTAACACCATTTGTTGAAGAGACTCTCCTTTTCCAGTGCATAGTCTTGGCTCTCTTGCCATAGATTAACTGTAATTATCTTCTTGTCCATGGTTTCTACCTAAAAGTTCACAAACAGTCTACTTGGTGCTCCCTTCTAAGTTACTCTGTTTTTCTCTTGATTTTTAATATATTCTGTTCTTTTCATTGGTTTTTGCCATTTTTATTACAATGATCTTGACGTATGTATGTGTGGAATTAATTTATTTTGGAACTTTTGGGAACATTTGCATTAGGGTGCTTTCCAAATTGAGCTGTTTCTCACTGATTATTTCTTTAAATGAATTTTCTATGTCTTTTTCTTTCTCTTCTCCTTTTGGGACCCCAATGATACAGATGTTTTATTTCTTTGATTATCCCAAAGAGAAACACCATTTTCTTTTTAAATTCTCTTTGCTGTGACAGTTGTATGTTCATAAATTTCCACATTGTTTTTGAGCACTCTAATTCTCTCCATTGCTTATGTTTACGTGCTGTTGAGAACTTCCATTATATATATATATATATATATATTTTTAAGATTTATTTATGTATTTATACAAGCCCTGGGTACAGTCAGAAGCACGGGAGAGTGAGAGAATTCACCAGAGCCAGAGTGGGGAACAGAACAGACAGACTGACCAAATACACTGCTGAGGGGAGCAGTGGGTGCAGCAGGAGAGGTCTGTCGTGCCATGTGGGACCCTCGCTGGCGGCTGGGGATACAACCGGCACTGCAGAAGGTGCAAGCAGCTCTACAGCCCAGTGCCAATGGCTGCGCCACCAGGGGAGGCCCTCATTATATTTTTTAATTTGGTTATGGTATCTTTTAGATCTAGTAGGTCTAATTATAACAGTTCTCATATTTTCTCAGTTTTATTGTATTCCTGTTTTACATGGTCCATTATTATTTTTTAAAACCCCACCCTTAACATCTCTTCAGACATACTCTGCAGTTTTTCTGGAGTGAGACTTGTTTTGATTTTTTTCTGTTTAGTTTTGTTCCAGCATTATTTTCTGGTTCCCACATTTAGTTTTTATAGGTTGTAGTAGTTCAACCACCTGCACCACCAGGGGAGGCCCAACTTTCTAAGTATTTTTAAAAATCATATATTGTGGGAAAATTTTAGGTGAGTTTATTTAAATGTATGCATTGTATTAATCAATTATTACCAAAGTAATGCTGCATAACTACTCCTAAACTTCATGACTTACAACATAAGATTATTCTCGTGCTCAAATTTATGTATTTAACTGCAGTTTTACCTACTGTAGAATAATCGCACAGCTCTTCTGCTGGCTGTTTTGGGGGATTATATCTGCTGTATGTGCCTTTATCTATTCTTATAGCAATGACTGCTCAGAACACATTTTTGTGTCAGAGAGCAGTAATCCAAAAGCCAAACTCAAGAGCAAATATATTTATTGGCTTCTATGTATATGACCTGCTAAAATTCCACTGGCCACAGTTAGTTACGTAGCCAAACCCAGAGTAGATGGGAAAGGAAATTTCATCACATCCATGGAAAGGTAAAGAAGGGTATAAGTAGTGAGAAATTATTGAATAATGATCCAAACTATCTTGTGTGTTTTAATATTTAAGATACATAATAAATAAGATTGAAAGAATCCTTTCTATAAAACCACATGCAAATATACTGTCACTTCTTCCTTTCATCTGAAATGGTTAAGTGTAAATTTGCCAATGTCCTTACCTGAATACCTGAGATTAACTTTTAGTTTTTTTTTTTAAAGATATATTTATGCATAGAAGAACTGGGTTGTAAGCCAGAGGAGTTGCCGGGGGTGGTGAGAAAATTTGCCAGAGACAGAGTGGGAACAGAACAGGCAGATCTACTGAAATACACTGCTGAGGGGACCAGTGTGTGAGTCAGGAGAGGTCTGCTGCACCATGTGGGTTGCTCTCTGGCTGGCCAGGGATGGAACTCATGCTGCAGTGGCTGGTTGTAGCTTGATAGCACTGTCTTTAACCCCTGTGCCACCAGGGAGGCCCTTAACTTTTAGTTTTGAAGCATTTATTCACTTCCTTTTTTAATTTTATGTATGTATATATTTATATAGAATCAATAGAGTCCAATCATTATATTTTTCTCTTAGTTTTCTTTTAAGAATAACAGTATTTTTAACAGAAGAGAAGAAATGGAAGAATGGATGCTCTGCTGAACTGTCTGCTGAACCAGGGCAGAAATCACATCCATCTCTTTTCACTGTTTTCTCAGCATCTAACACAGCACTTTTTACAGAAGCCTCTCAATAAATATTCAACTATCT
This sequence comes from Talpa occidentalis, assembly GCF_014898055.3. NCBI lineage: Eukaryota > Metazoa > Chordata > Mammalia > Eulipotyphla > Talpidae > Talpa > Talpa occidentalis. The sequence goes on from NW_023604972.1 coordinate 67,197,487, forward strand.
AATTACAACTTGCAAGAGGATCAGATACTCTTCTGTCTTGCATTTATATATATAGCCCCTAAGAACACACATAATATTTTTATTGTAGTAAAATATATGAAATATAAAATTCAACCATTTTAATATATTCAAGTCAGTGGCATTAAGTACATTCATAATGTGCAACCATCACCTCTATCTAGTTTCAAGACTAATTCGCTATCTTGAAACAAATTTCTTTTCATCATTAAGCGTTTACTTTACATTCCTCTTTCTCAAAGCCTTGGCAGCCACTAATCTGACTTCTGTTCCTATAGATTTGCATATTACATTTCATACAAATGGAATCATGCAATATGTAACATTTGGTGTCTAGCTTATTTCACTTAATATAATGTTTTCAAAGTGTATCTGTGGTATGTAGCATGCCAGGTCCTCACTCCCTTTTCATGGCTGAATAAATCTTTGGTATGGATAGAGACTATTTTATTTATACATTGATCAGGTGATGGGCAATTAGGCAAACAATATTTTATATACCTGCTAACTGATTTTAGATGTCATACAAGTTCTAATAAATCAACAATCTCAGAGGTTTTGCTTCTTTTCCTCTGTAAAATTTATCAGTGGAGATGGGCTCTTTTTCAGAACTTAGTTGGAAAGGGACTAAGAGAAAAATAATGTTAACACTGAACTTTTGTAGCATGATAAAACTGTGATGTGATTTTAAAAAGACTCTAATCTAGATTACTATGATCAGATATTGCTGTCACTTGACAATGTGATAGGAAACCTGAATCTGTAGCTGTTTCCTTTTAATTGTGACTTAATATTGCATCTTTTAGTCTTTTGCTGTGACACATGGCTTAATTTTCCATTTTATAAAATAGTAACATTCAAGTGGCACTTTTTCATATTTCCCCATGATTTCTTTGCCAGTTGTATATGTGCTTTCCAGTTTCTTCCTATTCTCCCAAAAATATTTTAAAATCCAGATCATATGAGATTCTAAATTAAGATTTAAAAAATGTTTTCCCCCTGAAGGTTTATTACCCAATTAAAATAAAAAAGGAGTGTATGGCTATTTCAAAATCCATAGAATACAAGAGGAGTGATTCGGAATTAATTTAAAAACTTGGGGAAATAAGATAGATGAGTAAAATGAAAGGAATTGACATTCTGTAACCTGGATAAATGAAGGCTGAAATCTTTAATACATGAAGGACTATTATATAGAGGAGGATGGATGGCTTTTCCCTGACTTCCATGAGAATAGAATAAGAGGAAATGGATTTAAACAGGCAAGATTTAGATTAGAAGTAAAAAGCTTTCTAACTTTACGGAATGTAAAGCATTTTACTGAGTGTCTTTGCTAAGATCCAAAAGGTATTTAAGGAAAATAAAGTGGAAGTGAATAATTGTTTTTTTTTTTTGTTAACATTTATTATTAAGGGCTGCTCCCAAATACTCTTCCTTGTGAATATTAAGATAATGATAGACAACTACCTGTTTTGGATGGTCTCAGCCCCTGAAGAAAATAAGGGCAACAGACTGTCGTGTTTCTTCCTCTTATAAAGGTGTCTAGCATGCTGTTTTCCAGGCAGGGTCCCTTATTGAATGTAGTTAAATAAATGAGACTCTCTTTTTGAAGATAAGAAGACCAAAGTTGTATAGTACTATCCACCTTAAGGTCAAGAAACTAGCTGCTGTCAGGATAATATTCAGTTATTTAAGATTAAGTGTAGATTTGCAGAAAAAATAGATTTGTACCTATTTTGTGCAAAGTGATGAACATCCTGGAACTGGTCTCAGACACAAACTCTCCCTAATAGCATCCTTGTTGTCTAGACTGTTTGTGGATCCACAATTTAGCAATCTCTGGTGAACTGATAAAATCAGTGACCTGGTTCTAGTGAGCAATGTACAATCAATGCTGAGCCATTTCTTCAAAAAGTATTTCAAAATAATGTATTCAGTAATTATATGTGAGTGTCTATAGCACCTGAAGCACTCTTCTAAGTCCTGATGGGTTAAACTTTATGAATTAAAGTTAAATGACAGGAAGGAAGTAGTAGACAGGAAAAAAACAAGAGCAGATTTGTGTTTTCTCTGAAGGTACAGGGTGCAGGCACATAAATTCTACATTTACCCTCTCCCTGGCTATTTTCTCCTTTTTTCACCCAACCTGACAAACTGAGCAACTTTTCTCACTCTTCTTCCATGAACTTCTTCCAGGATATGCATGTCAATTCCTAGACAGACTTATACATTTTCATTCTCTTGACTTTTCAGACATGAGGATTTCTAGGGTTCTGAATGGAGAATAGTTAAAATGGCATTGGAAGTCTTTTTTAAAAAAAATAATTTATTTATACAAGCACTGGGTACAGTCAGAAGCGCGGGAGGGTGAGAGAATTCACCAGAGCCAGAGCGTGGAGCAGAGCAGGCAGAAGAACCGAAGTACACTGCTGAGGGAAGCAGCCGGCGGCAGGAGAGGTCTGCGCGCCATGTGGGACCCTCCTCCGGTGGCCAGGGAGCAGCCCCGGATCGAACCAGTGCTGCAGAGGCTGCGGGCAGCTTTTCAAGCCAGCGCTCAACCGCTGCGCCACCAGGGAGGCCCAGCATTGGAAGTCTTGCTAAGGAGATGTATGGTGGGCACGTGGGTCTGACACTGGTGTCTGGGACTAAATTTGAGGTGGTATGTCTAGAATCTTATTTTAACTTATAGGAAATGAATGAAGAGAAAATGATTAAAACATACCATGGGATGAGTAAAACTGTCCAGCAATAATGAGAGTAGGCATTGAAAATTAAGAGATTAAAAAATTAAGCATACGGGTTGTGAAATCTTTTTCTTGTGATGAGCAATTTTAAGATTTATTCACTTAGCTACTTTCAAATATGCCATTCAGTAATTTTTTAAAGATTTATTTATATATGCATACAAGAACTGGGATACAGGCCAGAGGTGCAGGGTGTGAGAGGATTCACCAGAGAGAGAGTGGGGAGCAGAACAGGCAAACTGACTGAAATACGCTGCTGAGGGGACCAGCGGGCAAGACCAGAGAGTTCTGCTGTGCCATGTGGGTTTCTCTCTGGCCAGCTGGGGATGGAACTCGTGCTGAAGAGGCTGTGGACAGCCTCACAGTGCGGTGCTTAACCCCTTGTGCCACCAGGGAGGCCCTCCATTCAGTATTTTTAATAATATTTATAAAAGCAATTATTGCAACTAAGTATGGTGATAGAATTAATGTGGTGATCATTTTGCAATGTATGCAAATATTGAATCATGTGCACCTCAAAAAATATATTGCTCTATGTCAATTAAATGCAATAAAATACTAGTTATAATAACTTTATAATTTGTCAATTATACATAATATCAATATAACACAATAATTAAATAGGTTGGATTATCTGTGTATGATTTAATGTCATTTCAGTCTAAAAGCACTTAGCTCAGCTTTCAAATCTTCTTCCTTTTGTGGCATGCTTATCTGTTCAGGGTATATAAATAATAGGAAGAGCTATAGCAAGTTTTATAAAATTATAGTGGCTAAATTTTATTTCTATTGAAATAGAAGATTTCAATGATGTTGAAATCTGCTAGTTGGCATTTTGTTTTACTTACTTTCCCTTAATAAAACAGACTTGTTTCTAGGGGTAACTGGTCTTGTCATATCAATAAAGTTTTCCTAAAGTTAAAAATAATTTTTAATTGCGCCATTATTTGGATACCCTCACCACCACAGTGCACTCACTACAAAATTACCCATATTCTACCACCAAAGCCCATGTGTTTCCTTCCCTCTTTATTTTTACCCCCTCCCATCTCCTCTTCCACATGGTGGTTCAGTTCTGTGGTCAGTTATCAAGGGTTAGTTCTTAAGGTTTTCTTTATCTGACTCTTGGTTTAGTTACTTTAACTCCACATACTAATGACACCATCCAGTATTTATCTTTCTCCTCCTGACTTTTTTCACTTTTTTTGCTTTTTTCACTGAGTAATGTTCCAGTGTGTGTAAAAACCACATCTTTTTGATCATCTGTTTTGTGGTGCTTAGGATATATCCATTATATAGTTATAGAAAATACAGTGCAATAAACACTGGAGTGCAAACATCCTTTATTATTAGTTTTTTTTTTTTTCACTTTTTGGGTAGATGCCTCATAATGGAATTACTGGGTTGAATAGCAGATTCATATTTAATATTTTGAGACACCTCCACACTGCTTTCCATAACTGATGTACCAGTTTGCAATCCCAACAGCCATTTAGGAGGGGTCCCTTTTCTCCACGGCTTTGTCATCACTTGTTGTATCTGGTCTTTTTTGATCAACAGGGGCCATTGTCATGGGGGTAAAATGACATCTCATTGTGGTCTTGAATTGCATGGGGAACATATTTTCATGTGTGTCTGTCGGGAGTCTGAATGTCTTCTTGGGAGAAGTGTCTGTTTAGCTCTTATTCCCGTTTTTTGATTGTGTTACTTGTTTTGTTTTCGTAGAGATTCATGTTTCTATGTAATCTTTGATATCATATCTTTGTCAGAAGTGTGCAAATACTCTCCCATTCAGTAAGATGACTTTTCATTTTGGTGATGTTTTCTTCTGCTGTACAGAAGCATTTTAATTTGATGTAGTCACAGTTGTATATGTTCTTTTGTTTTCCTTACTCTTGGGAATGAATTTCTAAAGATATCAATAAAGCTTATGTCATCAAATATTGTTTATGTTTCCTTCTGTTTTTCATGGTTTCATGTTTTACATCTGAGTATTTGATCCAATTTTCAGTGATTTTTGTGTATGGTATGAAATAGTGGTCTACTTTCATTCTTTTGCATGCAGCTGTCCACTTTTCCCAGCACCATTTATTGAAGGGGTTTTCCTGGTTTTAGTGTATGTTCATGGCTCCTTTGTGATAGATTGACTGTCCATATAGGTGTGGATTTATTTCTGGGGTCTTAATTCTATTGCATTATCTATGTGTCTATTTTTGTTTCAGTTGCAGCTGTTTATGGCTTTAAAATATAATGTAAGGTCTGGAAGTGTGATACCTCTATTATCTTCTAATGTCAAGATTACTTTTGCTATTCAGGCACTTTTGTGATTTCATATGAATTTCAGCAGTGTTTGCACCAATTTGTTTTTCAATTCCATTGATATTTTTATTGAAATTGAATTGAGTCTTCATATAATGCTTTGGGAAGGATAGACATTTGGACAATATTGATTCTTCCAATCCATGAGCAGGGAATAATTTCCTTCTCTTTGTGTTTCCTTCTACTCCTTTCAACAATGTCTTATAGTTTTCTTTGTATAGATCTTTTACCTCCTTTGTTAGGTATACTCATAGGTATTTATTTATTTATTTATTTATTTATCTATTTATTTATTTGATTTTAAGTGGGGTTACCATTTATTTTTAAGCACTTTTAAAATTTCTGCCTCTTCTATATCATTGATTGGAAAAAGACAATTGATTCATGTGTGTTGGTGTTATGCCCTGCACTTTGCTGAAATGATTGAATCAGTTAGAACCTTGAGGGTTATCTATGTCATCTGCAAATAATTATAACTTTCTCATTCTTTTATATGTTTTCTTTTTCAATGTTTTGGAAGAGACTAAGCAAGATAGGCATTATTTTATCTTTGAAAGTTTGGTAGAATTCACTTGTGAAACTATCTGATACAAACCCTTGGGTTATTTTTGGAGAGTTTTGATTATTGCTTGTGATTTGTTTGTTCAGGATTTCTATTTCTTCTCTATTTAGCCTTTGATTATTGTATAGTTTTAAGATTTGTCCATCTCATCTAGGTTATTGAATTTTTTAGTAGTCTCTAAATATCCTCTGAATTTCTGCAGCATGTGTTGTGATATCTCCTCTCTGTTTTGATCCTATTTGAGATTTCTCCTTCATTTTATTGAGTGATAATCCATGATAGAGGTTTATCTATTTTATTTATTTTTTCAAACAGCTTCTGGCTTCATTGATCATTTCAACTACCCTTTTAATTTCTACGTCATTTACTTTGGCTTTTTTTTTATTTCTGTTATTCTATTGACATTTGGATTTATTTGTTCTTTTCCCTCAGTTCCTTAAGTTGGGAGGTTACTCATCTGAGCTTTTTCTTGTTTCTTGATGTAGCCCTGTATTTCTCTATATTTACCTCTTAGTACTGCTTTTGTGCATTGCATAAATTTTGAATAGTTGTGATCTTGTTCTCATTTGTGTCAAGGTATTTTTTTTTAATTTTCTTTGACTTTTTTTTATTAACCAAGTGGTCTTTCAGCAGTGTATTGTTTAGTCTCCATGTATTAGAAGATTTCCCTGATCTAGAGTGGTCTTTCAGCAGTGTGTTGTTTAGTCTCCATGTATGAGAAGATTTCCCTGCTCTAGAGGAAATAGCAGAAAGTACTGTGATGATGGTTCATGGGTGCTGTGGTGGTGGGAGATCTCTGTGGACTACACCTGAAGGGAGAATCCAAATATTATACAAAAATGAACAATGATGTAAGAAAGTAAATAAATATATTTAGAAATGGAAAGTAATTTAAAGATTCCACTACTTTCCTTTGATAATTGATAGTTTGATAATTTGAGATCTCAGAAGATGCTAAGTATGATTTCAATCTTCATAAATTTGTTAATATTCATTGTGTGTCCCAGAATTGGTTTATTCTGGAGAAATTTCCATGTGCACCTGAAAAAATATGTATTCTTCTTTTGGGTGATGCAATGCCTTTTACATACCTATGAGGTCTGTGAGTTCTAATTTTCTAAATAATGCTATTGTTCTGCTGTTTATTTTCTGTTTTTTTTTTTTTAAGATTTATTTATTCATGCATACAAGAACCGGAGTACAGGCCAGATGCACGGGAGAGTGAGAGAATTCACCAGAGACAGAGTGGGGAACAGAACAGGCAGACTGACTGAAATACACTGCTGAGGGCAGCAGCGGGGACGACAGGAGAGGTCTGCCATGCCATGTAGGATTCTCGTGGTGGCCTGGATCGAACCGGCACTGCAGAGGCTGCAGACAGCTTCACAGCACTGTGCTCAATGGCCTGCTCTACAGGGGAGGCCCTTGCTGTTTATTTTCTGCTGTTGATCTGTTCATTGGTGGGAGTTGGTTGATAAAGTCTCCTACCACAAAAGTATTTTATTTATCCAAATGTTTCTTTTTTTTTAAAGATTTATTTATTTATGCATTCAAGAAATGGGGTACAGGCCAGAGGTGTGTGTGTGGGGGGGGGTGTGAGAGGATTCACCAGAGACAGAGTGGAGAACAGAACAGGCAGATCGACTGAAATACACTTCTGAGGGGAGCAGCAGGTGAGTCAGGAGAGGTCTGCTACACCATGTGGGTAGCTCCCTGGCCAGGGATCAAACTCGTGCTGCAGTGGCTGTGGATAGCTTTATAGGATGCATCTTAACCCCTTGCACCAAGAGGGAGGCCCACCCAATGTTTCTTTTTAACATTGATTGTAGTTGTTTAATGTATGTTGGTTCTCTTTCATTTGGTGCACATATGAGCATGAAAGTATTGTCTTATTGATACATTGTTTGCTTAATCATGTGAAAAATGTGTAGTGTTCCTCCCTGTCTCTTATTTACATTTTGGACTGGAGATCTATTTTGTATGATATATGTATGGCTGGCCCTGACTTATCTAGAGTCCTACTCAGTTATAGGATTGTTTTCTACCCCTTACTTAAAAAAATATTAATTTTATTTTTTAAAATTTATTTTTAATGCTATTTTCTTTTTACATCATTAATCATTTTTAAACAATATTTGCTACCCCCACCCCCCCAGGTTTAGTCCCCATATAATTTCCTTCCACCATGCACCCATGTACCATCATCTCAGTCCCCTGTGCTCCGCCCTCCCTCCCTCTGACCCCTCTCCCTCCTCCGCTGCTGCAGCATGTCTTTGATTTATAATTGTCCATTTTTGCTTTGTTGTGTTTTGTACCTTTTTTTTTTTACAGTGATGTCTTATTTTGTTCCCATATTCCTGTTGTAAGTGAAACCATCTGATATTTTTCTTTTTCCTTCTGACTTATTTCACTGAGCATAATTCCTTCTAGCTCCATCCATATTGCTGTGAATGACATGAGTTTATCTTTTTTGATTGCTGAATAATATTCCATTATGTATATATAAAACATCTTTTGATCTAGTCATCTATTTTTGGGCCTTTGTACTATTTCCAGGTTTTACCTATTGTAAATAGTGCTGCAATAAACATAGGGTTGCAGGTGTTCTTTTGAATCAATGTTTTTGTGTCATTTGGGTAGATCCTTAGGAGTGGAATTGCAGGGTCATTTGGTAATTCCATTTTTAGCAGACTGAGGAAACTCTAGACAGCTTTCCATAGTGGTTGGAGCAGTTTGCACTCCTACCAGCAATGTAGGAGGGTTCCTTTTTCACCACATCCTCGCCAACATTTGTTGTTGCTTGTTTTTTTGATATGTGCCATTCTTACTGGTGTAAGGTGGTATCTCAGTGTGGTTTTGATTTGCATTTCCCTGATTATAAGGGATGTTGAACATTTTTTCATATGCTTGTTGGCCATTTTCACTTCCTCTTTGCAGATACGTCTTTTAAGTTCTTCTGTCCATTTCTTGACTGCATTGTTTATTTTGTTTTTGTTAAGCCATGTGAGTTCTTTGTATTTCTTTGTGATCAGTCCCTTACCAGTTGATTGCAGTGCAAAGATTAAATTCATATGGAACCACAGAAAACCATGAATAGCCAAGCCCTACTGATGAAAACAAAGGAGAAAGGAGGTATCACACTCCAAACTTCAAGCTATACTACAAAGCCATAATAATTAAAACAGTTTGGTATTGGAACAAAAACAGACACACAGACAAATGGAACTAAATAGAGAGCCCAGATATAAAACCACACTTACATGGACAACTAATCTTTGACAAAGGAGCAAAGAATATGAAATGGAACATGGACAGTTTGTTCAATCAATGGTGCTGAGAAAACTGGACCTCGGCATATGAAAAAAATGAAACTAGACCACTACCTCTCACTGTGCACAAAAATAAACTTAAAATGGATAAAAGAACTGGACATAAGACTTGAAACCATAAAATATATAGATGAAAATATAGGTAAAACACTGCAAGACATACATCTCAGAAACATTTTTAAAGACTCATCATCCAAAATAGTGATAGTGAAGGCAAAGATAAATACCTGGGATTACATCAAACTGAAAAGCTTCTGTACAGTAAAAGAGACATTAACCAAAACAGAGAGACACCCTACTGACTGGGAAAAATCTACACCTTACTTTGAGGCTATCTTTGTCCTTAGAGTTTAGGTGTATCTCCTAGAGTGAGCAGAAGTTTGGTTAATCAGTCCTGATTCAACTAGATACTCTGTCTTTGGATTGGTGAGTTCATTCCATTTACATTTAAAGTGATTACTGATATGTAATAGTCCATTGCTGCCATTTATTCTTAGCTTTTGTTGGTCAGTCTATTTCCTTATTCTGTTTGTGTATGTTCCTCTCTTTGATATAGGTGGTAAGCATCTTTCAATATTTCTTGGAGGGGTGGTTTAATATTCGCAAACTGTCCTGACCTGTGGGATTCGAGAGGCACGGAAGAGGGGGTGGGGATGAAATGAGAGGCTGACACACTGGATGAGAAGCTGCAAAACGGGGATCTTTATTTCCTCTAGCACATGCCTTATATACCCTGTGCTGCGCCTGCGCTTTGCCTGTGTCTCATGTTCAGGCTGCATGCTTCTTTTTGGTTGGTACTTTCCCTGCATGCCTGGCTCGTGCACATATCGTGCTGTACACATGCGTTCCTCCCATTGGCTGCTTTGTCCCATTGGCTGCTTGCTTAATGATATGCATTCTTACTGCGCCACAGCTCGCCGCGGCCCCAGATAGCAAACTTCTTGAATTGCTCTATGTCTGAAATGACCTTTATTCCTCCCTCATATGTGAAGGAGAATCTTGCATGATAGGGTATTCTTGGCTGGCAGTTTTTATCCTTAATTATTTATAACACATCATTCTATTCTCTCCTTGCTCATTGTGTTTCTTCAGAGAAGCCTGATGTTAACCTTACTGTCATAACTTTTATAGGTTATCTGCTTCTTCTCCTTTGCCAGCATCATTATTCTTTCTTTGTCCTGAGCTCTATATGTCTCTACTATATGTCTTGGTGTTGATCTTGCTTAATTTGGATATGCAGATACAAATCCTGGATTTGTACATTTGTTCCCTTCTCTCTGTTCAGGAGTTATCCTCCATTATTCCTTTAAATCCATTTTCTCTCCCTTTCTCTCTGTCTTCTACTTCTACTATTTCCATTATTGTTATATTGTTTTTTTTTTTTCCCAGAGAGTCAGGTTATTCTTGGAGCATTTCTTTATTTTTAAACTTCATTATCTCTTTCTTTCTCTTCCTGGGTTCTTTGTGCATCTGCATCTCAGTTACACTGATTTGTTTCTTCACATGATTTACTCTACTTCTATGACGTTCTCCTGAAGTTTCCATCTCCTGTATTTCTCTTTTAAAATCCTGAAACTCCAAGTTTATCCCATTCACAGCTTCAATTTCTCTCTTTAGTCCAATCATTTTATTTTTAAGGATATTCATTTGTTTTTCTGAATCTTTTTCCATTTCTTTAAATTTCTTTTTTTTTCTTTTTTTTTTTTTAAGATTTATTTATTTATTTATACAATATTCAGAGCACAGGCCAGATTCGCAGGAGGGTGAGAGGACTCACCAAAGACAGAGCAGGGAACGGAACAGGCAGACCGACGAAATACACTGCTGACGGAGTGGCGGGCGAGAGGTCTGCCATGCCATGTGGGACCCTCGCTGGCTGGCCTGCCGGGATATAACCAGCACTGCAGAGGCTGCAGACAGCTTCCCAGCACTGCGCTCAACCACCTGCGCCTCCAGGGGAGGCGATCTTCAAATTTCTTATGCAGCAATTCTGAACTCTGTATCTGATAAACATAGCTTAGCTTCCATGTCTATGAATTTGGGTTCTGGAGATTCATTTTCTCTCAACATTGTACTGTTCCCTTGAGGACACATGTTGCTGTTTGTTGGGCTTTTCCTTATCCCCGTCATTAGTTTTGGAATCCAGATGCTGTATTGAGGGGTTTCCTCTGAGTATGGCTCCTTCCATTTCACTGGTCAAGTTATATGGGTGAGGGCCTCCCTGGTGGTTCAGGCGGTTGAACATCACCCTGTGAAGCTGTCCACAGCCTCTGCAGCATGGGTTCGATCCCCGCTGGCTGGCGAGAATCCCACATGCGGAGGCAGATTTCTCCTGTTTCGCCCGCTACTCCCCTCAGCTATGTATTTTGTCAGTCTGCCTGTTCTGCTTCCCACCTTTTCTCTGGTGAATCCTCTCACCCTCCCATGCATCTGGCATGTACCCCTGCCAGGGGTATAAAAATAAATAAGTCTATAAAATATAAATAAATAAATGTATAAAATAAATAAATCTTTAAAAAAATTATATGGGTGAACAGCTGGCAGGGTCTCATGGAGGTAAAGAGGCCTCTGGTTATTCTGCTACCCTCCCTAACATGGGTCCAGAGTCCCACCAGCAACCTGTGTGGGCAGTGGTGGGGTCTCATGTGAGGTTGCAAGGCCTCTGCATTTCAGGGCAGGTGCTTACAGGGTCATATAGATGGTTGTGAGAGCTCTGCCAGTCCAGGGGGGCCATAGTGGGGTCCTGGGATGGTCACAAGTCCTTTGCAGGTCTGAGGAGGTACTGGTTTGGTTTCATTGAAAGTTATGAGGCCTCTGCTGATCCAGGGTCTGATGTGTTGCCTTATGAGGCAGTAGCATTGTGAGCAGCATGGGACAAAGGAAAGACAACTCAAAGTCCAAGTAGAGAGTGGCCTAGAGGTGTTCACACCTAAAAAAGTACAGCCCAGATCTATGGGCACTCACATATTAACTTAGAACCAGCTTCAGAGAAGATGGGCAAGTAGGTGGAGGAATATACATGGATGGTTTTGCATTATTGGGTTTATGTCATTATCTGGTGCAATCTTGGAAGGGGTGACAGATGGGTATTGCTTGGGGGGCTCCATAGTTCCTGCTAATCAAAGCATACTATCTCTAGTCCCTATTCTTACCTAACTTTCTGCTAATTGGTGCACTGGTGGTGTCTTGTGTGAGGTTGTGTGCTCTCTTCCAATCTAGGCAGGTGCTGATGGTGTCTCAAGAGAGTCATGAGTCCTTTGCTGCTATAGGCAGGCACTGAAACTGTCTCACAGGAGATTACAAAGCCTCTGGCTGCTCTGGCAACCTCCCCAATGTGGGTCCTGGATATCACAAATCTGGCAGGTGTTGGTAGAGTCTCTCAGGAGGTCAGAATTTCTCTCCCACTCTGGGTAATACCACATGGAAGGTCACACGGTTTCTGCTGATCCAGGCAAGCTGGATATGAAAAAATTAACCAGACTTTTAATTTAGGCAATTTCAGGATTTCTAGAATCCATTTCGTTTTTTTTTTTTTTTTTTTCTCCTAACAAAAACTGTGCAGTGGGCCTCCCTGGTGGCGCAAGGAGTTAAGATGCAACCTATGAAGCCCTCCACAGCCTCTGTAGCATGAGTTCAATCCCCCGGCCAGCCAGGGACCAACCCACATGGCGCAGCAGACCTCTCCTGACTTGCCTACTGCTCCCCTCAGCAGTGTACTTAGGTCAATCTGCCTGTTCTGTTCCCCACTCTGTCTCTGGTGAATCCTCTCACCCCCTACACCTCTGGCCTGTACCCTGGCTCTTGTACGCATAAATAAATAACTCTTTTAAAAAAAGCTGTGCAGAGAATATTGGATTTTCTGTTCATCAGATATTATGCTTAAGCATTACATTTTTAAAATAAGATTTTGTTACTAGATAATCAAAAATTTTTCTTTGGCTATCCTTCCCCTTGTTCAGGCACTACTTTTAAGCTTATCAGTGTTATGTAATGGCTTTGATATTAATGTTGAAAACTTAATGCAGGAATTAAGGGATCAAGTCAGACAAAACTTGGGAGTAAATTTTTTTTTTTTTTTTTTGCTTGGTTTGTACATGTATTCCTTCTCTAGATTTGGGAAGTTGGGAAGTTTTCCTGCATTATAGCTTTTAAATACATTTTCCTGTTCCTTTTTCTCTCTTTCCTTTCTGGTATTACCAATATTCTTATGTTATTTCTCATGGAATCAAATAATTCTCAGGGTGTTTCTTCATTATTTTAAACTTCATTTCTCTTTCCTACTCCACCAGGGTTCTTTGCACATCTCCATCTTCAGTTATACTAACTCATTCTTCCACTTGTTCTAGTCAACTTCCATAACTTTATCCTAATTTTTTAATCTCCTGTGTTTCCATTTTGAAATACTGAAATTCCATTTTTTCTTATTTAGAACTTCATTTTATGCCTTCATTTCATTGATTTTCTTTCTTTTTTTTTTCTCTTTTTTATTTTTGGTCCAACTCTTTTTTTTTTTTTTTTAGTTTTCATTCTTTGTCTTTATTTTTTTATTTTAACATTTATCATTTTTTAATATTTTTAGACAATATTTGCTTCCCCCCACCCTCTCAGATTGAGTCCTCATAGAATCTCCTTCCCCAAGGCACCCATGCACCATCACCACAGTCCCCTGGGCTCCTCCCTCTCTCCCTCTCACTCCTCTCTCTTCTCCTCCCCTGAAGTATGTCTCTGGTTTATAATTGTCTGATTTTGCTTTGTTGTGTTTTGTACTGTTATTATTATTATTATTTTTTTTAAATATTAAATTTTATTTTTATATTCCCCCATACAATTGCAAACGCCCCATTCTGACCCCAATCCTTCCCCTCCCGCCCCCCACCCCCCAAAAAGTGTCTCTGGTTCATAGTTTTTTGTTGATTTGTGTTATTATTATTTTTTAAAGATTTATTTATTTATTTATACAAGCACTGGGCAGTTAGAAGCAGTTAGAAGCGTGGGAGGGCAAGAGAACTCACCAGAGTCAGAGTGGAGAGCAGAGCAGGCAGACTGATGGAGTACACTGCTGAGGGGTGCAGCGGGCTGCAGGAGAGATCTGCTCTTCATATGGGACCCTCCCCGGGGGCCGGGGATCAAACTGGTGCTGCAGAGGCTGCAGGCAGCCTAGCTCCCAGCACTCTCAACTGCTGCACCACCGGCGAGGCCCTGTTATTATTTTTTTTAACACTGATGTCCTATTTAGTTCCCCTATATTCCTGTTATAAGTGAAACCATCCAATATTTTTCTTTTTCCTTCTGGCTTATTTCACTGAGCATAATTCCTTCTAGCTCCATCCACATTGCTGCGAATGGCAGGAGTTAATCTTTTTTTGATTGCTGAATAATATTCAATTGTGTATTTATACCACATTTTCTTGATCCAGTCATCTATTTTTGGGCATTTAGGTTGTTTCCAGGTTTTACCTACTGTAAGTAGTGCTGCAATAAACATAGATGTACAGGTGCTCTTTTGAATCACTGTTTTTTTGTCCTTTGGGTAGATCCCTAGGAGTGGAATTGCCAGATCATATGGTAGCTCCATTTTGAGTAGACTGAGGAACCTCCAGACAGCTTTCTATAGTGGTTGGACCAGTTTGCACTCCCACCAGTGATATAGGAGAGTTCCTTTTTCACGACATCCTCGCCAACATTTGTTGTTGCTTGTTTTTTTGATATGTGCCATTCTTACTGGTGTAAGGTGGTATCTCAGTGTGGTTTTGATTTGCATTTTCCTGATTATAAGGGATGTTGAACACTTTTTCATATGCCTGTTGGCCATTTGCGTTTCCTCTTTGGAGAAATGTCTTTTAAGTTCTTCTGCCCATTTGTTGACTGGATTATTTATTTTGTTTTTTGTTGAGTCGTGTGAGTTCTTTGTATATCTTTGTGATCAGTCCCTTATCAGTTGAATGGAGTGCAAAGATTTTTTCATAATTAGTGGGTTAATGTCTCTTTGGCTGTACAGAAACTTTTCAGTTTGATATAATCCTAGGTGTTTATCTTTGCCTTTACTATCTTTGCTTTGGATGATGAGTCTTTATAGATGTTTCTGAGATGTATGTCTTGTAGTGTTTTATCTATATTTTCTCCTATATGTTTTATGGTTTCAGGTCTTATGTCCAGTTCTTTTATCCATTTTGAGTTGATTTCAGTGCACGGTGAGAGGTAGTGTTCTAGTTTCATTTTTTTCATGTGGTGGTCCAGTTTCCCAGCATCATTGATTGAACAAACTGTCCTAGTTCCATTGCATGGCCTTTGCTCCTTTGTCAAAGATCAGTTGTCCATAATAGTGTCGTTTTATTTCTGGGCTCTCCATTAGGTTCCATTGGTCTGTGTGTCTGTTTTTGTTCCAATACCAAGCTGTTTTAATTATCATGGCTTTGTAGTATAGCTTGAAGTTTGGAAGTGTGATACTTCCTTTCTCCTTTGTTTTCATCAGTAGGGCTTTGGCTATTCGTGGTTTTTTGTGGTTCCATATAAATATCATCAGTATTTATTCTATTTCTTTGAAGAATGTCATTGGGAGTTTTATTGGAATAGCATTGAATCTGCATATTGCTCTTGGGAGGATGACCATTTTAATAATTTTGATTCTTCCAATCCATGAGCAGGGGATGTCTTTCCATTTCTTTGAGTCTTCAATTTCTTTTAACAGTGTTTTTTAATTTTTTTTTTTTTTTTTGTATAGGTCGTTCACTTTTTTGTTAGGTTTATTCCCAAGTATTTGATTTTTTTTTTTGGTTTCAATTATAAAAGGGATGGCTTTCTTGCTTTCTTCTTCTGATTGTTTGTGTATAGGAAGGCTACTGATTTTTGTGTGTTGATTTGGTATCCTGCTACTTTACTGAACTGGTTGATTATTTTGAGTAGTTTTTCTGTGGAGTTTTTAGGGTTCTCTATGTATATTATCATATAATCCCTATATAGATTCCTTATATGTCTTTCTCTTCTCTTATTGCCCTGGCTAGGACCTCCACTATTATAAGGAAGAGCAGTGGTGAGAGTGGACAAACTTGTCTTGTTCCTGATTTTATTTATTTATTTTTTTTAAGATTTATTTATTTATTTATACACACAAGCACTGGGTACAGTCAGAAGTGCCGGAGGGTGAGAGAATTCACCAGAACCAGAGCGGGGAGCAGAGCAGGCAGACTGAAGTACACTGCTAATGGAAGCAGTGGGCGGCAGGAGAGGTCTGCGTGCCATGTGGGACCCTTCTCTGGTGGCCGCGGAGCAGCTGGGATCGAACCAGTGCTGCAGAGGCTGCGGGCAGCTTCGCAACCCAGTGCTTAACCGCTGTGCTACCGGGGAGGCCCTTGTTCCTGATTTTAAAGGAAAGGCCTTCAGCTTTTCGCCATTGAGAATAATGTTGGCAATGGGTTTGCTGTATGTGGCTTTTATCCATTAAGGTATGTTCCTTTTATCCCGAGAATTTCAAGGGCCTTCATCATAAATGGATGTTGGACTTTGTCGAATGCTTTCTCAGCATCTATGGTTATGATCATATGGTTTTTAATTTTCTTTTTGTTGATGTGTTGGATTATACTTACCGATTTTCATATGTTGAAACATTCTTGTGCCCCTGGGATGAATCCCACTTGATTGTGGCATACTATCCCTTTGATGCATTGTTGGATTCTGTGGGCAAGGATTTGGTTGAGGATTTTTGCTTTGGTGTTCATTAGGGAGATTCGCCTGTAATTTTTTTTCTTTTGTGCTGTCTTTGTTTGGTTTTGGTGTGAGTGTAATGTTGGCTTTGTAGAACGTATTTGGTAGTATTCCTTCTTTTTCAATTTTTTGAAAGAGTTCATGTAGGATAGGCACTAATTCACTGTGACCATTTGGTAGAATTCATTTGTGAAGCCATATGGGCATGGGCTTTTGTTTTGGGGGAGTGCTTTGATTACTGCCTCAATTTCACTGCTTGCAATTTGTCTGCTTATTTGTTCTATTTCTTCTTTGTTCAGCTTTGGATGATTATATCGTTCTAGGAATTTGTCCATCTCTTCTAGGTTGTTGAATTTGTTTGCATATAAGTGTTCATAGTAATCTCTGATTGTTCTTTTGATTTCTGTTGTGATTTCTCCTCTTTCATTTGTAATCCTATTTATATGTGTTTTTTCCTGTTTTTTTCTTTGTGAGCCTGCCTAGAGGCTTGTCTATTTTGTTTATTTTTTTAAAGAACCAACTTTTGGTTTCATTGATCTTTTTGATTTTTTTTTTAATTTCCAATTTGTTTATTTCTGCTTTGATTTCAATTATTTCCTTTCTTCTGCTGGCTTCAGGGTTTTTTTGTTGTTCTTTTTCCTGCTCTTTGAGATGTGAGAGTAGGTTGTTTCCTTGAGTTCTATCTTGTTTGTTGATGTGAGCCTGTATTGCTATATATTTTCCTCTTATTACTACTTTTGCTGCATCCCATACATTCTGGAAAGTGATGTCCTCCTTGTCGTTCAACTCAAAGTATTTTTTAATTTCTTCTTTGATCTCATTAGTCCAGTGGTCTTCCAGTAGTGTGGATTTCAATCTCCATGATGTGGGAGTGTTCCTTGTTTTCTTTTCAAGATTTATTTCTAGCTTGATGCCTTTATGATTGGAGAAGATAGTTGGAATGATTTTGACCTTCATGTATCTGTTGATATTTGTCTTGTGGCCCAGTATGTGATCAATTCTGGAGAATGATCCATGCACACTTGAGAAAAATGTGTACTCCAGTTTTTTTGAGTGCAGTGTCCTGTAGATGTCTGTTAAGTCCATGAGTTCTATGTCTTTATTTAGGGCTCTAGTGTCTTTGTTTATTTTTTGTATCATTGATCTGTCCATTGGTGAGAGTGGGGTGTTGAAGTCTCCCACTCTATATGTATTTTCTTCAACGTCTGTTTTCAGAGCTGATAGTAATTGTCTAATCTAATTTGGTACCCCTTCACTTGGTGAGTATATGTTGATGAGTGTTATATCTTCCTGATGTATTGTCCCCTTGATCATAATGTAGTGTCCATCTATGTCTCTTTTTAACTTTTTTAGTTTGAAGTCTATTTCATCTGACATAAGTATGGCTGTTCTTGCCTTCTTTTTTGTCCATTTGCTTGTAGGATTATTTTCCAGCCTTTTACTTTCAGTCTATATTTATCTTTTGTGGTTAAATGTGTTTCATGGATACAGCAGAAGTTTGGATTTTGTTTTTTAATCCAGCCTGCTACTCTGTGTCTTTTTATTGATGTGTTTAATCCATTTACATTTGGAATTAATATTGATATGTTGGCATCTGTATTGCCATTTTTTTTCTGTGATTTTATTCCTGCTTTATTCTGTTCTTCTTGTTCATTCCTCTGTTGGTTTTGGCTTTAGGACTTCTTGTAGAATTTTTTGGAGTGGGGGTTTAATTGTAACGAATTTCTGGAGTTTCTGTTTGCCTGAGAAGGTCCGTATTTTTTCTTTGTAGAGGAAGGAGAGCTTTGCAGGGTAAAGTATTCTTGGTTGGCTTTTGCTGTCTTGAAGTTTGCTGACTATGTTACTCCATTCTCTTCTTGCCCATAATGTTTATTCGGAGAAGTCTGAAGTTAGCCTGATTGGTTTTCCCTTATGTTATGTTTCTTCCCCCTTCCTAGTTTCATTATTTTTTCTTTGTCTTGGACTCTTGCATGCTTTACTGTTAGGTGTCTTGCTGTTGTTTTCTTTTCATTGTGGTAATTGGGAGTTGTTCTTGCTTCTTGTATGTGTATATTCATCTCCTTTTTCATGCTTGGGAAGTTTTCTTTAATTAGCTCCTTGAATAATTTCTCAGATCCTTTGTCTCTCTCCTCACCTTCTGGAATGCCTAAAACCCTTACATTTCCTCTCTTCATGGAGTCTGATAATTGTCTAAAAGTATCCTCAAATTGTTTCATTTGCACTTCTCTCTCCTTTTCTCTGTTGGCACTTTTTATTTCTGTATCTTTGATAGTACTGATCCATTCTTCCATTTCATTGTTTCTGTTTTCATTGCTTTCTCCAAAGTTCTTTATCTCCTCTAGTAATCTTTTAATCTCCTGCATTTCTTTTCTTTCCTTTCTTAAGGTCTCAATTTAATTCTTCAGTTCAGTGATTGTTTGTCTCAAATCATTTTTTTCCTTTTCATTTTCTTTCTGCTTTTTAATGATGATCATTAATTCTCTAACTGATAGGCCAAGAAGTTCTTCCATATCATTGTTGAGCTCTGGTGACTGTATTTCTTGTTGTGGTGTGTCCTCCTGCTGGTTTGCTTTGTTATTTATACTTTTTCTTCTCCCTGTTGTTTGCTTTCTAATTAGTTCTATGTGTTGGGACGTTGTGCCACTGGTGTTGGCACGTTGTGCCACTGGTGTTGGCAGGCATCTCTTTTTGAGTGTTCCTTTAGGGGTGTTGGAAACTGTTTACCAGACTGAGACCAGCACTGGTAGTCTAAAACTCCACCAGAGTGTTGATGCTGTGTTGCTGGGCACTGTCCCTTACAGTTCCCTCTCTCTGTATTTACTCAGTTCCAACAGGGAATCAGCTAGATGGTGATTTTGTTCTGGTCACGAGGTGGCACCAGAGACCCGTACTTGCTGACTTGTGATTTTTCCCAGTGGTTCTCTGGAGAAATGGAGGGGGGTTCAAGGGAAGCACCTCAACAAGGGGCTCTTATTCAAACTAGGTGCTGTGTCTGCCCTGTGTTCACCCAGTGCTGTACCCACAGCTGTATGGGTCCCGCACCCTGAATTCTGCACTCTAGGTCTCAGTTCCAGGGCTATCAGATCCAAAACATTGGCTGTCAACCTGTGCAGTGCCCACTGCTATGGTACGTCCCACACCCCGGATCCTGCACCTGGCTCTCAGTTCCAGGATGGGGTCTTTCTCCAGGCCTTATTTCCCTCATTATTCCCGTTTGTGTGGCCCACCCTCTCTCAGAGCCTGAGGGTGTTTTGGGGATTCCTGGTTTCCAACTATCAGGATGTTGGTGATTTTTTCTGGTCGCTAGGTGGCACCAGAGATCTTTCCTAGTGTCTTTTCAGAACAGTTTTTTTCCCCTGTGGGTCCAGGGGAACAGAGTGGGAGTGGCATGGAGTGCCTCAATGGTGTGGGGTTGCTGTGTCTGCCCTGTGTCCTACCATCGTGGGGATCCCACACCCCAAATTTCATTCCCTGGGTCTCAGTTCCGAAGCCCTCAGATCCAGGACATGGCCTATAACCCAATTCAGTGTCCACAGAAATGGCACCTTTTGTATGCCGCTCCTATGTCCAGGTGCTTGGTTTCTGATTACTCAGTGAGGGACATTCACCTCAATGAGGGCTCCTGTGCATCTCTCCGCAAGTCTAGGTCGCAGGCTTGGAGACGATCGTCGCAGGCTTGGAGACAATCGGTGATCCTTTTATACTTTTTCAGTGCACTGCTTTTCTGCACTAGCTTACTGGCTGGCCTTGGGCTATTTGTAGATCTCAGCGGGAATCCTTATCGTCTTCTAATGGCTCCTGGAGCCCTTTGCTCATCTCTGCAGCATTTACCTCATGGTTCTCCACAGTTCCAGTTCACAGGGAGTAGTGCCTGAACTATTTCCTTTCCACTCACTGTCTGGCTTGATGTGTAGTTTGTTCTTGTTGGTTGTTTTTGTTTGTTTGGTTGGTTGTTTTTCCTCTTTTCTGTTGGTCGGAGAGTGCTTACTTAGTGGGTGGAGGGAGGAGGGTAGCAGGGTTCTGAGCTTTCCTCCCTTCTAGTCCTCTTTTATGGCAACTTTGTTCTTTGGGCAGTTTGTCAGAGTAGCCCATTTACCTTCTGTGTCCCAGTTCTCGCAGGGACCTGCCTCATTTCCTCCCTATTAACTTTTTTTAATGGGAGGACTTACTTGCAGCAGTTCCCTGACAGCATGTTGATCTCTCTCTTCATTAATTTTATTTCTAAGTACATTTCTTTTTAAAATAATTTTAATGGGCCTTCCTGGTAGTGCAGCGGTTGAGCACTGGGTTGTGAAGCTGCCTGCAGCCTCTGCAGCACCGGTTCAATCCCCGGCTGCTCCCCGGCCACTGGAGGAGGGTCCTACATGGCACACAGACCTCTCCTGCCACCCATTGCTCCCCTCAGCAGTGTACTTCGGTCCTTCTGAGAGCTCTGCTCCCCGCTTTGGCTCTGGTGAATTCTCTCACCCTCCCACGCTTCTGACTGTACCCAGTGCTTGTACAAATAAATAAATAAATAAATCTTTAAAAAAAAGATATTATAAAAAATAATAATAATTTTAAAGGTTTATTTATTTATTTTGTTGCATAGAAAATCTGTGGTGTAGGCCAGAGGGGTAGAGGGTGAGAGAATTCACCAGAGACAGAGTAGGGGGCAGAACAGGAAGGTCTACTGAAATACACTGCTAAGGGGAGCAGCAGGTGAAACAGGAAAGTTCTGCTGCACCATGTGAGTTAGTTCCCTGAGTGATGATTGAACTCAGGTTGCTGAGGTGGGCCATCATGGTGGTAAAGCTGAGACTTAATCCCTAGGCCATTTAAGGATGCCTTGTTTTTATTTTTTCCCTTAATTTTCTTGACATCTAATGTTTCTTTAAATTTCTTTTTCATTGAAATTCTAAACTCTGTGTCTGCATGTCTTTGAACTTGGATTCTGGAGATTTATTCTCTCTTTGTGTTGCACTACTTGCTTGATGACTCATATTGCTATTTGTTGGGCTTTTCCTTAGGCCCATTATTATCTTTAGACCCCAGCTACTGTATGTGGGATTTCCTCTGGGCCTGGCTCCTCTTCTGAACTGGTCAGGGTATAAATTGTCTGAACAAGCATTGGGGGGTCTTGCAAGAGATTGAAAGGCCTCTGGTCACTCTGGCACCTTCCATGTTACAGGTCTAGGGTCTCACTGGTTTGTGAGGGCATTGGCATTATCTCCTGGGAAGGCATGAGGCCTCTGTTGGTCTGGGCACAGGACTAGCTATGTCTGTGGTAGGTTGCAAGGTCTCTGCTCTTTGTGGGCAGGGGCTGGTGAGGTCTTATGAGAGGTTGTGAGACCTCTTAACAGTCAAACCTGGTGCTGGCATGGTCTCCCAGGAGGTCACAAGGGCTCTGAATGCTCTAACATCTTTCCTAATGTTTGTCTGGGATCTCATAATTCTTGGTGAGTGCTGGCAGGAGTTTGCTAATAAACTTACATAATTAAGGAATGAAAAAAAAATTAGTGATTCTGTTATCAGATAGGTCCTGGGCTGACCCATCTAATGCAATTTTTTTTTGCCCCTAGTCTCTATGGTCTGGGTTGAACTGTGATTCTTTTTCTATCATCAATTTAAAGTTTTTTCCTTTCCCTTGAAGGAATTATCCCAGATTTTTGGCAGCTTTGATGAGTTGCAGTAGAACCAAAGATCTTTGTGTATTCAAAGACTTAATTGTAAACATTGTGACAAACATTGGCAAACTGGGATTTGGCAGAGTTTATACGATGTCATAAAAATAATTCCCTTTTTTTAAAAAAGAGGTTTCCAAGATTTTCTCCGGTAAGTGTGGCTTTTATCTGAGTTTATGAGAATATTTAATAAGACTTCAGAACCAGGATATTATATTTGATATTATATTTATGCAGGCTGACCTGGATTACTGGCCTTCATGAATAGAATACAAACTGCTTAAACAGCACTCCATTTTTCCAGGTCAATGCTTTGCCTTTCCTTCCATTTACTCTTTCTTATTTATCTTCAACATTTATCTTCAACTAAAGAGAATCCCCTTCTTAATTTCTTTTGCATGATAGTGAATCTCAAAAATTATCATCTTTTTACAAACAAGCCAGAAATCTGACTGCAGAACTGAATTTATCAGTTGAGGATTGTGAGGATGTGGAGCAGAGTGCTGAAGAAACCCAGTGGATTGTGGTGCAGGATGTGGTGTGGTAACATACATCTAAAGATGTATGAATCTATACTTCTGAATCATATATGGTTTTGCATACCAACATCACTGCAATAAAATGTAATACAATTTAACACATTCAAAAGTTGATATTGATGCCTAACCTGATTGCATCCTTTACAAAACAGGCAACATATAACTTGATTAATTAAGTTATGTCAGTTAGAAACAATATTCTAAAATAGAATATTAAACAAGTGATTTGTTACCTTTAGCAAAAAAGTCAGTGATAAATAATTATGAGGCTCTGCATGAACTTTCTAAGAACAAATTGCAAACCAATCTCTCCTTTTGATAGGTTTCCTGCACTGGGAAGTCAGAGAAACTTAACAGACATCTTGATTCTAGAAAGCATTTGCAAGTTTCTCAAGATGACTTCATGACAACATGGAAATTGAACTGGGTGAAATAGCCACATTTGGTAGAACAGGTAATGGCTACTTAGAAAAATTAGGTAAATTCGGGGGTAATCCTGAAGGTTGTGCCACAAGCCCTCAGTTTAATCAGCATTTTGATTTATAATTTAGATTATAATTTTATTCTTTAAGACCTCCCATAATAATTTTTCAAGTACATATACATTGTTATGTGATTCCTTTTTTACTTATTTCTTTTGCTAGGTCATGAGATTTTTGAAATCAAAGAACAATTTTACTTAACTTTATATACCATAGCATCTAGTATTTATTATCCATCAGTAATTGTTTTGAATAGTTCAGTAGATGAGTGATTTAATTAGAAAATTATCACTATTTCATGTGACACATATAGGTAACATGATAAAAAAATTGAGTGATGAAAAATGAGTCCAATTAAAATGAAGAGTATCAATACCTCCACTTCACAGGTCACTTATGCCCTTGCTTTTCTCTGTTGTCTTATGATTGACCCTTTTTAATCTATTTACCTTTCCTATTTCTGGCCTTTTCCTTTATATTACAAACTACAACTCTAGATAAATCCATCTCTCTACATGCATGTTAAGGTAAACATGAAGAAAAGTCCACCATCTGCAGACTTTTAATTCATGATCAATAACCTAAAGGGGATACTCATTACTACCACCAATCATTTATATGTCTTTATGACCTTCTTTCTTCAGTTTTCTCAAATGGCTATCGGACTTTTTCACTCTCTCCTCAAATGCTATCATTTCCTGCCCATTCTCACTTTCAATTTTTCTCTTCAGTGAAAAAATATATACAATCTAAAGAGCTCTTATGTATCACCTACCACTTTCACCACACCTACTTATTTTGCCTTTCTTTATATTCCCAGATTTATGAATTGATATATTGCCACAATACAATAGAATCCACTCTTTTTATTTACTCAAGAACATCATTCCATGAATTGTGGAATTTCTTGCATGGTTTTTTTTTTTTTTTTTTAAGATTTATTTATTTATTTATACAAGAACCAGGGTACAGGCCAGATGTGCAGGAGGGTGAGAGGATTCACCAGAGACACTGGGGAACAGAACAGGCAGACTGACTGAAATACACTGCTGAGGGGAGCAGTGGGCATAACAGGAGAGGTCTGCTGCACCATGTGGAACCCTCGGTGGGCGGCTAGGATTTAACCCAGGCTCAGAGGCTGCGGACAGCTTCACAGCGCTGCACTCAACCGCCTGTACCACCAGGGGAGGCTCTCTTGCAATGTTATTTTTTTTAAAGATTTATTTAATGGGCCTCCCCAGGTGGTGCAGACGGTTGAGCACCACACTGTGAAGCTCTCCACAGCCTCTGCAGCACTGGTTTGATCCCCGCTGGCCAGCAAGGGTCCCACATAGCGCAGCAGACCTCTCCTGTCATGCCTGCTGCTCCCCTCAGCAGTGTATTTCGTCAGTCTGCCTGTTCTGTTCCCTACTCTGTCTCTGGTGAATCCTCTTACCCTCCCGCACATCTGGCCTGTACCCCGGTTCTTGTATGCATAAATAAATAAATCTTGTTTTTAAAGATTTATTTATTTATTTATTTATTTATACAAGAGCTGGTGTACATGCCAGAGGTGTGGGAGGTGAGAGGATTCACCAGAGACAGAGCAGGGAACAGAACAGGCAGACTGACGAAAATACACTGCTGAGGGGAGCAGTGGGTGAGCTAGGAGAGTTCTGTTGTGCCATGTGGGTAGCTCCCTGAATGAGGATTGAACTCATGCTGCACTGGCTGCAGATAGCTTCATAGGTTGCGTCTCAACCCCTTGCACCACCAAAGAGGCCCAATTGCAATGTTATATTTATTTATATTTAAAATATTTATTTATTTATACAAGCACGGGTACAGTCAGAAGCGTGGGAGGGTGAGAGAATTCAACAGAGTAAGAGCGGGGAACAGAACAGGCAGACTGACGAAATACACTGCTGAGGGGATCAGCGGGCAGCAGGAGAGGTCTGTGCACCATGTGGGACCCTTGCCATCGGCTGGGGATCTAACCCGCGCTGCAGGGCTGCGGGCAGCTTCGCAACCCTGCACTCAACCGCTGTGCCACCAGGCGAGGCACTGCAATGTTATTTGTAAAGAACTTTTTAATTTGTCACCATCACAAGCATACATACATACTAATATTTTTTTCCACCTTAAAAATCCTTTTTTAGATTTTATTTTTGGCTCAATACTTTACACAAAATCTCCTCAAATGAGTTTATTTAGCAAAGTTCCCAGTATTCTTTTCCCATACTTTATTAAACATAGTTTAATCAGGATTTTATTTCATTAATTCTATTGAAACTGCTCTTAATCCTCAGCTAACTTTGTTAGCATCCTTTGGCACTGTAGATCACTTCTTCCTCTCATTGATATAATTTTTCCTCTTTATCTCTCAGCATATTGATTTTGGTTTTCTACTTTAATTGATGACTTATTTGTAATCTCCTTCCTTATTCTTCCTTTTGTTGTTCTTATTCCCAATAAAGCCTTGGATAAGAGATATCTCCTTGGTTTTCTCTTCTCTCTCTCTCCTCACTTTTTTAATAAGCACTAGTTGCATGGCTTTGAAACTAATTTGTATCCTGATTACATTTGACTTTGCATTGTCCCTTTCAGATACCTTTCTCTAATGCCTTACCCTTACAGATGTCAATAAATGATCTCCCATTTCTTGTTTGCCAAATCTGCCCCATCTATGGCATTCTCATTTCTGTTAATGAATCTTTATCCAAGCAGTATTTTGTGTCCCAAATTTTGGTGGAATCTCCTTTTCTTTCATACCCCATATCTAGTCCATCAAGAAAGCATGTTGACACTACATTAAAAATATATCTAAAATCTCATGACATCTCATCACTCACTTCCACTGTTATCATACTTGCCCTAGCCACTCTTATCTTTAGCTTGGGTTACTGTAATAAACTCATGTTCTCCCTGCTTCTACTTTTGGAACCGTTAGTATATGCTCAGCATTATTAACTCCTGCTTGAATTTGAAAAATAAATATTGTCAAAATGTCTACCTTACTCAAAGCAATATAGATATTCATTGCAATCCCTGTCATAGTTTTAGTGGAATTCTTCAAAGAAATAGAATGAATGAACCACTCCATCACACTTCTATAATAATAGAAACAATATGGTGTTGGAATTAGAATAGGCACACAGATCAATGCAATAGTTGAAAGTCCAGAAATAAATCTATACTTTCATTGACAGTTAAAGGAGCCAAAAGTATACAATGAGAAAGGAAATTCTTTTCAACAAATACTGTTGGGAAAGTTAGAGTGCAACATGCAGGATAATGAATCTATACCACTTTTTCACATCATACAGAAAAGTGAACTCAAAATAAATTAAAGACTTGGATTTAAGCCCAGGTGAAAACACTCCACATGACATTGACTTCTGGGATGTATTTGGTGACTCAACTGCAACTGTTCAAAAATAAATGATGGGATTGAATCAATCTAAAAGGCTTCTGTGCAGCAAAAGAACTATCATTAAAGCAAAAGAAACCCTTCTGAATTGGAGAAAATATATGAACATGATACAGCTGACAAAGGGCTAATATCCAAGATCCATAAAAACCCTCATATGTTTCAACAAAAAGAAAACAAAAATAACCCAATTGAAAAATGGACGGAAAAGTTAACAGACAATTCTTCAAAGAAGACATACAGATGGGGCCTCCCCGGTGGCGCAGTGGTTGAGCGCTGGGTTGCAAAGCTTCCCGCAGCCTCTGCAGCGCTGGTTCGATCCCCAGCTGCTCCCTGGCCACCAGAGGAGGGTCCCACATGGCTCACAGACCTCTCCTGCCTCCCACTGCTCCCCTCAGCAGTGTACTTCGGTCCTTCTGCCTGCTCTCCTCCCCTCTCTGGCTCTGGTGAATTCTCTCACCCTCCCACGCTTCTGACTGTACCCAGTGCTTGTATAAATAAACAAATAAATAAATTTTTTTTTAAAAAAAGAAGACATACAGATGGCCAACAGGCACTTGAAAAAAATGTTTAATATCACTTATTATCATGTGAATGCAAATCCAAACTAAAAACTACACAATGAGATACCACCTCACTACAGTGATAAAAATCCCACATTAAAATAATACAGAAATAGAAAATGTTGTTGAGGGTTTGGAGAAAAAAGGACCCTTTTTCACAGTTGGTGAGAATGTAGAATTGTCCTGTTTCTATAGATTCCTCAAAATATGAAAAATATATATACCATAAAATAACAGCAATTATACTCCTTAGTATCTACCCAAAAAATACAAAATCACTAATTTAAAAGGATATATTCACTCCTATATTAAGTGATGCACTATTTTCAATAGCCAAGTTATGGAAGCAAACTAAATGCCCATTGACAGAGCAGTGGATTAAGAATATGTAGCATAGGTGTTGCTGCAAGTTGCATGTGTTTATCTTTTTTGAATGCTGAGTAATATTCCATGGTGTATATGTACCACATCTTCTTGATCCAGTCATCCATTTTGGGGCATTTGGGTTGTTTCCAAAGCTTAGCTATTGTAAATAGTGCTGCTATAAACATAGGGGTGCAGTTGCTCTTTGGAATTGATATTTCTGTGTCATTTGGGTAAATACCTAGGAATGGAATTGCTGGATCATATGGAAGCTCTGTGTTTTGTAGGTCCAGAAATCTCCAGACAGCTCTCCTTAGTGTTTGGTCGGATCATGCTCAGCAAAATAAGCCAGAATGAAAAAGAAAAATACTGGATGGTCTCACTCTATGGGGGTTGGGGGGCGGGGAAGGGAGGGATTGTGGTAAAAATAAGGGGGTTGTAATTGTATAGGGAATATAAAAATAAAATTTAAATTAAAAAAAAAAGATGTAGCATAGGGCCTTCCCTGGTGGTGCAGGCGATTGAGCGCTGTGCTGTGAAGCTGTCCACAGCCTCTGCAACGCCAGTTCGATCCTGGCTGGCAAGGGTCCCACATGGCACAGCACACCTCCCCTGTCTCGCCCGCTGCTCCCCTCAGCAGTGTCTTTCAGTCAGTCTGCCTGTTCTCTTCCCCACTCGGTCTGGTGAAGCCTCTCACTCTCCCACACATCTGGCCTGTACCCTGGTTCTTGTATAAATAAATAAATCTTTTTTAAAAAGATTTATGTTAAAATAAAAAGAATATGTAGTATACATAAACAGTGGAATACTACTCAGCTATAAAAAAAAATGATCTTGCCATTTGTGACAACATGGATGGAACCGAAGGGGATTATGTTAAGTGAAATAAGTTAGAAGGAGAAAGACAAATGCAAAAGTACTGATTTTGCTCTATCCTGTAGGTTCTGGCAGGTCATGTCTTCATTTTCATTTGTCCCAAAGTATTTTTAAATTTGTTCTTTGGTTTTTTTATTAATCCAATATCCATTCATTAGTATGCAGTTGAGGCTCCACATATTAGATGTTTTTCTGACTTTCTTTCTGTGGTTGATATCTAGTTTGATACTGTTGTTATCAGATAGGATACTGGAAACAAATGTTTTCCTCTAAAATCAGGTAAAATTTAAAGATGTCCTCTCTCACTACTACTGTTCAGTATAGTTTGGAAGTCATACCAAGAAAGATATAAAATGACTCTAATTTGGGAAAGTAGAAATAAAGCTATCAACATTTTCGGATCATATTATAATTTACAAAGGAAACCCTCAGAATCCATAAAAACAATTACAAATAATAAGTCAATACAGGGAAGTGGTATATTATAAAATAAATATTAAAAATAATAGTTGTGTGGGCCTCCCCTGGTGGCGCAGGTGGTTGAGCGCAGCTCTGTGAAGCTGTCTGCAGCCTCTGCAGCGCCGGTTTGATCCCTGCCAGCAGGCGATGGTCCCACATGGTGCTTTCTCCCAATCTATATAGCTGCACTAACTTCTGTTTGCCAGTATAAATGTTCCATAGAACTATAAAATTTTCACATAAAAAACACTCATTAGAATCATTTTGTAATTATCCTTGAATTTTGTATCCCCTTGTCCATTTTGTCATCACCTGCCAGTCATTTGCAGTCTTGGATATCATACCATCTCTTAGCAAAGCATATTATAACAAAGTGATCTATTATTACATAGTATGTCTAAATATATATAATCATAAAAAAAACTTTTTTAAAAGAATGAACAGGCCTCCCCTGGTGGCACAGCAGTTGAGTGCTGGGCTGCAAAGCTGCCCGCAGCCTCTGCAGTGCCAGTTCAATCTCTGGCCAGGGGGCCCACATGGTGCACAGACCTCTCCTGCCACGCCCGCTGCTCCCCTCAGTAGTGTATTTCGTCATTCTGCTTGTTCTGTTCCCCACTCTGGCTGTGGTGAATTCTCTCACCCTCCCACGCTTCTGACTGTACCCAGTGCTTGCATAAATAAATAAATAAATAAATAAATAAATAAATAAATCTTAAAAAAAATAAAAGAATGAACTATATTAATGTTTACAATAATTAAATTCCCAGATAAATTGTCTGTTATTGTACTATAGACAAGTGCTATGAGGAATTCAAGAAATAGTAATAGATAAATAAAACTTAGCATAAATGCATTGTGTACAACAACTGGTTAATAAATAACTTCAATTATTATTAAGGTACATAATTGTTTATTAAGAGAAGAACTCTCAGGATGGTGAAGGTACTCAGTATCATGCAAGGAATTTTTAAAAGTAATTTACCTAGTAATATGTGTATAGTTGCACATCAATATTTCCTTTGTGGATGTCTCCATCCATTGTGGATATTAGCTGATGACAAAAAAAAAATGCCAACTTAACTTGATTATTTCCAACTCCTAACAAAGCAGGTTAATTGCATATTTTACTTTCCACTGAAAGTAAGTGGGAGTTGCCAATGATTCCTGGAAATCATTAAATTAGGATTAATGATTATCTATACAGGGAATTTATGTATCTATGCTGCATGGATAGATGTTAGACCAGGTCATTAATTGGCATCATTCATGCATTAATTCAGTATTATGTTTTGTGTCTTTTACCATTTACATTAGTGATCATTTACATCACTGTTGGGATGGAGTCCCCAAAGACTCCAATATTATGGAGTATTTTGCTGTTTTCTTCTATGTATTTTAAGGTTCCAGATGTTACAAGCAGGACATTACTCTATTTTGAATTAATTTTTCCATGTTGTATGAGGTAGTTGTCTAGTTTCATTCTTTACAATTTTTCCAACAGTTTTGATGAAGAGACTTTCTTTTCCCCAATATATACTTTTGACTCATTTGTTAATGTAAATGTGGGTTTATTTTGGAGATCTCAATTATCTTTCATATCTGTGATTCCATTCATATTCTGATGACATAAGCTCAAAATACAAAAATAAAAATACAGACAGATCAATGGGATAGAATTGAGAACCCAGAACTAAACTCACACTTACATGTCCAATTAATTTATGACAGGGACCAAAAGTGTACAATGAAGCAATGAAAGTCTCTTCAACAAATGTTGTGGAGAAAATTGGAAAGCCATTCACAAAAGAATGAAACTAGAATACTATCTCGCACCATATTAGAAAATCAACCCAAAATGGGTTCAGACTTGAATGTAAGACCTGAAACCATAAATACATAGTAGAAAATACAAGTTAAAATGTTCCACACCATTGGTGTAAACATTGGGGACTCAACTAGAACAGCAAGAGAAACATCAGCAAAAATACACAGATAGAACTACATTAAAATAAAAAGCTTATTTACATTGAAAAAGATTATTGTTACAACAAAGACACCCATACTCTTTTGATTGCTATAGCTTTTCATTATAATTTTAAATCTCGGAGTGTAAAACCTGGGAGTCTGTTTTCTTCTATTTCTTTTAATAACATAGCTTTTGTTGAATAGATCTTTTATCTCTTCTGTTAAGTTTATTTCTGGGCACTTAATTATTTTTGATGTATTTGTAAATCAATCTATTTTATTTATTTCTGTTCTAGTTTTTTTTTTTTTTTTTCTGTGTGTGTATAGAAACACTATGGCCTTGTTGTATATTTACTTTGCAGTGTCACTTCACTGTACTGATTTATTGATTCTACTGGGTTTTTAGTGGATACTTCAGTGTTTTATGTTTATATTATCATGCCAAATTGCATAGTGATAGTTTTATTTATTCTTCAATTTGAATTCCTTTTAAACATTCCTCTTGCCTAATTCTCTAGCTAGTTCTTACAATAATGAATCTGGCAGATAGACTTGCGAATTTCACTGTTTATCTTGCAGATGAAACTTAATCCTCATTTCATCAAGACACCACTTCCCATCCCCTCTCTGTTCTTTGTGTCCCAGTCTAGCTCCCTTTTATTAAAATCAGATGTATCTACAATGAGGTTAAATTAACAAAATTTAGCATATTTTTAAAATGAGACATCTTCCAATCAGTCTAGACCGTGAAAGAAAGGAATGAAGGAAGAAAGAAAGCAAGGCATAAGGGATGGAGGGAGGAAGGAAGAAAGATGATTTTTATTAATTCCTCTAGCATAAGATCCTGACAGTTTTGAAAAATGCAACTTTCCAAAATGGCAATAAATAATACCAAATCTTAGGTGATACAACTATTTGGTTTTAAAATAGTTAAGAAATGCAATTTCTAGTACATATTTATTTTTTTTTTTAGATATCTTATTTTATGATTTAGGTGCTAGCTTAAGAATTGGAGAATTTATGATTTTTTAAAACAAATTTTTAAGTTCCTATGCTCTTCCATTGTAAAATCTTAGCAATAACATGCCCCCTTTGGGAAATCATTCTTACTAAGCCAATTACAAAAATAATATAATATAGAACAAATCTAAGCCCATATTTGGAAAATGAGTGTTAACATATTACTCTGACACATATAGCAAGAGAAACATATTTGTTACTCACTTCTATTTTCCTTCTCTCTCCCTCTCTCCCCTTCTCCCTCCCTCCCTCCCATTCTTTTCCCTCTCTCCCTCCATTTCTCCATTTCTTTCCTAAATGTCTTTATTTATATTTTGGCATTAAGAAAAAGTATTTACATGTCTGCCCTAAGTCCAAAAGTGAATACCAAGTAAACTCAACAACTGCGTTGAGGATTAATGATGTGGTTCCTACCTAGGTTTGCTATGTCAAGTTTTGGCAAGATAAATCTCTAGGCAATACAATACTTGCTTAGAAGAGAACCAGAGAAAATTTTAATCACTTGTAGGGGGTTTTGATTGGTTAGCAGAAAACTGATTTATTTAACTTTAATTAATTTATCTAAATAAAACTCAAGAAATAAAAAGTACTATCTATGGTAGCAGGCACCAGGCAAATGCAAGGGGTTTTTGGAATAGCAATCAATAAGCACATGTATATCTGAGAGAAAAAAAAAATCCCACAAACAAATAAATAATTCAGTTTTTTTTTTTTTTTGGTTATGGTGATATCAGGTATCAATTATATCTAGACAGTTTGATTGAGGCTATTATGATCTTGCATACATTCATCATATGATCATGATCTTCAACAGCATCAACTAAACCCTGGGCTTCCAAAACACTCTTCTAGAAGCTTTAGTAAAGACCTTGGAATAAAGGGAAACTGGTAATCAAATTGTCTTGTAATAGGGATAAAGTTATAAAATGAATGTCATCAACATCTAAAGGGAGAGGATAGAAATGAAAAAAAAAATTAAATATTGCAAATGGACATGTGCTTGCAATGTTATCTAAGAGAGAAGCCAGCTAAATGCGGTCATCTTTTGAAGTCCCAGTGACTCGTATTTTCCAAGAGTGACCAAACTCTGATAGTCTGATTCATACTTACCAAAATATGGCATGACTGTGGTAGACACAGTATGATTGTTAATTTATTAACAAAGGAAAATATAGCTACTATGTGGCCTGGCAGTACACATGAGAGTCTGATAAAGACAATGCTGCCCTGTAGACAAATTTTGTGTGAAGTTTCACGTGGAGACCATGGAAACAGTACAATGATTTCTGGAATAAAATGGGTAGCATAAGAGTGTTCTTCTCTCAAAGTAAAAGAACTTGGGAATTATAAGTTGCTTTGTAATCCTAGACTCAGAATCAGAGGGCATTAAATAAACTCAAAGTACAGTGGCACTGCTCCAGAGATATGTAATGCCTTTATCTCTTGAGATGGTTGAGATTGCTGGATGGGTCAGGGTAGTTATAGTCTGATGACAATTGTTTCCAGTTTGGCAATGCAGCAGTTTGCAATTCTATAAGAATTAATATAAGCACTCTCCTTTCACTTTACTTGAATTTTTAGAATTGCCCAAACTTCATCCTTAAATTCCCTTCTACTTAATAATTGAGTGCCTCTGAGAACAGCTTTACTTCGCAGAAAATGTTCTCCCATCCTTAATTTCCAGCATTTATCTCTTTCTTCAACCAGCCAAACTGGAAATTAAACAGTGATAGAATAGACGGCATCCCCCATATATTTCAAATGATCATTGGTGTTATTACATTGACCAGTTCTCCGAATTGCAGTATGACTTTTGGTTGAATATTGTGATAGGGAAAGGTATTCCCAAATATTTAATTGTAATTGATTCTTATAGTCTTTATTCTGTAAATCTGGATGCAATTAGAAGAGATTCTGTGATTGGTTAAGAATATTAGTTCTTTGGTGTTAAGTGTGTAATTGCAAATAACCACATAACAGATTCACAGTCCTCTTGGACCTAATTATGAGTCTTTCAGCTTCCCATTTTTTTTAAACCTTAACCCTTGTATTCTTCCTGTAGACTATAGTGTTATTTCAGAGCTAGAGTACTAAAGGACAAAAATGTTTCACATTCCCCAGTGTAAAACCATCCTGGTTAATGCTATAAGTTTCTGTGTAGATATATAAAAATGAAATTTATAGAGCACATATTATGTGTCAGCAAGTATTCTAATATTTGTTTTTACCAAATCCTGGTATCTGATGCACCAAATATTCAAAGACTTCATCCTGAAGAATATTTTTCTGACTTTACCCAGAGGCACATTGGGCAAGTTACACACGGTAAATCTACCAAGTATTCTTATCTTGTGAAAGGACAATCCCTTCAAATAAAAATGGTGTATTAAGCTGGATAGCCAAAAGTAAAATAAAACAACACAGAGACCAGGTAAATGTGTGCTACATATGTGTAGGTGCACCTCATTTTTAACTTCTGCATAGTATTCTACTCCATTGATTTGGTATACTACAATCTAATCCCTACTTCATATGAAAGGTATTATAGATTCCTTATTTCTTGTTACTTCAAAAAATCCTTCAAACACTATTGTTTAATATATCTCTAAGTTCATGTGTGAGGCATTTTCTAAGATTTGTAATAACTGGAGAATTTCATTATCAATTTGTTTGTATTTTATTTGTTTGTATTTTGCCTCTATGTTGCCACTAAAAGAAAAGATTCAAATTATAGTTAAACATTATGGTGAGTAAAACAGGGGCATGGCCAATGAATGGTTAATGGAACAAGCAAGTGAATCAATAGCAGAAGAACAAAGCAAAACATTTTAAAGATTTATTTATTTATTTATACAAACACTGGGTACAGTCAGAAGCACTGGAGGGTGAAAGAATTCAACAGAGCCAGAACAGGGAACAGAACAGACACACCAACGAAATACACTGCTGAGGGGAGCAGCAGGTGCGGCAGGAGAGGTCTGCGCGCCATGTGGGCCCCTATCTGGCAGCCTGGGATTGAACTGGCGCTGCAGAGGCTGAGGGCCACTTTGCAACCCAACGCTCAACCACTGCACCACCAGAGAGGCCCAAAACAAAACATTTTAACCAACACTCTAGTCCTAATAACGAAATTCCGTCTCTAACTAGATACTAGAAAATGATAAAAAGCTAGGATAGACAAATTATTCTCCCCAAAATTTGAGTATGGACAATTTGAACTTCAGAATAGATTCCAACTATTAAAAGACAGATTTAAAAAACATTTAACTTTCTAAGCCAAATATATATATATATATATATATATAGTGAATCAATAGCAACTATATATATATATATATATATATATATATATATATTTTCGTTTTTATATCCCGTGTCTTCATCTCTTCCCTGTCCTCTGAGTTTATAGGAACACACTGGTTTATTTCATTCAGAAAAGCTGTTTTAGTCCAAGTGGTGATTGACAGCAATAGAAGTAAGGATTAATGAAAGAGATGTGTTCAATGAATCACCAGCATAAAAGTTAAAACTGGCCACATCTCAAGTTAAATTAAGTGGGTTCCAGTATCTCCCCAGAGGGTTTTGAAAGTTAGGATGCAAAGTCAAAAGGGGGATGTGTGTTTGCCAAGAAACATCAATGCATTTGACTTCTTTCAACCCAGATTTGCTTGGTGGCATTTCCAGAGAGCTGACAAGTTCTGGAGGAGAGCATATAAAGCTAAAGTAAAAAATTATTGAAGTGGATTTACTATAGCATTTTTTTTTCAGTCAGAAGATTCTATTTCTTTCTTTTTTAATTATTATTTTATTTTATATAATTCTTACATCATTTTTAATTTTCACACAATGTATGCATTTTCATTTTGGTTATATTCCCCATACAATTCCCACCCCCTTGTTTTGACCCTAATCCCTCTTTTTCTCCCCCCCTCCCCACCAGTATGTCTGTGTCTCTGGTCTACAGTTGCTTGTTGATTTTGATTTTTTCTTTATTATAATTAGTCTTATTCCTGGTCCCTTATTTGGGTTTTCTAAAGTCCCGCTATGAGTGAGACCATCCGGTATTTTTCTTTTTCTTTCTGGCTTATTTCGCTGAGCATGATCCCTTCCAGCGCCATCCATGTTGCTGCAAATTGCATGTGTTTATCTTTTTTGAATGCTGAGTAATATTCCATGGTGTATATGTACCACATCTTCTTGATCCAGTTATCTATTTTTGGGTATTTGGGTTGTTTCCATAGCTTAGCTATTGTAAATAGTGCTACTATAAACAAAGGGGTGCACATCCCCTGCTCATGGATTGAAAGAATTAACATTATCAAAATAGACATCCTACCAAAAGCAATTTACAGATTCTATTCTATTCCAATAAAAATGTCAATGACATTCTTCAAAGAAATAGGAAAAATATTGATGAAATTCATATGGAGCCACCAAAAACCTGGAATAGCCAAAGCTTTCCTGAAAAAAATAAGAAGGGAATGGAGGCATCACACTCCCAGATTTCAAACTGTACTACAAAGCCATAATAATCAAACTGCATGGTATTGGAACAAGAACAGACACATGGACAAATGGAACCAAATAGAAAATCCAGAAATAAACCCACAGATTTACAGTCAACTGATCTTTGACAAAGGAGCAAAGAATATGCAAGGGAGCAAAGAAAGTTTGTTCAATAAACGGTGCTGGGGAAACTGGGTCACTGCATGCAAAAGAATGAAGCTTGACTACTACCTCACACCATGCAAAAAAAAAAAAAAACCAACTCAAAATGAATTAAAGAACTAGACATAAGACCTGAAACCATAAAATATATAGAAGGAAATATAGGTGAAACACTACAAGACATGCACCTCAAAACCATCTTTATAGACACATCACCCAAGGCAGTGATAGTGAAGGCAAAGGTAGACAGCTGGGACCACATAAAATTAAAGAGCTTCTGCACAGCAAGAGACAATAACCAAAACAAAGAGAAACCCCACTGACTGGGAGAAAATTTTTGTACACAACACTAATGATAAAGGACTGATCACAAAAATCTACAAAGAGATGGTGACACTCAACAAAAATAAAGTAAATAATCCTGTCAAAAAATGGGCATAAGAGCTAAAAAAATTTCTCCAAAGAGGAAATGCAAATGGCCAACAGGCA
Source organism: Talpa occidentalis (assembly GCF_014898055.3). Taxonomy (NCBI): domain Eukaryota; kingdom Metazoa; phylum Chordata; class Mammalia; order Eulipotyphla; family Talpidae; genus Talpa; species Talpa occidentalis. Next base: position 67,234,656 of record NW_023604972.1, read on the forward strand.
TATGAAAAAATGTTCAACATCACTTGTAATCAGGGAAATGCAAATCAAAACTACAATGAGATACCATCTTACACTGGTGAGAATGGCACATATTAAAAAAAACTTGCAACAACATATGTTGGTGAGGATGTGGGGGGGGGGAAATGAACTCTCTTGCACTGCTGGTGGGAGTGCAAACTGGTCCAACCACTATGGAAAGCTGTGTGGAGATTCCTCAACCTGTTAAAGATAGAGCTTCCATATGATCCAGCAATTCCACTCCTAGGTATTTACCCAAAGCTATAGCTTTTTATTTTAAGTGCATGGATATTTCATGGTGAAAAATTCAAAATAGAAGATAATAGCATGAGCATGATCCTTTCCAGCTCCATGCTCAATGAAATAAGCCAGAAAGAAAAAGAAAAAAATACCGGATGGTCTCACTCATAGCAGAAATCTAGAAAACCTAAATAAGGAACCAGGAAAAAGAATAGCTATAAGAAAGAAAAAATCAAATTCAACAAACAACTATGAACCAGAGACACACTACGGGGCGGGGGGGGGTGTCAGGGAAAGGTGGGATTGGGGTCAAAATAAGGGGGTGGCAATTGTATGGGGAATATAAAAATAAAATTAAAAAAAGAAGATAATAGCATGAAATTGCAAGCTACTCATCACTCTATTTTGGTACGTTTGCCTTACTTTTTAGACAGGTTCAAAGTTAGGAAATTTCATGTTCTCATATCCTACTAAAGATAGTCCTCTAAAAATGTGAAAACCAAAAACCTCAATCAATAATTTATCATAATATGAAAATCAACTTCTCTATCTATACCAAAAAACTGAAAAATGTAAGAACAAACAATATTATTTATTTGAAATTTTATATCATAATAGAATTACAGATGCTTTTTCATGTTTTCCAGTAAAATAACTTCTTACATAATTAATTATGATCATATTTAAAATTATCTTAGATTATTTATTCACTTTGCAATGAAAAATGTTCTTATTTATTGATGAATCTGTACCTTTGGATATTTTTATTGTTAGAATGAATTAGTAAGGGCAAAATGCAAGAATCAATATGTCTCTAATTGGTACTGCTTTTCTAGTCAAGAATATCTAGAATTCATTCCTTAATCTACTATGTGTTCTTGATTGATGTTTATTCACTTGTATGGACTCTGGTGAACACTGTTGCACTCTAAAAGGTAAGCAAAAATATATAACATGTGCTATGGACTCAATTGTGTAGACCCCACCTACCAAAAAGAAAGATTCATGAGCTGAAGTATAAACAACTTGTTCCTCAGAATTTGATCACATTTGGAACTAGAGTTTCTGTAGAGATAATTAAGTTAAAGTCAAGTTCATTAAAATGTTCTCTAGTTCAATATGACTAGTGTCCTTATAAAGAGAGGAAACTTGGTCACAGACAAATTTAGAAGAAAGACAGTTCTTGCAAATTAATGGAACATGGATCCTTTATTCTTCAGACTTTCCTGCCTGGAACTCCTCATATATTTTTAGATTTATTTGTCTAATATATTTCCATACACAAATAAAATTCATAATGTAATTGATATAGTTGTTTCTCTTTCCAAACTCAACATGATGGCACATACAATTTTCACTGGACAGTTTTTTTTTAACTTAAGTAATTAAAATGAAATTTATTGCCTTTGACTATGATTTATGTTTTATTTTATTTTTTATTATTTTTTTTCTTACATAATATAGTCCTTAAAGTTCTCCCAGCACAGTATCACCTGTGAGCCATCACCATATTTTCTTGTTTTCATCCCTCTATCACCTGTTTTATCATTTTAATTCATTATATTCCTAGCTTTCTGATATCTAGGGCAAATATTACCTACATTGTACATATGCTATAAGATCTTCTACTAGCATGAGATTTTATTTTCCTAAGATCCTTTTTTATTTTATTGGTGGTTTTTATTCATAATTTTTGGAGACTTACTATGATATGGCTGATTTGAAAATACTTATAAATTAATAGGGAAAGAATAATCACAATTTTGGGCACTAAATATAGCTCTATTCTTATCTCCTGCTACTTATAAACACTTTTAACTTCCTTTCATGGATTTTTGACACATTGGTTAATTTATAGTCTGATACTTTGGAAAATCTGGACAACTTATTATTTACTATAGTTGACTTTTGCTTTTCTCTTTTCAAACTTTTGTCCACGTAGAATGTTGTCTTCCATCACCTCAAGAAAAAATTCAATGTATGATTGAAAGACAATTTCTTGTCACAGTCACATTTCCTGTCTCATTTATCCTTTAGATGTGAATTGAAAATAGGATGATCAAAACCACAATGAGAAACTGCCTTACACCAGTGAAGTTGACACATATTAAAAAAACTGGCAACAACGAAAGTTGGTGAGGATGTGGAGAAAAAGGAACTCTCCTACACTGCTGGTGGAAATGCAAGCTGGTCCAATCATTATGGCAAGTTGTTTGGAGGTTCCCAGACTACTAAAAATGGAGCTACCATATGACCCAGCAATTCTACTCCTAGGGACCTATCTCAAAGACACAAAAACATTAATTCAAAATGATACCTGCACCCCTATGTCTCCTGCACCCCTATGTTACTGCAATCTTACTTATTATAAATAGGTACCTATTATACCTATTATAAATAGGTAAGATTCGGACACAACCCACATGCTCAAAAATAGATGATGGGATCAAGAAGATGTGGTATATATACACAATAGAATACTATTCAGCAATCAAACAAAATAAACTAATGCCATTTGCAGCAACATGGATGGAGCTAGAAGGGATTATGCTCAGTGAAATAAGTCAGAAGGAAAAAGAAAAATATCAGATGATCTCACTTATAGGAGAAATATAGGGTAACCAAATAAGGGATCAGGGAAAATATAACAATAAAAACAAAACAAAAATAAACAGGCAACTATAAATCAGAGACATTCTTCAGGGGAGGGGACGGAAAGGGATCAAAATAGGAGTGGGAAGAGCATAAAGGACTACGGTGATGGTGCTTGGGTGAATTGGTAGTAGAAATTCTATGGGGGCTACACCTGAGAAAAGAAAGCAAACATTGTACAAAAATGAACAATGATGTAAAAAATATATATAAACAAATAAATTATTTAAATAAAAAAAAAAAGAAGTAAAGCCAATATACCCACAAGGAAAAAAAAAACAAACAAAAAAAGAAAATAGGATAAGAATACTTAAGCCCTCATTTTTGTATTTACATCAGAGCTGGACAATATGATATCCATAATTAATATTGTGGTGAACACATAGAAATAGTGTGATTCTTCATTCTTCACTCTGAACAGATTAGAGATAATAAATACATGAGATTTCAAAATGTGATCTTCAAGGGGAGCTATTATGCAGATTAAAAACTTCTGCCAGTAGATCTGTGCTTTGTCAAGGAAGTGTTTCTTATGCATCTAGCAACTGCAGATAGTGCATAACCATCAACGTGATTGAGGATTAATTAAATTTTGACAATACCCTATAGGCATGATTCCTATTATAAACTTATAACAAAGTAGTTTATGTTGATAGCTTCCCTTTTTTTATGAGACTAAATATTTTGATAATAGAAACTAATATGTGTAGTGAAGCGATAGCTTTATCAGCTCTAGTGATGTAGCTCTTTACCAGCGAAGATATCTTATCAGATAGAACTGCTTTTCTTGACAAAGAAAATTAATGCCTAAATATAGTTTATTTATGTTTTTATGAAAAGACAGTTGTCATTAATCTATGAGTTTTTTTGATTCTTTTACTTACTTTTTAATATATTTTAAGAGTGGCATGGTTTAATGTTTGTGCATTCATGTGGTTGAAAGTGTCAGTCATTTAAGAGATGTGATTGTACGAGGAAATTGGACTAAACACACATTTAAATTTCTTCCTGATAGTTGTTTGTTGATTTTGATATTTTCTTTCATATAGCTATTCTTTTTCCTGGTCTCTTATTTAAGTTTTCTAGATTCCTGCTATGAGTGAGACCATCTGGTATTTTTCTTTTTCTTTCTGGCTTATTTCGCTGAGCATGATCCCTTCTAGCTCCATCCATGTTGTTGTAAATTGCATGTGTTTATCTTTTTTGATTGCTGAGTAATATTCCATGGTGTATATGTACCACATCTTTTTTTTTTTTTAAATAATAAATTTTATTTTTATATTCCCCCATACAATTGCAAACGCCCCATTCTGACCCCAATCCTTCCCCTCCCGCCCCCACCCCCAAAAAGTGTCTCTGGTTCATAGTTTTTTGTTGATTTTGATTTTCACTTTCTTATATTCATTTTCCTGGTCCCTTCTTTAAGTTTTCTAGATTCCTGCTATGAGTGAGACCATCCGGTATTTTTCTTTTTCTTTTTGGCTTATTTCGCTGAGCATGAGCCCTTCCAGCGCCATCCATGTTGCTGCAAATTGCATGTGTTTATCTTTTTTGAATGCTGAGTAATATTCCATGGTATATATGTACCACATCTTCTTGATCCAGTCATCAATTTTTGGGCATTTGGGTTGTTTCCAAAGCTTAGCTATTGTAAACAGTGCTGCTATAAACGTAGGGGTGCAGGTGTTCTTTGGAATTGATGTTTCTGTGTCCTTTGGGTAAATACCTAGGAGTGGAACTGCTGGATCATATGGAAGCTCTATGTTTAGTAGGTCCAGAAATCTCCACACAGCTCTCCATAGTGGTTGGACCAGTTTGCACTCCCACCAACAGTGCAGAAGAGTTCCTTTTTCTCCACACCCTCGCCAACATTTGTTGTTGCTAGGTTTTTTAATATGTGCCATTCTCACTGGTGTGAGATGGTATCTCATGGTAGTTTTGATTTGCATTTCCCTGATGACAAGTGATGTTGAACATTTTTTCATATGTCTGTTGGCCATTTGCATTTCCTCTTCAGAGAAGTTTCTTTTTAGCTCTTCTGCCCATTTTTTGACTGGATTATTTTCTTTGTTGTTGTTGACACTCTATGGGGGTGGGGGCGGGGGCGGGGAAAGGAGGGATTGGGGTTAAAATAAGGGGGTTGTAATTGTATGGGGAATATAAAAATAAAATTTAAATTAAAAAAAAAATCGACCCTACACATACTAGCACATTTCTCCATCTGACTCTCTTTCTCAGCTATCACTAGCTCAGTAGTTTACTTCTTCAATACTTCACTTTTATGATTCCCCTACCCTTAAATAGACACTTATCTTTCCTTGATTGACACATTTCTCTACTCTTACAGGAAGGTTTTTTAAATTGAGTTGAAGAATTTTCAAACATTGATTTCTTTCTTTCACATCTTTTATGAAGTCTTCTCTTATCTTCACACCCACATTCAAACCTAAGTTGGGGAATCCTTCCCATTGCTGACAGAATATCTCTTATCTATTTCCAGAGCACATTTACCAATCATACTTTGATTGTTTGCATTTCTTTCCCACTTAACAGCAAGGTCTTATAATTTAGTTTATTTAACCATCAAAGAAACAATATGCATACCAAGACTGCTAAATGCTGAAGATACAAACCCTAGAGCAATCACCTTTTTATCTTTGATGAATTTAAATCCTAGTAGGAGAAAATAGACAAACAGATCATTCAATGCAATGGGGAGGTGCTGAGATAAATACATTCCCTGATTTCCCTGTACTCTGTGGAAAAGGATCGGGAACTACAAAAAAATAAATAAATAAATAAATTTCTTCCTGAGGACTTTCCGTACTAGGAGCATACCCAAATTTGTCTGTAACCTTGTGGAGAACTCTGGTAAATGCTGCTGTGGCTTACTGGAAGCCACAACTGGCCACATTTTAACACTAAACAAGGTTGAATTCATTCCTCCAACCCCTGCTGAGATCACTACAGCTATTCAGAGTTTGAAAAAATAGTCAATAGTACTAAAACTGGTAGCTTCAAACCACTCATGGTTAAGGAAACCCTGCTAAGTGCGTGGATGTTCTTATACATTCACAACCTCATACGCAAGTTTGTCTTAAATGGCTATACTGTTTGAAGACAAATCTTTAATGTGTGGTTTTATTTGGTTTATTATTTGAGTGTTATTGGATTATATGTGATCAGACTGGTATTTGAATAATTAATGTGTCAAAATATATTTTCTCTTGTACTGAATCCCTTATTTGGAGATTTCGTGTGTGTGTGTGTGTGTGTGTGTGTGTGTGTCGGGGTGTGTGTGTAGACAATGTTGAAAAGGAAAAAAAAAAGTTTATCAGCATGCAGAAAATTCTGAGAATTTTGAAAATTTGAATAGAAACAATTCTGAAAACCTTTAACATCAGGGTGACCTAATTAGTTAAGGAGATGAAGGGCTATCCATATGTAATTAGATGGAAGCTAAAATCTGAACAATAGACTATTTCATCTTATACTTCCCCATATACTAACTGATAGGCACAAGTGGAATTCAATGTCAGGATAAGCCTGCAAAGTATTAACAAAATAAATCCTTTAGGGATCCATGTGAGGAGAGCAGATCACGTGGTGAATTGAGATGCTTATAGCCCAAGGAAAGTTAAAGGGAGATAAAATGCTCTGCCAGGAGGTTTAAGCTCTGAAGTGTTTTTCTGCTAATGTACACATCTTCCTAAGTTGCCAAGAGGGAGGTAGCATGTGTACATCACCTACCTACCAGCCCATGCCCAGGAGCCTTATTAAGGGAAGTTGTCTGGTTCACCCAATCAAAGAATTTGTATAAAATCAAAGAACAGACATCCTGTCTTGTTCCAGATCTTAATGGAAATGCTTTCAGTATTCACCACTGGAATGATGTTAGCTGTAGATTAGTCATATATGGCTTTTATTATGTTAAGATATTTTTCCTTTTTATCCCAAGTTTTTTAAGGGTTTTCATCATAAATGCTGAATTTTAGCCAATGCTTTCTCAGAATCTATTGATCCATATTGAAAAACAAACAAACCAGAAACAACAAATGCTGGCAAGAATGTGATGAAAAAGGAACCTTCTTATACTACTGGTGGAAATGCAAACTGGTCCACTAGTGTGACAAGATGTGTGAAGTTCCCTTGAAACACTAAAAGTAGATCTGCCATATAACCCAGTGATTCCACTCCTAGGAATCTACTCAAAGGCACAAAAACATTACCCAAAGGACACAAAAACACTAATCCAAAAGGAAACCTGTACTCCCATGTTTGTTGCAGCATTATTTAAAATAGCCCAAATATGGAAACAACCTAAATGCCTCCAATAGATGAATGGATCAGGAAGATACAGTATCTATACACAATAGAATACTATTCAGTGATCAAGAAAGATAAACCCATGCCATTTGTGGCAACATGAATGGAGCTGAAATGGCATATGCTAAGCAAAAGAAGTCAGAATAAAAAAAAAAGATAAATATAGGATGGCTTCACTTATATGTAGACTATAAAGAAACTGAACAAAAGGTCAGGAAAAATATAAAACTTACAAGCTGACCAGAACTCTGAGGCATATAGCAGGGGAGGGGTCAAACCAGGGGAGGGAAGAGCACAATGGACAATAGTGATGGATCACAGGTGCTAAGGTGGTGGGAGAACTACAGGGACTACACTTGAGGGGGGAAATCAAATACTGTCCAAAAATTAACAATGACATAAGGAAAACAAACAAACAAACAAACAAAAAAACCCAAAGAAGTATAAAGAGGAGGAAAAATTCCCTTGAAGAAGAGTGATTAAAGAACACAAAACTGGTTCTAGACATTCAAAATTTCATTGGAAATGTAGAAAAATTTAAAAAAATGGAAAAAAGAATAAATTTCTAGTCTGGACAGTAAAATTTTGCAAAATCTGCAGAAAAAAAAGAGAATGTGCAAAAAATAAATGAAAAATTAAAACACAATAATCTTAACCTTAAACAACCATTTAGAGGTCTAGAAAAAAAGAGAACATAGGCAATGGGTGATTTGAAAAGGAAACAACAGAGGAATTTCCCTTGCGCTGAAGATTTTGAGACTTCGGATTATTAAAGTGCCCTAATATATTTACATTTTTTAAAAGAATTTTTTTAAAGATTTCTTTATTTATGTATACAAGAACTGGGGTGCGGCCTCCCCAGTGGTGCAGCAGTTGAACGCTGGGCTGCGAAGCTTCCTGCAGTCTTTGCAGCATTGGTTCGATCATCAGCTGCCACCTAGGGTCCCACATAGCACGCAGACCTCTCCTGCTGCACCCACTGCTCCCCTCAGCAGTGTACTTCTTCAGTCTGCCTGTTCTGCTCCCCACTCTGGCTCTGGTGAATTTTCTGACCCTCCTGCGCTTCTGACTGTACCCAGTGCTTGTATGAATGAATAAATAAATCTTTTAAAAAAGAAAAGAACTGGGGTATAAGCCAGAGGTGTGGAGGGTGAGAGGATTCACCAGAAAGAGTGGGGAGCAGAACAGGCAGATCCACTGAAATACATGCTGAGGGGAGCAGCAGGGGAGTCAGAAGTCTGCTACACCATGTGGATTGCTCCCTGGCTGCTGGGGATTGAACTTGTGCTGCAGTGGCTGGTGCTAGCATGATAGTGCTTTCTTTAACTCCTGCGCCACCAGAGAGGCCCTAATACAGCCACATTCTAATGAAATTTCTGGTCTCCAAATTTTTAAATCTTCTAAATAAACAATTAAACAATATGGCAAACATTATGAGGAAAGGAATTAAGAGTCAAATTGTAAACAAACTTCTAGTTAGCAATACTGGATGCTGAAGAAATTGTTTTTTTTTTTTTTTCCTGTCTGTGATCATATGGAGAATTCCTTATTATATATATCCACTTAGAATAATTTTAGTTTAGCCCTTTGTTTCCTATAACTTACTAATTACCCAACCACCTTCAAAAAAAGCAAATATATACATCTCATTTCAAGAGATGAGGGTATCTTAGATTCAGAATATGGTCTGGGAATCTTTATTTAAAAAGCTCCTCAGTTTGGAAATAATTGGGTTAGCCTCTTGACACTGATGATTCAACCCCATTTGTTATTTGATCCATGTGGGGCTCCGCTCCATGGTCATAAACTAATCAAGGACTCATTTCTCCTTATTCTAGACCACAAAGCTGACTCAATGTGCTTTGTGTGAAGTCATATGAGTCTCATGTGACTAGAAATCAGTTCACAAAAATAATATTCAAGGCTTCTGCTTCATTTGAGACTAAACATGTCCTAGATGACAATCTACATAAAGATGTAAAATGTTTTTCTAACTAATTCTATTAGAAACTGTTATTCATCTTTAACCCATCAATCATTGTGTGAAACCTTAACTTTCACAAATAGAATAAGGAATTTGGCAGGAGTTTGTAACTGTGCCATTCATGTGGATTAAATTGGAAGATTTGTCAGACAACACTTAAGAATTGTCTTATTCATCAAGAAACCTCTAGAGTGGACTTTTAATTCCATCAAATTTGTCATTAAGAGAACATGTTATGATGACTGCCCCATCAGAAGTCACATTCGACAGCAGCCTCTAGAATTTGCACAAACATTTCTTCATAGCACAAACCCACAACTAATAGGGTCAGATACACACAGGAAGTCAGTGACCCATAATCCTGTCATATCAATGCAATCTTGGCACACTTTGTTATTCCTGTGGATGATTGAATCAACTACTGTACTTGCATATTTAAAGACAGGGTATGCCGACTCTAAGCACAGTCAAGAGAAATCACACCATTGCTATAGCTGAATGTTGCAGTATCAGAAAGTGTGAAATTAAGTAATTTTATTTTTAGTTATTTTGAGGATTAGGAAGGAAAATATGAGTGGGTGAAAGAGCACTACAGTTAGCATTGGGTAATTGGATGGGAAGGATTTATATTAGCATTTTGTATTGTTATTGAAAAATTGCAGATTTTTTTTTTTTTAAGATTTATTTATTCATTTACACAACAACCTGAGCACAGGCCAGACTCACCGGAGGGTGAGAGGATTCACCAGAGACAGAGTGGGGAACAAAACACGCAGACTGACGAAATACACTGCTGAGGGGAGCAGCGGGCGAGACAGGAGAGGTCTGCTGCACTATGTGGGACCCTCACAGGCAGGCTGGGATCAAACCAGTGCTGCAGAGGCTGCAGACAGCTTCACAGAGTGGAGCTCAGCTGCCTGCACCTCCAGGGGAGGCCTGAAAAATTGTAGATTTTTGATGGCTCTCAAAAGTTATCATTCTTGTTTAAATTTCTTTTCTTATTTCTTTTTGTTTTATTTTTTATTTAGGTAAGTTTACATACATTACAGAAATTACATACAGCCCTGTATGTAATTTAGAGAGAGATATATATTCATATCTCTTCAGATATATGTATATTATTACACTCATCACCAAAGCACCCAAAATCCTCCTCCCTAGCCATCCCCCTTATGCAGCCCGTCTCTCCCTATACCCATCTTGATGTGGCTTAGTTTTGTCTGTTCTTTTGTTTTGTTATTTTCTATTTCTAATACAAGTGAAACAATGCAGTATTTGTCTTTCTCCATCTGAATTATTTTGCTTTCCCATCCACATGTCACAAATGACAACAGCTCATCTTTTTTTATAGTGGAGTGGTAGTCTATCTTTATTCTATTCTATTCTATTCTATTCTATTCTATTCTATTCTATTCTATTCTATTCTATTCTATTCTATTCTATTCTATTCTATTCTATTCTATTCTGTTCTGTTTATTTATTTATTTATTTATTCATTTATTTATTTATTTATTTATTTATGCAAGCACTGGGTACAGTCAGAAGTGCAGGAGGGTGAGAGAATTCACCAGAGCCAGAGTGGGGAACAGAACAGGCAGGCTGATGAAATACACTGCTGAGGGGAACAGCGGGTGTGGCAGGTCTGCCACGCCATGTGGGACCCTCGCCTGGCGTCAACTGCTGTGCCACCAGGGGAGGCCCTCTATCTTATTAATCCATTTTCATATTCTTAATCCATATTCTTAATCTAGTTATCTGTCATTGGGCACTGAGTTTGTTTCCATAATTTGTCTATTGTACAGTTTGCTGCAATGAACATAAGTGTGTGCATATATCACTTTGAATCAGTATGGTTGCATTCTTAGGTATATAACCTAAGAGAGGAATTGAAAGATCATATTGTAGATCTATTTTTAATATATTGAGAAATCTCAAATCTCTATACTGTTTTCCATAAGGGCTGAACCAGTCTGAATTCATACCAACAGATTATGATGGCTTCTTTTTTCCACACCCACACATCACTTCTTGTTTCCAGTTTTCTTGATGTGGGAAATTCTCACAGGTGTGAAGAGGTATCTCATTTTGGTTTTGATGTGCATTTCACTGATGATAAGTGTTGATGAATATTTCTTCACGTGCCTTTTGGCCATCTGTATGTCTTCTTTGGAGAAGTATATATTTACTTCTTCTTCCCATTTTTTTTTTTTTGGTTGGGTTTTTTCCTTTTCTTTTTCGTGAGTTTTATGATTTTTTGTTAGATCTTGGATATTAAATTTTGCCAAATGTATGATGTACAAATATTTTCTCAAATCAGCTAAGGGTGTCTTTTTGTTTTAGTGATAGTTTCTTTTGCTGTCCAAGAACAGGGTTAGGAAATTCACTTTCACCATCATTTTTTAACGTAGTATTAGAAGCCCAAGCTAGAGAAATTAGGCAAGATAAATGTATATCTCAATGCAAATTGATAAAGAAGTAAACTCATCACTATATATATATATATATATATACATATATATATACACACACATACATACATACACATACAAAAGATGAAGACTCTACTAAAAATTAATAGAAACAATGAATAAGTGCAGTGAAGTGACAGGGTACAAAGTCATTATACAGAAATTGATTGTGTTCCTATACCCAATCAATGAACTAGATGAGAAAGAAATCAAGAAAATGCTCCCAATTTTACTTAAAGAATATTGTTTGACCAAATGAAATAGAAAAAATGAAAAATTTAGTTTGCATGAAATTCTCAAGATAGTCCCAAAGCTGAGTTCCTAAAGAATGAATTTCCAAGGGAGAGAAGAACTCAGTAATCCTACTTTAACCTTTTCATATTTGTATATATTTTTATATACATTAAGAGGTCATTATAACATATATTGCTTTTTTCCCTTTCTTTAAATTGAAGATCCAATGAGTGTCATGGACACACTATAGGAATAGAAAATTGATTGTCATAGAGAATATTTATTTGGTTTTGGATTTAAAATATATGAATTTATATAAATTATTTAAAACAAGCCAAGATATGTCAGGTTCTCCTAATAATTTTAAGTAAGATCAAGATGTTCTTTGAGCCATCACCAGGGATAAATTTTGTGTTACACACTCTATATATTTGTTCTAAGATTTGTGATTATATTATTGTTATTATTTTATAAAGAAAGCCACAAAAACACCACCTTGGGAGTCTTGCCATTTAAGTACTTGTATTTGATTTTTATTTATGTTTAATTGTGGTAATAATTGGAGACCACTGTGAATTATCCCGCTATGGTGCACCTGCCACCAAATCAGCCCTAGTCCTTTGTACTTTCTTTCTTCTTTATTACCCATCCCCTACTCTCTCCCTCCTCTACATGTTTCAATTCTGTAGTCAACTTTCAAGGGTTAGTTTTAAGTTTGTGTTAATCTGAATCTTGGTTTAGTTTCTCTGTATTTGACATATTAGTGACACCATCTGGTATTTATCTTTATCCCTCTTACTTATTTCATTTAGCATTAACTCTTCAAGCTCTATCCATACCGCTACAAATGATATTTTTTATTTATTTTGATCACTGAGTAATAATCCATTGTGCATGCATTTCACATCTTTCTGGTATTCATCTGTTTTGGAGAATTTAGGTTGTTTCCATTTTTTAGCTACAGTCAATAGCACTGAGATAAATGTGGGAGTGCAAGTTTCCTTTTGATTAAAGCTTTTGAACTTTTCAGATAGATGACTAGTGATGAAATTACTGGGTCCTGTAGCAGATCCATTTTTAATATTTTGAGGCACTTCCATACTCCTTTCATAGGATTGGCCCAGTCTCTATTCCCACCAGCAGTGCAGCAGTGTTCCTTTTTCTCCATGTCCTCACCAGTACTTATTTTTCCTGGTCTTTTTGATATGGGCCATACTCACATATCTGAGATGACTCACACTGTGATCTTGATTTGCATTTTTCTGATAAGTGAGGATGAACACCTTTTCATGTGCCTGTTTGTAATCTGCTATGTCTTTGGAGGAATGTCTGTTCTGTTGTCTTTTCATTATTTGATTGTGTTACTTCTTTTGTTTCTGTAAAGTAGTGTGAGTTTTTTGTATATCTTTGATATTAGTTCCTTGTCAGATGTATGTTGTGCAAATATTTTCTCCCATTCAGTTTGGGGTCTTTTCATTTAATTACAGTTTATTTTGCTGTGCAGAAGCTTTTTAATTTTATATAGTCCCAGCTGTTTATTATCTCTTGTTTTCCTTGCTGTTAGAGAAGCATCCATATAGGTGTGTGTTTATTTCTGGGCGCTCAATTATGTTTCATTGGTCTGTGTGTCTGCTGTCATTCCAGTTTTAGTCTTTTAAATTATTATGGCATTAAAATATAATTTGAAGTCTGGAAGTGTTATCCCTCCATTTACTTTCTTTTTTTCAGGATTGCTCTTGAATTTCAACAGTGTTTGTTTCAGTTCTTCGAAAAATGCCACTGAAATTTTTATTGGTATTGCATTGAATCTTTATATATCTTGCTGGGTAGGATGGCTATTTTGACAATGCTGACATTTCCAATTCATTAGAAGGGAATATTTTTCCATTTCTTTATGTCTTCCATTCCTTTTAATGATGTCATTTTGTTTTCTTTGTATAGCTCCTTTGCTAAGTTTACACCTAGGTAGTATTACTTTCAGTGTGTTTGTAAATGAAAATTCTGTTTTCTTCCTCTTCTATTTCATTGTTTGTATATAATGGTATACAAAACATTATATACAGTAACTCATTTTTGTGTATTGATTTTATTCTGTGCTGCTTTGCTTAACAGTTTCATTGCTTTGATTAGTTTATCTGTGCAATCTTGAGCATCCTCTATGTATATTGTATGTTGTTTGCAAATAATGTTATCTTTGCATCTTCTTTCCCAATTTGGATTTCCTTTATATCTTTATGTAAATGCTCTAGGTAAAATTTCCAATGCCATTTGAAGAGTGGTGAGAGTGGACATCCCTGTCCTATACCATATCTTAGGGGAGAAGATTTCAATTTTTCACCATTTAGAATGATATTTAGTTGTGGCTTTGTTGTAAATGGCTTTTGTTATATTAATTTATCTTGCACTTATCCTCAGTTTTTGAAATTTTTCATTATAAATGTATGCTGAATCTAATAAAATGCTTTCTCAGCATCCAATGATACTGTTATATGGTTTCATCCTTCTTTTTGTTGATGAATTATCTTGAATTATGTTGACAGATTGTGAGGTGTTGAACAACTATGTGTCCCTGGTATGAATCCTAGTTGATCATGGTGTATGATGCTTTTTTTTACTTCAAAGATTATTTTTTTATTATTTTTTAATTTATAATTTTTAAATTATTTAAAATTATTTTTAATTTTTAAAAAATTTCTTTTTTTTTTTTCATTTTTGCACAATATATGCATTTTCATCTTGGTTATAGTCCCCATACAATTCCCATTACCCTTGTTTTGATCCTACTCCCTTCTCTCCCAGCTCTAGCGTGTCCCTGGTTTGTAGTTGCTTGTTAATGTATAGTTGAATTAGTTTTGCACAGATTTCATTAAGGATTTTTATGTCTGTGTTCATTCAGAAAATTGACCTGTAATTGTTTTATTGTATTGTCTTTATGTGTTTTGGTATTAGAGTAATGTTGGCCTCATAAAATGTATTTGGAAATATTCCTTCTTTTTAAAATTTTTGGAAGACTTTGAGCATTATAGATATTAGTTATCTTTGAATGTTTGGTGGAATTCACATGTGAAGCCATCTGATCCTGGACATTTTTTTTGGGGGGGAGAGTTTTGATGACTGTTTCAATTTCCTTGCTTGTCATTATTTTTTTCAGAATTTCTGTTTCTTCCCTATTCAGCCTCAGATACTTTTATAATTCTAATAATTTGTCTATTTCATCTAGGTTATTGAATTTGTAAGTGTATAGATGTACATAGTAGTCTCTAATTATCCTCTGAATTTATGACGTATTTATTGTGATTTCTCCTCTTTCATTTTTGATCCTGTTTATTTGAGATTTCTCCATAATTTTCTTGGTGAACCTCGATATAGGCCAGCTCAGTGGAATCTTGTGGGAAGTCATGAGGCCTCTGGCCATTCTGGCCAAGAACATGTATTTGAAAGATGTCTACAACTGGTGATATTATTGATGTGAAACTCACTCTTTTCACTTTTATAAATTTACCAGAAGTGAATATGTTAGGAGTATGTTAGGAGTTTTTGAAGCTATAATGCCATGTCCTTTTTTTCCCTCCTACTGTAAGTCTTTATTGTGTCAAACAGTTTTGAATACATTGAGTCTAATTATTTATGAGAAAATAGCAAGTTTGTATATCAGTTGAATAAAAAGAAGCAAAGACTAAAATTTTTAAATAGATTTTGCCACATTTTTGACAAGGCATTCACTTCCTTGTTTCTTTTTTTATTGTTGGAAAATGTTTTGAGACAACCTCAAATTAAACAAAATTAGACATGAGTCACATGTTAGATGTACGTGGACTAAATATAGCTCTTCATTGTACTCAAGAAAAAAAATCTATTCTGCTTTATATTATTATTTTAACACATCATCTCTTCTTCTTAGAGTCCATACTTTGAGAGTTTAAATACCTTTGCGCCATAGGTACATTGGCTTTAAAAGATAGCTCAAGTTTAGACTTACATCCATATTACCAATCTATACTCAGCTTAATTCCATGGAATATTGCTTAGCAATAAAAATGAACAAACTATTGATAGATGCAAATCTTGAATGAATCTCCAGGGTACTATGCTGATTAAAAAAAAGGAATAACCACAAGGTTACATTATTTATTATCCATTTTTGAAATGACAGAATTTTTTTACAAATATATATATACATACATTCATCACTGTTAATTTTTGTTTTGTTCATTTTTGTTGCAATATTTGTTTTCTCCTCTCAGGTGTAGTGCCCATGAAATTCCTACCACCAATTCACCTGTGCACCATCACCATAGTCCCTTGTGAAATGGCAGAATTTTAATATGGAAGACAGATTATTGGCTCCCAGAGTTTAGGAATAGTTTATGAAGGTTTGGGAGATAAGTGAGTGTGGTTATGTAGGACAACACAGCCATTGTATTGATGGAGCTATTCAATATCTTGAGTCTCATATGGATTCAAGAGTTTACATGCATGCACATACACACAAACACACACATACATAAACACAATGGGTACAAATAAAACTAGGGAAATTAAGATTATATCAGTGCAAATATTCCACTTTGATATATATATATATATATTTTAAAGATTTATTTATTTATGCGTACAAGAACTGGGTACAGGCCAGAGGAGCAAGAGGTAAGAGGATTTACCAGAGACAGAGTGGAATCAGAACAGGCAGACTGAAATATATTACTGAGGGGAGCAGTGGGTGAGACAATAGAGGTCTGCTGTGCCATGGAGGTAGCTTCCTGGCCAGCAGGGGATTGAACTCATGCTTCAGTGGCTGTGGATAACTTCATAGTGCTGTGCTTAACCCCATGCACCATCAGGGAGGCCCCTCCACTTTGATATATTAATACATAGGTTTCCCAAAATTTCCCCATTCCTTGGGGAAAAGGGGCAGAGGGCAGGAGAGAGCTCTGTATATCATGTTTTACAACTGTGTGTGAATCTGCTGTGATCTCAATGAAATTTCAAGAAAAAAATATACCTATCTTCATAATACTGAAAAATGGTTTGTGCATGGTCATATATTTGAGGGCAAAACAGTGTCATATCTGCACTCCTAACTCCTAATATAGTAACAAAGAAATTATAGCTTACCAATAAATCATTGTTAGATGACTAGTAGATTAAATTTGGAAACAAAGGAGAGTGAGGGGTCAAAGGTGACTGATATTTCTTTTCTGGAGTACTGGGAAAATGTTGATGCCTTACAATTAAGATAAGATAATTGAATACAAAGTACAGATTTCAGTTGAAGTGCTTATTGTCTCTCTTCCTATCACTTTTTGGATTGAATTTGAAATTTTAATTGGATATCCAAATAGAAATATCTAGTTAAATTTAAATATTCCTGTGTTCTTTAGCATTCTACTTAAATGACAATTGTTCTAGGTGTGACTCTATGTCTCCAGTTTCTATGTATTTCAGTATGTTTCTTGAAAAGAGCTATACTGAACTTTCATAACTCATTTCTAGTCTTTAATACTAGATATTAAAACTGCCAACTCCAAATTAAAATTATAGTTGATTATTAGGTTCTGAATAGTCTTCTTGTTTTATAGCTGTCTGTTTATTGGCAGTCTGTTTATTGGCAATCATATTGATCCAGAGTTTAAATTCTTAACTTGATCAGAGAAGCTATTGGATATTTTCACTTAATCTAAGAAGTTTTGGTATTTTTTTTTAATTTAAGATCAACTAAAACCAAACATATAAGATTATTTGGCAGGAGGGCCTCCTAGTGGCGCAATGGATTAAGACGCAAGCTATGAAGCTGTTCGCAGCCTCTGCAGTAGGAGGTCAATCCCTGGCCAGCCAGGGAGTTACCCACATGGCATAACAGACCTCTCCTGATTCATCTGCTGTTCCTCTCAGCAGTGTACTTCTGTCAATCTGCCTGTTTGTTCCCTACTCTGTCTCTGGTGAATCCTCTCACCCCCCCACACCTCTGGTCTGTACCCAGTTCTTGTATGCATAAATAAATAAATCTTTAAAAAAAGATTATTTGGTAGGAGAACATAAAGTATTGATCACTGGGTAAATGTAAGTCCAGTTATACATACTATAGTTACATAACACTATCATCACTTTGGAGGAAGCTTTTAACCGAAAAACCAGGTTACAGGCTTTAGAATCTAGAAAGACCTGGAAAGAACATGAGTAGTCATCCAGTTTTATGATTACAAAAACCAAAACAATCTTCAATAGTTGTCATTATTTTAGACAGTCTCTAGGCATTTGTGTTATATACTGTCCTCTCAGTTTCTGAGTTTTATCACTTGGTTGTTCAAATGACTTTTTTCTTATGCTAAAATTAAATGATTATTATAGGTGGAGACTATATTGTATTTATCTTTGCACTTCTGCAACATCATGTTAGGCAACAAAGCTAGTGTGTATAATATGTGTTTCTTGGTTGAATCAATAGCTAAGAAAGAAAATGCTTTAATTTTATCCCCTTTTCTCATAACAAGGAAAAGAAAAGCATAAAAGAAAAGCATTATTATCTCTTGATCAGGAGATAACAATCCATTCAGCCTCATCCTTCTGTTCTCCAAGTTAAACAATGTTAATTAATCTAATCTTTTCTCATAGAATTAATTTCCTTTTTTAATTAATCAGCCTTACCATTTTGCTTTGAGTTCTCCACAGCCTTCACACACCACTTAAAAATTTGTCACCTGTTGCACACTCCATTTCAATAAAGATCTCATTAATTTAAAATACATCTGCCTAGATTTTTTCATGGCTTATGTACATTACTCATTTGTTACTTGGTATTTTTTTAAACTACAAACCCTTGCGATTGTTTCTATCATGTTGTAGTTTTTCTCAGTAAATATTTGTTGAATTACTGCAATTAAGATTTCGTCATTTTAATTGAGCTTTCTCAATTTTAATCCAAAAAATGATTTGCATGTAACTAGTAATCACAAAATCCAAATAGCTTTTTGGTCACCAAGTTATGTGCCTGTTTGAACTAATACCTTAAAGATATTATTGAAAACATCTCCTTCTTTTATTCAAAGGTCAAAAGATGAACCAAATTGATAGCACTCTTCCTCTAGGCGGAACTGCAGGTGTTCAGAATGCCAGCTGGTCCATCATATCACATCTGTGGATGTGGTAAAGCAATATGAATCTAGCAGCGAATGTTGGGGTGACTTTGACAGCTTTGAGCCTCATTAGAGCTTCATACTACCCTTTTCCATAAAGATATTATTTAAATTTTTAGATTTTAAAATTTATTGTAAAGTAGCAATTGTGTTTCACTCACCTTGGGCCTTGCACAATGACTTGCAAATTTTAGGAACTCAAATATATGTTGAACTAAAGACTTAATGAATGACATTTTCATTTTATGATAGTTCAAGGAAAATGGTATATTTAATTTAACTTATAATAGGAAACAATAAATATTTGCCCTTTAATTTAAGTTCACATTTTTAGGTCATTGATATAGCAAATTGATGTAGCATGTTGTTGTAGCTTGTCTGGGTTCTTGTTAATGCAGAATCTGTCATTATACAAATTGACATTCAGTATTTTCCCAGTGATTTCTAAATTAGGAGTTGACCCATAGGGAGAGCCAGGGCTGTTCTCAGGAGTCACAGAGACTCTGCATAATTGCTTGGGGAAGAGTCAGTGAACTATGAGTGACCCAGAATTCTCCATCTACTCCCTCCCCTTGGGCACTTCCTCTTTCCAGATTTGATGTGAAACTGAGGGGAAGACCAGGCCTACTGTAGAATCTTTAAGATTACAAGTGAATTTATTTTTCTGTGGACAAATTATATGACTCATAGAAAACCCAGGGGAGTTCACAGGATGAAAAAGTCCTGAGGTGACCTCAGGCTGATATTAATTGAATTCCCTTGACAAAGAATCTTAAATGATATCTAACAGTTTGCTGTTTTAAAATTAATGTAGGGAAAACAATTTTCCCAGGATGTTTTATTGGAGACAGAGAGGCTATTTGGATTTTGTGGTTAGAAGTCATGTGCAAATCAGTTTTTGGATTAAATGAGGATTCAGTCCATGGGATTTGGATTTAGAAGACCTGGGTTTGCCCAAGCAATTGCATTAATTTTATTAATTGAAAATAGTGAGATTTTACTTTACCATTAAAGCTTAAAATGAATGAAGTAAAACAGTATTCAAACTTTATTCTCATTAGCACAAGGGATTCAGAATAGTTCTATCACCTACCATCTATTAACAACTGGCTGCAGCCTGATTTATGTTAGTTGTATACGTCTTTCATCTTCCTAATTTTCTTCCTCTTCCTGTTCCCTTTCCTTTCTTTCTTTCCTTCCCTTCCCTTCTTCCTTCCCCTTCTTATTATTCCTTTCCTTTTTCCTCTTCCTCTTCCTTTTCTCCTTCACCTTATTCTCTTCCTCCCCCACCCCCTCCTCCTCCTCTTCTTTGTCCTTTTTCTTTAAGTTTTGGTTTGGATAATATGATCAAATTTTGTATGGAAGCTGATTTTAGTCCTTGGGAGGTAATGGACATATGTTTATTTTTTTATTTTTTTTAAAGATTTATTTATTTATGCATACAAGAGTTGTGGTGCAGGCAAAAGATATTGGGGGGGGGGTGTAAGAGGATCCACCAGAGCCAGAGCGGGGAGCAGAGCAGGCAGAAGGACCGAAGTACACTGCTGAGGGGAGCAGCGGGCTGCAGGAGAGGTCTGCTGTGCCATGTGGGTAGCTCCTGGCCGGGGATTAAACTCGCGCTGCAGTGGCTGCAGATAGCTTCATAGGTTGCATCTTAATCCCTTGTGCTACCAGAGACACCTGGCATATGTTTATTTTTAACATCAGGCAGAGGGCTTTTGCTTTTGGGTGGTATGTGTTTGCATGTGTCTATGTGTTTGTGAATGTGTGTGTGTGTGTATGTGTGTGTGTGCACGTACATTATCTACAAATTTGTGTTTGTGTAGGAGTGAGCTTCTACTCTTGCCAAGAGTCTGCTTAGGTGACTGGCTGACTGAAATAAATTCAGTTGTAAGTCATAGTAGGAAGCTTATATTTGCTTTCTGTAACACTTCCTGGCCTGTATATGCAGTACAGTCAAAGAAAAATAACCTATTGATAATTCTTTGAATTATCATGCTATTTTGCAAATGGAGGAATTTTATAAATGTTAAGAGAGATGGGGCAATTTCCCATATATATATACATGCTTTATGTTTCTGCATAAATTAGATTTAAGAAATGCAGAGGGCCATTTGATGCCACATAAAAGGGCAAAATACTCTTCCTATTATCGTAACTGTAAAGGAGAGAAGTACCCTTTACTAGAGACTTTCAACCAACCAGCACAGAATCACTTTCAGAATGACAGCATCCTCCTGGAAGGCTGCAGAGGCTCTAGAGGTCTCATTACCTGCAGAAAATATCACTAGCCTAGCTTATCCTTTTCATACCAGATAGTGTATCAAATTTGGTCAAAGTAGATACCTGGGGGTAGGACAATTTTCTCTTGACCAAATCAGATAGATTTAATGAACAGGGGTGACCTTCAGGATACTATAGTCCATATACTCCTTTTTTTACCACAGACTTCCAGAATTGGAGAAATTCCATTCCTTTCAAAGTATGACTGATTATTCATTGGCTTCTATTTCTGCTTCCCTTCAGTCTACCTGGGTGGACCATCCAGTTTAAGCTACATATACTATTAACTCCATATGAGCAGAGAATGGTTTTAGGGGACTATAATGAAGAGACTCATCATCTCAACCAGTAGGATCCAGAAATTCCAGAACCAGAAGAGGATGTCCCAGTGGTAGAGCCTAACTAGTGCCCAACTTAAGGTCAATGGAAATACTAGAACATGAGAAGAAGTGCTTATTAGTAGAACTAAGAAAAGTAGTACCTAAGAAAAACAGTTTTGGTAAGATGCTAGAGACTCAACAAAGGCTGGTAAGGCTCCATCTGAGTATCTTGAAAAGGATTATGCATACTTGGATAATAATAAAAGGATTATTATACATACATGAATCCAGATGCTCCAGAAACTGCCTAAATTACTCCAGATACAAGTACTTATTTAAGTAATGGACTGAGTACTCCAGATATAAGGAAGAAATTAACCAAGAAAGAAATTGTCATAGACAGGAATCCTTTCCATATGGTGGATATAGCCTTTAGAGTTTACAAAGAGCAAAGCCTTTAGAGTTTACAAAGAAGAAAGAAGGTCTAGTCCTGAAACATTTTTTTTTTTTGTAGAGAAAGAAGAAAAGAGAGGGTATAGGAATAAGTAAAAATGACATTGGTAAAATGTAGGGGAAGCAAACTCTTAAGGAAGATCAGTGTACTTATTGAAAGGAGGAGGATATTGAAAGGACAGGTGCTCCAGGTCGGAAACAAGAAAGGACAGAAGGACTGAGAAAGTAAGAGGAAAGAAAATGAAGCAGATGACACCATAGATTGAGAATTCAGAAAAGTATAGCAGGGTGGAATGCAGGCAAAGTAAAAGGATTGAAAAAGCAAGCAGTGAGGAAAGAAAACAAATGGTAGAACAGGATGAAGACACAGATGAAAAACAAGGAAACTTAGAGGCTTCACTCAATATAAAAAAAATATTAATAGGATAACCCCCTAGGAGCTAAAGGTAACTCAAATGTAGGGAACTGTTTGAATTTTTAGTAGACACTGGAGCAACCAATTTCATTTTGATTTCTAGATTAGCTCAGGCTAACAAGAGGACTGTACAAGTCACTAGTTTTATGGGAAGTTCAGAACACAAAGGCTTTCTACATCTTGAAGTACCAGTTTTATGATACAGACTCTAAACATAGTTTTTCATACATGGAAGAATTTCTAATCTCTCTCCTTGTCTGTAAGCTGTTAAGAAAACGTAATGCATAGATTGCTTTCTCACCCCAAGTTCATAGTCTGCACCTATGCTTAACACCAAACCATGCTTTGCAATTCCAGATAGTATTCACTCAGGATGCTTTACCAAAATTTGAAATTCTTCCCCCAGAATTCTACAAATGAGTAAGTAAAGTGGTTTAGGCTGATGAAATTTGACATGCACCAAAAATTCAGAACTTATAAGAATGGAAGAAATGGAAGGGAGTATCATAAAGAGCAAGCCTTGTGGGGGATTCACTCAGTATTACAAATATTTCTTGCTCTAACTTGGCCCTACTGTTCCCCCTACACCACTCCAATTTTACACACAAATTGATATCATTTGGTTCAGTGTTTGAGGACATGTCATTAATGAGGTTGTTCAGTATATACATCCAGATGTGCCAAATATTTACACCTTGTCAACTGGTATACCTGGGGTATTCATCTGGTTTTCAGTATTGGACTTGAAGGGGGCTTTTTCCTGCATCACAGCGGATGCCTGAGATCAGCTATTCTTTGTTTTTGAAAGGTAGAACTGTGAGTCCAAGAACACTCTGCAATATTGCTGGACTGTGCTTCCAAAAGAGTTTAAAATTCTCCCAAATACGTTCAGGGAAATACCCGCCAGGAACAGTTAGGCCTCAGAAAGGTTAGGAACACAATATGTTTTGTTAAGATCACTGCATGTCAGGTATTTTGCTTAAAGCACATTTAAAATAAAGTGTCCTATTCAGCACCCTAGATCAGGCATCAGAAAGCTTTTTTCTGTGAAAGTTCAGGAGTAAATATTTTAGGCTTTGTTAGCCATAAAGTATTTGTTACAACTACTTAACTGTTATTGCAGCACAAAACCACAGGTAATAGGTAAACGCATGACTAGGGCTCTTTTTCAATAAAATGTAATTCACACATATAAGCAGAAAACTTGATTTGACCTGCAGGCTGTAGTTTTTGGGATCACTTTCCTAGATGATCACTGAGGCACTAGTTATAATATACAAAATATGGAAACAACAGAAGTGCCCCCAAACACATGAGTGGATCAAGAAGATGCATCTATATACACAATGGAAACTACTCAATGATAAAAAAAGATGAACTCAAGCCATTTTTAGGCAAACATGGATGAGCTGGAAGGGATTATGACAAATGAAATAAGCCAGAAGGAGAAAGATAAATGCAGATGGTATCGCTTATACGTGGACTATAGAGAATCTAAACAGTCCAAGACAAACATTAAAAACAACACTTGGAAGTTAACTATGTATCTGGTGCATCTAGAAGGGGAGAGGGAGGGCAGGGGTGAGGAAGGGGTTGGGGGGATAGCAAAATGGACTATTGTGAAGGACTGTGGATGCTTTGGTAGTGGGAAAGCTGGGACCACACCTGGGAGTGGGGGGAGAAATCCTATACTGTCAGGATATTAGCAAGGATATAAAACAGTGGTACTTCTTTTTAAAATGAATGAATAAATATATTATTTTACTAAGAATTAAGAAAAGCATCTTAAATTCTGCTTAGCTCAATGTTATTTTATTTTATTTTAAAGATTTATTTATTTATTTATTTATACAAGCACTGGGTACAGTCAGAAGCGCGGGAGGGTGAGGGAATTCACCAGAGCCAGAGGGGGGAGCAGAACAGGCAGACTGATGAAGCACACTGCTGAGGGGAGCAATGGGTTCCGCAGGAGAGGTCTGTTGTACCATATGGGACCCTCGCCAGTGCCTGGGGATCCAACCGGCACTGCAGAGGCTGAAGGCAGTTTTGCAGCCCAGCGCTCCACCGCTGCACCACCGGGGAGGCCCCAGCTTGATGTTATTTTAAACTAAAAATAAGTAATTGATGGGGTATTAGTTTCTAGAGGGTTAACTACATCCTTCAAAATTTGGGGGCAAGATAAGATTAGTTTCCTCTTGTAGGGGAACACAGAATATTAAGAATTGAGTATGGGAGCAGAATACAAAATTGTATTACCTTGATATAAAAAGTGAAAGAGAGGACTAATATATAATAATTGTAGAGAGGTTTACCGTGCTTTATTTTTAATTTTTATTTACATTTTATTTATGTTTTACCTCAAATTTTACTAATTTTTCAGTCATTACACTCGATATAACTTGGGTGTACATTTTCACATCCTTCACTCATCCTACACCAAGGCTTCTGCACTAATATCCTAGCCCCCACTTTACCCCATCTCTCTTTACTCTCCCCATTCTTTCCAGTAACCAGTATATTTATCTTTTTACAGTTTAAGAATTATATTTTCTGTGGTTTTCTAGTTTACTATCTTCATCATTTTATATTCCAATAGTAAGTGGAACCTTCTAGTGTATGTCTTTCATTTTCTAATTTCGCATTCATGGTCATTCCATTTTGCCCCAAAAAGTGCTATTTAATTATTTTAAATTCACGAATAGTATTCCATTGCACATACACAACACTTTCTTTGTCTTGTTGTCTTTCATTGGAAATTAGGTTGTTTCCATAGCTTGTCTATTGTGGATAATGTTGCTGTGAACATAGGAGTGCATAAATCTTTTCATATTAGACTTTTCATATTCTTTGGTATTGCTGGATCATATAGCATTTCTATTTTATTTTAATGGTATTTCCATATCATTTCCCATAGAGGTTGCACAAAATTATATTCCCACTAATAGTGGATGATATTCCTTTATTTACACATCCTCAACATTTGTTGTTTCCCATCTTTTTGATATTTGATATGAGATAATATGTCATTGTGGTTTTGATTTGCATTTCCCTTATAAGTGATGTTGAATCCTGTATTTTCATGTGGCTGTAAGCCATCTAAATGTCTTCTTTGGAGAAGTGTCTAGTTAAGACTTTTTCACATTTTATTATTTGGTTGTTTTCTTTCTTTTAATTGTAGATTGTATGGATATTTTATATATTTTAGAAATTAACCTCTTACCAGATATGGGATGGGCAATTATCTTCTCCCAGACTGGACATTTGTTGTGGAGGTTTTTTTTTTTGAGGTACAAAACCTCTAAGATTGATGTAGTCCCTTTCTTTTAGCCAAATCATTCTCAATGATGAAAAGTTGAAAGCATTTCCATTAAGATCTGGAACAAGAAAAGGATGTCCAGATGAAATTCATATGGAATCACCAAAAACCCCAAATAGCCTAAGCTCTCCTGAAAAAAAAAGAAGGGAATGGAGGCATCACACTCCCAGATTTCAGGCTATACTACAAAGCCATAATCATCAAAACTGCATGGTATTGGAACAAGAACAGACACACAGACCAAAGGAATCAAATAGAAAATCCAGAAATAAACCCACAGATTTATGGTCAACTAATATTTGACAAAGGAGCAAAGAATATGCATTGGAGCTAAGAAAGTTTGTTCAATAAATGGTGCTGGGAAAACTGGGTCACTACATGCAAAAGAATGAAGCTTGACTACTACCTCACACCATACACAAAAACCAACTCAAAATGGATTAAAGAACTAGACATAAAACCTGAAACCATAAAATACATAGAAGGAAATATAGGCGTAACACTATGGGATATGCACATCAAAGACATCTTTACAGACACATCACCCAAAGCAGTGATAGTGAAGGCAAAGATAAACAGCTGGGACTACATCAAATTAAAGAGCTTCTGCACAGCAAAAGAGACAATAACAAAAACAAAGAGAAACCCCACCAACTGGGAGAACATTTTTGCACACAACACTAATGATAAAGGATTGATCACAAAAATCTGCAAAGAGCTGATGAGACTCAACAACAGCAAAGAAAATAATCCAGTCAAAAAATGGGCAGAAGAGCTAAAAAGGAACTTCTCTGAAGAGGAAATGCAAATGGCCAACAGGCATATGAAAAAATGTTCAACATCACTTGTCATCAGGGAAATGCAAATCAAAACTACCATGAGATACCATCTTACACCAGTGAGAATGGCACATATTAAAAAAACTAGCAACAACAAATGTTGGCGAGAGTGTGGAGAAAAAGGAACTCTTCTGCACTGTTGGTGGGAGTGCAAACTGGTCCAACCACTATGGAGAGCTGTTTGGAGATTTCTGGACCTACTAAACATAGAGCTTCCATATGATCCAGCAATTCCACTCCTAGGTATTTAACCAAAGGATACAGAAACATCAATTCCAAAGAACACCTGCACCCCTATGTTTTTAGCAGCACTATTTACAATAGCTAAGCTTTGGAAACAGCCCAAATGCCCAAAAATAGATGACTGGATCAAGAAGATGTGGTACATATACACCATGGAATATTACTCAGCATTCAAAAAAGATAAACACATGCAATTTGCAGCAACATGGATGGCGCTGGGAGGGATCATGCTCAGCGAAATAAGCCAGAAAGAAAAAGAAAAATACTGGATGGTCTCACTCATAGCAGGAATCTAGAAAACTTAAATAAGGGACCAGGAAAATGAGTAACTATAAGAAAGTGAAAATCAAAATCAACAAATAACTATGAACCAGAGACACTTTTGGGGGGGGTGGGTGGCGGGAGGGGAGGGATTGGGGTCAAAATGGGGGGTTGCAATTGTATGGGGAATATAAAAATAAAATTTATTATTAAAAAAAAATAAAAAAAAAAGAAAAGAAAAGGATGTCCACTCTCACCACTGTTTTTCAATATAATGCTGGAAGTCCTAGCCAGAGCAATAAAACAAGAGAAAGATGTACAAGGAATCCAAATAGGAAAAGAAGAAGTCAAACTATCACTATTTGCAGATGATATGATAATATACATAGAGAACTGCAAAAACTTCACAGAAAAACTAATCAAACTAATTAATCAGTTTAGTAAAGTAGCAGGATACAAAATCAACACACAAAAATCAGTAGCCTTCCTATACACAAACAATAAATGTGAAGAAGAAGAAGAAATCAAGAAAACCATCCCTTTTATTACTGAAGCAAAAATATCAAATACTTAGGAATAAACCTAACAAAAGAGGTAAAGGACCTATACAAAGAAAACTATAAAATACTGTTAAAAGAAATAGAAGAAGACACAAAGAAATGGAAAAACATCACCTGCTCATGATTGGAAGAATTAACATTATCAAGATGGCCATCCTACCAAAAGCAATTTACAGATTCAATGCTATTACAATAAAAATTTCAATGACCTTCTTCAAAGAAATAGAACAAATATTGATAAAATTCACATGAAGCCAACAAAAACCCCAAATAGCTAAAGCTCTCCTGAAAAAAAAAAAAAAAAAAAAAAAAAAAAAAAAAAAAAAGAAGGGAATGGAGGTGTCACACTCCCATACTTCAAGCTATACTACAAAGCCATAATAATCAAAACTGTTTTTGCTTTTCTTTACTGTTGGAATTGTATCCCAAATACATCTCTGCTGTTGATGTCCAGGAATGTATCAAATATTTCCTTTCAAGTGTCTTGTGGTTTCAGGTCTTATATCCATGTCTTTAACCCATTTTAAAATAATTTTCATGTGTGGAGTTAAGCAATAATCTATTTTATCTTATTTTTTTTCCATATGGCTGTCCAAGTTTCCAGTACCATTTGTTAAAGAGGTTTTCCTTTCTCCATTGTATGATCATGACTCCTTTGTCAAATGCTAACTGTCCATATTTGTGTGGGTTTATTTCTGGGCTCTCTATTAGATACGATTGGTCTGTGTTTCTGTATTTGTTCTAATTTATTACCTTATTAATTACTGATGCTGAAGTCAGGGAGTGTAATAATTTTATTTTTCTTATGTTCTCTCAGGATTGCTCTACTATTCAGACCCTTTGTGGTTCCATACATTTTTTATAATTGTTTGTACAACATTTCCTTGAAAGTGTCTTTGCAATTTTGATGGACATTGCATGGAATTGCTTTAGTATGACCACTTGTATAATATCTCTTTTTCCATTTCATGAACATGAGTTATCTTTCCACTTCTATGTATCTTATTTAATTTCTTCTAGTTGTACCTTAATAGTTTTCAGTATATACTTTCTTCATCTCCTTCATTAAGATTATTCCCAGTTATTTCATTTATTTTGGTGTAATTGTAAATGGGATGATTTTTAAAATTCACCTTTATCTTTCTTTCAGTTCATTCTTTGCATATAGAAATGAAAGTAATTTTTTGGTATTGTGCCACTTATATTCATTTATTCATTGTACTCATTTATTAATTCTAGCACAGTTTCTTCTAAAGTCTTTTGGATTCTCTATGTATAGTGTCATATCCTCTTTAAACAGTGATAGTGTCACTTTTCTTTTTCAATTTGGATTCATTTTATGTCTTTTATTCCCCCCTAATTTATCCTGCAGAGACTTCTAATACTGTTGAGTTGTAGTGGTAAAAATGGACATCTGTGTTTTATTCCTCATTTTAGTAGAAATGTTTTCAGTTTTTCACCATTATGATGTTTGTTGTGGGTTTCTCAAATTTTATGCTAATTACAGTTCTGTTTATCCCAAATTATTTGAGAGATATATCATAAATGAGTGTTGAATCTTGCCAAATAATTTTTCAGCATCTATTGAGATGATCATGCCATTGTTATCTCCATTTTCATTGATCTGTTGAATGATATTGATTTATGTATATTCAACCAATTGTGCATCCCTTCAATGAAATTTATTTGTTCATGAGGGATAATTCTATTAAAACACCTAGATTTGATTTAATAATATATTGTTGTGGGTTTTCACATTAAAGTTCATCTGAGATATCAGCCTATAGTTTTCTTTTTGTTTGTGTGCTCTTTTAGTTTGCTTTTGGTATTAAGGTAATATGATCTCATAGATTGTGCTAGGGAGTTTTTCACCCTCTTCAGAGTGGGATAGGTATTAGGTTTTCTTTGAAATTTTGTAGAAATCACTAGAGGAGGGCCTCCCTTGGTGGTGCAGTGGTTGAGCGCTGGGCTGTGAAGCTGCCCGCAGCCTCTGCAGCGCCGCCTGGTAGATCCCCGGCCACTGGCGAGGGTCCCACGGGTGTGCAGACCTCTCCTGCCCTGTGCCAGCTGCTCCCCTCAGCAGTGTGTTTCGTCAGTCTGCCTGTTCTGTTGCCCGCTCTGGCTCTGGTGAATTCTCTCACCCTCCCGCGCTTCTGACTGTGCTTAGTGCTTGTATAAATAAATAAATAAATCTAAAAAAAAAAAAAAAGAACTCTTAAAAAAAAAAGAAATCACTAGAGGAGTATCTGCTCTGCGGCTTTTATTCTTAGCGAGGATTTTAACTACTCATACTCTTTCTGCACTCATAATTGATCCATTTTAGCGATCTATTCCATCAGAGTTCAGTCTTAGAAGGTTGTATGAATCTAAAAATTTGTCACTTTCTTTTAGATTTTTCATTTTATTTGCATAGAGATATTCATAGTAGTTTCTTATAATATTTTGCGTTTCTGAGGTATCTGCTGTAATTTTACCTCTTTCATTACTGATTATTTTTATTTAGGTTTTCTCTATTTAGTGTGCCTGTCTAATGGTTAGTCAGTTTTACTTATCTTTTCAAAGAGCCATCTCTTGGTTTTACTGATCTTTTGAAATATGTGTTTTCTACTTCACTAATCTCATTCCTAAATTTTATTATTCCATTCCTTCTACAGATTTTTTTGTTTCATTTGTTCTTTCTCTAGTAAGTTCAGTTGTAAAGTTAGATTGCCTATTTGAGATTCTTTTTTGTTTCTGATGTGTCCCTGCATCACTGTGTATTTTCTTCTTAGCTCTGCTTAAGAGCATGCCATAGGTTGTGGTAGTTTGCCTCTCTATTTCTGTTAATCTCCAATTAATTTTTAATTTCTCCTTTGATTTTTCATTGACACATGAGTTTTTCAAAAACATTTTGTTTTGTCTCCATGTTTTCTTCTTTATTCCAATATCTTTTTTTAGTGGTTAACTTCTAGCTTTGTAACATTATGATCAGAGAAGATATCTGATGTTATTCTATTTTCACATATTTTTTTCAGTGTCATACTTCTCCTTCTTTTTTTTAAGATTTATTTATTTTTTATATTCCCCATATAATTGCACCCCCTTATTTTGACCCCAATCCCTCCTCTCCCTGCCCTTTCCCATAGAGTGTCTCTGGTTTATAGTTGCTTGTTGATTTTGATTTGTGTCCCAGTGTATGATCTCTTCTTGGGAATGTTGCATGAGCACTTGAGAATAATATGTATTCATTTCTCTTGGAATGGAAGCCTCTGTAAATATGTATTCAGTTTGTCTGGTCCAATACTTCATTGATGTCTTTATTACTTTTAACTTTGTTAACTTTTTATTTGGTTGAACTATCTATTGATACAAGTGGCATGTTAAGTTCCCAAGAAAAATGTGTTTTTGTCAATATGTTGCATTAAGTTTGTTTATACTTGATTATATAATCAGGTGCCCTCCACAAGGTGCCTAAATATTATTATTATTATTTTAAGATTTATTTTTTATTTATGCATACAAAAACTGGGGTATAAGCCAGAGGTGCAAGGGGTGAGAGGATTCACCAGAGACATAGTGGGGAATGAAATAGGTGGATCTACTGAAATACACTTGCTGAGGGGAGCAATGAGTGGGACAAAAAAGGTCTGAATTGCCATGTGGGTTAGCTCCCTGGCTGGGGATTAAACTCATGTTGCAGTGACTGCAACTAGCCTGATAATGCTGACTTTAATCCCCCTCTAACATTTAGAGGCCTCTAATTATTATTATTATTTAATTTTTTTTAGACTGCACCTTTGGGTTACAGTCCCTCTAGTTCTCTCACCACCACCTGTGACCCATAACCATAGTCCTTTATGATTTTTCTGCCATTCTTTTGACCCCTCCCCTTCACTTTTTGTTTGCCTCAATTCTACAGTGGATTGCAGTTTTTGTCTTTTTCTTGACCCTTTGTTTGGTTTTCCTAAGCTCCCCCTGTAAGTTAAGCCATTTAATAATTTTCTTTTCCCTTCTGACATTTTTGCTCAGCATAATCCCTTCAAGTTCCAAACATGTTGCCATCCATGGCATGAGTTTATCTTTTTTGATCACTAAGTAGTATTATTCCAGTGTGTGTGTGTGTGTGTGTGTGTGTGTGTGTGTGTGTGTGTGTAATCACATCTTCTTGACCCATTCATTTTGGGGGAGGGACATTTAGATCATTTCCATATCTTGGCTATTGTTAATAGTGCTGCAATAAACATAGGAGTGCAGAATTCTTTTTGAATTAGTGTTTGAGTGTTCTTTGGGTGATTCCTAGAAATGGCATTGTTTGTTCATAAGTTAAGTACATGTTTAGTGTTTTGAGGGTCCTCCACACAGCATTCCATAGTGGCTGGACCAGTTTATGTTCCCACCAGCATTGTAATAGAGTTTCTTTTTCTCTACATCCTCACCGGCATTTGTTGTTGTCAGTTTTTGTTTATTTTTTATATATATTTATGGGCCCTTGTCACTGGTATGAATGATATTTCATTGAGATTTGATTTGTGTTTCCATGATAATTAGTGATGTTGAACATTTTTTCATATACCTGTTGGCCATTTGATTTTCTTCTTTGGAGAAGTGCCTTTTCAGTTCTTCTGCCCATTTTTTTTATTGGGTTCTTTCTTCATTTTGTTGAGTTGTATAAACTCTTTGTAGATATTTGATATCAGTCCTTTATCAGTTGTATGGTTTGCAAATATTTTCTCCCAGTCTGTAGGACATCTCTTTGTATTGGCTAATGTCTCTTTTGCTGCACAGAAGCTTTTTAGGTTAATGTAGCCCCAATTGTTTGTCTTCTCCTTTGTTTTCCTTGATCAGGAAGATGAGTCCTCAAAAATGTTTCTGACATTATGTTTTGCCTATGTTTTCTTTGATATAGTTTATGCTTCAGGTCTTACATTCTAGTCTTTTTATCCATTTTGAGTTGATCTATGTGTATGATGTGAAATAGTAATCTAGTTTCATTCTTTTCCATGTGGCATTCCAGTTGTACAAGCACCATTTATTGAATGGACTTTCTTAGTTCCAGTTTATATTGTTCGCTCCTTTGTCATAGTTTAGTTGACCATATGTGTGGGGGTTTATTTCTCAGCTTTCAATTCTGTTCCATTGGTCCAAGTGTCTGTTTTTGTTACAGTATCATGTTGTGTTTATTTTTATGACTGTAGTATAATTTGAAGTCTTGGAGTGTAACACCTCCATTTTCCACCTTTCAATTAGGAGAGATTTGAGGTATCTAAATATTAATCACAGTTTTTTCTTCTTGATGATTGTTCTTCTGACCAGTGTATAGTATAGATTTTGCTCTTTCCTCTGTTATTACTCCATTCTTTTACTTAAATTTTGTGTTTTTCTTTGGATTTTAATTGAGTATTTTGTAATCAAAGTATAAATGACTATGCTTTTTAACCCAATTTGTCATTCCCTACATTTTTAATTGGTGAGTTCAGAGCATTCATATTTAGGGTTGTTATTGATATCTGAGATTTATTTGCTATCATTCTATCTTTTGTTTTTTGAATTGTTTTGTCTTTCTCTTTTTCTTTTTTCCATTTGTTTCTCTCACATTTCCCTTACTAACTTATCCTGATGGCTCTCTCATTGTTGTTGTTTTCATTTCCTCTTTTATGTGTCTTTATTCTTAAAGTTTGCTTTGTGATTACCATAGGGGTTGTATGAAATTTTCGATGTCAGAGGAAGTCCTTCATGAACTGGAATTGACTCACCATCATTTAACTATATAGGTTATGAATGTGTCTTCCTCCCCTTTAGTGTTTTGATATTGTCTAATGTTATTATTTTTATACTTCTGAGTCTGTATTGATTTTGTCACTTTGTTCAAGGTTTCTTCCTTTATTCTTTCTTTCTTTTTTAAAAAATAATTTATTTATTCATACAAGAACTGGGGCACAGGCAAGAGGTGTGGGCGGTGAGAGGATTCACCAGAGACAGAGCAGGGAACAGAACAGTCAGACTGACCAAAACACACTGCTGCAGGGAGCAGTGGGCAAAACAGGGGAGGTCTGCTGGACCATGTGGGGATCGAACTCATGCTGCAGTGGCTGCAGACAGCCTCATAGGTTTTGTGTCTTAACTCCCTGTGCCACCAGGGAGGCCCCTATTATTTCTTTCTTTCTTAAGAAGAATTCCTTTTCAACTTTTCTTGTAAGATAGCTCTGGTAACATTAGTGTTCATTAGTTTTTGTTTTCCTGGGAAAACATTAATTTCACTTTTGTATTTGGATGCTGATTTTGAAAAATAGGTTATTCTTGGTTGGAATTTTTTTGGACTATGAATACTTCATTTCACTATTTTATAGCCTGCAGAGTACTGAAAAAATCTGAAAAGAATCTAACAGGGGTATCTTTGAATGTTACTTTCTTTTTCTTTCCAGTATTTGTTAATATATATATATATATATATATATATATTTTATTTTAACTTTTGATAACAACAATAATGGGTCTTGATGAAGGTTGTTTTGCATTTAGAAATTTGGGTGTTTCTTCTGATTCCTGGACTTCCATATTTATTTTTATCATTAGGTTCGGGATGTTCTCTGCTATTATGTCTTTGAATACATTCTCTTTTCCTTCTCTCTTCACCTTCTGGACTGTCCATAATCATTTTTTGTCCCATGTTTTAATTTTTCATAGAGTTACTTCATTTTTTTCTTAAATCTTATTTCTTTTTTTTCCATTTTGGTGACTTGTGCATTTGTGTTTCCATTCTGAAATTGTTTCTTCTATCAACTTAATTCTATTTTAAATACTTTGCATATCCCTCCTCATTTCATTCCTATCTCTTATGTTCTTTAAATATCTTCAATTTCTTTAGTGAAGAACAATTTCTTTCCTGGATCTCCTTTCTAAGATCCTACACCTAACTTTCTTTGAGTGTTCTTTCAGTTTTTCATTTGAACCTGTGCTGGTAACCTTTCTGAGGTTTCTAACTGGACAGAGACATTAGGAAACTTGAGAGAAGAAACAGAGACTATTCTTCAGATCCATAAATCAACAATTGTTTTTCTCTTCTACATCCCTTTAAGGCTACTGTTGCTCATTTAATTATGAATCTATTTGCATAAAAAGCATGGAAGCAACTGTTGACCTTTAAGGAGTATAACTTTTAGGGAATAGAAAGCTGAATTAGGAGGTCAAGGAGACTTAATTGTGGTGGGGGCATCATTGTATAATATTGGAAAATTTCTATTTGCATGTATTACCTAATCAAAAATGTTAAAATTTACTTGTGTTTTAAAAACTGATGGATGTGTACGTGGCAGGTAAGGTTGGTAGATGAAGATAGGAAGAGGAGGGATGCACTGTGAAATTCATTTGAGATCCCTACCCTTACTAGTGACAAATATATGTTCTCACACATTATCATGTGGTTAATGTTTATGTAGTATGTACAGAAGAATAAACACGTCCTACCCTGCCTGTTACACAAGTTTCAACATAAAAACTAATGAAATTACATGTTGTAAATATGTGAAGTTTATACATGGGGTCTTAATAGCTTGGTAGTGTCAATTTCAGTGTTTGTTAGAACCATTGTCCTTTGGCCCCATGCTGCCATTTTCAGTATCACAATTCCCAAGATACACTTGTCCATATTTGACAGGATTAGACACAGGCTAGAAAAAGATGATGTGCAATTGAATGAAAGCTAAAATTACACATTGATAACTGTCATGAAATAAAAAAGGAATCATGAAATAGAAAAGGAAATAGAAAAGGAATTAAGTGGAAAAGTAATCATGAACAAATATAAGTCATAAAGAGGAATCAGAATAACAGTAAAGATTTTTGAGAAGGAGAACAATTTATGGCTGTTGAAGAAGTCAGCCAGTAATGTGGGAGAACTAAGAATGTGCACCAAAAGATACAGAGCTGTGGTAAGTAATTTAATCTCATTAGTGGTATTACCATTAAAAGGAAGATGTCTGAACTTTGCTGCGGAAGTCCTTGGAGCTTCTCCCTGGATGCAATCTCTTGTCTTTAGGGGTTTTACTTTTGACCTTGTATTCCCCTGAGGCATCTCTTTTCATTTCTTTTAATAATTAACCATTTTCTTTGACTTAGCCTGAGTGAATCTATGTTCCTTGTTTGGAACCAATTGAAATTCCTGCTCAAGATCTAAATAATTTTCTCCCAGATAGAGACTTTCTAGCTAGTGAGGCTAGAATGGTATTATCTTCCATAATGGGTATTATGTGAATATTAAATTCATCATTTCAAATTGACAGGGAAGATAATACGATACCCAAAGGATACTTTAAGATCAACACATAACTGGTGCAAATTATAAACTTAGATTACCTATAAAAGAGAGTGTGTATATGTAGGAAACAGAGGTCATATTGTAAAAGAGGAGAGTACAGGGGATCATGTAAGGTTCTGAGAAAAATTGTAAAATAGACCTTTTCTGCCTGAGTTTATGCATTTCTCCACCCATACAGCTTGAATCCCATTTCTAGAAGTGTTGCTCCCACAATCAATCTTCTTTGAGTCACCATTGTTGTATCCCATCTTTATTCATCCTCAATTTATCTTATTCCAAGGTTGAGATGTTCAAAGAGACCTTAAAAGACATGTAAATTGATGAAGCTGTAGGGGACAGATTTTGTTCTTGTTAAACTTTATATTTTTCACTTCCACCAAAAATGTGTTCTGTTTCAATTCAAACGCTAAATGCTATAACTGCTATAACTGCTATAACAAATAAATCTTACATCTCAAAGTCTTAACATGATACATGTCTCAACATCTAAATTAGAGATGTTTTACTATCCATCTTAGATTAGATAGATTAAAGAAAAATTCCAGTAGAAACAGTGATAAATGACAATGATAAATTCTCTTATTGATAGGGACAACAATAAATAGAGGCTACTTAGCTCCATCAGGGTTAACGCTACTTAGTTCTGAATTTCCCAAAAGGAGATATAGATGCCATATTTTCAGATCTTCTGATTTTTTAAATCAAGACAAGTATGTAGTCTCAAATATAAAATAAAAATTGTTCATTTTTGTTTCCTATAATTTGTGAAGTAATATTTAAGGGAAATAGTATATAGGGCCTCCCTTGATGGTGCAGCGGTTGAGCGCTGGGCTGCGAGGCTGCCTGCAACCTCTGCAGCACCGTTTCGTTCCCCGGCTGCCTGCGGAGGGTCCCACATAAAAAAAAAAAAAAAAAAAAAAGGAAATAGTATATCAAGATCCCGTGTGTGTGTGTGTGTGTTTACCCATGTCTATGGCTAAATTATTACCTGATATAAGAATAAAAGTCTTCTGATATGAATTTATATTGTAGCAAAAAGATAAAAACCGAAGAATCTAAATGAATCAATTTCTAACTATAAAATGCAGAGAGAACTATTCAGGGCATTTTTCAGTAGGGCTATTACTCTGTGACCTTCCAGATTTTGTGTCATTCATTTTACCTGCTTATAAGTCAGGTAAGAAAGCTTTTATTCTGTAGTATTAAGACACTACATCAACATCTGAAAACCTGTCTGACTTTATAATTATGCCTCTAAACTGAGTCAGAATGTGCTCACCATGACCCTCTGTCTGTGTCCCAACCAATATTATTTGACAACTTTCAGCTCTTGAGTTGTGACTGATACTATTATAGACTGAGTTTTGTCTCCCCCAAATTCATCTGTTGAAGCTTTAATCCCCAACGTGACTATATTTGGAGACAGGGCTTTAGAGCTGGTAATAACAGTCAAGTAAGGTCATAAAGGTAGAACACTAATCCTATAAGGCTGGTACTTACTAGAGGAGGAAGAGCCCTGAGTGTGCTCCTTTCTTCTCTCCTTTCCCCTTTCCTCTCCCGCTTCCCCTATGCTTCTCTATTCTCTTTTCACTTTCTCTTCTCCCTTTTATCCTTCCTCTTACATTACCCTCCTCTCCTTCCTTCTCTTTGTCCATGAGTACAGAAAAAAGTCTTTTGATGATGCAGCAGGAGGGTGGCCATCTACAATCAGGAAGAGATGTTTCATCAAATCCCAACCGTATTGGCATCTGCTCTTGAATTTCTAGCTTCCAGAACTATGAGAAAAAAATTCTATTGTTTAAATTATTCAATTTGTAGTATTTTATAATCTATCAGAGTGTTAATGGCCATGGCTTCCATGGGCATTTAAATTACTTTGAGAAATTCACACAGAAATGTTAGAAATGAAACATGGGAAATCAGATGCTGCAAAGGGAAGGTCTACAGGATACATTTGACTGCAGATAAACTTTTCTCAGATCAGTGATTTTAAAATATGAATTTGAGTGTTTTTAAACAGGCAAGTATTCTCCAGTTTGCCATGGTCCTCAGTGTTCCCTATAACTCATCACTGTCTTTGATTCATTTGTATATTTATTTTTGGCCTAGTACCTAGAAGCATTTTTGTAATTCCTGAATGAATCCATTGTTCTAATTTTATACCAATAATGAACAGAGGTTGTGGGAGGACACTTAAAAAGAGTGATTAAAGAGGTAGGAGTTTAATCAGCAAGATCCTGGGTTTATTAAGAAAGTATCCAAACTGGGCCTCCCCAGGTGGTGCAGCGGTTGAGCACTGGGCTGCAAAGCTGCTCACAGCCTCTGCAGAATGGGTTCGATCTCCGGCCACTGGGCGAGGGTCCCACATGGTGCGCAGACTCTCCTGCCGTGCCCGCTGCTCCCCTCAGCAGTGTATTTCGTCACTCTGCCTATTCTGTTCCCCACTCTGGCTCTGGTGAATTCTCTCACCCTCCTGTGTTTCTAACTGTACCCAGTGCTTGTATAAAAAAATAAATAAATCTTTAAAAAAAATGGGCATCCTACCAAAAGTGTTTTACAAATTCAACACTATTCTAATAAAAATCTCAATGATATTCTTCAAAGAAATAGAACAATTAGTGAAATTCATATGGAGCCACAGAAAACCTTGAATAGTCAAAGCTCTCCTGACTAAAACAAAGGATAATGCAGATATCACACACCCAGATGTCAAACTATACTACAAAAACAATAATAAAAACAGAATGGTACTTGAACAAAAACAGACACAAAGACCAATGGGACTGAATAGAAGCCCAAACTAAAGCCACACATACATGGACAACTAATCTTTGACAAATGAGCAAAGAATATGCAATGGAACTAGGACAGTTTGTTCGATAAATGGTGCTGGGAAAACTGGACCACCATAAGCAAAATAATGAAACTAGACCACTACCTCACACCATGCACAAAAATCAACTCAAAATGGATAAAAGAACTGAACATAAGACCTGAAACCATAAAATATATAAAAGAAAATATAGGTAAAACACTATGAGACATACATCTCAGTAACATCTTTAAAGACTCATCCTCCAAAGCAAAGAAAATGAATCAAAAGATAAACAGCTGG
Organism: Talpa occidentalis; assembly: GCF_014898055.3. Taxonomy (NCBI): domain Eukaryota; kingdom Metazoa; phylum Chordata; class Mammalia; order Eulipotyphla; family Talpidae; genus Talpa; species Talpa occidentalis. Next base: position 67,273,809 of record NW_023604972.1, read on the forward strand.
AATTCGATCAAACTAAAAAGCTTCTGTACAGCAAAAGGGACATCAATCAAAACAAAGAGATGGCTTACTGATTGGGAGAAAATTATTGCACTCCATATAACTGATAAGGGACTGATCACAAAGATATACAAAGAACTTACAAGAGCCTCCCCACAGTGGTTGAGCACTGGGCTGCAAAGCTGCAGGCAGCCTCTGTAGCACCGGTTTGATCCCCAGCTGCTGGTGAGGGTCCTACATGGCACGCAGACCTCTCCTGCTGTGCCCGCTGCTCCCCACAGCAGTGTGCTTCGTCAGTCTGCCTGTTCTGTTCCCCTCTCTGGCTCTGGTGAATTTTCTCATCCTCCCATGCTTCTGACTGTACCCAGTGCTTGCATAAATAAGTAAATAAATAAATTAATTAATTAATTAAAAAAAAAGAACTTACAAGACTCAACAAAAACAAAGTAAACAAACCAGTCCAGAAACGGACAGAGGAACTTAAAATACACTTCTCCAAAGAAGAAATGCAAATGGCCAATAGGCATATGAAAAAATGTCCAACATCCCTCATAATCAGAGAAATGAAAATTAAACCACAATGAGATATCACCTTACACCAGCAAGAATGGCACATACTGAAAAAAACAGCAACAACAAATATTGGCAAGGATGTGATGAAAAAGGAACTCTCCTACACTGCTGGTAGGAATGCAAACTGGTTCAAACACTATGGAAAGCTTTATGGACATTTCTCAGACTACTAAAAAACGGAGCTGCCATATGACCCAACAATTCCACTCCTAGGAATCTACCCAAAAGTCACAAAAACATTAATTCAAAAGAATGCCTGCACTCCTATGTTTATTGCAGCGCTATTTATAAAGGCTAAGACTTGGAAACAACCCAAATGCCCCAAAATAGGACTGGATCAAGAAGATGTGGTATATATACACAATGGGATACTATTTGGCAATCAAAAAAGATAAGTTAATGACATTCTCAGAAAAATTGATGTATCTAGAAGGGATTATGCTCAGTGAAATAAGTCAGAAGGAAATAGAAAATTATTGGATGGTTTCACTTATTGGAGTGAGCCAAATAAGGGATCAAGAGAAAATAATAACAATAAATAAACACAACAAAAATAAACAGACAACTATAAACCAGAGACATTCTGAAAAGGGAAGGGGAGGGAATGGGATAAAAATGAGGGCAGGAAGCACAAGGGATTATGGTGATGATGCATGGGTGAACTGGTGGTAGAAATTCTATAGGGACTACACCTGAGAAAAGAAAGCAAGCATTGTACAAAAATGAACAATGATGCAAAATAGATATAAATAAATAAATTATTAAAAACCATAAATAAAAGTATTCTATCTATAGAAAAAAAGAAAGTATTCAAGGAAGGAGGAAATCAAACTTTAGTAACATGTACAAGAACAGGTCAGTGGAGTGATGGGATAGGAAGTGATATTATTACTAAGGTTTAATTAAACTAAATGTGAAGGAGACAGACAATGACTTGATTGTGAAGTCAAGGAAGATGATATTAAACCTAAAATTCTCTTCTCTAAGGCAGTGTATGTCCGGATTAAGTGTGCAGACTCTGCATTCAGAAATGCAGTGGCTCAGGTCCTAATTCTAGCAATTTTTAGTTATGAGTATGGTATTTAATCTTTCTAAACCTCTATTTCATTATCTGTAAAATGGTAATTAAAGTAAAGCATCCTCAGAGGATTGTTGCAAGGATTAAGTGAAGTCACATAGGTGAAGTTCTTATCACAGTGCCTAGCAGTATCTGGCATATGTTAGCTACGGTTTAGCCCATGGACAATCTTTATAGCCTTTTATTTTTGCTGCTGCAACTCTATCCCCCCCACCCACGCCACCAGATTGGCTTACAGATACCTAAATTATTGGTGCCTGTGTTTCCATCTCTCCCACCAGATGCTCTCCATTTCTGTTAATTAGGAAAAATGTCTTGATTGTAGCCAAAAAACATGTGGTGGCTGTGTGAAACTGGACATTTGGACATGGATAGATTTAATTCACAGAGTGTTATATGCTGTCTGGTTATCCGAGGAATCCAACGAAAACTGATCTCATCCTACTGATTGAATTTGCTGACACTCTTATCATTTCCTTTTACAATTTTAATAATGAACCAGAATGACCCTTTTGCCAGCATCTTCTGATAGAAGGAATTACTTTTCCAGGCAAAGAAATCATGCTGCTTATCAAAAGAAACATTAGACAGTCAGAATGGACTTCAGAACTGTGTCCTGAGCCATCTGGCCTTTGTCCTTTACAGACTGAGTTTATCCCCAAGCACTAACGGAAATGGAATGAAAGGAGTGGAATTATTCAGTTTGGTTTGTGAAGAATAACTTAATGTTTGTGCACATTATGAGAAACTTTTTGTTTTAAATTTTATTTTTATATTCCCCATATAATTGCAACCCCTTTGTTTTGACCCCAAGCCCTCCTCCCCCCACCCCCTAGTGTGTCTCTGGTTCATAGTTGTTTGTTGATTTTGATTTTTTCTTTCTTATAATTATTCTTTTTCCTGGTCCCTTATTTAAGTTTTCTAGATTCCTGCTATGAGTGAGACCATCCAGTATTTTTCCTTTTCTTTCTGGCTTATTTCGCTGAGCATGATCCCTTCCAGCGCCATCCATGTTGCTGCAAATTGCATGTGTTTATCTTTTTTGAATGCTGAGTAATATTCCATGGTGTATATGTACCACATCTTCTTGATCCAGTCATCTAGTTTTGAGCACTTGGGTTGTTTCCAAAACTTAGCTATTGTAAATAGTGCTGCTATAAACATAGGGGTGCAGGTGCTCTTTGGAATTGATGTTTCTGTGTCCTTTGGGTAAATACCTAGGAGTGGAATTGATGGATCATATGGGAGCTCTATGTTTAGTAGGTCCAGAAATCTCCACACAGCTCTCCATAGTGGTTGGACCAGTTTGCACTCCCACCAGCAGTTCAGGAGAGTTCCTTTTTCTCCACATCCTCGCCAACATTTGTTGTTGCAAGTTTTTTGAATATATGCCATTCTCACTGGTGTGAGATGGTATCTCATTGTAGTTTTGATTTGCATTTCCCTGATTACGAGTGATGTTGAACATTTTTTCACATGCCTGTTGGCCATTTGCATTTCCTCTTCAGAGAAGTTCCTTTTTAGCTCTTCTGCCCATTTTTTGACTGGATTATTTTCTTTGTTGTTGCTGAGTCTCATCAGCTCTTTGTGGATTTTTGTGATCAGTCCTTTATCATTAGTGTTGTGTGCAAAAATTTTCTTCCAGTCGGTGTGGTTTCTCTTTGTTTTGGTTATTGTCTCTTTTGCTGTGCAGAAGCTCTTTAATTTGATGTAGTCCTGGCTGTTTATCTTTGCCTTCATTATCACTGCTTTGGGTGATGTGTCTGTAAAGATGTCTTTGAGGTGCATGTCACGTAGTGTTTTACCTATATTTCCTTCTATATATTTTATGGTTTCAGGTCTTATGTCTAGTTCTTTAATCCATTTTGAGCTGGTTTTTGTGCATGGTGTTAGGTAGTAGACATGATGAGAAACTTTTAAAGGAAGGAAGCAATTATAGGATGTTTTGTCTTTGTCTCAGTGACATCTCCATTTTAACCTTGTTGTTTTAACTTGAATAACATTTTTATACTATATTTATGATTTTGTGCTTATGTAATTTATTCAGGTATTCAATACTTACCAAAAGTCTACAATGGTCCCAGTTCTGTTTTAGATACTGTGGTAGAGGAGATCCTGCTCCAATGGACAGTGATACTGGTTTTGGAATGCATTGTTGAAGGCATTGAGGTGCAGCAGTGAGAGTGGGTTCAGGATTCTAATGAAAAAAAAATTATTCCAAAAGGAACACTGGCTGTAGAACCTCCATTTTTTAAAGTAACAGTGCTGCCATAAAACAAAGACTATGTTTCTATCACCTTTCTAAATACTCTTTCGCTAAAGTCCAGAAATATTCAGAGCTTCTATTTAAGTGATAGTGTTCTAAATAGGCAGTAATGTTCTGAAAGAAGATAGTAATAATTTCTTATAACATGGTTTATTATATGAAATGAGTAAAATCTTAGGTCTCAAAACATAATTTATACGATAAAATCCTGATGTAGCATAGTTATCTATAGTAAGGGGGTTAGCTGAGTCTCCCTCAATTGTCTAAATAAGTTTCACTCTAACTGAAAGAAAAGAGTTCTATGTGCTGCCATAGATAAACAAAGGAGGATGATGTGTGGATTTAGTGAAATTCTGGTGTAGCATATAAAGCAGCAATGAATCCTTAAGATAAGTGCATTTCACTAATAATTGAAGGTGAAAACTATTTTGGGGGAAGAACGACAGGAAAGAATCAATTCTATTTTAGGTTAGCATTTTGATATGAAATTTCAAACATTTGTAATTGCAAATTAAGAAACACAAATATGGCATTTTTTAGTATGAATATCTGTACTTATGACTATATGGAAAATTCATTATTTTTTAGTATAAAATTTTTTTTCCTAAACCCTTTCCTTAAGTACCCTGCATCCCTCACATTAATCCCTAGATTCCCTGAGTTTTCATTCTAAGCAACTGGTTCCATCCCCTAACCAATCAATGTCCTGTGGAAATTTAGAAATGGAAACAAAGCTGTTCTCCCCTCTCAACCTGAACTGCTGAGGTTGCAGTGTGGTATGGGTGGTGTTAGCAGACTCAAAGAGAAAATGAAGCATGATCCAGGGGAGTGGGAAGACAGAAAACAGGAGCTCTTGGTTCCAGTTGTTCCTGTGTTCAGTACCAGATTTCTGTTCTTTAATTGTGTAAGATGTTCTGCTATCCTGATTTTCCCTTTATGATTAAACTAGTTCAAGTTGGGTTTCTATCACATGCAAGCAAACCATTCCTGACCAATGCAATCATCTTCTCTACTTCCCTGTTCAAGCTCTTTAATTAATTTGGACATTTCACTCTACTTTTTTCTTTTGTGTTGAAAAACTGGGATGTAGGCCAGAGGTGCAGGAGGTTCGAGGATTCACCAGAGACAGAGTGGGGAGCAGAAAAGCCAGATGTTACTGAACTACACTGCTAAGGGGATCAGCGGGAGAGACAGGAGAGGTCTGCTGTAGCACATGTGGGTCACCTCCCTGGCCAGAGATCAAAATCAGGCCAGAATAGTGATAGCACTGAGACTTAACCCCTAGGCCACCAGGGAGGCCCACGTCTTCACTCAACATTCCAAACCCATTTCTCTTCCTTCCTCCATACTTCTACGTGGGGATCTTTACCATTCTCTCCCTTTACCAAAATCCAGTCTTTACTAGATCCAACCCAAGCCCCACTTGCCATGCAGTCTTTCCCCACAGTCTGGGCATTCTTTCTATCCTCAGAAGTTATACAGTCTTTGTTAGCAATATGTGCTCACTGATATCTTCCTTTCTCCAAATTAAACTGCAAATTCCTTGAGTGATGAAGCAATATATCCTACCTATGTGTTGCCCAAGAGTGTAGGTGCTTAAACAGTGTAGGTGTTTGGTTTTGATCAAGATGTATGTTGATGTATGATAATATTGAAAATAAAATTTATACGGAAAATTAACTTAAATATAATGAATTAATATTTGTCGGATGATTATTTTTGGTAAAGACATATTTATTTATTTATGCATAAAAGAACTGGGGTGTAGATCAGAGGTGCAGGGGGTGAGAGGATTCACCAGACAGAGTGAGAGCAGAAAAGGCAGATCTACTGAAATACACTGCTGAGGGGAGCAGCAGACAAGGCAGGAGAGGTCTGCTGGCCATGTGGGTTGCTCCCTGGCCAGCGGAGATAGAACTCATGTTGCAGTGGCTGGCAAGAGCTTGATAGCTCTTTCTTTCTTTCTTTCTTTCTTTCTTTCTTTCTTTCTTTCTTTCTTTCTTTCTTTCTTTCTTTCTTTCTTTCTTTCTTTCTTTCTTTCTTTCTTTCTTTCTTCCTTCCTTCCTTCCTTCCTTCCTTCCTTCCTTCCTCCTTCCTTCCTTCCTTCCTTCCTTCCTTCCTTCCTTCCTTCCTTCCTTCCTTCCTTCCTTTCTTTCTTTCTTTTACTTTTTTTTAGTTTTTAATTTTATATAATATATTTTACATCATTCTTCATTTTTTTAAAGAATAATTTATTTATTTATACAAGAACCGGGGTACAGGCCAGATGGGTGGGAGGGTGAGAGGATTCACCAGAAACAGAGAGGGGAACAGAACAGGCAGACTGACAAAATACGCTGCTGAGGGGAGCAGCGGGGGCAACAGGAGAGGTCTGCTGCACCAGGTGGGACCATTGCTGGCCGGCCGGGATTGAACGGGCGCTGCAGAGGCTGAGGACAACTTCACAGCGCTGAGCTCAAACACCTGCGGTACCAGGACGGGCTCTTATTCTTCATTTTTGTACAATGTATGCTTTATCATGTCAGGTATAGTCCCTATGAAATTGCCATCACCAATTCACCCATGCGCCATCACCATAGTCCCTTGTGCTCTTCCCACCCCTGTTTTGATACAACTCTTTCCTCCCCCGCTGCAGAATGTCTCTGGTTTATGGTTGCCTGTTGATTTTGATTTTCACTTTATTATAATCACTTTTTTTTTCCCTGATCCCTTATTTGGGTTTTCAAAAATACTGCTATGAGTGAGACCATCTGGTATTTTTCTTTCTCTTTCTGGCTTATTTCACTGAGCATGATCCCTTCCAACTCCATCCATGTTGCTATGAATGGCGTGAGTTTATCTTTTTTGATTGCTGCATATTATTCCATTGTGTATATATATCACATTTTTTTTTTAAGATTTATTTATTTATTTATACAAGCACTGGATACAGTCAGAAGCGCAGGAGGGTGAGAGAATTCACCAGAGCCAGAGCCAGAGCAGGGAGCAGAGCAGGCAGGAAGATAGAGGTACACTGCCGAGGGGAGCAGCGGGCGGCAGGAGAGGTCTGCGCGCCATGTGGGACTCTCCTCCGGTGTCCGGGGAGCAGCCGGGGATTGAACCAGCGCTACAGAGGCTGCGGGCAGCTTTGCAACACAGCGCTCAACTGCTGCGCCACCGGGGAGGCCCTCATCTTCTTGATCTATTTTTGGGCATATGGGTTGTTTTCTTACCTTACCTATTTTTTAACTCCTGAGCCACCAGGGAGACTCTGGATGATTGTAACACCTTCGAATTTCCTTCATATCTCTGGCTTATCACTTTTGTCATTCTAAAATATGTGATTGTTGTACTCCTCTGTCCCTGGAACTTCATTCATTCATTCATTTTTGTTTTTTGGGAATTAGTTTTCTTTGAAGATTTCCCATAAAGAAGCATATCCCAGTATGGGCAACCTACACTATTTTGTTTTTCTAGATAATCTCTAGGCAGCCCTGCCATAAACTATCCACTATAGCTGGTGTTGATTCCTCTTGTGTTTTATTTTTTTCCAAATTCATTTCCTTGACATAATTCAAAAGGATTAAAAGAGGAAAAACATTCAGCTTAGACAAATATTAAAGAGCATACTTTGAAGTCAAATTACCATGTTCCATGAAGAATTTATACATAGATTTTCTCTCCACCAAACCATGTGTGCCCATACTCCATCTGCCACCCTCCCCACCCCATCCACAATTTCCCCTATTCCTGTTGGTAACCATTATCTACTTTTTGCTGAGTTAAATTTTTTATTTTTTCTATTGTTTGTGTGTAATTGGTTTTTGGGTGTTTATTTTCTGCACAAGAGTAAAACCATCTGAAATTGTTTTCACTTTTTGACAGATTTCACTCTATACAATCATCACAATTTCCATCTATTTTGCCCCAAATGCCACTTTTTCATTTTCCTTCATAGCTATGTACATTTATTACGTATTCCACAGTTCACTACATGTTCCACAGTTTCTCCACCCATTAATCTGTTGAGGAACACTTGTGTTGGTTCCATGATTTGACAACTATAAATAGTGCTGCTATGCACTAGGAGTAGATAGATCTTTCTTATTAGTTATTATTTGGATAAAGAGTTAATGACTTTGGCCTCCCCAGTGGCACAGTGGTTGAGCGCTAGGCTGCAAAGGTTCCCGCAGTCTCTGCAGCGCCGGTTTGATCCCCAGCCATCTGTGAGGGTCCCACATGGCACAACAGACCTCCTTCCTCGCCAGCTGCTCCCCTCAGCAGTGTACTACATCAGTCTGCCTGTTCTGTTCCCCGCTCTGGCTATGTTGAACTCTCTCACTCTCCTGCGCTTCTGACTGTACCAGTGCTTGTATAAATAAATAAATAAATCTTAAAAAAGAAAAAAGACTTAATGACTATTTCCGGGTCAAATGGAATTTCCATTTCTATTATCTTGAGACATTTATAAACAGTTTTCTCAGGGCTCCACAGGGCTTGCATTCCACTCATATTGAATAGAGCTCCTTTTTCATCACAACCTCACCAGCATTTTTTTTCTTTTTTTTTTAAACGATTTATTTATTTGTTTATACAAGCACTGGGTACAGTCAGAAGTGCTGGAGGGTGAGAGAATTCACCAGCAACAGAGTGGGGAGCAGAACAGGCAGACAGCAGTGGGCGTGACAGGAGAGGTGTGTAGGCCATGTGGGACCCTTGCCAGTGGCCAGGGATTGAACTGGCACTGCAGAGGCTGCGGGCAGCTTTGCAGCCCAATGCTCAAGTGCTCACCACCGGGGAGGCCCTCACCAGCATTTGTTAATTCCATTCTTTTTTATGTGGGCCATTCTCATAAGGGTGAGGTGGTATCTCAATGTGGTTTTGATTTGCATTTCTCTTACAATAAGTGATGGTGATAATTTTTTCATGTCTATAGGCCATCTGAATGCATTTTTTAGAAAAGTGTTTATTGAGGTCTTTTGCCCATTTTTAAATTGGGTCATGTGTTTCTTTGTTGGATTGTGTAAGTAATTTGTAAATTTTGGAAATGAACCCCTTGTCAGGTATAAGTATACAAATGTTTTTTTTTTCCCATTCTGTAGGTTGCCTTTATTATTATTATTATTTTTTTTTTTTTTTTGCTGGTTCCTTTGGAGGTACAAAAATAGCACTCCAATTGTGGCGTTCCTGGTTTCCCACGTCAGAGTCTGCTGAACCCCAGCTTCCCAGATTAGGCCCTTGCCCACACTTGTGCTAGGAAAATTCCTCCAAAAATTGACACAATGTCCAGGGTTTCCTCCAACATGGCTTAGGAAGTTGACCCTTAGGCCAGGCATACTTCCCATTGCCTCTTCCTATTCTTTCCCTTCACTGGCCACCAACCTTATTTCTTGAACTCTTTGGAAGTCCTGGGGCTGTATGACTGTTTCAAAGTTTCCGGAATTTGCTATAAGCACACACCAGTCCTTTTTTATAGTTGTTTTCAAGGGAGAGGGTGATTCTAGCCTTCCTAGTCTACTATGTTGTGGGTGTAATCTCCATTATCTTCAAATGATTTGAAGTGATGACATCCTTCTCACCTAGTTATCTTCTAGGAGTTTTTCAATCAACAACATTCACTAATCTCAGGCTGTCAAGATATTTATAATGCCATTCTAATATTACTGTATATCTACCAATACCGAACAGTCTGCTGAGCTTTATTAAGCTGCCTTACAGCTTGTATAAATACCTAACATGCCATTTGCCTGGTTTTCAAACATTTTATTAATCATTAAGTGTAAGAAATCTTGACCAGTCCCCAAATACTTGGCAAAAAAATAAAAAATGAGGAAATGGGCACTACTCAGAGAACAAGGCAATACACTCTGTAAGGGTCTTCACAATATGTGTCTCAACTCTTATTGGGTGAGTGCCTACATGTGTATATAGCAATAATAGCATGAGGAAGATGTTCAGTAATGAGAACTGAAATTGAGTGCTTATCTTTCCAGACATATGTCTATGTGATTCAAAAAAATATTTTAGTTAGAGATACATTGCTTTATAACAAAGTCGGGGTGGATAAATGACATTAAATCTGGCAACTTAGACAGGAAAAGTAGAAATTATATGTTACTATGTATTAAAATGGAAAAATATGTCTTCTTTGCTAGGATTTTGATATAGGTTTGTGAAAAGAAATTAAAGATAAAAATTTCTTAAAGGTGAGAAAATATATTACAAAAATTAACAGACTATAAGTCATATTATCATAGCAGTTCCAAGCTAGAGTTGGGATAATGGCATAATGGTTATTCCAGTTCATAAAGTAAAGCGGAGAGTGATCTAAATAGAAATGTGAGAAAGGTTTGGGTTTAAGAGCTTGACAGTCCAGTGTCAGACTTATTGGGATTGCTTTCCCAGGGTGCAAGATTTCTAAAGACAAATAAAGTATGCTGCATCAAAACCTTGACAAGCCTCCATCCTGGCCAAATAACTCTGGCCAATCATATTATTTAAAAATAGCTTTGACTAGTTCAGAATTTTGGAAGAAATATTATTTCCTCAAAAGAGAGTGTCTAATAGTATCACATGTGGATAAATGCTAAATGACACTACAGGTCCTTGGGATTTAATTTTGATAAGAAAAGAAACTTCAACCATTAAGTATTTAAAAATGAAATAGCAAATTTGCTATGCAGGGAAAATTATAAATTGAGATCAGCGTCTGCCACTACAAGATCAGAAGAAATGCTTGGAACTGTATTTTTGAGAAATGAGTACAGTAAAATACAGAGGAAAGGATTCTCTCTTCCTATTGTGTTCTGAAGATGACAGCGTAACATTATCAAATCCCATTTAATTTCCAGTGATTGCAAGATTTCTCTCCCCAGGAGGGCCAGTCTCCTGGCTGTGCAACAGGTGCAGACTGGCAGGATTCTGCTCCTAGAAGGGACTATTGTTTGGTTTGATGTTCTATTTGCTGTTGTTTGGACATTTTTCATGACTTTACCTTTGAACTTGTGTTTTGTAAGTGGAGTCTGATGTGACAAGATTTGCATTTGGGCAGAGAAACTCCTCCGCAGACATGCACTAGTAGTTTCAGCCCTGCAGGCACCCCAGCAGCTGGCAACAGTAATGTATAGCTGCAATAGAGCAGGGTGCAGGGACACGCCTGAGTTCCAGGATGCTCTGTGCATCTGAGAGGATGACTGGGACCCAGACTGGGTCCAGACTGGTGGTGGTGAGCACGGCAGTGGTGGTCTTGGGGCAGAGGAGGTTATGGCAAGGCACACTTCTGGGACAAGTAATGTAATTACAGTCTAGCCATTCTTAGTAGAGAGGTCATGCCTGTGACTTCTACACAAGTATGAATTCTGGGGACAAAGCACTAGTATAGGAACCTTTGGGACCAAGGAAGCAAATTTTGTCAGTAAATAATTAAAATGAATATTGCACTAAGGTATACTAGGGGGTTATTTTCAATCTCCAAAGACTTTAGCATCTCTGGCTTTGAAAACTGTTACAACATTGCAAAACAAATATTCAGAGGTTTAGATATAGAAATTAAATTTCATTTGATGGAAAACAATACTATTTTCTTTTTTAAATGTTTTTTTTTTTAATATTTATTTATTTATACAAGAAGTGGATGTAGACCAGAGGTACGGGGGGTGAGAGGATTCACCAGACAGAGTGAGAGCAGGAAAGGCAGATCTTCTGAAATACACTGCAGAGGGGAGCAGCAGGAGAGGCAGGAGAGGTCTGCTGTATAATGTGGGTAGCTCCCTGGCCAGGGATTGAACTAGTGCTGCAGTTACTGCAGATTGCTTCATAAGTTGTGTCTTAACCCCTTGCATCACCAGGAAGGCCCAAGAATACTATTTTCATATGGACTTCTACATTAACTTTTTACTAATGGAGATGACAGTTCTAAAATAGAGTTTCCTTTTTATTCAAACTACCATGATAGACTTTTTTTTTTTAAGAGGCATGTTTTTTATTTATTTGTTTGTTTGTTTTGTTTATACATGCACTGGGTACAGTCAGAAGCACGGGAGGGTGAGAGAATTCACCAGAGCCAGAGCGGGGAGCAGAGCAGGCAGAAGGACCGAAGTACACTGCTGAGGGGAGCAGCGGGCGGCAGGAGAGGTCTGCGTGTCATGCGGGACCCTCCTCCGGTGGCCGGGGAGCAGCCGGGGATCGAACCGGCGCCGCAGAGGCCACGGGCAGCTTCACAACCCAGCGCTCAACCGCTGCGCCACCGGGGAGGCCCACCATGATAGACTTTTTAAGCAGGTGTTTTGAATTATTTACAAGTTTATGACATCACTTTTGGTTTCTTGAACAACCCGCATTTTGAAAAGGAAAAGTTAGAGGAAATACTTAAATGCTATTGTATTCATTTAATTTTTAATTAAATTCATATGCATGAAATAAATTTCCGTTGGGAATTAAATATTTTCAAAATTTTTCTGCAAGAGCCATTGGTTCTAGATGAAACTTTGTTTCAAAGTAATTTCTCGGAACTTTATCCCATGTTAAAACAGTCTGTAATATTCCTAGTGGTTTTAGTAACCGAAACTATTAGCCGAAAGATTCTTCTTAGAATTAAATACTACAAGAAATTATTTGCAGGACCTCCCTGGTGGCGCAGCGGTTGAGCGCTGGGCTGCGAAGCTGCCGGCAGCCTCTGCAGTGCCGGTTCCATCCCCGGCCGCCAGGCGAGGGTCCCGCATGGCGCGCAGACCTCTCCTGCCGCCCGCTGTTCCCCTCAGCAGTGTACTTCAGTCCTTCTGCCTGTTCTGCTCTCCGCTCTGGCTCTGGTGAATTCTCTCACCCTCCGGCGCTTCTGACTGTACCCAGTGCTTGTATAAATAAATAAATCTTAAAAAAAAAAAAAAAAGACTTCATTAAAAAAAAAAGAAATTATTTGCAGTCTTTTATTTGCCAGGAACCACTTTTGTGGTTATCAATTGAAAATGAAGTATTCTGATAACCTACTAAATGAATTTGCAGAAAAAAGTTTAGTAAATCATGTGATCAATCAAAATATAACTTAATAAAATATATTTATCATAAACATATGCACCAAAATATTGTTTTTTTTTTTTTTGCAATTTAGACTCTTTAAGTGCACTTTCATACTTCTTCTTAAAGAACGAAAACAGCATTTTTACTTTGTATTAGACCACACAAAGTTGTAGCTTACCCTGCTGCCCAGAGTGGTGATCCTTTCATGACCACATTCAATCTCTCCTGCCTTTAGGACAATCATTGTCTTGGATATAAAGTACTGAAGGAGCTGTACTATGACTTCATAAGAATTGGTAATAGATCACCCTGTACCTAGTCTTTCTTTGGTTATTGTACTTCTACTTTTTTTTTGTTTTTGTTTTCAATTTATCTTAGAGCTGATAACTGGACTTCTGTTTCTCTGTCTAACTTTACGGCTAACCACTTTCCTACCCTTGCCCCTCCAGGAAAAAAAGGAAGAAAAGTGGGATAGATGGCTACTTCTGGGATTGCTATATCAAATATGGCAGTTTGAAGAGTTTCAATTATGAAATATAGTGTTGTTTACCTACTTGAATGGAACTAGTTCTGAAAAGACAGATGATTTGTTACAGAAATCTTAAAAATACATAGCTTTGTCCTAAAATATATGACTCCTAGTTGCTTTTCACATCAATTTTCCCCTTCATCATAATAGACTCTTAAGCTGGCCATATGACTGCCCAGAATAACGAGTACATTAAATTTTCCCACCTACTTGTACTTAAGTATGTCTCTGGGACTCAGCCTGCTCAAAGGGATACATGCTAATACTAGATAAATATAGAAATATCAAATAACTGGTGTATACTTTACCTCATCCTCTAGGATTCTTCTTGAAAAGGAAATTAACTTAGCTAAAGAACTAATTGAAGGTAGAACAGAAAGCAAGAATTTCTGCCATTGGAATATAGATCAGGTTTTTATGAAAGCACCCATTCTTCAATTTGCTTATTGCTAGATTCAGGAAAACTGTTATAATAAATTCAGAAATCTGCACTGATTATTAAGTGAATATTAACTCTTGTCCTAGAGTTGTGCAGTGTACATTTTGCACGACGGAAGGATAGATTTCTAGGAATGCAATTGCTAGGTTATATGGTAGCTCCATTTTTAGTAATTTGAGGGTCCTCCACAAAACTTTCCATAAGGGTTGGACCAGTTTGCATTCCCACCAGCGGTGTAAGAGGGCTCCCTTTTCCCCATATCTTCATCAGCATGTGTTATTGCAAAAACTAGAACACTTGTAACACCACATACAAAAATAAATTCAAACTAAATTGAAGACTTGTATGTAAGACCTGAAACCATAAGATAAATAGAGAAAAACCATAGGTGATAGTCTCCTAGAAATTGGCCTTAGAGATGTCTTTGGGAACTCCACATCAACAGCAAGATAAACAAAGGCAAAGATAAACAAATAGGATTACAATAACTTAAATTTTGTCTCCATGTTTGAAATAAACTATTTTGAAGCAAAAAAGGCATCCTACTGAATGGGAGATGTGATTTGCATATCATACATATGACAGGTGTCAATAATCAAAATACATATATAATTCAAAACTCAACAACAGCCATAATAACATCTTACTTTTTAAAAGGGTGAAGAAGCTGAATAATAATTACTTCTCCAAACAAGACATACAGTTGACTAACAGGCTCATAAAAATATGTTTATTATCTCTTATTATCAGGGAAATGCAAATGCAAACAAAATGAGATATCACCTCAAACCTATTAGAATGGGTATTACTCAAAAGAAAAAAAACAAGTTTTGGAGAAGATGAAGAAAGATAGGAACCCTTATATACTGTTGGTTGGAATGTAAATTGGTTTAGTCACTATTGAAAATATTTTGGGGATAACTAAAAAAAAAAAACAAAAACCAGAAACTCCATACAATAATCCCAATTTTGGGTATTTATACTAAGAATACAAAAACCAATTCAAAGAGATATATGCACTCCCAATATTTATTTGTTATAGGAGCCAAGAGCTAGAAACAATCTAAGTGACCATTGGCACATAATTGGATAAAGAAGTTGCAGTGTTTTTACACAATGGAACACTACTCAGCTATAGAAAGATGAAATCCTACAATTTGTGTCACCCAGTCAACTCAGTTGGACCTGACATAGCAAGGCTTGTGAGAACCCACAGCAGGGGTCTCTCTCAGATGTCCTACCTACCTGCCACCCAGCCACCCCATCTGGACCTACCACCATTCTGTTTACATGAATCTTCTCCAGGGATGGCCCCTGCTACTATACCCACCAACTGATAAACAGCCAGAATAGTTGGAAAGGAAGATCCATACCTAGCAGAAACCCCATTTGTGTCAGGGAAAACCAAATATATTTTGCAAGTGCACATGGATCATTCCCAGGATTGACCACACACTGGGTCACAAGACAAATATCATCAAGCACATGAAGACTGAAATAATACCAAGTGTCTTCCCTGGCCATAAGGTATCAAACTATAAATCAGCTACAAATATAAAGCATGGGAATCCTCCAATAGGTGGAGACTATACAAAATAAAATTAAAGATGACTAGGTTAATATGAATATTAACAAATGAATCAAAAAAACTCTGAGGCCAATTTTAACGACAACACAACTTTCCAGAATATATGGGTCACAGCAGAAACAATATTAAGACGAAAATATAAAACAATGTTGGCCTACATCATGACAAAAGAAAGAACCCAAATTTCTCATCTCAAGGACCTAGAAAAACAATTTAAAAAAGACCCAAAAACAAGTGGAAGAAAGGAAATAATAAAAATCAAGCAGAGATAAATGAGTTAGAAGTCAAAGACAGTCCAAAGATCAATAAAACCAAAAGCTGGGTCTTTAAAGATATAAATAAGATAAAAAAATTTCTAGCTAGGTTCACAAAGAAAAAGAGCAAGAAAACTCAAATAAATAGGATCATAAATGAAACCAGAGAAAGTATAACACACAAAAGAAATCCAGAGAATAATAAAAGATTACTATGAATATTTATATGAAAAAACATTAAAAAAGTCCAGCCCTGAGCCATATTATTTCATGAGCAGTTTATACCAAGCATTCAAAGAGGATATAATACCTGTTCTACTTAAACACACTCAAAAAATTGTGAAAGAAAGAGTACTTCCAAATAAATTTATGGGGCCAATATAACACTAATACCAAAACCAAAGAAGGACAACGTAAAAAATGAAAACTACAAACTACTCTCCCTAATGAACACGAATGCAAAAATCCTCAATAAAATCTTAGCAAACTGAATCCAACAGGCATTAAAAGGATTATACCCCATGGACAAGCAAGGTTTACACTGAGGACACAAGTACGGTTCAACATCTGAAAATCAATCAATGTAATCCATAACATCAACAACAAAAATAATAAAAACCATATATTCATATCAACAGATGCTGAGAAAGCATTTGATAAAGTTCAAGATCCATATATGGTGAAAGCCCTTGAAAAACTCAGAATACAGAGAACATATCTCAAAGTATTAAAAGCCACCTGTGGGGCCTCCCTGTTGGTGCAAGGGGTTAAGACACAACCTATGAAGCTATCATCAGTCACTGCAGCGTGAGTTCTATTCCCGGCCAGGGAGCTACCCACATGGTGCAGCAGACCTCTCCTGAGTTGCCCACTGCTCCCCTCACCAGTGTTTTTAAGTCAGTCTGCCTGTTCTGCTCCCCACTCTGTCTCTGGTGAATCCTCTCACCCTCCACACATCTGGCCTCTACCCTAGTTCTTGTATGCATAAATAAATAAATCTTTAAAAAAAGCCATCTATGAGAAACCCACAGTTTTCAGTGATGAAAAACCTCAAAGTCTTTCCACTAATTTCTAGTACAAGAAAATGGTATCCATTATCACCACAACAATTTAACATAGTACTGGAAGACCTAGCCTGAACAATTATACAAGAGAAACATAAAAAGGAAACCAAATTGCAAAAGAAGAATTAAAGCTATCATTATTTGTAGATAACATGATAATATGCATTGAAAACCTGAAGAATCCACTGAAAGATTAATTGAAATAATGAATCAGTTTAGTAAAGGAACAGTTGCCTTCCCATATGCAAACAATGAGCTAGAAATGGAAGAAATTAAGAAAACACCCCATTTAAATCATACCAAAAGAATGAGCCAACTAGGAATAATCCTAACAAGAGAGATACAGTACATGAAGGAGATATGAAAGAAAATTATAAAACATTGTTAAAAGCAATAGCAAACACACAAAAATTGAAAGATATTCCCTGTTCACAAATCAGAAGAATCAGTATTATAAAATGCCCATCCTACCCAAAGCAGTTTATAGATTCAATGCAATTCCAATAAAAATCTCAATGGTATTACTTAAAGAAATGGAATAAAAACTTCTGAAATTCATATGCAATCACAAAAGGCCACAAAAACCAAAGCTCTCCTGACTAAAAAGGGGGAAGAATGGGTTATTACACTTCCAGACTTCAAACCATATTACAAAAGCATAATAATTAAAAGAGCCCAGTACTGAAACAAAAGAAGACAAGCAAACCAATTGAATAAACTTGAAAGAATAGAAATAAATTTACACATATATGGTCAAATAATAACTTAAGGCACAAAGAACATACACTGGAACAAGAAATTGTCTTCAATAAATGGTGCTAGAAAAATTGAACTGCCACATACAAAACTGCCAGATGACACTATCTCACACCATACATGAAAATCAACTCAAAATGGGGAAGAGACTTGGATATAAGACTTTAAATAATAAAATATATAGAAGAAAACATAGGCACAACATTTCATGGCATACACTTCAGAAACATCTTTGAGGACTCATTTTCAGAAGTAAGGGAAATAAAGGAGAATATAAACAACTGTTACTAGATCTAAAAAGCTTCTGTAGAGCAAAAGAGACAGTAACCATACATCTACAAAGAACTTACACATCTTAACAAATATAAATCAAACAACCCAACTTTCCAAAGATGAAATGCAAATGGCCAACAGATTCATGAAATATGTCAATCATCGCTCATCATCGACGAAATGCAAATCAAAACCGCAATGATATACCACCTCACACCAGAGAGAATGGCACACAGTATGATAAACAAAAACAAGAAGTGCTGGCAAGGATAGGACAGGGAGAAAAAAGAACTCTCTTACACTGCTGGTGGGAATGTCTAGCTACTATGGAAAGCTGTGAGGACATTCCTTAAAACGCGAAAAATGTATTTGTCATATGACCCAACTATTCCATTGCTATGAATCTACCCCCCCCACAAAAAAACACAAATTCAAAAGGAAATCTGCACTCCTATGTTTATTGCAGTGCTACTTACAATAGCCAAGATATGGTAACAACCTAAATGCTCCAAAACAGATAAATGAATCAAGAAGATTTGGTATAATTTGCAATAACATTGATGGAACTGGAAGAGATTATGCTAAGCAAAATAAGTCATAAGGATAAAGATACATATCAGATGGTTTCACTTATATGTGGAATGTAGAGAAACCAACCAAAATGTCAAGAAATAGACAAAACTTGCAAGATATAAGTTATAAAGCAAGGGAAGAGGAGGGAGAGAGCCAAACAGGGAGGGATGAGAACAAGGGATAATGGTGATGGATTATCAGCGCTATAGTGGTGGGAAAATTATGGGGACTACACCTGAGGGGAGAAATCAAATACTGTACAAAAATGAACAAAGAAGAAAGAAAATAAACAAATAGGGCCTCCCTGGTGGCGCAGCGGTTGAGCGCTGGGTTGCGAAGCTGCCCGCAGCCTCTTCGATCCCCGGCTGCTCCCCGGCCACTGGAGGAGGGTCCCACATGGCGCGCAGACCTCTCCTGCCGCCCGCTGCTCCCCTCAGCAGTGTACTTCGGTCCTTCTGCCTGCTCTGCTCCCGGCTCTGGCTCTGGTGAATTCTCTCACCCTCCCGCGCTTCTGACTGTACCCAGTGCATGTATAACCAACCAACCAACCAACCAAATAAATAAATAAATAAAGCATGCCTCTATAAAAAAAAAAAAAAAAAAAAAGGAAATAAACAAATGCCATTGTAGCAACATGCATGGACCTGGAAGGGATTGTGCTAAGCAGAATAAGTCAAAAGGACAAAGATAAATATTGGATTATTTCATGTATATGTGGAACATAGAGAAACCAAACAAAGGGTCATACATACACAAACCTTGAAATCTGATCATAGATATGAAATATCTGAGAGGGGTGAGGTGACAGGGATGGGGTGAAGACAGGGGAAGAAATGCACAAGGATCTACAATGACCTGAGAGGAGAAATCATACACTTTCCAAAACCTAACAATGTAAGAATA
The DNA here is from genome assembly GCF_014898055.3 of Talpa occidentalis. NCBI lineage: Eukaryota > Metazoa > Chordata > Mammalia > Eulipotyphla > Talpidae > Talpa > Talpa occidentalis. The sequence continues at coordinate 67,293,096 of NW_023604972.1, forward strand.
AAGTATTTCAAAATTAACAAAATAAAAGAGAACCAGAGCATTTGACATTAAAAAAGAAATAATAATAAAATGAAATTATATTAATAATTTTTAAATACAAAATTTAGAAAAATACATAGGATAAAGGACAGAAGTTACATATTATGCATGTCCAGGTCCCCTCACCACACCTTGTCCCCCACAATCCCCCTGAAAACATTAATAGTATGGCAGGAAAAGAAATATTTTTTTTCCAAGATTTATTTATTCATACAAGAACTGGGTACAGGCCAGAGGTATGGGGTGTGAGAGGATTCACCAGACACAGAGTGGGGAGCAGGACAGGCAGATTAAGTGTAATACACTGCTGAGGGGAGCAGTGGGCGAGTCAGGAGAGGTCTGCTGCACCATGTGGGCTGCTCCCTGGCCGGTGATCAAACTCATGCTGCAGTGGCTGAGGAGCTCTTCATAGGTTGCTTCTTAACCCCTTGTGCCACCAGGGAGGCCCAAGAAATATTATTTTTCTAATCACACCAATAGAAGCTATGTCCTCAAGGGTTTTTGAGGATGAGGTCTTGCAGCAGTATTACTCTGCTACTATTTCACAGCCGAGAGAGGCAACCCTTGGAAAAGAAAAAATAAAAATAAAAATAAATAATACTACAATTTGCAAGAGCATAGATGAATCTAGTATATTACCCTTAATGAATAAGTCGGTTGGAAAAAGATAAACTCCATATGTTTTCACTCAGATGTGGTACATAAAGAAACAAAGCAAACACATGAACTAAATATAATAAAAATAAATGTTTAGTCTATAAACTTCATTAGCATTTATCAAAAAGGAAGGAAAAAAAGGATGAGTAAGTAGTACAAAAGGAATGAATGTATGGTATAGGATGGAAATGAAACTTTTAGTTATGAATCCAATGTGATGTTCATACATGTTGATTTATATTGCTATGTAATTGAAACCTATATAATGTTCTAAACCATGTCACTTCAATAAAATTTTTATACTTGATCTTAGCCAAAAGGCAGAGAAGCGATTCTTCAATAAAATTTTTAAAAAGGCAAATCAATAGGGCCTCCCCTGGGGGCGCAGCGGTTGAGCCCTGGGCTGCAAAGCTGCCCACAGCCTCTGCAGCGCCAGTTCTATCCCTGGCCACCGGCGAGGGTCCCACACTGTGCTCAGACCTCTCCTGCTGTGCCCGCTTCTCCCCTCAGCAGTGTATTTCGTCAGTCTGCCTGTTCTGTTCCCCGCTCTGGCTCAGGTGAATTCTCTCACCCTTCCGTGCTTCTGACTGTACCCAGTTCTTGTATAAATAAATAAAAAAATAAATAAATCTTAAAAACAAACAAACAAAAAAGACAAATCAATAATAAAATTAAGCTACGGTTGTCTTAGATCACCTTTATTTGAACCGGAACCCAGTCCTGATATGATGATTATTGCTTGTTAATTTTTCATGCACTCCAGTAATCCCTTTAATTCATGTGCTCCAGCTTCTTAAATTTTAATGCTGGTATAAATCAATCACCTGGGTATCTAGTTGGAGGACAAATTCTGATACTGTGTGTCGGGGTAGGGCGATTCTAACAAACTCACATCACCATATGAATAGCCAGATTTTTATGACACCACATTTATTGCTTTCTATTCTTGGGTGAGGAAGAGGTCTTTTGACGTAGTCTTTGGTATAAAGAAGTAGATCATCAACAGATTTCTTTAGGTCTGATGAGAAAGATATAATCGTGGTCTCTCCATACCAATTAGAAGCCTTTAAAGATTGTTTCTCGGGACTCCCCGGTGGCACAGCGGTTGAGCGCTGGGTTGCGAAGCTGCCCGCGCCCGAGGCGCCGGTTCGATCCCCGGCTGCTCCCCAGCCACCGGAGGAGGGTCCCACATGGCGCGCAGACCTCTCCTGCAGCCCGCTGCTCCCCTCAGCAGTGTACTTCAGTCCTTCTGCCTGCTCTGCTCCCCGCTCTGGCTCTGGTGAATTCTCTCACCCTCCCGCGCTTCTGACTGTACCCAGTGCATGTATAAACAAAAACAAACAAACAAAACAAATAAATAAATAAAGCATGCCTCTATTAAAAAAATAATAATAAAATAAAATAAAATAAAATTATAAAGATTGTTTCTCAAAGTGTAATCTATTGTTACTTGAAGTGTCATCAAATCAAATGCAAACGAAACATAGAAAACTTGACTGTTTGAAAGTGGAAATAAAGTAAAAATCAAAATCAACAAGCAGTTATAAACCAGAGACACACTGAGGGGGAAAGAGGGGAGGAGGGAGTAGGATCAAAACAAGGAGGGTGGGAATTGTATGGGGACTATAACCAAGATGAAAATACATACATTGTGCAAAAAATGCAAAAATGATGTAAAAATATATACAATTTAAAAAAAAATAAATTAAAATAATGATTTAACCTCTTAAGACAGCTATCAAATCAGAGTACCTGAGGATCAGAGAACCTGAGGATCAGATCTGTAGCCTTTATGAAAATAATATTTATAATGAAATATAATTTTTATGCACAAAAAATGTTAACTATTTTAAGAGGCATTAAAGCCAGGTAAACTAAGGGGCCTCCCTGATGGTGCAAGGGTTAAGATGCAATCTATGAAGCTATCTGCAGCCACTGCAAGAGTTTGATTCCCAGCCAGCCGGGGAGCAACCCATATGGCGCAGCAGACCTCTCTTGACTTGCCTGCTGCTCCCCTCAGCAGTGTACTTTGGTCAATCTGCCTGTTCTGTTCCCCACTCTATCTCTGGTGAATCCTTTCACTGCCCCCTTCCCCGCCCCCCTGTGCCTCTGGCCTGTACCCCCAGCTCTTGTATCCATAAATAAATGAATCCTAAAAAAAAAAGACAGGTAAACTAAGCTGTAAGAGGGTTTGCCAGCAAGACTTCTAGACACATCTTGCTTCAATGAATACATGAAAAAATGCTGGAGAATGGAAAATAAATGCAGGCTAGAGGTGAGAGAGATAATATGCACCTATGTAGCTCATTGATACAAAGTCATCATAGGCAAATCTCAAAGGAATTTTGACCTGTTGCTACTGTTGAAAGTAAAAGCTTTCAGAGAGAAACCATTATTTTGCCACGGAGGAAAGAGGAGACCCTGGCTAGGCAGACATGTTTACTATATTTGACATCTTGGGAAAATGCAAGTTCAAATAAAAATGCTTGAACCGCAAATTTAAGTCTGAAGGGCAGATTTATTTTACAATTTGTAGTCAGGCATTTACTTAATTATATTTGAACAATTATTGCTGGAATGCTTAATGAATACACATTTCCCACAACTTCAATAAAAAGATCTTACAGAGCAGCATTAGAAAGAGGAAATATTTTAATTTTATTTTTGTTTAGATATTTTATTTCATTTTTATTTTCTTTTAAATTTGATTAAGGCACTTCATTTTACAACATTTTCTGTGATTCAAAGTTATATGATCACACCTCTTCAGAACTATGTCCACCAACAAGGCACTAGTGTAATCTAATGCAGTAAATTGAGCTCCCTCCATAGTGTTCTCTACCATTCCACAACTGTTAATTCTACAAACAGATTTCTAGGGTTTATTATTGGTTGGTTTTGAAAGACCCTTTGTTTCATTTCTCTACCCTAGCAGGTATGAGAGAAATCATCTGGTATTGTCTTCCTTCTTCAGGCTATTTTTCTTAACACTATCCCATCCAATTCCACCCACATTGTCACAAATGGCAAGAGTTAACTTTTCTGTAGCTGAGTAGTATTCAGTTTTTATATATATCACACCCTTTGTTTTGTTATTGAGGTAAACTTGGTTTATATTGCTGATGATATTTTGGAAGTATAAGCTCCCTGCCTTTATGTATATTTACTGTTGGACTCCCACCACCAAGATATCCATTGTCCACTACCATAGTGCATCGTGCTCTATCCCTGCTTTGTTTTCATCTCTTCCTTCCACTTCCCCTTTATATTTCTCAGTTTTCTCAACTTTGGAGAGTTAATTTTTAAGTTTGTATTTATCAGACACATTGATTGGTTTCACCATATTACGCATAGAAGTGACACTATCTCATATTTATCATTCTCTTTCTGACTTGCTTCACTTAGCGTAATCCCTTCCAACTCTATCCATGTTGCCGCAAGTGGCTTGAGTTTAGAATTTTTGGTTGCTGAGTAATGTTCCATTGTGTATATCACATCTTCTTAATCCACTCATTTGTTATGAGTCCCTTAGGTTGTTTATATAGCTTAAATATATTTCTGCTATAAACATGGGAATGCAGGTTTCCTTTTCAATTAGTGTTTGGGTATACTTTGTGTAGATACCTAGGCATGGAATTACAGAGTCTATTGGTAGTTCCACTTTAGTCTTTTGAGAAACCTCCATAATGTTACCCACAGAAGCTGTCCAGCCTATTGTACCACTAGCAGTGTAGGTGCTTTTTCTCCACATCATTATCAGCAATTTTTGCCTGTAGTCTTTTTGATATAGGTAATTCTGGTGTGAGGTGGTATCCTTTTTGCTCTTGATTTCTATTTGCCTCATAATAAGTGATGAACATTTTTTGCACAGTCCTGTTGGCCATCTCTTTGTCTTCTATGGAGGAGTTACTGTTTAGCTATTCTGCACATTTTTAATTGGGTTATTTGGTTTCTTTCTTTTTTTTTTAAAGATTTATTTATATATGCATACAAAAGCTGGGGTACAGGTCAGAGATGCACAGGGTGAGAGGATCTACCAGAGACAGAGTGGGGGACAGAACAGGCAGACTGACTGAAATACACTGCTGAAGGGAGCAGTGGGCGAGTCAGGAGAGGTCTGTTGCACCATGTGGGTTGCTCCCTGACCCAGGATTGAAGTCGTGATTCGGTGGCTGTGAATTGCTTCATAGGTTGCGTCTTAACCCCTTGTGCCACCAGGGAATCCCTAATTGTTTTTTTTTTTTTTCAGCTGCATGAGTTATTTGTAAATCTTTTGTATCAGTCCCTTATCAGTTGTGTGGTATGGAAATATTTTCTTCCATTCAGTAAGGAGTCTTTTTGTTTTAATTATAGTTTTCTCTGCAGTGCAGAAGCTTTTAACTTGATATAATCCCATTTGCTTATATTATCTTTTGTTTTTCTTGCTGTTGGAGACAAAACCACGTATCACCGAAGTGATGTGTCATGAAGTTTTTTGCCTGTTTTCTTCTATGTATCTTATGGTTTCAGATCTTACATCCAAGTATTTATCCATTTTGAATTGAATTTTTTGGTGTGGTTGTAAATGAGTTTGTTTTCTTAGTTTCTTCCTCTTTATATTACTTCTTGTATTTTTAAAGATTTATTCATTTATGCATACAAGAACTGGGGTACAGGTCAGAGGGGTGGGGAGGTGAGAGGATTCAGCAGAGACAGAGTGGGAACGGAACAGGTAGAATGACTGAAATACACTGCTGAGGGGAGCAGCAGGCGAGGCAGGAGAGGTCTGCTGCACCATGTGGGTTGCTCCCTGGCCCAGGATCGAACTCGTGCTGCAGTGTCTGTGAATAGCTTCATAGGTTGTGCCTTAACCACTTGTGCCACCAGGGAGGCCTTATCTTACTATTTTCATACAGGAAGGCAACTTATTTTTGTGTATTGATTTTATTTCCTGCCACTTTACTAAACTGATTCATTATTTCAATTAATATTTCAGTGGATTTGTTCGGGTTTTCTATGTGTATTATCATGTCATTTGTACATAATGATAGCTTTAATTTGTAATTCTTTTATATCCTTATCTTGCTTAATTGCTGTAGTAATTATGGATTTTCAATATTATTTTGAATAGCAGTGGTGAAAGTGGACATCCTTGTCTTGTATCAAATCTTAGCTTACAGTTCTTCAACATAGAGAATGATATTAGCTGTGGATTATTGTATATGGTTTGTATTATGATGAAATGTGTTCCCTTATCCCCATTTGTTCAAAGCTTTTCAGCATAAATGGGTGTTAAATCATATCAAATGCTTTTACAACTGTATTTGTACAATCATGTTTTTTTTTTTTTAATCTTTTTGTTGATGTGGTGAATTACACTGAAGGATTTTCAGATGGGGACCTACATTTGTTTCTCTAATATAAGTCCCACTTAGGCCTCATGTACAATCGTTTTAGTGTGTTGTTTTATTTGGATTGCCAAGATTTTATTTAATATTTTTACATCTGCTTTCATCTCAGAAATTGGTCTGTAGTTTTCTTTCTCAGTGTTGCCTTTATTCGGTTTTAGTATTAGAATAATGTTAGTCTTATGAAATGGGATTGGAAGCATTCCATCTCCATATAGTTTGGGAAAAAATTTGAATAGGAGTGGTATTATTACATCTTTGAAGGTCTAATGGAACTCACGTGTGAAGCTATCAGGTTCTGGACTTTTATTTTTTGAGAGAGAATTGTTTCTTTTTTTTTTTCCCAATTTATTTGCTTTTGACTGGATTGTTCATAATATTCAATACTTCCCTATTCAGTCTCAGAAGATTGTGTAATTCTAATAATTTGTCCATCTCTTCTAGATTATTGAATCTGTTAACATATAAATGTTCATTGTGTTTCTAATTATCCTATGAAATTCAGTGCTGTCTGATGTAATTTCTCCTGTTGCATTTTTGTTTCAATTTATTTGCATTTTCTCCCTTTTATTCTCAGTGAGCTTAAATAGGGGTTTATCTATACAATTTCTTGTTTATTCCCTTTAGCTTCTTCTGAGAGAGCTATGATTCTCATGTTGTCTTTCCTAATGCAGTCAGAAAGATCTTAAAAATTTTCTTCATTGTTTTCTCTTAATATTTTTCTTTTTGGCCTCTCTGGTAGTGCAAGGGGTTAAGTCCCAGCACTATAAGGGTATAGGCAGCCACTGTGGCCTGAGTTCGATGCCCCTGGCCAGGAGGCTAACCCACATATTGCAGCAGACCTCGCCTTCTTGCTCACTGCTCCCTTCAGCAGTGTATTTCAGTAGCTTCTCCTTTTCTGTTCCCTGCTCTGGTGAATCCTCTCACTCCCCTCACCTCTGGCCTATAACCCAGCTATTATATGCATAAAAAATGAAATAAATCTTTAAAAAATTATTTTTCTTTCTTCTTCCACCTGGGTCTTTGTGTTTTACCATCTTTGAGATCAGTAATTTAATCTTCCATTTTATCTATTTTTACATCCATAGCTCTCTCCAAAATTCTTTATCTTTATTGATATATCTCCATTATTCTCTTATTTAAGGATTCAATTTCTATCTTCTTTTCATTAATTTTATTTCTCAGGACATTCATTTGTATTTCTCTCTCTCTATATATATATTTTCTGCATTTGACCATCTTTTCTGTGTTTTCTTGCATTTCTTTGAATTTATTTACAATGGAAATTTTGATATTTCTACCTGACAGGACGATAAGCTCTTTCACATCTTTTTGGTTAGATTCTGAGGAGTTGTCCTCTGCTATGGCATCATGTCTCCTTGATGTTTTATGTTGCTGTTTGTTTTGTCTTTTTGTTTTCTTACTTTAGAGTTTTCTGCAGAAATCCTGCACTCTGCAGCAGAAGCAAGTTGGGGGCTTCTCTGGAAGCCTGAGAGTACATGCTGAGGAGAGATGGGTACAACACTCCTGTCACCCCACACAGGGTATAAGTAACTAAGATATTCTTTGTTACACAGATTGTGCTTACTGTGGAAAGTAGCATTTTCTGGCTGTACTGGCTATGAGCTAGAGCTAATGCAATCACTCCAGGTGTCTCCTGCAGAGAAGGCTAAGAGTGATCTTCTCTAGGGTGCTCTACTCTCTAATTGCAACAGGGAAGAAACCAGAGACTGTGCCCTGTTCATGTGAGTACCTCAAAAGGAAGCATTTTAATCTTTTGCAAAGTATATAATGGAAAGCTGATTTTCCCCTGTGATTCTATTTTTTTTTTTTACCAATAATGTGTGGAAATACAAATAACCTCTAAATAATACTTCTTTATGTGGCAGTAAGAATTTTGTTTCATATTACATGAGAGTAAAGTGATTTTCATTCATTAAAACACACACTATTCAAACCAGAACTATCATCCCTTTACCCAATTAACTTAGCTTTCTGGGTTATTGCAAATTAAAATCTCAGAGTTCAAAATACCTGAAACTAATTCACTTTCCAAGACTTGGATACAATCTATGGCATATGTGAAACTGTGCCATTCTAGTAATGGAGAGCTTATCCTCTGACATAGCAGTTCTCACCTCAGATTTATCTCCTCATACCATTTTCCCATTGTATTTTGAAATCCTGAGGGCTGCTTCTACATGACATGTCTTTAAATGTTTAAAAAGAACAATCAATCTATCTTTTTGAGGCTAAATATCACCAGTTTCATTTCCATTTAGGTTGTAAAGCACAGAGGAACATTTATCTCATTTATTATAACTAGTGTATGTCTATTTACAACCCAAGTTCCTACTAGGTTTTTTTTTTTTTTTTTTTTTTTGAGGAGTCACAGAGTGACATATTAAGCTTGTGATTGAGTAAAATATTTATGCCTTTTCCTAAATGGATCTGTGCTATCACTATCTCCCTGTCTTTTACTTGTGCAGTTTGGTTTTTGAATTGGTTGAATTTCATCTTCTTTGATTCTGTCCAATGTTCTGCCTTCCTTAGATATTTGTCTTCTATTTCTGAAATTCTCTGTTTGCTTTCCTTATCATCGTTATCTATAAGAATGAGGGATATGAAAGTGATTTTTTTAAGATTTATTTATTTATGAATACAAGAGCTGGGGTGTAGGCCAGAGATGTGGGGAGGGAGAGGTCTGCTACACCATGTGTAGCATGTGTAGTTGGCCAGGTATCAAACGCATGCTGAAGTAGCTGCCATTAGCTTCATAGTGCTGAGATTTAACCTCTTGCACCATCAGGGAGGCCCTGAAAGTGATTTTGAAGCATGTTTTGGGACATGCAACATTCTGGGCTCCATCATCGGAAATCACCTATCAATTAGAGATTGGTGGTTTCATTTCCAGTTACACATCCTCCTAAGTGTCTTAGTTTCCACTGTATGTTTCTCTAAGTTGACTATAAAATCTTATGGGAAATGTTGACAAATTCCCTTTCGCTAACTATATGCAGTGTGTCTATAACATTTCCCTAAGTCACTTCTTTAACTATCAAAAAAAAAAACTCCACTTCTAGGAATCTACCCAAAGGACACAAAACCATTAATTCATAAGGACACCTGCACTGCTATGCTTATTGCAGCACTATTTACAATGGGTAAGCTATGGAAGCAACCCAAATGCCCCAAAATATAGATGACTGGATCAAGAAGATGTGGTACGTATACACAATGGACTATTACCCAGCAATCAAAAAAATCAACTCATGTCATTCACAGCTACATGGATAGAGCTGGGAGGGATTGTGCTCAGTGAAATAAGCCAAAAAGAGAAAGAAAAATATCAGATGGTTTCACTTATAGAAGGAATGTAGAGGAAACAAATAAGGGATTAGGGGGTAAAAGTAAAATCAATAGGCAACTATAAATCAGAGACATTCTGCAGGGAGGAAGAGGGAGAAGGGTCAAAACAGGTGTGGGAAGAGCACAAGGGACTAAGGTGATGGGACACAGGTGAATTGGTGGTGGGAATTCATGGGACTACATCTGAGAGGAGAAAGCATACATTGTACAAGAATTATGTAAAATACATCTAAAATAAATTTTTTTTCTGAAAAAAAAGAAAAAAATCTTACCTACTTTACATCAAGTCTTATCCACGTGAGGTAGAGCAGTGTATTGATTGTGGTGAACAAATGTGAAGGGTTCTGAAATTTATGCTAAGCGTTTGTTTGTAACTTTGTTTTGCAGATAGTACAATACTCATGTTCTTGAACAAAGGGACAATATAATTACATTTAAGGGGGATGAGCAGGAATGGTGGATGCCCAGATGCTGACAAAAAATGGCATTCAGAGCTTCTGAGAGACTGAGTGTATGAAGCAGTGGGACTGGTGTGCACATCAAGGAGGGGATTCTACAGCTGAGGCGATCATTGTCAGGGCCAATCTTCCTAACAGAAATGATGGTATTTAGACAAGAGGGAAGTGACTTAAAAATCAGAATGGCTGCAGGACTTCTTCCTTATATTGAGTCAAAATCTTACTTCTTGCAACTGCCTTCTATTTATCCTGCTTCTCTTCTTATGAACAACTTTGAAAGTTTATGTATTTCTTTTCCTATATAACAATTTCTTAAAATTTTAAGATAGTGTACATGTTTATTTTATTCAAACCAAACATTTCCAACTTCTGTACTAGAAATGTTATTGACATAGCATTACCTGAAATAAGGGAAGGGCTCTCTTGTTATGCAATAGACTTTTCTGGAAAGACGTAAATTCAACTTTTATGTTTTATTTTATTCCCTTTTATCCAATGGGGCTCAATATACGAAAAATATTCAAAATGTCTTTATTAAGATTTTTTAAAAAGTCTTTTTGAAATCATGTGAATGATATAGCAGAATTATCCTTGCTACCAAACCAAGATTTTCATGAAAGAAAATTTCTACTAATGGAGAAAAACTGACTAACTGAAAGGGTGTTTTGCCTGAATATGTTTTTTTGTTTTACCCTATAATATTGATAATATATATTGATAATATATTCCTACTATAATATAGTAGGAGTACAGTTATTTCCAATTCTTAGAATTTTATGGTAGATTCTGCTACCATGCTGTTTATTTATGAAACAAACAATTAAAAAACAATTTTATTTTTCAAAAATTAATATTTACCAAAACAGCAAAAGACAACTAGGAGACAGGTTAAATAGGTGAGGGAGATGAGAAAACAATCTCTTGATGTCTTAGCTGGATCAGGAACTAAGGTGAGTTTACTAAAGAGAAGGATTAGCCATTGGTAAAGAGCCTAGTGTCAGGATCAGGACATTAGTTTTAATATTGTAGACAATAGAGAAGCCATTCTAATTCTTTATTTGAGAAGTTAATTACAGTGTCTGAAAAAAAATAATCATCAGTTGTGTGCTACACCAAATAATGTAACTCAGGAGATTAGTTGGGAACTTGAAGTAAACAAGAAGTGAGATGATAAAGCATGCACTCTCCAAAACCTAGCCACTAGACCACCCAGAAACTATCAAAGCCTGCTTTCTGATTATGGTGAAGGTAATTGAAAGAAAAGAAAATTGTTGGACAGAGAAGAAATTCTGTTTGTGATAATGGTAAACAATGGGTTAGTACCTTAGAATTTTTTTATATCTCCATCCACTTGATCAGGTATTCTCACCAGGCACTCTTGACACATAGGGGCTGAATAACTTTACTATGTGGGCCCATCGTGTTCATTGTATGATGTTTAGTCATAGTCTTGGCCTCTACACATGACAGTAGTACCTCACTCAATTGTAAAAAAAAATCAAAATATCTCCTGATATTATTAATTGTCCCATGGGGCGCAAAACTACTCATACAAGAACCACTGGTCCTTGCCATATCCAGTCTATCCTGGGAAAGCTCTGACAATATCCTGGGAAAGCTCTGACAATATTCAACTAATTTTGGAAATTAGACCATTTTCTTATTGATTATGCTCAAATAATTTCTCCTATTCTGTAGCGTGTTTTTCTTAATTTTAATAATTTGTTTCACCATACAGGAGCTTTTTTAAATTTGATGTAGTTCTGTTTGTTTGGTTGGTTTTTGTTCCATTGTCCTTGGAGTTGGGTCACCAAGGATCAATGAAGCAATTGTTGTTGATTGATATGCTTATATTTTTCTCCTATGATTTTTATGGTTTCAGATATTATAGTCAAATCTTTAATACATATACTGTTAATTTTTCTGTATTTATGAGATAGTGGTCTAGTTTCTTTCTTTTGCATGTAACTGTCCAGGTTCCATAACATGATTTGTTGAAATCACTTTTTTTTCTCCATTGTATACTCTTGACTCCTTTGTCATAGATTATATATCCAAGTTAATATGAGTTAATTTGTGACTCTCAAGTTTATTCCATTGATCTGTTTATTTTTATTTCAATGCCATTATATTTTGATTAATATAGCTTTGTAGTATTATTTGAAGTCTGGAATTGTGATCTCTCTTATTTCATTTTTATCAGATTATTTTTGTAAATTGGAGACTTTGTGGTTCCACATAAATTTCTGAACTATTTGTTCTATTTCTTTGAATAATGCTATTGAAAATTTGATTGGAATTTTGATAAATTTGTTTAATGCTTTGAGTAATAAGAAGGTAATAATTTTCAATTTTCTTGCGTGTTCTTCAATTTCTTATAGTTTTTATTTTGTAGGTTTTTTACCTCCTTTGTTAAGCTTATTCCTTGATAGTTATTCATTTATATACAATTGCAAGTAGGATTGTTTTCTTGGTAATTCTTTCTCTCTCTCTTTTTTTTTTTTTTTTTTTGTGAGTATAGGACTGCAACTGATTTTTGTATATGCATTTTGTACCCTGCCACTTTAAAGTATGATTTATTGTTTCAGTTAATTTTATACAGTGACATCTTTAGGGTTTTCTACATAAGTTATGTCATTTGCAAATAGTGAGACTTTTACTACTTTTCCAATTTGAATTCCTTTTAAGTCTTTGTAGTGCCAGCAGGGCACAAGTTTTCTACCTATTCAGGAGACAGGTAAAGGAGAGTTCTGGAGACCTCAATTACTTTTTCTGGCTTTTAATGATCTTCCTACACCATTTGTAGTGAGGCAACCAGGTGCATGGCAGGCAGGGAGGCCTGGTGGCCAGGAGGCTGGCAGGCGCACCAGCCCCTGGTAAATCTTTAGTCTTTCTGGGCTTGCTGGTGTTCTCTCATGGTCTCTTCGCTGGTCTCTACTGCACTCCACTGCATGGTCCTTTGCTGCCCCAATCCTCTGCTGCCTAACTCCCCATCCTCTGTGACATGGTCCTTATATGTTCATTCTCTTGGCTCAGGTGCACCCACTCACACATGCCCACACCATACTCCAAGTGTCCACCACCGGTCATGCATACAAGACCACAGGTGTCAATTATAGATGCTAATGGCAGGAGGGTGGAAAAAACCCAGTAACTTCCATTTAACCTACAATCCACCACCTTAGGGTCTTCTTTCTTTCTTTCTTTTCTTTCTTTTTTTCTTTCTTTCTTTCTTTCTTTCTTTCTTTCTTTCTTTCTTTCTTTCTTTCTTCTTTCTTTCTTTCTTTCTTTCTTTCTTTCTTTCTTTCTTTCTTTCTTTCTTTCTTTCTTTCTTTCTTTCTTTCTTTCTTTCTTTCTTTCCTTTCCCTTTCCTTCCCTTCCCTTCCCTTCCCTTCCCTTCCCTTCCCTTCCCTTCCCTTTCCCTTCCCTTCCCTTCCCTCCCTTCCCTTCCTTCCTTCCCTTCCCTTCCCTTCCCTTCCCTTCCTTCCCTTCCCTTCCCTTCCCTTCCCTTCCCTCCCTTCCCTTCCCTTCCTTCCCTTCCCTTCCCTTCCCTTCCCTTCCCTTCCCTTCCCTTTCCTTCCCTTCCCTTCCCTTTCCTTTCCTTCCTTTTGATTATTTTTAAAGATTTCTTTATGTATACAAGAACAGGGATACAGGCCAGAGGTGTGGAGGGTGAGAGGATTCACCAGAGACAGAGTGGGGGTGCAGAACAGGCAGACTACTGAAATACACTGCTGAGGGGAGCAGTGGGTGAGTCAGGAGAGGTCTGCTGCGCCATGTGGGTAGCTACCTGGCTGGGGATCGAACTTATGCTGCAATGGCTGTGGATTACTCTGTAGGTTGCGTCTTAATCCCTGGCACCACCAGGGAGGTCCTATAAATTTCTTTTTAGCTCACTTGTGTCTCCCAGAGAAAGTTGAAGAAAAATTGTGTTTTCTTTTGTTTATCCAACTTAAAAATCATTGTTTTTTGATTGGTGAGGTAATTTTATATATTTAGGTTGACTATTGGTATATGAGGATTTATTATTGCCATTTTATCTTTTAGTTTTCTATTTTGTTGTTCAATTTTTGTGTGTGGATTTTCTGCTCTTTTATTTAGATAGTAAGATAGTAGAATTGATTTAAAATTTTTTTGGGGGGATAATATTTACAAACTCCTTCTGTTTGTGGGCCTCCCCTGGTGGCGCAGCGGTTGAGCGCTGGGTTGCGAAGCTGCCTGCAGCCTCTGCAGTACCGGTTCGATCCCCGGCCACTCACTGGTGAGGGTCCCACATGGTGCGACAGACCTCTCCTGCCACACCCACTGCTCCCCTCAGCAATGTATTTCGTCAGTCTGCCTGTTCTGTTCCCCGCTCTTGCTCTGGTGAATCCTCTCACCTTCCCATGCTTCTGACTGTACCCAGTGCTTGTATAAATAATCAATCTTTAATAAATAAACAAAAAAAAAAAACTCCTTCAGTTTCTGTTTGTGAGGAAAAGCTTCTCTCTCTCTCTCTCTTTCTCTCTTGTCTTCTAGGATATAGTGTTCTTGGTTGGCAATTTTTAGCAATAACTTATTCTTTCTTTGCTTGTGGGGTGTTTTTTTCTGAGAAGTCTCATATAAACCTGATTGGAACATATTTACAGGTTACCTGGTTTTTGCCCATAGTGTCCTTGAAAAAAAATTTTTTTTTTCTACTTGAAGATGTGGTAGTTTCCCTACTATGTGTCTCATTACATTTAGAAAACCAAATGTTCTTTCAGTTTCGTGGATTTTTATATTAATTTCCTTCCCAGTTTTTTGAAGTTTACCTCTATTGTTTCTTTCTATAAATACTGTTTTCTCTCTTCCCCTTGTAGGATACCTATCAATTTTATGTTGCCTTTCTTAATATTCATTTGGTTCATGTAGCGCTTCTTCATATTTTTGGTCTTTCTTCTTCCACCCGGTTCCTTCGTGTGTTATTATCATTATATACACTGACTTGATACTCTATTTTATCCTCTGCTTCCATAGCTTTCTGTAGAATTTTTTTATCTCATCTCTTCAGGTTTTCACATTTTGCTTCACTGTAATTTTCTTATTTATAGTTAAAGTTTCTTTTTTGTGATCATTAATTTTACTTCTCAGGTCATTTTGTTCTTTTTTTAAATTTTATTGTTTCTCTCTAATTAGTCTTTCTTCATCACCTTTTATTACTTTGACTTGCTTTTCTGCATTTTCTTTCATCTCTGATTTTCTTCATTATGGAACATTTGAACTCTCCAGCTCATAGGAAAATAAAATCTTCCATGCTTTGTTTAAGATTGTGGAGATTTGCTCTCTTGTTATTATATTCCAATGATGTTACCAGGTGTCAGGTGTTGTATTTTTTCATCTGCCTATTCTTCTTTCAATTTCCTATTGTTTTTGAAGTACATAAAACTTCAACTTAAAAGGTTCAATTATTTCCATTGTTTTAGCAAGTGGCACTATGGCTTTATTTACTTTTAGCTTTTTGACCTTTGTTGATTCCATTGACCTTTGTTTCATACCTGCTAATGAGTCACTGGGTGGGAGAGACCTTTGGAAGGTTTTTTTCAACTGGTGTGACTGTGCTGGGGTGGGGACAGTTGGCTTGTGTTTCTGGCCCTGATGATATCCTTCATCTCTGGATTTCCAGACCAGAAACTGCAGTATGTGCTCCGTTAATGCACTTCAGATGTCAGTGAAAGTTGCAAGGGGTAGGATGGTGAGTGCAATCTAGAGCAACATCTCTGATCTCTTTTCCAGCATCCCACCTTCGTGGAGCCTCAACTTATCTCAAGTGTTTCCTCTCAGTCAAGGATATGTGTCTCCCCACAATTTTGTTTTCTTTCTTATGACCCAGGCCTGGTAATGTATTTGCAGCCCCTGATTGCAGCCTCCAGGCACTTACCGCCACCCACTTCCTGTTCAATGAAGTATGGCTCTTCTTTGCTTTCTCTATCATAGTCTGTGTTTCTATTCAATGCCCAAGTGGTTATCCCAGAACTTAATGCTTTTTAAGGATAAAAACATAGAATTTAGGTCACCATTGGCATTTGTTTCCTTTTCAAACTTAAATCCAGTGGACTCTGATGGTTTAATGTGTGAAAACATGTGTCTTGAAGGGGTATAATTTTGGTCCTGTTTAGTCCATATGATTAATGAGAAGCAGAGCTCCTATTATTCAAAGTTTGTCTGAGAACTAGGTCCTTAATTCTCGCCTAACTACCAGTGTTACTTAGAAAGGTCCTGTCACCTCTTGGTGATGACTCTTTACCTGTATACATATGACATCTAGGTTTATAGTTGAAAGTAGAAACCAACTTCTCAATGAAAATCTAAAATATGACTATGCAGGACTTTTGTGATGAGTGTTTATTGTCCACATTTTGTCATTAAAAAGCTTTTAAAAGCTGATAATATTGGAGATTATTTTGACTTATGAATTAATTTAAAATTTATTTGATATTCTTTACAAAATTGAATGCTTCATTTTTCATTATTTACATCTGTATAGCCTCTAACTGCTTGACAGTTTTATATGAAACTTACAAAACAATTAAACTTTTAAAATATAGACATTTATTTCTTTTTTCAAATTAATGACTTTAACAGAGATTAGTATTAAAAAGAGAATGCCAATGGTTATCTTAAATTTATTTTCTCCATAGACATTGATCTGTTAGTGCAATATTACATCTTAGTTTCCTTTTATAAATTGAAATAACATCAGTTAATAACATTATATAAGTCCAGGTGCACATTATTAGAAATCAAAATCTGTATATACTACATTAATTTCACCATTTAAAGTCCAAGTCTGGGCCTCCCTGGTGGCACAGGCAGTTGAGCGCAGTGCTGTTAAGCTGTCCACAGCCTCTGCAGTGCCAGTTTGATCCCCGCCGGCTTCAGAGCAATCCACATGGCGAGCAGATCTCTCCTGTCTCACCCGCTGCTCCCCTCAGCAGTGTATTTCGTTAGTCTGCCTGTTCTGTTCCCCATTCTGTCTCTGGTGAATCCTCTCACCCTCCCGTGCATTTGGCCTGTGCTCTGGCTCTTGTATAACTAAAAAATAAATCTAAAAAAAAAATAAATAAAAATGAAGTCCAAGTCTATCCTTCACCCTGCAGTTGACCCCTTAGACATCTATTTCTGAACTGTAAACTTAAATTTAGATTCAGAGTGAGCCAGTATTGAGTGTACATTCTATATCAGAATACTAGACTCATTCTACTATATATTTTTTGTCATAACCACTGCAGTTTGCTACTTTTAGTGGGCTTTAACCTTCACTATGCTTCGATTCTCCTCACTCTTGCTTATTTAGATCACTTAGTTGTACTGATGTGGTATCATGTTCAAAAAAAGATAAAATTTTGGTCTCATCCCCTGAATTTTTATCACAGAGATGATGGATTTGCAATAATCCATCTAGCTATATTGCCTGCCCCTGTGACTAATGGCACACGTTTTTAAAATTCCTAAGTGTGTGATTAAATCAAGCTAACCAACTTCTATGACTAAACCCCTCAACTTTAATTCAATGATTCTGTTAAATATTCAGTGAATGACTAGTTCATTGGTGACAGCAGGAAGGTTTTAGCCTGTGACTTTGATCACCTTGGAACAGCTTCAAGAAGTCAGATATCAGTGAAATTCTAAGGGAGGCAAATGGGGATAACACAGCTTCACCGAATTTTGGTTTTACTTTGTTCAAGTTTTATGGTACCACAGCAATGATTATGATTTATCATAATATATAATAGAATTATTTTTTCTATTAAGTTTATAAGGACAATCTTGGCATTTAAATTTATAAATTAATATCTTTAGTTTTGTGGAAAACTTGATGCTTTTATTTCTTCCTTTGGTTCAGTGAAGATAATGTCTTATACTTGCAGCTGCCCATGAACCAACATTTTGGTACTTTTCTACCAACCATTTTGTGATATCATATCATGATGGGGGCGGGGGCGGCAAAGGTTACATTCAGTTAATTTAACAACCTGCTCATATCACACTGTCCGAAAAATGTTGCCATCATGGTATACATTGAAAAATGGAATTGCTGAGTTGTGAGGTATATAAACTTTCAGATTTAATGGAAATGATGCTAAATGGCTCTCCAAAATATTCAAAATAGTTTATTATTCTACCAGTATTATATGAGAATGCAAATTTCCTCACTCCTTTGCTAACTCTGATCATTTTCAGGTCGTGAAATTTCTTGATAATTCTACAGGGAAAAATAATATGTTTTCTTGATTTTTGTGAGGTCTTAGAAATATACATGTATTTTTTATAGTAAATTTCCTTCTTTCTATTGCAAATACTCTCCAACATTGTGTTTGCATTTTTATCATGTTAAGATGATGTTTATTTTAAAATTTAAATTAAGTTAACTGGAAAAACCCAATAGATATTCAAAAAGTATAATCATCACCAAGATCAGAAGAAAGAACTCAGCTAGTACAGAGGAAACTCTCTTACATTCCTCTCCAATTATTATCCATCCAACCCCTCCTCAAAGGCAACCGCTACTCTG
The DNA here is from genome assembly GCF_014898055.3 of Talpa occidentalis. Classification (NCBI taxonomy): domain Eukaryota; kingdom Metazoa; phylum Chordata; class Mammalia; order Eulipotyphla; family Talpidae; genus Talpa; species Talpa occidentalis. The sequence continues at coordinate 67,311,539 of NW_023604972.1, forward strand.
ATTTCAATCACCATAGACTAGTTTGCCTGTTTAAAAATTTACATAAATAATTTATAAAGTACAAGTACATTTTGATGTTTAACTTTTATGTATTTTATTCAAAGATATTTACCTTTATGTCTTTTCTTAGTTACTTACATGAAAGCGTTCTCTTTGTTGATTAACATAATATGGTAACATACCTCTGAAGAAGGATAATCTATACCCCTAAATAATATACAACGTTGTAAACCAATATTACCTCAATTAAAAATAGTACAATTTAAACATCTTCTATTTGAAGCTCAGGTTATCTTTTAATGGGTTTTGTAATTTTAATTTTCATTGGTTTAATTCCTATTTAAAAAATACTAAAATTTTCATTTTATTTTCATAATTAATTAATGTATTTGTAACTAAATTAGTATTGGGGTCACTCCATCAGGTATTACAACCATAGTTCACCCACCACCAACCCACCCATATTTCACCACCATATACCATTTTACTTCCTTCCCTCTTTGTTCGTTTTTTTTCACTATTTTTTAAATTTTAAGATTTATCATTTTTTAAAAATGATATTTTCTTCCCCCCAACCCCTCAGATTGAGTCCCCATAGAATTTCCTTCCCCAAGGCACCCATGTACCATCACCACAGTCCCCTGTGCTCCTCCTTCCCTCCCTCTCACTTCTCTCTCCCTCCTCCTCCCCTGCAGTATGTCTCTGATTTATAATTGTCTGTTTTTGCTTTGTTGTGCTTTATACTGTTATTATATTTTTTTTACACTGATGTCTTATTTGGTTCCCCTATATTCCTGTTATAAGTGAAACCATCCGATATTTTTCTTTTTCCTTCTGGCTTATTTCACTGAGCATAATTCCGTCTAGCTCCATACCCGTAGCTGCGTATGGCATGAGTTTATCTTTTTTGGTTGCTGAATAATATTCCATTGTGTATATATACCACATCTTCTTGATCCAGTCATCTATTTTTGGGCATTTGGGTTGTTTCCAGTTTACAAAATAAACAATCCAGTCAAGAAATGGACAGAACTCAAAAGACATTTCTCAAAAGAGGAAATGCAAATGGCCAACAGGCATATGAAAAAATGTTCAACATCTCTTATAATCAGGGAAATGCAAATCAAAACCACACTGAGATACTACCTTACACCAGTAAGAATGGCACATATCAAAAAAAAAAACAAGCAACAACAAATGTTGGTGAGGTTGTAGAGAAAAAGGAACTCTCCTACATTGCTGGTGGGAGTGCAAACTGGTCCAATCGCAGTGGAAAGCTGTTTGGATGTTCTTTAGTCTACTAAAAATGGAGCTACCATAGGATCCGGCAGTTCCACTACTAGGGATCTACCCAAAGGACACAAAAACAGTGATTCAAAAGAGTGCCTGTGGCCTCCCCTGGTGGCACAGCGGTTGAGCACTGGGCTGTGGAAACGCCTGCAGCCTCCACAGCACCAGTTTATCCCCAGCCTCCGGCGAGGGTCCCACATGGCGTGCAAACCTCTCCTGTCTCGCCCACTGGTCCCCTCAGCAGTGTATTTCGTCAGTCTGCCTGTTCTGTTCCCTGCTCTGGCTCTGGTGAATTTTCTCACCCTTCCTCGCTTCTGACTGTACCCAGTGCTTGCATAAATAAATAAGTAAATCTTAAAAAAAAAAAAAACAGACAAAAAAAAAGCAAACAAAAGAGCACCTGTATACCTATGTTTACTGCAGCACTATTTGCAATAGGTAAAACCTCTTTGTTCTTTTCCCTTATTCTTCCCTTCCCCTTGGTGTTTCTGACAGTCAGCTAACAAGGACTAGTTTTTCAGCTTGTCTTTACCTGATTATTAATTTAGTTAATTTATATACTACATATAATAACAACATCTAGTATATATCTTTCTCCTTCTGAGAACATTAGCTTTTCAAGCTCCATCCATGTTGCCACAAATGGCATGAATTTATATTTTTTATCACTGAGTAGTATTCCATTGTGTATGTAGACCACTTTTTTATCTACATATCTATTCTGGGGCACTTAAGCTATTTCCATATTCTAATAAGATCAATTTGTATGTATTTGTGCACATAAAACTGGGGTCTAGGTGCCTCCCTGGTGGCACAGGCAGTTGAGCACTGCACTGTGAAGATGTCTGCAGCCTCTGCAGTGCAGGTTCAATCCCGGCTGGCCAATTGCCAATCATGGAGATATCCACATGGCGTGGCAGACCTCTCCTGCCTCGCCCGCTGCTCCCCTCAGCAGTGTTTTTCAGTCAGTCTGCCCATTCTGTTCCCTCTCTATCTCTGGTGAATCCTCTCATCCACCTGCACATCTGGCCTGTGCCCCAGATCTTGTATGCATAAATAAATAAATCTTAAAAAAAACCCTGGGATCTAGGCAAGAAATGAGGTGGGGGGTGAGAGGATTCACTAGAGATAGAGTGAGGAGCAGAACAGGCAGATCCACTGAGATACACTGCTGAAGGGAGCAGCAGGCGAGACAGAAGAGGTCTGCTGCACCATATGGGTTAGCTCCCTGGCTGGGTATCAAACTCATGCCTTGGCTGGTAATAGCTTGATAGTGCTGAGACTTTAACCCCTGTGTCACCAGGGAGGCCCATGTTTCCATAGTTTAGATATAATAAATATTGGTGCAATAAACATGGAAGTACAGGTTTCCTTTTTAATTAATGCTTTTGTGTTTCAGGAGGTAGATTCCTAGGAATGGAATAGATGCATCTTATGGCAGATCCATTTTTAGTGTTTTAAGGAACCTCCACACAGCTGTACATAGTGGCTACACCAGTTACATTCCCACCAGCAATGTCATAAAATGTTTTGCCCTTTCTTCATATCCCAATCAGCACTTGTTGTTTCTGGTCTTTTCAATAAGGGGCATTCTTACAGGTGTGAGGTGGTATCTCATTGTGGTCTTGATTTGCATTTATCTAATAAGTGATAGTTAAAATTTTTCATGTGCCTGTTGGACATACTAATGTCTTCTTTGGAAAGGTATATTTTGCCCAATTTTTGATTGAGTTACTTATTTTGTTTTTGTAGAGTTTTATGAGTTCTTTGTATATCTTTGACATCAGTCTTTTGTCAGATGTATGGTAAGCAAGTATTTTCTCCAATTCAGTAGGGTGTCTCTTAATTTTTGCTATAGTTTCTTTCATTGTATAGAAGCTTTTTAGTCTAATATAGTTTCAGTTGTAGTTCTCTTTTGTTTCCCTAGCTGTTGTGGATGAATTCTTAAATACTTTACTAAAGCAAATGTCATAAAATATTTTGCCTATTTTTCTGCAGGTTTTGCATCCAAATCATTGATCCATTTTGAGTTGATTTTTGTGTACGGTGTGAGATCATGGTCTAGCTTCTTTCTTTTGCATGTTGTTGCCCAGTTTTCCCAAAACAATTTATTGAAGAGGCTATCCTTTTTCCAGTGCATGTTTTCCATCAATTGTCATAGATTAACTGTCCATAAATATTGGATTTATTTCTGGACTCTTAATTCTATTCCTTTGGTCTGTGTGTCTGTTTTTGTTACAGTACCAGGCTGTTTAAATTATTGCAGCTTTATAATGCAACATAAAATATGGAAGCATGATACCTCCATTTTCTTTCTTTGCCAAGATTGTTTTTGCTATTTGGGTCTTTTGTGACTCCATATGAATTTCAGTAATATTTGCTTTAGTGCTTTGAAATATGCCATTAATAATTTTATTGGGATCGTGTTGAGTCTGTATATTGCTTTGAGTATTAAGGCCATTTTAAGAATGCTGATTCTTCCAATCCATGAGCAGGGAATACTTTTCCAATTCTTTGTATCCTCTATTTCTTTTAACAACATCTTATCATTTTCTTTGTATACATACGTTATCTCTTTTTTATGTTTACTCCTAGGTATTTTTTTATTGGGGTGATGGTAAACAGAACTGTGTTCTTAGTTTCTTTCTCTCTTATTTTTATTATATGGAAGGCAACTTATTTTTGTTTATTGATTTTTTTACCCTGATACTTTCTAAACTTGTTTTAATTAGTTCTGCTGTGAATTCTTCAGAATTCTCTGTGTATATTATTATGTCATCTGCAAATAATGATAGCTTTATTTCTTCTTTCAAAATTCAGATTTCTTTTATAAACTTGTCTTGTCTAGAGATTAGAATTTCTGGTAATATATTGAACGGTAGTGGTGAGGGTAGACATCCTTGTCTTGTATGTTATGTCTTAGTGGAAAAATTTTCAGTTTTTCAACTTTGAGAGTGATATTAAATGCGATTTTGTTATAAATGGTTTTTATTATGTTAAGAGATGTTGTGTTTATCCCCACTTATTTTTAAATATTTATTTACTTATGTATACAAGAGCTGGGGTACAGGCCAGAGATGAGGGAGTGATAGGATTCACCAAGACAGAGTGGGGAACAGAGCAGGCAGACAACCAAAATATACTGCTGAGGGGAGCAGCAGGCAAGTCAGGAGAGGTCTGCTGTACCATGTAGGCTGTTCCCTGGATGGCCGGGGATCGAACTCATGCTGCAGAGGCTGCAGACAACTTCATATGTTGTGTCTTAAACCCGTGTGCCACCAGGGAGGCCCTATTCTCAGTTTTTTAAGGATTTTAATCATAAATGGAAGTTAGTTTTTATAAAATGCTTTCTCAGCATCTATTGATACAATCATTTTTTTTTTATCTTTCTATTTGTTGATGTGATGAATTATGTTCACTGGTTTTTAGAAGCTAAACCACCCTTATATCCCTGGTATGGATTCCTTTTTATTTTTTTAAGATTTATTTATTTATTTATACAAGCACTGGGTTAAGTCAGAAGCACGGGAGGGTGAGAGAATTCACCTGAGCCAGAGCAGAAAACAGAACAGGCAGATTGATGAAATACACTGCTGAGGGGAGAAGCGGGCACGGCAGGAGAGGGCTGCGTGCCATGTGTTCCCTCGCCCGGTGGCCGGGGATAGAACCGGCACTGCAGAGGCTGAGGGCAGCTTCATAGCCCAGCACTCAACCGCTGCGCCACCAGGGGAGGCCCTCCCTAGTCTGGATTCCTCTTGAGCATGGTGTAGGATTCATTTTATACATTGTTGGATTGTGTTTGCTAGGAATTTATGAGTGACTTTTATGCATGTGAAGTTGTGCTTCTTACCTCAAATCCCAAAACTAAATGTGCTTTCTCTGTATTTTCTATTAGATAGTTCTTGGTAAAATTTGTTGTCACTTCTAGCAACCATAGATTCAAAGTCCTGCATGGCTTTAATTTATGTGAGTTTTTTCTCATTCTCTCAACCAGTAATGTTTCATTTCATCATTGTACAAATTTCATAAAATTTCTCAATTTTTGTTGAATGAGGTGACATATAAATATTAAAGTTCTATTAATTAATATCTATTAATTAATTCTATTAATTAATATCTATTAATTAATTTTATTAATTAATATCTGTTAGCCAAGATAAATTGTGACCTCAAGATGTATAAGAACTATCTTCTTCTTTGACTAATATAGACTGATATTCCATATATTGCAACTATTATTCAATAAATTCCATTGTAATAAAGGAATAAAGCACTTGGAAAATGATTATCACCATAACATTTACTTAATCTTCATTTTTACCTCTATATTTCAGGTGGACAGTTTGCTTGTAGGGAATACCAATGCATATGGAAATGTATTATCCTTTTTAGAGCAAACAGAAAAGTTCAGACTCACTGTCAAATTCATTTCACCTTGTTCTTCATGTATTTTCTTTGGAAACTTGATTTATTCTTTGTCATTTTTCAAAAAACACTTTTTTCAGAAAATTATTAAGTGCTCAAAGTGCTCTATTTTTGGCCTTGACTACACAATTATGAATAAGACACAGTCCTTGTCTCAAGGACCTTCCTGTTTTGTGGGTGAAAGAATACTTGCTGAAAGATTGTTTATGCACAATTGAGAATTTAGACTGGCAGATATGCCCCATTTAGATGCCTGAGGACAGACAAACACTGATGAATGGGAGGAGAAAGACAAACACATTTATGTCACTGTATAGGAAAGGGTCAAACCAGGACAAGTGAAGAGAGTTCAAGGGGATGATGTCTTTATGTTAGAAACTGGATGTTACCAGCTCCAATAGAGTTGAATTACAAGGCAGGAGTTGAAAAGTTCAATCTAGTTTTAAATCCAATAAATACAGTACATTGACAAGTGCTAAATAGCAAAGGTAGATGAAAGAGGTCAGCAAGATGCCACAGGGTATTGCCAAAGACTGGAGTGACTTTTTTTGAGCATTAATGCAGACATTACTATCTTTTGACTCAGTCTATCTCTCTATGCATTATATTCCATTAAGGGCTGAATTGTGTTCCCTCACAAAATTGTATGTTGAAACCACAATCCCAAAAGTGACTTTAATTGTAGATGGGACCTTAAAAAGAGGTAATTAAGGTCAAATGAAGCCATAAGAGCAAGTCCCTAATAAAATTTGACTGGTACCTTAAAATGAAGAGGAAGACACACCAGGGCTGTGTGCACAGAGGAAAGGCCAAATGAGGATAAATGTGTGAAACTGACAATGTAAAAGCCAAAGAGAGAGAAAAGAAAACAATCCTTTGACAACTTGATCTTGGTATGTGAGAAATGTGAAAAAATGAATCTGTGTTGTTTAAATTACTCAGTATGTGAAATTTTATTACAGCAACATCAGGGGTCTAATATAATAGTCTCTCCTTTTTTCTTTTTAGAAGAATCATTATCAGTTTATCCTTATATCACTATCAACATTATACACTTGGTCTATCTTTCCTATTATTTACCAATATTCATTAGAATATATTTTTTTAAAAGGTAGCATGCACCTTATTTTTAGCTTCATTCTGCTACTGGCAGGATGTGAATACAACATGGTCTAAGTTAAGGCCCTAGAGAATCCAGAGACCCAGCTTCCAAATCTATGCAAAGAACAAAATGACTTAACTACTTTTGCCCTTTTGTATTCATTGTAAAATGAAGGTCACTTTCCATTTTGTGTATTTATTATTATATGTCTGTATTCCAGTTCTCTACCTTTATTTAACTTTCATTTCCCCCTTTCCTTTGACTTTATTTACATATATATAAAGAATATATATATATAAAGAATATATGTGTGTGTGTGTGTGTGTGTGTGTATCTCCCTAGTTGTACTAGTCCAGGATGTGGGAGGTGGTACAAGAAACAGCCAAAGCTGCAAGGCCCCACTTGGAATCAGCAAATCCCACTTCTTCCAGTAAGGACTCTGAACCTCAGGCTTAGAAAGTTGTGGGCAGTGCAAGCCCCCAGCTAAGGATTTCTGGACACCAGAAATCCCAGACCCATAAATATGAACCCTGATCCAATGTGGGGATGGAGCCATGCCCAACAAAATCCTCACCCACAGCAATAGGGCCATGAAAGCAAAGAATGAAAGATAGGAAAGCACAACAAACAGACACATAAACCCTCAATGGAATATTAAACTAAAGAAAGAGAACAAATCTCCAGAATCTAATCACAAAGATATGGGAGATCTGTTCTTCCTAGTGGGTACAGAATTCAAACTTGCCATGATTAAGAAATCCATATCACACAGAGAAAACGTAGAGATACAAATCAAACATATACAAGAAAATTTAGAAAAACAAATGAATGTCCTGAGAAACAAAATCAGTGACCAGAAGATAGAAAAAGATACTCTAAATAAGAAAATAACTGTTGCAACCCGGCATTTGTAAAATGAGTTTCTTGACCACTTTCTGCCACCAGCAGCCATCCCAGTGCTGCCAACATTGCCTTTGGATTCACACATGGAGCAGGATAAGCTGTTAATAAACCAGTAGCAATGTCCACATAAGTGACGGCATACTGCTATCCATCAGAGTAAGGTAGTGGTTTAATGATGTCAATCTGCCAATGTGTCAGGGGCATCTGCCCCTGCAGCACCTGGCTTGTGGAAGGAAAATGTCAACAAGAGTGGAACACACCACACACTGTTCACAGACAGTCTGAATCTCCTCTAAAGTAACAGGTAGACCCCAGATGCACACAGTGGCCCACATTGTCTTTTGTGCTGCACGGAGCAAGTGTCTGTGCAGCCCTGTGCAAAATACTGCCCCCCGACCCCCAGAGCTTTTTCAAGCCATCTAACATGGGCTAGGGTGTCTGTTTTGTCATTGCCTGCTGGAGGCCAGTGGGATATGTCCTGTGACATGGTAAATGGTTACCTGCTTCTGATGTCCTAAGTCCCATAGATCTTTCCAGGGCCAGACCTCAGAGTGGCCAATGCATGACTCATCCTATTCAAAAGTGAACAAGAACTCCCCTTGGGCTGGGGTCCACAGCAAATGGTCTTCCATGTACAGGTCCTCCAGGGCACATGCCTGGAGCATGGAGCTCCCAGATTTTCCCTTTGCAGCAGCTGAATTTCCTATGGAAGTGAACCTCTGGTCCTCTTGCAATTGTCTCCATAACTCTAACAAATGCACACTGGGCTGTGCATCTATTTTGGTGAGGTCTACACCTGCTTTCAGTAGATCTGTTCACAAGTGGGTATGGGTAAACTTGAACAGGCTTACTGCTATTTGTGGCATTCTTTCTGATTTTCAACAACTACCCGTATTCCCTGCTGAGAGCACTGGCTCAGTCTCACCTAAGCTGGCAACAATTGTGGTGACATCATTTATTTGGTGTTCTACATAGGGTGCTAGAATTACCATAAGGGACCCAAATGAGGACGAAGGGGCATTTCACAATACAAAATCCCTCATCCCAGTAGTAAAACGCTCGTCATCAGGGCCATTGGTGTCCAAACTAAACATGGCCTGCCACATTCCCAGTTCATGAAGTACTTGCAAAAGCTCAACATATGCTTGCCATTTACTCATGGTTTCTGGCACATCTCCCACATCGGCCAATACAGTTCACATAGTAGCCATTAGCCATTCCAACAGAATGTGATCACCTTGCCCATACCACCATCCATTCTGCAGCCTCCATCTGAACGATGGGTGCAGGGCCACTGAAGCCATTTTCTCTATCTCTGGTGCCATGCAAATGACTCCGTCCACCCCCAGATCCTACAAACACAGCAGCCAAGCTTCCAGGGGCTCTCCTGGTTTCTGACAGAACTGTTTACCTAAGTCCATCAGCTGTGTTTGGGTGTACGGGCAATAGGTGGTGAACTCTGTTATCTGTGGCAGCCTGGCAGCCTGACCCCCTGAGGCCATGTGCTGCTGGTGCTTCATCTTCTTTGTCACTACCGGGCAAGGCTGAGGCATGAGGCCAGTTTTCTCCCCCTCCTCTGTGAAGGAAAAATCTGGCATCTCTGGAAAGGTGAGTTGGTCTCTGTGGATCTCTTCCTCCAGAAACCTCTGACATTTTCACAGGGCCTATGTCTCATCCAGCAGTTGCCAGACTTTGAGTTCTTTCTGCATACTCTTGTAGAGTTGTGAGAAACACCTACCTCATAGCTCCTCCTGTCTTGTGGGCACTATATCTGTCCAAGGTCTCTTCTATTCTGCACAGGGCCTGTTCTAACTGCCACAGGCATCTGTCTACCTCTGGCCATTCCTGGGGGAGGTGCCCACTGGGTGAGGATCCTGGTTACAGGGTACCACATGCTGTAGTACACAATCTCACCAGGTCTCAGAGAGTTGCATATCCATCTGTGTGGCACTATCCTGCCATCTACACCACTTGTGCAACCATCCCAGGCCAGGTACGTTCATTGTCAGTTCTCACAGATGAAAAGAGGAGCCTTTGGTAGATTTTGCATCCCTTTAATGCTGAGACACGTGACCATATACCCAGGCAAGCAGGAAGAATGAGAGAAACTCCAACCCTGAGATAGGCAGAACAGCAACTCCCCTGCCTGGAGCCCTTTACACTGTTAAGTGACCATACCACCAAAAAAGTATGTGACCATAATGCCAAAACAGATCTACTGAAAGCAGGTGTAGACCTCGCCACACAACCAATATATTTGTGCAAATGAAAGTTCCCTCTGTTAGATATCAAAGTTCCCTTTGCTAGATATCAAAATGATGAAAACAGCATTTCAAGGTAAGGGCTGTCTGTTGTGTGGAAGGCAAAAAATAGGCTGATTTTAACTCATTTTCCTTACAAGTACCTCTTCACACAATGGATCCTGCCTAATAATTGTCCTTCTAGGGAAGGTCAAAATTGACAGGATTTGGGCTAGGCTACCTTAATTCATTCACCCTCAGAGTGGAAGTTCTTAGCTCCCATTCTCTAAGTATCAGCATATGAGCTGGTGTGTCAACTTGTACTTCATTCTGGCTGGGATTAAGCTGTTAACTTAATGTATATTTATTAATAGTCTTCTTCAACTTCCATTCATGCTGGATTTGCTCTTCGATTTTTTTTCTTCCCTCATTTGTTTCCTTTTTGCCTTTTATCTCTCTTTCTTCCTTAAATTCACTTAGCCTTTACTGTAAAACTGAGCCATAACAATATTTCTCATGGTATGCTCTAGTAACTGCCACATATGAAATTATTCTTGACTAATCCCTGCTGCCCCCTTTGCTTATTTACCTACCCATGTTATAGAAATATCCATGAGAAAGAGAATATCATAGTAGTAATTTAGACTCTGGGCCTTCCTGGTGGCATAGGGGTGAAGTCTCAGTCCTACCATCATAGTGGACACTGCAACAGCCTGAGTTTGATCCCCAGCCAGGGAGTTAACTCACATGGTACAGCAGACCTCTCCTGTTTTTCCCACTGCTCCTCTTAACAGTGTATTTCAGTAAATCTGCCTGTTCTGCTCCCTACTCTGTCTCTGTTGAATCCTCTTACCCTTTGGGTAATCCTCTGGGTAATCCTCTTACCAATCTCTGACCTATACCACAGTTCTCCTACACAAAAATAAATACATAAAAAAATTTAAAAGAAAATAGTAATCTAGACTCATGTAAATCAACACTTGTGTTCCTGAACAATATCATAGACCCTGGGAAGATACAGAAAAAATAAAATGATTTCCGTCTATCATAAAGCATGATCAAAACCAGATCATTCTAGAGCTGCCTCAGCAGTGAGGATGTTCCTCATGAGAAACAGGAATCCTCATGTTTTCCACCATATTCTGTGTTCTGACTAGCTAACCAGCCTCATGTGTATGTTGCAGAAACTGCCCATAAGTGATGCAATGTGGACACCAGGTGTCCCCGCTGAAAATGGTAGGATTTCTCTCCTCTGCTTTCTTCTACTAAAGAAAAGCCTCTAGGACTATGATTAGGGATAAAGAAGGTGGAGGAAATTGTATTCAGGATGTAGAAAATTTAGAACTATAAAAGAACTTGGTACACATGATCCAGAGATCTACAGATTGTTAGAGATAGTATAGCTCAGGTGGAAGTGTCATGAAAGAATGGGATGTAGGCCTTGAGGAGGAAGAACTCTTGTCGAACCAAATAGGGAGGTCTCCTTTAGCACTTTTGTGTCTCAGTCTGATGCTGGGATAGAGTTATACTGATACAGGGCAGCAAGTGGCACTAAATCTGGTCAAGGACACTGCCCAAATAGTTTACCGGTCACTCTCTGAGTTCTTCACCCATGAGGCCAATTGCAAGACTACTCAGGCTTGCAGAACAACAATAATGGAATTTATTTAACAAACCAGTGTAAACAAAGAGTTGCCAAGGCCAAAAATGGCCGTTTACCTCACCTGAAGCAGTGCCCAGTGTTTTTAAAGTCCTAAACACAAATGCTCCCAAGATGGTATCTACCTGCCACTAAACTTCCTGACAAATGGCCACATTCACACAGCTCAGCAAGGTGTCTGGCTCTGGGTCATTGCCTTCCCTGACAGACTGTAACAACAGTAAAACTGGGAACAGTTTCAGTCGCTGAACTACTTCAAAGCTTCCAAAGGTTGGCTGCTGGAAGACTCCCCATATTCTTCAGAGGCAGCCTTCTGGAAAAATGGCATGGTGGGGGCTGAAATCGCCGACCCCAGAATCCCTGAATATCCAAAAATGCTGAAATTTGGAATGCTAAATTCTGAACACTGAATCCTGGGGGCTTCTTCTGCATTCCCTTATATTTTTTATCAGAGTTTCCACCCCCACTAATACTTTGTTCACATTTTCCCTGGGTTTATCTATCCTCACCAGCATCCCCCACATCCAGGGGTCACCACCTGTAACAGTCTTTGTCTTCAGCCACTGGTTACAATACCATTGTGCCACTCTTTTAATTATTACCTTGAAATACATGGCATACTACATGAGTATAGATATGAACTAGTATAGCAACTCCAGTATATTTAATCTTTTTAATACTCTTTTTTTTAAAGATTTATTTATTTATTTATACAAGCACTGGGTACAGTCAGAAGCGTGGGAGGGTGAGAGAATTCACCAGAGCCAGAGCAGGGAACAGAACAGCCAGAGTGACGAAATACACTGCTGAGGGGAGCAGTGGGCGCGGCAGGAGAGGTCTGTCGCGACATGTGGGACCCTCACCAGTGGCCGGGGATTGAACCAGCACTGCAGAGGCTGCAGGCAGCTTCGCAGCCCAGCGCTCAACTGCTGCGCCACCAGGGAAGGCCCTCCAATATATGTAATTTGAAGCCAGAAAGAAAAAGAAAAATATTGGATGGTCTCACTCATAGCAGGAATTTAGAAAACCTAAATAAGGGGCCAGGAAAAAGACTAATTATAATAAAGTAAAAATCAAAATCAGCAAGCAACTATACACCAGAGACACACTATGGGGGGTGGTGGTAAAGGGATTAGGGGGATTGTATGGGGAATATAACCAAACTGAAAATGCATACATGGTGCAAAAATGAAAAATGATGTAAAAATATATAAAAAATAAATAAATAAATAAATAAATAAATAAATAAAAGGAATGGAAACAATAAAAAAATAAATGGACACAGTTTGAAAAAAATTGAAACTTAAAGTACTGGTGAGGTTGGGCAATAATGAATGTGGGGCATTTTTACATGATTGAATATACATACAATTGCATGTAAATATGAAGTGTAAATGAGTACAGCACTTTGAAAGCATTTGGCAACACTTGATACAACTTAATGTACATGTGGGCTTTGACCCCAAATTGTCACTACTTTGTTTATACCCTAAAGTGAACTTTGGCAACGTTTTTCTGTGAAAGACAGGATACTAAATATTTTCACTTTTACACACCTTACATCCTCTTTCACAACTATTCCACTTTGCCACTGTAGTATGAAAGCAGTCATAGATGATGCATAAACAATTAAGCATGGATAGTTTTAAATAAAACAGTACAAGTAAATGTGTTATTTCTTATTGCTCATGGTGGATTCACAAGTAGTGGATGGATGAATGTTCCTTAAACTATATTCTAGATCTTTTGTATGTCTCAAATATTTTAAGATTAAAACAATTTACAGGGTTTTAACTTTGAATGTCTTTGCAGTGGACTTGGATTTTATTATTGTCAATACCTGAAATTACCTTGACTCTTACTGTCTCCTTGAACAGTGTGGTCCACATGCTCCATTCATGGGCCTATTGGTAGTATATTCATTGGGAGAGCATTTGTGCTAGGCAATGAGAATGCTTTCAACAACCCTGATTTTCCAGTGGCACTCTGTGATTGGAGTAAGTTGCCATAGAGAATTGCTGGTTGAAAAGAGAAAGGGTTTCAGTATTATGTTTTGTTTTATTTTTTTCATTTGTTTAACTTTAGATACTCCACCATTTGAAACAACCTAAATAGAGTGGTTACATAAATCACATATATGGGTAATGAAATGCCATCACAGAAGGATTAAACAAGAGCATCTATCTATAGCATCATGGATAATCTCACAAATGTATATTCAAGCAGGAAGGATGTAGAGAGTATGATGTAACTTATTTAAAATTTAAAAACATGCAATATCAATATAATTGCAAATATCATTTTGAGATGTGCACATATTTATTAAAATTGTCTTGCCAAGATTCCATGGCTCTATTGTTTTTCTCTATGTTTTTCCTTTGAGCATACTAGTAAAAGATTCACTGGCAATCTTTGTCTTTTATTTCACATTTTAACTCAGTAAGATTGGTCACCAAGTCTCCTGGTTAGGGGAGTTTCTTGTTCTCCTAAGAGGATGAGAGAAATTGGAAATGTTTTTTACATGGGGAATTAATTAAGTTCAGATTTTTCCCACGCTAGAAAGATACTGATTTGGATATAGTCATGATATGAGTCAGCTGCAGCTGGGAACATATTGTCCACTTACAGTGAGCTATTCCATGTTTGGGAAAGGTGACAACTGACAGGGCAGGAGAGAGAAGTGTTTTATTTGTTTTAGTGCTTAGGAGTTTTTTCCATTAAGACATGTCCTGGACTACCACTCGCTGTTGCATGACAGGCACAGATGTCTGGAAAGGTATCGCGTTTTTTGTTGTTGTTGTTGTTTTTTTTTTTTTTTCTCCACTGAGAACATAAGGCAAATGGTCTTTGAACTTGATAGAAATGAAATAGCCAGCACAGATTCTAGTATACTGACTGTTGACATAGAAGCAAATACACCATGATAGTGCTCTCACATGCATCCTATATAGGCAGGCGTTAGTTACAACAAAGACTGAAGCATATAGTTTGCATGGTTGTTCTAGAATAGTGAGAACTCATTTCAGTGTGAATTGCTAGCATTTATCCAGCACACTGCATTCTATTTTTCCACAGCTGTTTACTGCCATACATTACTGATCCAAAATACAAAAAATGTGGAACATGTTGTCCTGATCTTCTGACCAAATAAATAAATAAATAAATAAATAGCATTTTAAGAAAGATGCAGGTATTAAAATAAAGTGGTTTTTTTTTGTGGGAAATTTGTATTTCTGAATTTGTAGGGAAGATTACTCCCTATCTGGAGAAGAAATGCCCACTTCTTTCAGTAGCATTTCCTCTTCATATAACTTTTAGTACGAGCAAATGCATTTTTGAACAAAGATAGTTTTGATATTCAAAGTTCTTGAAAAACTGAGGTGATAACAAATGCTGAGTTAGAAATTATGAGTATGAAGGGCCTCCCCTGATGGCGCAGCAGTTGAGCACTGGGCTGTGAAGCTGCCTGCAGCCTCTGCAGCACTGGTTCGATCCCCGGCCACCGGTGAGGATTCGACACGGCGCACAGACTTCTCCTGCCATGCCCGCTGCTCCCCTCAGCAGTGTGTTTCGTCGGTCTGCCTGTTCTGTTCCCTGCTCTGGCTCTGGTGAATTCTCTCACCCTCCCATGCTTCTGACTGTACCCAGTGCTTGTATAAATAAATAAATAAATCTTAAAAATAAAGAAATTATGAGTATGTAGTACAATAAGTAATAAAATGTGTGACCTGACTAATGGGTATAATTTTATGGTCTGTTGGGAAGGTTAGGAATCTCTCAATAACTCAGAAGACATTTATGGACATTAAGCAAGAAATGAGTTTATTACTTCCAAATGCATACCAATATAATATGTTATTAATATAATATGTTAGTTGTTAACATGCCTTACTTTAGGGTATGTAAAAATTATATTAAAATTTATCATATTAATGTATTCTTTCAAGAGTGGTCACCTCTTAAAAGGAAGAAGAATATAGTATATTGTTTGATATTCTAATCAATATTACTATTCTAAGATTGGGACCTAGGTTACAACCGCCCAGTCAGCACTCAATAAGTGATATCTATTATGATCACATTATATAATTACTATGTAAATGACAAAATTAAAACTCTTTCAAAGTTGATAAATATCTTTCTATAATGCAATTCAATATTAATAATCATTCACCATGTGATTTTTCTTACAATAGTATTAAAGTAGGTCAATTCTTAATTGAAAGAGCATAGAACCTGAATTAAAGTGATCTGAATAAAAGAAATTTTTCTCTAGCATATTTAACATGAAGGATCTACAAAGAAGTTTTAATTAATTTTAAGAGAGAATTGAAAAGTAACTACTGTGTGTGGATAACTGACATATTATGAAGGTGAGAAGAACAAAAACAAGAATTTCCATAGGTATATATTATTTCTGTCAATTTACATCTTTTAAAGTATCAAAAATATTCTTGTTGAGTACATTTAAATTGTGAATTGTAGAAAAATTTGAATAATAGTGAGAACAACTGTTATTTTCTTATTTTTCTTAGTTATGAGAAATTTTATGGTTATTGGTTTGTTGGTTTTGCTTTTGGTTTACCAATTGGTTCATTACAAAAACCTAGAAGATAATAAGTGGAAAGAGAAACAGAGATAATTTTGGAGGAAGTTGTGGCTATTCTTGGGGTAGACGTGTAGGGCCAATAGGGATTCATATTTTATTGGGGAGAATAAAAATAAATAAAATACCATTGACAAGGGCAAGACAAAAGCACCTTCCCAGAAACACTGAGATTCAGAGAGGAAGAAATGAGGAACTCCACGTGGAAACTGAGACATTTTCAGGGGGCAATCTTTTACTCTGACCTAAGAAGCAAACCCATTATGTGTAAAATGAAAAACTTCATATTTCCTCATATTATTAAGATAAAATACAACAACTTTTAAGTGCTGTAAAACTCACAGCTCCACAAATGTATTTTTCTACCACTTCTAAGCTTGCAAATGTTTTCTCTGTCAGGAAACCTGATAAATATTCAATTTTGTTTCCCAGGTTTTCTATTAGTTTTTGTTTCATGTCTTTCCACTTCCACTTTATTTTGATGACATTTCAGTGAATTTTAATTTTAATTGTGAACACCTTTAGTGTAAGGTCCATACTTTAAACATTTGTCATTTGTGATGTTGGCAGAGCTTTATCAAAGTTCATTTGAGGATTTCTTTTGGGTTGGGGGGTGGCGGCAGCTTGTATCATAAATTCTATGCCCATTTTGTTGTGAAAGAAAATAAAGTACAAAGGGAACTAAATTAACTTGCCAAAATTTCACCAATGGATGATTAGCAGAATTGGCAAATCCAGGTTAACAGAATATCTATTCACTAGCTCTCTCAAATTTATTTCTTATATGATTACTGTTATGTCATATTAAATTCTCTCTGGAGGGTCTCCTCTGACTCTTCATTTTTAATGTTCAGGTGGGGTTCCAGGGATAGAAATGTTTCCAAAATTTTCTTAGTGTGCCGTTTGTCCTTTATCACAGTGATTAATTCAGAATTACAAAGATGTTCCCAAGTGAATGAATCATAGATAATGATAGAAATCTGTTGATTTTATCTACATAGATTTACTATACTGGTTGAGCTCTTTTTCCATCTTTTTACATAGAAACCTTGACTGAGAATGGAGCAGATACTGAGAAAAACAGGGCTGTGGAATAGAGACACAGTGTCCTAATGATGTCATGTAAGACCCAGGATCCAAATATCCTGAAGTCAGATTCAACTCTTACATTCCTAGTCTTATGTGTCAACAGTTTCATTCTTGTGGTTTGAGATTGATGTTTGTCATTTCCAAAATTACCCATTTCCCCCCTTCCATCTTTCTCCATTTTTCCATTTCTTCTTTCCTCTTACATTTCCCTGCCTTTCCCTTTTTACTCTTTCTTCTCTTCCTTTCCCCCTTACTTTAAAGGTATTTATTACAAAATGACTGCAAAACAAGAATAACAGTGTTGGACATTATCACTAGTAATCTAAGTTTTTTTTTCTTTTTTTATTTTGTAAATAGCATAATAAACATTGCGCTTTGGGATGATTATTCTGGTAGAAATATGTAATAAGCATCAAAGAATGAAGAGAGTGCATACATGAAGAGCAATCATGGTGTTGTTCAAACTTACAAGGAAGAATTCTTATTTTATAGTGTCAATCTATTAGAACTGAGACATAGGGATAGACATAAAAAATGCAGCATGTCTTTATGGGAAACATGAAATAGAAATTGGTAAATAATCAAGTAAGAGGGTTAGAAGAATGTTGAAGACAATTCTAAAGTTTTGAGTATATATGATATATATATATATTTATCCTTTGATAAAACCAAAAATTATTATCATTAGAGAAATGCAGGAGATGCTGACCAAGTTGAAGAGCACAGGGTTTTGTTTTAGCTGAGTTTTGCTTTAGTTTTGCTTTAGCTGAATTTGAGTAGGGACTGGAAATAATTTTAGAACTTATATACATCATCAATGAGAATATAAATTTAGAAATCATCTTTATAAAAGTGATATTTGATGTCACGGGCCAGAATTGAGTCTAGGGAAACAATCAAAATAAGAACAGATATCTAATAATTTAGTTTGGAAACAAATTCAATTTAAATGAGAAAGGATAAAGACACTTGAGAACATAGAAATGTCAAAGTTCAAAAGAGTAAGAAAAAATCTAAAATTTGTAATTATAAGCCAAGGAAAATCAAATTTCATGACAGAAAAATTGGTGGCCTAAAGCAAGAAAAATGCTCTCTAGGAATATACCATCCAACATATGAAGTAGAAGACTTTTAGACATTTTTCCATATGCCGTTCTGCCATGCTTAGTGCCTTGGATTTGTGCTCATGTTAACTCTTCACATAATTGCCAAATGACTGAGCAAGTACAGGCTATCATGTTCAGTCACAACAATACTCAGCAGGGCTAATGAATTGTTTGTTCTTTATAATATGAATTATGAATAAGGAAAATTTTCCTGGAAGACCTCATGGTTTCCTGTCTTCCTGACCAGACCTGCATAAAATATTAAAAACTAAACCAGTATCGGCAAGAGGAGTGGGGTTTTCATGAGTGATTTACTTAGACCAAGATGCATTCCTGAGCTAAGGATCAGAACACCCATCCTGAATTGGACAGTGAAACAAATTAGCATTCACTTTCCAAGGAAAAGGCAACATAACCACTAACAATTAGAGGAGACATTGGCAATGAGCAGAAAGCTAGCTCTGGCTCCTTGACCTCCCTCCAAAATGATCATCAAATAACCATTCCATGTGTACAGGATAATGTCACTTCTTTTGCAGAATAAAAAACATATTTGGTAGATGATCAAGTTCGGGGAGCTCCTCAGTATCTCTTGATCTAAAATTTATTTTAGTTAAAGGATATAAAATAAGACTCAGAAAATACAATCTGAAATGCATTTTTACAATATTTGGTATTGTTGGAAAAGGATTAAAGAGTAAGCTAACGTTATCATTTATACCAGTGGGAGCCAGGTGGAGGAGATCACATTTCTTCTCATTTGTGGTAAGAGATTGAGGAAATTTGCCATTTGTCCTTGTAGGATACTAACGTTTAGAGGGAGACTTTATCTGTGCATTAGGTGGTCTAATATCAAATTGGTTGTCTTATATTTAATTTCCGCCCAGTTTCAGCCTCTACCCACTTCAATTGCCAAATCATAGATCTGCATAAGGCTGGATTGATGGTCATAGACCTCTCTGTTCTTGCCCTTTTATGCTCCTATGACCTAAAGAACTATTCAGGGTGATTCCAGCACCGTTCACCCAAAGTTTATCTCCCCAATAGTTTGTTGCATATCAGCTTTATTCTGTTTTAGTCATTTCTTTTTTTTTATTAAAAAAATTTATTTTTATATTCTCCATATAATTGCAACCCCCTCATTTTGACCCCAATTCCTCCCCTCCCCGCCCTGCGCCCCCCATGGAGTGTCTCTGGTTCATAGTTGTTTGTTGATTTTGATTTTTACTTTTCTTTTTTTTTAAGTTTTTTTTTTTTTATAGAGGCATGTTATTTATTTATTTATTTCCTTGTTTGTTTTGTTTATACATGCACTGGGTACAGTCAGAAGCGCAGGAGGGTGAGAGAATTCACCAGAGCCAGAGCGGGGAGCAGAGCAGGCAGAAGGACCGAAGTACAAAGCTGAGGGGAGCAGCGGGCGGCAGGAGAGGTCTGCTCACAATGTGGGACCCTCCTCCAGTGGCCAGGGAGCAGCCGGGGATCAAACCGGCGCCTCAGAGGCTGCGGGCAGCTTTACAACTCAGCGCTCAACCCCTGCGCCACCGGGGAGGCCCTGATTTTTACTTTCTTATAGTTATTCTTTCTCCTGGTCCCTTATTTAAGTTTTCTAGATTCCTGTTATGAGTGAGACCATCCGGTATTTTTCTTTTTCTTTCTGGCTTATTTCACTGAGCATGATCCCTTCCAGCGCCATCCATGTTGCTGCAAATTGCATGAGTTTATCCTTTTTGAATGCTGAGTAATATTCCATGGTGGATATGTACCACATCTTCTTGATCCAGTCATCTATTTTTGGGCATTTGGGTTGTTTCCAAAGTTTAGCTATTGTAAATAGTGCTGCTATAAACATAGGGGTGCAGGTGCTCTTTGGAATTGATGTTTCTGTGTCCTTTGGGTAAATACCTAAGAGAGGAATTGCTGGATCATAGGGAAGCTCTATGTTTAGTAGGTCAAGAAATCTCCACACAGCTCTCCATAGTGGTTGGAAACCACTCCCACCAACAGTGCAGGAGAGTTCCTTTTTCTCCACAATCTCGCCAAAATTTCTTGTTGCTAGTTTTTTGAATATGTGCCATTCTTATTGGTGTGAGATCGTATTTTTGATTTGCATTTCCCTGATTACAAGTGATGTTGAACATTTTTTCATATGCCTGTTGGCCATTTGCATTTCCTCTTTGGAGAACTTTCTTTTTAGCTCTTTTGCCCATTTTTTTGACTGGATTATTTTCTTTGTTTTTGTTGAGTCTCATCAGCTCTTTGTAGATTTTTGTGATCAGTCCTTTATCATTAGTGTTATGTGCAAAAATGTTCTCCAGACTGTTGGATTTCTCTTTGTTTTTATTATTGTCTCTTTTTCTGTGCAGAGGCTCTTTAATTTGATGTAGTCCCAGTTGTTTATCTTGGCCTTCACTATCACTGCTTTGGGTGATGTGTCTGTAAAGATGTCTTTGAGGTGCATGTCATGTAGTGTTTCACCTATATTTCCTTCTATGTATTTTATGGTTTCAGGTCTTATGTCTAGTTCTTTAATACATTTTGAGTTGGTTTTTGTGCATGGTGTGAGGTTGTAGTCAAGCTTCATTCTCTTGCATGTAGCGACCCAGTTTTCCCAGCACCATTTATTGAACAAACTTTCTTTGCTCCAATGCATAGTCTTTGCTCCTTTGTCAAAGATTAGTTGACCATAAATCTGTGGGTTTATTTCTGGATTTTCTATTCGATTCTGTTGGTCTGTGTGTCTGTTCTTGTTCCAATACCATGCAGTTTTGACGATTATGGCTTTGTAGAAGAGTTTGAAGTCTGGGAGTGTGATGCCTCCATTCCCTTCTTTTTTTTTTTTCAGAAGAGCTTTGGTATTCGGGGTTTTGGGTGATTCCATATGAATTTCATCAATAATTGTTCTATTTCTTTGAAGAATGACATTGAAATTTTGATTGGAATAGCATTGAATCTGTATATTGCTTTTGGTAGGATGGCCATTTTAATAATGTTTATTCTTCCAATCCATGAGCAGGGGATGTCTTCCCATTTCTTTGTGTCTTCTTCTATTTCTTTTAACAGTGTTTTATAGTTTTCTTTGTATAGGTCCTTTACCTCTTTTGTTAGATTTAATCCCAAGTATTTGATTTTTTTTTTGTTTCAATAATAAAAGGGATTTTTTTTTATTTCTTCTTCTTCACATTTATTGTTTGTGTATAGGAAGGCTACTGACATTTGCATGTTGATTTTGTATCCTGCCACTTTAGTGAACTGATTGATGAGTTGAATTAGTTTTTCTGTGGAGTTTTTGGGTTCTCTATGTATATTATCATATCATCTGCAAATAGTGATAGTTTGACTTCTTTTCCTATTTGGATTCCTTGTATATCTTTCTCTTGTCTTATTGCTCTGGCGAGGACTTCCAGTATTATGTTGAAAAGCAGTGGTGAGAATAGATATACTTGTCTTGTTCCAGATCTTAATGGAAATGCTTTCATCTTTTCACCATTGAGAATGATACTGGCTGTTGGCTTGTCATATATGGCCTTTATGATGTTGAGGTATGTTCCTTGTACCCCAAGAATTTCAAGGGCTTTTATCATGAATGGGTGTTGCACTTTGTCCAAAGCTTTCTCAGCATCTATTGATATTATCATATGGTTTTTATATTTGTTTTTGTTGTGTATTGGGTAATGTTGATTGATTTTTGGATGTTGAACCATCTTTGTGTCCCTGGAATGAATCCTACTTGATCATGGTGGATTATCTTATGGATACATTGTTGGATTCTGATAGCTAAAATTTTATTGAGGATGTTTGCATCAGTGTTCATTAAGGAGATTGGCCTGTAGTTTTCTTTTTTTGTATTGTCCTTGTTCGGTTCTGGTATTAGTGTAATGTTGGCTTCATAGAACGTGTTTGGTATTATCCCTTCCTTCTCAATTTTTTGGAAGAGTTTGTGAAGGATAGGCACTAATTCGTCTCTGAATGTTTGGTAGAATTCATTTGTAAATCCATCAGGTCCTGGGCTTTTGTTTTTGGGGAGGTTTTTGATTACCATTTCAATTTCGCTGCTTGTGATTGGTCTGTTTAGGTGTTCTATTTCTTCTTTATCTAGCTTTGGGTGATTGTAGAGTTGTAGGAATTTGTCGATCTCCTCTAGATTGTTGAACTTGTTTCCATATAATTGTTCATAGTAGTTACTGATTATTCTTTTGATTTCTGCTGTGTCCATTGTGATTTGTCCTCTTCATTTATGACCCTGTTTATTTGTGCTTTCTCCCTTTTTTCCTTTGTGAACCTTGCTAGGGGTTTGTCTATTTTATTTATTTTTTCGAAGAGCCAGCTCTTGGTTTCATTGATCTTTTGGATTGTTTTTTTAGTTTCAATTTCATTTATTTCTGCTTTGGTTTTTATTATTTCTTTTCTTCTACTGGTTTTGGGGTTTTTTTGTTGTTCTTTTTCTAGATCTTTGAGCTTCGAGATTAGGTTGTTTCTTTGAGTTCTTTCTTGTTTCTTGATTTGAGCCTGTATTGCTATATATTTTCCTCTTATTACTGCTTTTGCTGCATCCCATGCATTTAGGAAATTGGTGTCCTCCTTGTCATTCAATTCAAAGAATTTTTTAATTTCTTCTTTGATCTGCTCGTTAGTCCAGTGGTCTTCCAGAAGTGTGGTTTTCAATCTCCATGAGGTAGGAGAGTTCCTTGCCTTCTTTTTATGTTTAATTTCTAGTTTGATGCCTTCTTGGTCAGAAAAGATGGTTGGTATGATTTCAATCTTGGTGTATCTGTTGATGTTTGTCTTGTGTCCCAGTACATGATCAATCCTGGAGAATGATCCATGTGCGCTTGAGAAAAATGTGTACTAAGATTTTTTTGGGTTTAGTGTCTCTAGATGTCTGTTAAGCCCATGTGCTCTAGATCCTTATTTAGAGCTTCAGTGTCTTTACTTATTTTTTGTCTCGTTGATCTATCCATTGTTGATAGTGGTGTGTTGAAGTCTCCCACTACGTTTGTGTTTTCTCTGATGTCTCTTTTCAAAGATGACAATAGTTGTCTGATATATTTTAGTGCTGCTTCGTTTGGTGAATATATGTTAATGAGTGTTATTTCTTCTTGAAGTATTGTCCCCTTGATCATAATGTAGTGACCGTTGTGGTCTCTTTTTATCTTTTTGAGTTTGAAATCTGTTTTATCTGATATAAGTACAGCTGTTCCTGCCTTCTTTTTTGGTCCATTTGAGTGTAGGATTGTTTTCCATCCTTTAACTTTGAGTCTAATTTTATCTTTTGTAGCTAAATGTGTTTCCTGGAGACAGTGAAAGGTTGGGTTTTGTTTCTTATCCAGCCTGAGACTCTGTGTCTTTTTATTGAAGAGTTTAGTCCATTTACATTTAGAGTTAATATTGATATGTTAGCATCTGTATTTGCCATTGTGTTTGTCTTTCCTTTTATTTTATTTATTTATTCTTTTAATAACTTTTTTTTTGGCCTTCTTTTGTTGTTATTCGTTCCTTGAGTTTCTGGCTTTAGGACTCCTTGTAGTATTTTATGGAGTGGGGGATTAGTCGTATTGAAATTCCAGAGTTTTGTTTGTCTGGGAAGGTCCTTATTCTTTTTTCATAGAGCAAGGAGAGCTTTGTGGGATAGAGTATTCTTGGGGGGCATCTGTTTTCTTGGAGTCTGTTGACTATGTCCCTCCACTCTCTCCTTGCCCATAGTGTTTCTTAGGAGAAGTCTGATGTCAGCCTGATTGGTTTTCCTTTGAATGTTATCTGTTTCTTCCCTCTTGTCAGCTTCATTATTTTTTCCTTGTCTTGGATTCTTGGGAGCTTTACTATTATGTGTCTTGCTGTATTTTTCCTTTCGTCATGTAAGTTTGTTGTTCTTCTTGCTTCTTGTATGTCTATTTTCAGCTCCTTCTTCATGTTTGGGAAGTTCTCCTCAATTATTTCCTTGAATATTTTCTCTGTTCCTGCATCTCTCTCCTCTCCTTCTGGGATTCCTATAACTCTTATATTTCCTTTCCTCGTGGAGTCAGATAGTTCCCGAAGTCTTTCTTTGGTCTTTGTCCTGCGTACTTCTCTTTCCTTTTCTGTTTTGGTTCTTTTTATTTCTGTGTCTTCAAGTGTACTTATTCATTCTTCCATTTCATCTATTTTGCTTTCATTGCTTTTCTCAGAGTTCTTTAGCACCTCCATTAATTCTTTGTTCTCCTGCATTTCCTTCATTTCCCTCTTTAGGGACTCAATTTCATTCTTCTGATCATTGATTATTTTTCCCTTATCATTGTTTTCCTTTATGACTTCTGTCAGTTTTTTAATGATGGCAATTTTAAATTCTCTTTCTGGAAGGCTCAGAAGTTCTTCCAAGTTACTGTCATTGCAATCTGGGGGGGTGCTTCTCTTTTTGTGGTGTGCTTTTTTCCTGAGAAGTTGCTGGGTTGCGTGTGATTTTTCTACTCCCTACTGTCTGTTTTCTAATTTGCCATATGTATTGGGACACTGTGTTGCTGGTACTGTCCGGCATCTTGGGTGAACTTCCCAGCTCACCTCTAGCTCTTCACCTCTAGCTCTACTGGTTTCAAGCAGGCTTTACTGAAGAAAGGTCCCTGTTCTAAAAGGGCGATGTAGGTTCGCACTCCTCTGCGTGCCCGGTCTGCCCCTTCAGTGGGTTCCCACTCTCCCTCTGGGCTGGGACTGCAGGCCAGAAGGGGCCTGGTGTGGGCGAACTTCCCAGCTCACCTCTGGCTCCTCTGGGAGCCTTCTGTGGGTTTCAAGCAGTCTTTACTGAAGAAATGTCCCTGTCCTAAAGTGGCAATGTGGACACACTCTCTGCATGCTTGGTTGGTCCCGGCGGAGGGTTCCTGCTCCCCCTCTGCAGTCCTGTTGGACTGCAGGCCAGAAGGGGCCTGGCTTGGGTGAACTTCCCAGCTCACCTCTTGTTTTAGTCATTTCAAGGAAATTTTAAAATTGCTAAACAGCTGCCTGAGACAAATTCAGAAAAATAAAAGAAAGAGGAAAGGGTAAAAATAATCTGCCCCTCCTAGGAAGAAGGTTAAACTCACTCATTCCAAAGGAATTTGGTTAGAAGTTTTACATTCAATAGGTTTTCATTCATTTATTCATTTGTTCATTTATTCATTCATTTCTCACGTAGTATTAAGTATATCTATGGTTTATAGTTTCTTATTTTTCAGGGGATAAGCGAAAGATTAAGAGTGGGAAACATTGAGTAGCATTGGAATTTCAGTAGACAATTAATTATCCAATGATTTGTCAGCCATGAACATGTGTAAAAGTTATTTTGCAGATTTTACATGTGTTATAGAAAGCTGTATCAATCATGTACATGCCATGAAAAAGATATAAATATTTCTGTTTGAAACCAATTTGACAATGATATGAGAATCTAGCTTAAAATTATTTAAATATTTATGAACCTTAGAGTATGTATTGAGGGAAGGGTTACACAACCCTTGAAGGCCAGGTCGGAGGCCTTGAGGTTGACAGTGGAAAGTTAGGTGGAGTATAAGGACTCAGTGACTCCTCAATCAATTGACCCTCCCCTTTAAAACAATGGCAATATTCCTTAGTATCTTGAAGTTTGTCCCTTTTTTATTATACATTTGATCTAAGTAGCATAGCATTTGATAAAATATTTATATCATTTCATAGTTAAATGAAATATTTTGCCAAGATTAATATGGAATTAAAAAACATTGCAGGGTCCCTTTAGAAGTTAAGCTACTAGCAAATACAGTGGAAATAAATGTGTCATCTAAAATATTAGCAACATTTGAGAAATGATCCTTTTCTTTTATTGTGGAAGAGACAGGGAAAAGAATGATACCTACTGCAACACAATGGCCCCATGTGGCTCAAATTCTATACAAAGCATATATGTTTATGATATATATATATAACCTAATGGAAAATATGCATATAATGACTTGAAGAGAAGTGACTTACATATTTCTCTAGAATTGTATGTTTTTTTTAAACTGGTTCACATGTACTCCACAGAGTTGAGGAAACTCAAGCACAGACAAAGAAAGTAACTTGTTTATGATCACACAGCAGTAATTGGAAGAACCAAGTTCTGAATCCAAGGAATCTGACTAATTTAGAATCTAAGTTTTAAGTCATGCAAAGACACATGCTCAAATTGAAACAGTCAGATATAACCACTGTAGAATTTTATCAAGAGCCGGTGCTTCAGAGAAACAATGATAGGAGAAGGCAAGACTGTGATGATCAGTGATGACAACTGGTATTCAGGGCTGGCTTGGGGTGCTAGCTATATTCAATCAAGTTTGTAGTACAAGCAGGGGCAAAATGGAACTTTCTAGGTGTGACTATGGCTGTGGCTCTGGGCTTTCAACTCTTCACCTGGTTTTCTCTCTCACCTCCCAATCTTGGGAAAGTTTATCTATCTATCTATCTATCTATCTATCTATCTATCTATCTATCAATTAGCTATCCTGCATTTATCCACATTATTTATGTAACTCTAAAACTCTAAAATACGGTTATATTTATAACTATAACTATAATATAATAATTAACATACTGTAATATAATATAATAAATATAATGCAATATACCTTTATGTTATATCAATTCCTGTTACTTGCAGCTAAGGAACTTGGTAGAGAACTTTTGAAGGAGAGCATTATGTTTTCTTATGTTTGTATCCTTCTTGGATCCCAGCAAAATGCCCCAACATGGAACAGGTTATCAAGATATATTTGTTACATGAATATTGAGCTGATAAACTACAAGTTATTAGTAGATGATATTGATTTATAGGAATAATACATCTAATAATATTAACACTTAGATGCAAATCCTTAATATCCAAAGGCACTGGATGTAATCCATCACTTGACCCTGAAATCAATTTAGTTAGTTACTGCCAGCATTTAAAATAATGATATATATTTGATTATAATAGAAAATAGGGCATAACATAGGTAGGAAAAATAAGTGTGATTTCACAGGATTTTTGTTTTGATTGTACAATTGAGTTTTGCATGTATGTGTTCAGGTGGGTATACTTGTGGTATTACTATGGCTAACATTTTTTTTTTTGAAAACCATGGCTTTAGGTAGATGTGACTGATGGTCACTATGTCCTATCTCCAGGCAGAACAGCAAAGTTATGGTTTTGAAGATAAGATTCTGAATTGCCTCAATGATTGCAAACCCCACGTAAGTCAGGTCCAAGAAACATATGAATGTCTACTACAGAAAGGAAAGGTAACCCTTACATTAACCATCTCACTCAATCTCCTACTACACACGTACCTTTATTAAGTAAAACAGATTCTCATGCACCTATTCTAGAATAAAAGTAATTACACCTGAGAAAAGCTAGTAAAAATTGTAAATTGCTGTGCTTAAATAGTTCTGCTGCTCTTCAATAAATTTTCCATATTATCTAATTGCTAGTGTATTTTAAGAATATAATATTTGTAGTATGTCTGCTATATTTCAGTATGAGAGAATTGTATATACCTGACTTTTTTTCATACCATCCCTTACCCTGATTCATAGGAACACCTTACAACTTGAACTGGTTGCATGTGTGTTCATGTGTGCATGCTCACATGCTTTCCAGTAATGAAAAGCACAACTGTGCTTCTGATATAAGTGTCCTTGGACATGACTATCTGAAAGGATCTGGGGTAGATGCAGAGGGAAACAAGATACCAAACCACATGTTAGTGACATGGAAATGCACTGGGAGATAGGCAACCTTTTCTGCAACCACTCTGGCCATTTATTGTGTTAGTGTCTTAGGGAGGTTCCCTAAAGACTGACTCTGAGATGAGGATTCCTGTGCCAATAATTGATTAAGGATATATCTCTGGAGAGTATTTTCTCCACTTTCTAATGGAGAAAGCACTGTAAGAGAAGAAAGTAAAGTTTGATTTCAGGCAAAGTTTATGGATGATGGCTCCAGTTTTAGAGCTCTTTAGACCCCAGATTGAAAAGCTGGACTTACTCTTTCTTTTTATTCTTATTTTATTTATTTTTAATGAAGTACCATTATTTTATCCATGATAATTTTTTCACAATATAGGTTTTCTCCCCTCACGTGTGATCATCATAATTATCCCACCAACAAAGTACCCATACTCTTCCACCATAGTCAACTGTGCTCTCCACTCCCCCTGGCTATTGCACCTACAATTTAAAGGACTTTCATTAATGTGTAGACATAGTTTAAGAGCATCAAAGAAAGAGAACAAGATTTTTTTTTACAAAAATGGAAAAGCTGCTCCCTTAGAGAATCCTTGAGGTACATTACTGAGTCCAGATCACAGAAATTACATATTTAACCTTTAGAAGCTTCTCCAATCACCTAAGATGGAGTGTTCCACTTTCAAAGTGTACTCTGTAAGGAGAGGGAGAGGCTTTGAACTCATTTTTGAAATCAGTACTTCAACTAAAGACCTACCAGGCCTACTTAGATGGCTCTTTATAGTGATTCTTGATCTGAAATATATATATTCAGATATATATATATTATATATATATAATATATAACTTAGCCAGTACCCACTTTTGCACCCTACTGCTATTCTCATTTCAATTTTTTCTATCAATGGACTCAACTCTAAAAGTACCAATGACCACCAATTCTTACTTTTTGCTCCTAAGAATGGCTGCATTCCTATCTATCCCTTAATTCAAGCTTGGCCTGCTCCTCATTTTTAAAGTACATTTGTGGCTTCACTTGAATATAAGATGCCCTCATCCATCATTAGGTAACTTAAAAAGCTGATGTTATTGGAGTGTGGAAGTTCTTCTATTTCTCCTATCCTCTCCTACCCCATTAGTCTTTTGAAGTAATAGCACTATTTCTATAATCAGTTCCTCTTATGCCCTATCATATTCTCTTCTTTATTCCTTTTTTGGCTTCTAGGTCTATGTCCATTCTATTTATTTAGCATCCTTATCTTACTCATTGGTCACTTAGGACCTGGAGCTATGGATTTACCCCTATTTACCATTATTGTAGAGAGATGCTTATTTGAATTTTTTAAAACTTCCTTTTGTAACATCAAAATTTATTATCCTGAGTTCTGTTTATTCAAGTTTATTCTTTCTACTAGGACATAGCTTGACGCCCTTGTTAAATCTGGTAATAGATTAAAGATAATGTGCCAGCTCTTTATATTCTGGAAACATCTGCACATTTCAAGAGTGATTTTATTATGAAAATCTCACATTAATGATTGTGTTATAGTAGAAATGAGTGTGTTATAGTAGAAATAGCAAAATCAATGATTTTGAATTAAAGTGACATTGAATAAATCTCTTTTTATTCCCTAAGAGATCATCCATAGTTACTTAACCTCTCTAAACCTGCTTAAACCTACCTTTACACAATTATGAAAAGGGGATATTACCACTTATCTTTTGTATTCATTATACTATTTAATTAAAAACTATAAAAATGTTCAGTTTTATGTCTTATAAACAGTAGATATTTTATATATTGTAGTTAATATCTTACGAATATTGTAAACCAAGTAGATGACTCCAAATAATGCTTGTTATTTTAATATTTTTAGGCTATGTTCAGAAGAAATAAATATAAGCAGTGCATCTTAAGTCAGAGTCTACTTCATCTGTGTGTTATAGTATATTCACATACAATCCAAATATACATTTATTTATTTATTTATTAGCTTATTTATGTACGTGCAAAAATCTGGACTAGGATTAAGAAGTATCCAAAGTTCTGTGGTTCATAATCCTATATTGACTTATAATTGACTGGGCCAAATAAAATCTCAAGGTTTTGGATATTGAAAAGGCAGTCCTGTTTTTGAAGATTGGCCTGACCGGGTAAGATGGAAAAGGGGTAGGAGTACACTGATCCAGGAATATTATGAGGTCTAAAGCTTGTCCTTCAAATTTTAGAGCAAAACAAGAGAGACAAATCTATATATTTTAGGAAAGGTGAAGAAGAGATTATCTTTAGTTATCAATAATATATTATGAGTCAAGTTCCAATAGTGGGGTCAGTATATGGATACAGTAGATATGTAACACATCAGTAATCAGCACACCAAAAGGAAAAAAAGTGCTAAGTGAATGAAAAGAAGAGGTTTAATAAGTAACTCCATGTCTGTTCAAAATGTGGGCAGACTCTAGCTCATCTTGCCAAAGTGGATTCAATCACTATGGGAGCCACACCAGACTGGATAAGGGATTTAGATAAAAAGTACGATGAATGGAGAGTGGTAAGGAAGTGACAGGAGAGTGTTGCTATCGTGACTTGCACTAGTTCCTAAGATGGTAAGAAAATACAGGTGGTCCCAAAAAACACAAGGATTGCTCAAGTTTAAATATTGGATATTCTAACATAAAATTTATAATTGCAGAAAAACTAAGCATGTAAGATATAATTACCTACAATATAAAGTATATGACACAGTGTTTACAACCTGAACTCTAGAAGCAGACAGACAACTGCATTTTGTCCTTGCCACTTAACAACTATGACCTTTGTACAAATTATTTACCCTACAACTTAGTTTTACCATCTATAAAGTGTGGAAAACTGGAATTTGCTAATGGGGCACTAAATGAAAAACTGTGTATGTGGCTCAACACAATGCTTGGTACATGGTAGGTAGGGAATGAACGTAAGTAATTTTGGTTTTGGAGTCTATGGATCTTCCCAGAGCTCTTCTCAAGCTTATGCAACCAGTCATATGGTTGTGCCTATTTTTATTTCTCTAGCTGGTCATAAAAATAACTTTCAAACTCTATGACCAAAGCCAAAAAGAAATCAAGTAGAGCCTGAAGAAAAGTAGCATGCTTATGAGTTATTTAATCTCTTGGACATCTTCTTTTCTCTCACTTGTGGATTATTTATGGGATATGGACTTTTGGGAAGACGTCCAAACAAACTTCCTGCTCGTTCAACCTCCTGGAGGATCTCGTGCCTAGATGGACTTCTGCACATAATCAGAAGTACTTAAAGTACTTAAGAGATACATAGTCAGTGTTTGTCCTGATGGATGGCGTGGGGAACGGAGATAGATGATACAAAAGCATTATTTGTTGGGTTGAACTAGGCATATAGATCATGTTTCCTATAAAATGTTTATGTATCAAATGTAAAAAATCCAAGCAATAGGTCATTCATCAGTTTACTCAGAAAACTTTCTGGGCAGCTACTGTGTGACACTGTTCTTTGCACTGAATATATTCAGAGCGGTGGGGCCATAGTTACTTAAGCATTACTCAGAACTGACCCTGATGGTTGTGTGTGTGTGGGGAGCTCCTGTCATAGGAGGCCTCTGTGAAACATCCAGGACATGGGTGGTCAGAGGCCTTTTGAGGAACTCACAGTAGTAGCAATATTATTATATTGCTATAATAATATTGGAAATATTAATGATATTAATATATTATTAATGTTATTAATGTTGGAAATCTGTGTTTTAAATTTTTATTGGAGTAACTATGCATTAAAACATTAAACACGTCTCAGTTATGCAACATTTATGGTATCAGAGAACAGATTTCTTGGTAGAGGTTTGAGTCTCCTATGGCCACAGAGACCAAGTTCCTCAGCTCCACATTGAGAGCATTGATAGTGCCAACCAGGATAGTAACTAACTCATATTGGTCAACATTTTATCCTTAACACCTTTCATTGTTTTTGAGTCTTAAGTACAATTTATAACTAATTGTAAATTTATGGAGAAAACCAATTATGGTCAGAATGTTGATTCTTCTCAGTAGTTCAGTTCTTACAGTCTTTTGAGAGGTGATAGATAATATTCTGCAACCAGTTCCCCATAATAAAGATGACAATCAATTAATTCCCACACATTGACTCTCTTTTATGTTCCCTATGAAAACTCTCATTATAGAAAAAAGAAAGATGCTTTAACTTAACCTTATGGAGAATTAAGTGGCAAATTACCTGTTCAAGCAATAGATATTTATAAATACACATAGTGCTTCAGCATCAGAGACTAAAATTAATGTTATTCTTTGGTATCCAGAATAAAAATCAAGATAGGTATATGGCCAATCTGGAAGGGTAGATATTTTGACAAGACTATTTGAATATCTGAGGATAACTGAATTTAAGGAAATGGAAAATATTCTAGTTTACAAAAAATCAGTAATTTATATTGTCTTGTAAATGTACACTGTATGATCATAGTAAATTATATTGTTTCTACCTGAAACTTACTAGTCAAGATAGTCTAACATATAAAAAGAAAAAAAATCATAATTAGTGTTCCAGCACAAACATTTAATTATAACTGCCTATGTAAACACAGAAAAGGAGGAATTTGTGGTTAGAACTTCAAGATGATAAAGCAGTAATGACAGAGCAATCTGTATCCAGTGGTGCTTCACGTTTTCATCACAAAACTATCAAGTGAATTGTTGCTGCAATATCTGTTATCTGACATGGATAGGAAAGACTTAGAGGAAACTATTTAGAGTTGAGACTGTGAAAATAATTTGTACTAGAAAATGAAAATGTTTCCTTAATTTATCTACCCATCTCCTCTAATCCCTTCTCTTAAAAGAAGTCAATGAAAAAGAAAACTGAAAAATTGGGACCACATGAAGAATAAGGAACATACTGCTTAATTGCAACTGGATAAAAGAGGAAACCAAGCCAGGAATTAAAAAAAATTACTTTAGATGAATAAAAATGATGAAATAAATTGCCAGAATCTCTGGGATGTAGCAAAAGTGGTCTTGATGAAGAAGATAACTACAATATAAGTGTGCATTAAAAAGCAACAAAAATCCCCCCAAAAAGTTTAATGTCAAACCTAAAGTAACTTGGAAAATAGGAGCAGATAAAATTTAACATTCATAAGAAAGGGAATAATAAAAATACGAGCATGAATAAATGAAATAAGGATCAAAAAGACTACAAAAAAATCACTGAAACTAAGCATTGATTCTTCAACAAGATAAATAAAACTCTAGCTAGGCTAAAAAAGAAAAAAAAATAATTAATAAAATCACAAATGAAATAGGAGAAATTACTATAGTTAGCACAGAAATGCAAAATATCATAAGAAATAACTATGAACAATTTTATGTCAATAAATTGGGTAATCTTGAAGACATGGATAAATTTGAACATCAGTATAATCTGCCAAGACTAAATCAGAAACAAACAGATGAATTGAACAAACCAATCACTAGAATGGGTATTGAAAAAACAAAAAAAAGATTTCCTGAAAAATAAAAACCCAGGACCAGATGACTTTATAAATAAATTTTATCAAAAAATTAAAGAAAACTAATGTTCTCTTGCCCAAAATGCTTTTAAAAATACAATAAGAAGGAATAGTCCCTAATACATTCTATGATGCTCACTTTACCTGAATTCAGACCAAAGATAGCACAAGAAAATAAAATTAAAGGCAAATACTCCTGATAAACATTGATGCAAATATTTTCAACAAAATTCTAACCATGGAAATCAACAGTGTACCACAAGGGTTATATGCCATGATAAACTGATATTCATCCCAGGGATACAAGGATGGTTTAATATATGTAAATAAATTAGAGTAGTATATCATATCAACAAAAGTAAAGATCATATAATAATATCAATAGATGCAGAGAAAGCATTTGATAGGATTCAGCACACATTTGTGGTAAAAACTAAAGAACATAAAAAAAAAAAAAAACAAACTAAATATCATGGGGACTACAGGAAATTACCTCTCTGTGATAAAGGTCATATATTACAAACCGACAGGCATTATAATAATTGAAAAACTGAAAGCTTTTTCCATAACATCCAGCACACAAAATGATGCTCATTGTCATCATTCCTATTTAGCTTAGTTTTAGAAGTTTTTGTTATAGCTATCAGTCAAACACAGGAAATAAAGGGAATTCAAATTGTAAAAGAAGTGAAATTATAACTATTTGCAGATGACATGAGATCATAAAGACTTCATTAAAAATTTATTAGAGGGCCTCCATGGTGGCCCAGGCAGTTGAGCACAGCACTATGAAGCTGTCCACAGGCTCTGCAGTGCCAGTTCCATCCCCGCCGCTGGCTGCGGAGATACCCACATGGCGTGACAGACCTTTCCTGACTCACCTGCTGCTCCCCTCAGCAGTGTGTTTCTGTCCATCTGCCTGTTCCATTCCCTCTAGTGAATCCCTCCAGTGACTCTCTCTCTAGTGAATCCTGTCACCCTCCCGCACATCTGGCCTATACCCTGGTTCTGTTTTTTTTTTTTTTTAAAGATTTATTTATACAAGCACTGGGGTACAGTCAGAAGGGCGGGAGGGTGAGAGAATTCACCAGAGCCAGAGCAGGGAGCAGAACAGGCAGAATGACGAAGTACACTGCTAAGGGGAGCAGCAGGCGCGGCAGGAGAGGTCTGCGTGCCATGTGGGACCCTCCCCGGTGGCCAGGGATAGAACCGGTGCTGCAGAGGCTGTGGGCAGCTTCGCAGCCCAGCGCTCAACCGCTGCACCACCAGGGAGGCTCAAATAAATAAATCTTAAAAAAAAAAATAGAAACAATATATAAATGCAGCAAAGGGAGAGGTTACAAAATCAACATACAAAATCCCATAATCTTTTTACATACAGATGATAAGTAAAATAAATTAAGAAAATAGCATCATTATACCTGTAACAAAAATAATTAAATACCTTGGATCAACCTAACAATGGTGGTAAAAAACCTATTCAATGAAAACTATGTTATTAAAGGACTTAGATGGTAACATAAGGAGAATGCAGACTATCCCCCATGCTAATGGATGGGAGAATCATCATAGTCAAAATGACTATCCTGCCAAAATGACTATTCTACACAAATTTAATCTAACCCCCACCAAAATTCCAGCAATATAGTCCAAAGAAACTAAACAAAATATTGAAATATATATGGAACCATAAAAAGGTCTTGAGTTGTAAAAGGAATCCTAAGAATAAAAGAGAGAAATTGAGGTATCATATTACTTGACTTCAAACTTTAGTATAAAGCAGGAGTATAAAAAATAATTCTGGCACAAAAAGAGAAACATGGATCAATGAAACAGAATTGAATATCCAGAAATAAATCCATGTGCATACTAGCACCCAATCTATAATAAAGTATACATGACCATACAGTGGGGTAACTGTAATACATGGTGTAATACATGGTGGTAAATCTGTAATACATGGTGGGACAAAAATTAAAAAGTCACACTTAAAGAATGAAGGCAGTTTACTCACCAATATCATATACACAATCACCAAATGTATTAAATATTTAGACATAATACCAGCAACAATGAAATACATAGAGAAAAATCATTGACAATACATTCCATGATATCAACAATAAAGAGATTTTTGGTGACTAAGCACTTGCAGCAGGAAATTAAAAAGGAAAATAAACAATTGGGATGACTTTAAATTAAAAAAGCTTCTTTCTATACAGCAAGATAAAATATAAGATGATTAAATAGTCACTCTACTTAATAGGAGAAAATATTCATAAAAGATAACTGATAAGTAATTAATATCTAAAACATATATACAAAATCCATAATCATAATAAAACAATCCATTTAATAAATGGGTGGCAGAATATAATGTGTTTACAGAATAAAATGCTGTGCTGTGGTTATGTAAATTAATTAAGTAAAATTTAAGATTCAGTTTCTTAGTCACACTAGCCACTTTCAAGTACATACATGTAGCTGGTGGATACTATATTGGCGAGTACAGATATATCTCTTTTATCATAGAAAGTTCTATTCAATCCATACATTTAGTAATAAAGTCAGTGTATTTCATCGCAGAGTGACACAGTAAATGCTATGCAGAGAATAAGCACACGCAAAGGAAACCTACATGAGAGACTTCTAGCCTGTGTGTGGTATAACTATGTGGTCACAGATGGCTTTTTGAAGGACGGACTTCTAAACTGAGACATCAAGAATGCAGCCAAGAGGGACAAAAGATGGGGAGTATCTGAGTCAAAGGAAAAAGATGGAGGATAAGAGTCTAGAATAAGTTCCTTAATCTGGTTGGTGGATCCGATATTTTATTCTGAGGTCCTGATGTGAATAGATGGAATGTGTATGGAAGTAAGACACTTGCCAGCTATGCAAATGTTTTTGTCATAACAACTGCTGCTTATTCTTAGGCCTAGGCCCACCATCATCCTCAGCCTCCTAAAAGGCCTTCCTGCTTCAGATATGACTATTCCCCATTGCATCTCTACCCGTCTCCAAATCTGATCATATCATTCCTTTGCTGAAAATACCTCATTAACTCTCCATAACACTTAAAAAAAAGTCCAGTGCTTTTTTTTTTTTTAAGATTTATTTATTTATGCATACAAGACCCTGGGTACAGGCCAGATGCGAGGGAGGGTGAGAGGATTCACCAGAGACAGAGCGGGGAACAGAACAGGCAGACTGACTGAAACACACTGCTGAGGGGAGCAGCGGGCGAGACAGGAGAGGTCTGCTGCACCATGTGGGATATCTTGCTGGCCCGGCCAGGATCAAACTCGTGTTGCAGAGGCTGCAGACAGCTTCACAGTGTGGCCACTGTGCCACCAGGGGATGCCCTAAAATCCAGTGCTTTAGAGGCATTCCTTAACATGCCTATAAAGTTCTTTATTGTTATACTCCTACTTACTCTTTCCAAAATATTTCTTTGTACTCTTCATCTCTCACACTCTGAACTACCTACACTGAGCAGCATCATTTCTCCAAATATCACATCTCTCTTGCCTCTAGGCCTTTGCATATACTGTTACCTCTGCATGGACAACTACTCCCCTACCTTCCCCGCTACATCTGTATTTCCATACTGGGTTTTCAGACCTCAGCTGACAGTATCTTTAGGACCCCCTAATGTTGAAATCAAATGAGATGATCCTACATGTGCCGTGTCACATCCACATGTCTTGTTACAAGGTATATCACATTATCTCTTTTTGCTTGCTTAGAAGCTCTTGGACTCTCAGTTCTGGGACTGCAAAGGACCACTTCTGCCTTTTGTCATGTTTTTCTCCAAGTTGCTAGCAAAGTACTTACTAAATATTTGCTTAATGAATGAAGGAAGGAAGAAATGGATTTGATGATTCATGTCTGATTCCATGGTATAATTAATTACAAATGTGGTTCTGAAGTAAATCTGCTGCACATTAGAGTAAGTCCTAAAACTCACCCATTGGGAGAAAAAAAAATGAGCCAGTTCACAACAAAATCAAATCAATAAACTTTTTTATTTTTATTTAATTTAAAGATTTGAAGTTTAATTTCATATACAACATATCCACTTGAAGTGTACTATCCAGTGAGTTTTGGTAAATGTATAGAGTTGTACAACTATGACTATATTACAGTATTAGGACACTTTTGTCTCCCCAGTAAGATTTTTCATGTACATTTATAGTGCATTCATGTTTCCTACTCTCAAGTTACAAGCAACCATTCTTCTCTTTTCTATCTCTATGAATTTGCCTCTTCTGGATATTTCATGCAAATAGAATTATACAGTCTATGGTCTTTAATGCCTGACTTCTTTCATTTAGTGGAATAAAAGATTAATCCATGTTGTAGCAAGCATCAATGTTTTTATATTTGATAATATTCCCTTGCATGGATTTACTACATTTTATTTATCCTGTTATCACTTGATTGACACTTAGGTTGTTTCCACTTTTTATTATTATGAATAATGCTGCTGCGGACATTCACATACAAATCTTTCTGTGGCTATATGCTTTCATTTCTCCTAGGTAGATATCTAAGAGTGGGATTACTGGGTAAATTTATGTTTACCCAGTAAACATAAATTGTAAAATTTAAAAAAAAATTGTGGTGAAATGTACAGGACATAACGTTTACTATTGGAAATATTTTTTTAAGGGTTAAATATATTCACATTGTTGTACAACCAACATAAAAATGAAAGAAAATAAGTGGGTAGCAGCAAGAATGAACAGACAATTCATGATATCGAGTGGGCCTACAGACACATGAAAAAATGTTCATCATTGCTCTTACTAAAACAGATGAAGATTAAAACTACAATGAGATACCGTATCACATCCATGAGAACAGCACAAATTAAAAAGAACCCAACATCCAGAGTTGGAGAGAATATGGAGTAAAAGAAACCCTGTTAGGCTGTTGATGGAATGTGAACTGGTGCAACCATTATGCAAAACAATCTAGATTGACCTTAGAAAACTAAAACCCAAATACTGTACAACTTGGCAATCTCACTTTTGGGCATGTATCCACAGAATATGAAATCATCAATAATGAAATTTGGTATGTTCTACAATGTTCATAGAAGCATTTTTTACAAGAGCTAGGACATGGAAGCTGCTTAAATGTCCATTAAAGCATGATTGGATCAAGAAGATATGAGTTATACACACCATGGAATATTATACAGCTATAAGATGCAATGCTGACATTTTCAACAAATGGAAGAAATTTGAGAGAATTATGTGTAACAAAGTAAATCAGAATTATAGAAACAAATACAGGATATTAACATAGCAGACAATTCAATATCATAAAACACTTTCAAAAACTAGTGGACACTAACAAATTTCCTGCAGGCTCTGAGGTTAAGAGGAATGGGGGATATAAAGGGCCATTGGGACACAAGTGATGGTGTTGGGGAAAATAATAAAAGCATAAAGCTGGCTTACAACAGGTTGTTATAAATAAGAAGCTTCAAAACATTCTTTTTTAATTTTTTTTTAATTTTATGTTTACATAGAAGAGCTTGGGTGTAGGCCAAATGTGCTGGGGGTGAGAGGATTCACCAGAGATAGAGTGGAGAAATACACTGCTAAGAGATGCAGCAGGCCAGGCAGGAGAGGTCTGTGGTGCCATATGCGTTAGCACCCTGGCTGCATACCAAATTCGGGCCATCGGGGTGATAGCACTGAGATTTAACCTATAGGTCACCTCAAAACATCCTTAAAAGGCAGGTAATGCATGCTCAAGTTTAATGCCTAAGAATCACTGAACTATGAAATTCAGTGAAAGTATAGGCAAAACTTGATGACCATTGAAGTCACATGTGAACCAACCTTTCATATTAACAAGAAGTATTTCTTCTGGCAAGAACACATTACCAATTCCTTTGGGCTGCATTTCTTGAACATGTAGTCTTTGAAAAAAAATTCCTAAAAAAAGTATTATTTCTTATTGTAATTGCTATTAATATCATTTTTTAACATTTATTTATTTATGCATGTAAGAGCTGGGATGCAGGCCAGAGGAGCCGGGGGGTGAGAAAATCCACCAGAGACAGATTGGGAAACAGAACAGGTGGATGTACTGAAATACACTGCTGAAGGGATCAGTGGATGAAACAGGAGGGGTCAGCTGCTCCATGTGGGTCACCTCCCTGGCCTGCCATTGAACTGTGCTGCAGTGGCTGCATATAGCTTCATAGTGCTGCGACTTAACCCCTTGTGCCAGAAGGGAGGCCCTGTTATTAGTATCTTGACGTTTTCTTTAATGTATTATAAACCTATATACTTCCAATCAGGTTTTAAAAGACTGCATAGTTTATTTAACTGTTCTGGTATGCACCTTTAGATTATTATTATTATTATTATTATTATTATTATTATTATTATTTTGCACTGTGATGAACATCTTTGTGTGCAGTGCATTTATGATATGTTATTGTTTCCTTAGGCTATGTTACCCAAAGTGAAATTACTGGTCATTGGTACTAACAGATATAAAATATTCCAGTTACATATGTTGTCAAATTCCCTTTACAAAAGTTTGTACTAGTTTACATTAAGAAAAAAGGAGTCAACTTATGGTGAAGGATAGAATTGAACTTTCAGTGGCGAATTTAAGGTACATATGCAGATGTTTATTTATAATATGCACACATGAAATCTCTGTAATTTTATAATGTGGTGTTAGCTTAACAAAACAATTTTAAAAAGAAAATGAAACTTTGACATACAAATGGAATACAGTTCATGTGCAAGCCATTATGAAAGGATAAGAAGGAATTAACAAACACTATTCTCCTATAACCTCAATTCAAGTAATTCTGCTCTACTGTTGATGGGTTTAGATCATAATGACTTAGAAACCATTTGGACTAGAAGTAGGTTTGCTTCACATGGGAAAAACAAATTAACTACTCCAGTTAATTTCCCAATATCTTGAGTTGCTAAATGCAGCAATGGAGAAGCTGATAACATTTCATTCTGTGAGTTCATAAAACAGCTCTCTTTAAAAGAGGCTAAATCTTTTTTGAATGCTGACTAATATTCCATGGTATATATGTACCACATCTTCTTGATCCAGTCATCTATTTTTGGGCATTTGGGCTGTTTCCAAAGCTTAGCTATTGTAAATAGTGCTGCTAAAAACATAGGGGTGCAGGTGTTCTTTGGAATTGATGTTTCTGTATCCTTTGGGTAAATACCTAGGAGTGGAATTGCTGGATTATATGGAAGCTCTATGTTTAGTAGGTCCAGAAATCTCCACACAGCTCTCCATAGTGGTTGGACCAGTTTGCACTCCCACCAACAGTGCAGAAGAGTTCCTTTTTCTCCACACCCTCGCCAACATTTGTTGTTGCTAGTTTTTTTAATATGTGCCATTCTCACTGGTGTAAGATGGTATCTCATTGTAGTTTTGATTTGCATTTCCCTGATGACAAGTGATGTTGAACATTTTTTCATATGCCTGTTGGCCATTTGCATTTCCTCTTCAGAGAAGTTTCTTTTTAGCTCTTCTGCCCATTTTTTGACTGGATTATTTTCTTTGTTGTTGTTGAGTCTCATCAGCTCTTTGCAGATTTTTGTGATCAGTCCTTTATCATTAGTGTTGGGTGCAAAAATGTTTTCCCAGTTGGTGGGGTTTTTCTTTGTTTTTGTTATTGTCTCTTTTGCTGTGCAGAAGCTCTTTAATTTGATGTAGTCCCAGCTGTTGCAATTTGCAGCAACATGGATGGTGCTGGAAGGGATCATGCTCAGTGAAATAAGCCAAAAAGAAAAAGAAAAATACCGGATGGTCTCACTCATAGCAGGAATCCAGAAAACTTAAATAAGGGACCAGGAAAATGAATAACTATAAGAAAGTGAAAATCAAAATCAACAAAAAACTATGAACCAGAGACACTTTTTGGGGGATAGGGGGCGGGAGGGGAGGGATTGGGGTCAGAATGGGGGGGTTTCAATTGTATGGGGAATATAAAAATAAAATTTATTATTTAAAAAATAAAATTAATTAATTAATTAGTTAATTAAAAGAAAATGAGACCTACACCAGACACATAGTAGTGAAACAATCAAGAGTTCAAGACAAAAGCAGAATATTGAAGTGGGCAAAGGAGAAGAAGGTTACCTATAAAGTTACCCTGGTCAGGCTAACATAGGATTTCTCTGAAGAAGCACTATTGGCAAGGAAAGAATGGGATGATGTGATTCAAATACTTAGAGATAAAATCTGCCAGCCAAGAATACTCTATCCTGCAAGGCTCTCCTTCAGCTATGATGGAGAAATAAAGGCCTTCTTAGACAAAGAAGGACTGAATGAGAATGCAAATACTAGACCATCCCACTGAGGAATATTAAAAGGAAGCTCTCATATCTAAATTGAAAAGAGGCATGTATACAAAAAACTGAAAAGGAAATAGATTGAACCACAAAAATTAAGGACAAAATGGCAGCAACAGACTCTCATATATCAATAATCACTAAGTGTAAGTGAACTGAATTTACCACTTAAAGAGATTGAGGGTCTGGTTGGATTAGAAAAGAAAAACCATCCATTTACTGTCTCTAGCAAAAGCATATGAGCTCCAAAAATGAACATAGACTTAGATTAAAGGACTGGAAAGCAAAACTACAAACTACAAACAAAAATGGGCAGAGGGACTAAAAAGAAACTTCTCCAAAGAGGAAATGCAAATGCATATGAAAAAATGGCCAACATCACTTGTAATCAGGGAAATACAAATCAAAACTACAGTGAGATACCATCTTACACTAGTGAGAATGGCACATATTTAAAAAAAAACAAACTAGCAACAACAAATGTTGGCGAGGATGTGGAAAAAAATGAACTCTCCTGCACTGCTGGTGGGAGTGCAAAATGGTCCAACCACTATCGAAAGCTGTATGGAGATTCCTCAGCCTACTAAAGATAGAGCTTCCATATGATCCAGCAATTCCACTCCTAGGTATTTACCCAAATGACACAGAACCATTAATTCAAAAGGGTACCTGCACCTTTATGTTTATAGCAGCACTATTTGCAATAGCTAAGCTTTGGAAACAACCCAAATGCCCAAAAATAGATGACTGGATCAAGAAGATGTGGTATATATACACAATGGAATATTACTCAGCAATTAAAAAAAAATAAACTCATGCAATTTGAAGCAACATGGAATGAGCTGGAAGGGATCATGCTCAGGGAAATAAGCCAGAATGAAAAAGAAAAATACCGAATGGTCTCACTCATAGTAGGAGTTTAGAAAACCCAAATAAGGTACCAGGAAAAAGAATAACTATAATAAAGAAAAAATCAAAATCAACAAGCAACTATAAACCAGAGACACACTAGCGGGGGTTGGGGGGTCTGGGAGAGGAGGGAATGGGGTCAAAATAAGGGGGATGCAATTGTATGGGGAATATAACCAAGATGAAAATGCATACATCGTGCAAAAATGAAAAATGATGTATGCAATATATAAAAAATAAAAAAAATAAAGAATGAAATAGAATGGGGAAAAAAAAACACTACTATGACTTTCTATCTGTCAAAATTTTAATAAAATTCAAATTCTTT
Organism: Talpa occidentalis; assembly: GCF_014898055.3. NCBI lineage: Eukaryota > Metazoa > Chordata > Mammalia > Eulipotyphla > Talpidae > Talpa > Talpa occidentalis. The sequence continues at coordinate 67,354,784 of NW_023604972.1, forward strand.
ACCATGATCTGGAATTCCTACAGTAGGACTGGTATTGATTTGTGACACAGTGTTATAGCCCTATGGGGTTGTATACAGACAGTGCCCATGTGACTGACTGGTGCTTATGACACACGATTTATTTCTTTGGTCCTATAGGAGTTAGTGGTTCTCAATTAGAGGGTCTCAATGTTCCAAGGGACATTTGAAAATGGCTATAAGAGAGCTATGTCATCAAAGGACAGTGCCCAGGAGGGAACAAGTCACTGTCTATGGGTTTTCACTTGTGTGAAAAATTGCAAGACCACTCACTATCAAGGAACAACAATAATGAGGTTTATTTAACAAACAGGGGAAACAAAGCAGTTATAATGTCACAGGTGACAAAGTTTCACCCCAAATAGTGTCCACAGTGTTCAGAAGTCCCAAAGAAAAGGCAGCTCATCCAAGATGGCACTGTCCCATCAATGAGGGCTTGTTGCTCATGGCAGCCAGCAAGCAGCGGACCAGGATCCAACTCACAGTGGCAACTGGAAGTGCTCACAAGTGGGGCCACTGAGATTACACTGCAGCCCATAGCACCAGTCTGAAGTTCGGATGGACAGCACCAGACACTGGGCCAGATAGGCAGGCTGCAGCACCAGGAGGCAATGCTGGAAAATCTGATCAACAGCTCTTTGAGATGCAAGCCTGGGCCTTTGGTATTCTTTTCAGGCAGTAGCAGCAGCAAGAATGGAGGCAGGTTCTGGTGCTTGATCACTGCAAAACTCTTCAGCTTCTGTGTATGGAGATCAGTTGCTGGATGCTGCTTCTTTCCTTTTTCTTTGGAAACCAGAAACAGTGTGAGGAATCTGAGCCAGCAGTGTCTGAAAGTCTGAGAGTCAGGGGCCTGGGGATCTCAAAATGGCTCTTACATTGCCTTATATCTTCTTTTAGGGATACCACCTTGGTTGATACCTCCTGATTGGACCATTCAGCCTGACTGGTGCCCAAGGAGCAGATGCCCATAGGCAGCAACTTTTGGTGCAGGCGGGGAAAACCACCATGTTTTTCCAACGGCTGTCAATGTGGGAAAACAGCAGTCTTTGCAGGGCCCTGATTTCAATTTGATGATGTCTGGAGACATGTTTGGTTGCCACTGGCATCTACTGGGAAGAGACTATGAACAATGCTGAACATCCTACAGTACAGAAAAGCACCATGCAGCACAAAATTTGCCTGACCCCAAATGCCAATATTGTCCAACTTGAGACAATGAGAGATAACCCTCTTATACCATCTATACCACTCTCTCCCTCACTTTGCTGCACCACTTTCTTGCTAGCCTGGCAAATTTCTACTAATTGCAAATTTCTACTATCCCTGAGGGTTCCCCATGACATCATCTGTTTATTTACTTATACTTTTCATAGCACTGAAGCTTTCTGATATCACCCTGCTATTTATATGTTGTTTCTTCTCTGCCACTCCCACCTCAAATGCAAGCTACTAACAGAAGAAACTGTTTCTTTACTGGTCATGGAAAGCTGTGCCTTAATATTTTCTGAGCACATGTGTGTCCCCTGTTTTATCTCATCTCCTCCCAGTCTCAGTTATTTTTCATAACTGCCATTACCCTGGTAATAATCTGTGGGCCCACATCCATCGGGCCTTCTGCCATTAACAATCAGGGTCTTATTGCCTGAAAATAAGTCATTCAGGCAGCCTGGATCATCAACACAATAAAAATTGGGCCAAGGAAGGTCTAAGTTGCTTTGAATCAGTAGGTTAATTTGTCTTAGGAATTGGAGAATTATGTGTCAACACAAAAGTTCCTTTGCTTTTGGAAAGCTGCTGTTTTTCTATTTGATTTATTCTAAAAGATCAAATTTCAAGGACAATCACAACTGAATCCCCAGATTCCACCACATTTAATTTTGTTTCTGCAGGAATTCAAACAAAAAGAGAGAGAGAGAGAGAGAGAGAGAGAGAAAAGAAGGGAAAAGAAAATCTTTCAAGGTTATGTTCACAGAAAACCTGATTAGAATTAATTTAATTTTAAGTTATTACTTACATAAATTTCCATTAAAAGACATTCATTTTTCCCATGAAACAACAAAATTTTTTATCATAAACATAAGTATTTAAATTGATACTCTTTAATACCCCCCATACTTGAACTAAGATAAACCAAGAGCTTTTATTTGGAGAATTTATTATTATATTATTATTATTTACAAAGACTGAAGGAATTAATAGATTAAAAGCAACATATTCTTTAGATCTTCCTGTAAAAATTCTGTTTCTCTCTATGCCTCAAGACAGTTATGACTATAAAATCAATTGTGAATGCTCAGATCCCATGGTAGATTTGCACACACTTTTTCTCCTCTAAATGTTAATTTTCCTCTTTTTATTTTCTAAACTTAGTGTGTAGTTTTCTGCTTGCAAATAGTTTTTATTTTGCTTTGGAAATATAGAATCAGGTTTTATTTAAAAACATTTATATATGAGACTGTAATACTATCCTAAATGCTGCCCAGTGATAATCTAGAAAAGGAGTTTTAAGTTTCACTCATTTTGTCTTTGATCAATGAAACAATTGCACTGTTTCTTTTCTTAAAAGCTCTTAATTATTTTTCTTACTCCATTTACACTGTACAGAGAATCTTTTTACTAATGTCCAATTTAATGTTTTTGTGTTTTTTCCCAATTTAGCTCTGAACTTTTGTATGGCATTGCAATTAAAGCAAAAGTCATCATGATGACTGGATTGAAATTGTTTGCAGCTGTGGGACTTTCCCCCCTCTGGTTTGTTTTCCTGGGATTTGGATGGTATATTCATCTACACAGGAAGATCTGGCTGTAACTGCTACACAGCAGAGCAAACCTTCTGACTGAGCTGGACTTCCTGTGTACTATCATGAGACTGCTGCTGGGATGTCAATGGCAAACATGGGGAATCAATAAAACTGTTTTTCCCCTGGAGTTCTAACTTTTCTCTAACTAAATGCTTGGTCCAGTTTATAAATGTTTTTCTTTCGCATTGCTGGTGGGCTTGACTTTTGTTAATGAAAGATCCAGTTATCTGCAGATTCTAAGATGATCAAGTTTCCACAGGATTTGTGGAAGCACAAACCAGAGCCTTGAATGATTGCCTCCTCCTTAGAGTCTCCCCTTGTGTTTTCTGAGTGGTTTCCTTAACACATGCAGAGGAGTAAGGAAAATTTTAAAATAAATGCAATTGTAGACTCTCTGCAGGTTGAAGTCTTAACATATTTGTGTATTTTTTTCAAAAAGGAACACAAATCAAACTTTTTGATTTATCACAGCTGCTCCTTTTCTCAATTTTTTGAAATATAAGTAATATATGTACCATGATGGAAATAATTGTTTAAAATGCTCATAATGAAAAATGTGCATCTTCAAATATCTTTGGTATTTAAAGTTTAGGATCACCTTCACTGTACAGATTGATTTCCTTCTACTGCATTCTAGAAGGCTTCTCTTTCCTGTGTTGTTTTTTTTTTTTTTTCCCAGTGTAATTCATTCAGTGCATTTGTCTATAGAACCACCGGTAACAACTTTATTATTATTAGTCATTTAGATGGGTATTGTAACGCAACCAACCCATTCCGGGTAGGTTTGTTAACAGTTCTAGCAGCCACATGCTCTTTGCCGTTGTTTGTAGTCACCGTACTGCTCCGTACTCTCCACTGCACTCCTCCATCCTCGACACCACACCACCACACTGCACTCTACTGTGCCACCCTTATAAACCCAGTCTCTCAGCCCAGATGTACCCACCTACACATGCCCACACCCTACTCCAGGTGTCCACCATCAGGCATGCATTCAGGGCTGCAAGAATATACCATTAAGCCCAATGGTGGGAGGGCTGAAAAGCCTGATACTTTACCTACCCTACAGTCCACCCCCTCAGAGTTTTCTGCCATACAGTCTATACAAGTTATATACACGTTTCTCTTGGCAATATGAACACTGCAGCCATTGCCCACAAAAGCAAATGAAATACATCACAATATAACAAAATACAACAGAACACAAATAAGTCCAGGCAGGGCACCAACCTTGTGGCAAAAGACAAAATTATTGGCACCAGCAGATGAGCCACCAAATCTGCTGCCAAAGGCACTGCTTATACAAGGGAGGGGAACCACTCATGACATCTGCCATCACACACCAGGAGCCGTCAGGCTTCCTGGACTTCTCTGGCTGTAGTCCCAGCCACAAGCCACACACTGCATCCACCCCCAGGATGCACTCACTCTTGGGTTGGCGATTCTATACTGTTGGGGTTAATCGCCAACCCTCAGGGTTTTCTGTCTGAGGTCGCTCCAATACTCAGCTTTCATAGCCACCAATATAGCAAGTAGACCCTTGAAATTTTCCTGGATTTTCATAGAGCAGATTGCATTCTGCTCCTGTGTCTTCTAAAGCCAAAACCCTTTGCACGTTAGTCAGGGACCAGTGGATGGCAAGCTCCACATGTGGTCTCCGGTCCCCACCTGTCCCCCCTGGATGGGTTCCTTGGCCCTCACCCTATTCGCAAGTGATCAGTCCATCACCCAAGGATGGGTTTGGCAGCAAGTGGTCTTCTAGGCGCAGGGCATGCGCCTGAAGCCTGGAGCTTCCAGGCTCCCCCTGAGCAGCAGTCCTTCTCATGGACATGAACCTCTGGTCTTTTTGCAGCTGCTGCCATAATTCCAACAAATATGAATTGGGCTCTGCATGTATTTTAGTGCTATCTACACCCGCTCTCACTAAATATGTCCACATTTAGTTACAGATGACTTTAATAGGTCTGTGATGCCAAGAGGCTTCCTTGCCCTCCTTGGCATTCCTTTTGACTTTTCAACAACTACCTGTATTCCTTTCTGAGTTTGAGAGTGCCGGCTCTCAACTTCGCCCAAGCTAGCTATCATTGTTGTGACGTCATGTATATATATATATATATATATATATATATATATATATATATAATTGTAGAAGCACAAATTTTTAGAAGCACAAAAATTTAGAAGCACAGTATATATATATATATATATATTGTGCTTCTAAATTTTTGTTCAGTGGAATCTTGAGAAAGACAGGAGGCAAATGAGTGTGCTTAGTCCAACATTTGAAATGAAGGTCAATTCATCTCCTCTTCAGTGCATTATAGTTGGCTCAGAGTATATCACAGGGTGAGGAGTAACAGAGAGGGAGTGTAAAAAATGTCCCCATTGATGGTAACCTGTGTGCAATTGGTTATAAAGTTTCCAATGAAAACTCTAACCTAAAACTGGAGGCATTAAAATGAAAGACTGTGTCTAAATAAAAGTGCTGATTGTTAACATTGCTTCATAAACTAGAAGGCAGCCCATTGACTTTCAACCCTAAAACATGACAAAATTTCTTGACCCAAGCCTATAGCCCTTGAGATTCTATTCCAAATTACCATTTTTGTTCAGTACTACAACAAACTTTCTGTGAGTCCTGAAAAATGCAACCATTTCAGTAGTTCTTTTGATTTCAGATGGCTTTATGATCGCTCTAACAAAGACTCCTTTTAGAAATATTGCTTTAAAGTAAACAGAATTGTGATTGTTAGTTTGTTTTTTTGGGGGGACTGAGGAGCAGCCAGCTAGGTAATTGTGCTGGGGGATGAATCCAATTTGGTTTTGTCAACACAATCTCTATCTTAATGCAGTGTCCCTTGCCACGTCACTACTTTCAAAACAGTGCCAAAGTTGGGAAAGAGCTCACTGTGGGTTCTTGTGCATATGTTGACAGTTGCAAGACAACAACACAGGTTCAGGGTGCAACAACAATGGAGTTTATTTACAAAGGGGAGATTGAGAAGAAGAGAGTTTCTAAGAGCACAAGCAGCCAGTTGCCTCACCCCACACTGTGTCTGCAATGTTCAGTAGTACAAAACAAAGGCTGCTCTTGCAAGATGGCACTGGCCCTTCAGTGAGACTCTGGAGCTAGTTGCATACTGGTAAGTGGTGGACCAGGATCTAACTCACATTGGCAGCAGGAGGTGATCAAAGGTGGAGCTGCTGAGGTGACACCATAACAGTCTACAGCAATAGTCTGAAGGCAGGGCTGGACTATATTGGATGCTGGACTTGACAGCGCTATAGGCAACAGCAGTAGAAGGTGGTGCTGGACAATCAGAAGTGGTGGACAGCTCTCATTGAGTGCCCATCACCAGTCAGCAGTAGAACTGGTCATCACTGGTAACCCTAAGATAATGCCAGAAACACTAGTGTAATAACTCTTTGTGAGCTATTGACACAAACCAAAAGCAAATGGCTTCTCTCTCTCTCTCTCTCTCTCTCTCTCTCTCTCTCTCTCTCTCTCTCTCTCTCTCTCTCTTTCTTTTAAGAGACACTAGGCCCAGACTAATGATGTTCTTTCCAGATAATATCAGAGACAGGGCTAAAGGTAGGTGCAGAGGCCTTGTCTCTGTGAAGTCTGATGGATGTCTGGAAGTATTCAGAAGTATACCCAGGTTTATGGAACTCTGGAAGTCAGCAGAGGGAGGACATATGTGGAGGTATAGGAAAGCCTCAAAATCTTCAGAGTTCTGAAAGTCTATGAAGCTCTGCAAAGGGTCAGTAACCATCTGCTCAGTATTTCTCTTCTGAAATCATCAGATGAATTTTGTTCTGAATTGTCTGATGAGAAGACTCAAGCTTGCTACTGCCCTGCCTATATGTTCTTCAGGGTTTCTGCCATGCAAGCCCAATAGGAACATTTTCAATCCTAGCTTTTTGATACTGGGTTAACTGACTCCATTTTCAATTCTCATGAGCTCACAGTTTGAATGGAACTGAAAAACTCAAACTTGATTGGTCCATTTTCAATCCTGGTATCATATTCAAAAAGGAAATCTAAGGGTCCTGCCCTAAATCTATCTACACTGTGGTCAGATCAAGCTTATGGACTGGCCTCAGCCAGCTTCAGTGAAATGGGAGACTCTCTATGCCTGGCGCCTCTCCGTGGGCCAGTAGTAATAATGCAGGGCAGGCTGCTGTTAGAAACCTGTCATAATGATCTGCAAGTATTGGGCCTTATTTCAAAGTCTAAGTCCAGGCTTGGGTAACCTTCCCTGCTGCAGCTCAGTGGGGCTGCAGGACAAGGAATAGCCAGCTACTGCTGCCAGGGCCTTCTGCTGGGGACTGCTCACACTGGGGCAGAAGGGTGCAGCCCACCACTACTGCTTTTGGAACCCAGAACTTCCTTTAATCTCAATCACTGAGGCAGGCCCCAACAAAGCTACCATATCCCAGGGACTGGTATGTCTTAGACTTCTGTTCTACAGCATATTTTGGACTAGGGCACTACCAAAAGCTAGTAATGCCTCACAACCTCTAGGCACTGTGGGAATCCTGTTTCACATTTGTAAATTAGATTTTTTTAAAAAAGATTTATTTATGCATACAAAAACTGAGGTACAGTCCAGAGTTGTGGGGGGTGACAGTATCCACAGAGACAGAGTAGGGAACAGAACAGGCAGACTGACTGAAATATACTGCTGAGGGGAGCAGCAGGGGAGACAGGAGAGGTCTGCTGTGCCATATGGGTAGATCCCTGGCCAGCCAGGGATCGAAGTCCTGCTGCAGTGGCTACGGACAGCTTCACAGTGCCGTGCTCAACTCCTTGCACCACCACAGAGGCCCAAATTAGATTTTTTTTGTTAAACCTATCAAGGATGTCTGGCTGGATTTCAATAGTCTCAGTGAAACACAGTCAAGTAAACCCAAGATGACATGTGTTCAGCTATATTTCAAGTCACTTAACCTCTCTTTTCCAATTATTTAATACCTATAAAATTTCTAAGTATACAAGTTACACATTGCTCAGGGCAGTGTCCCACAGCAGTCCTACTCTCTGCCTTCCCTAAATTAGACCTCAGCAGCTCATAATTGTATTTCGCAAGCCCAATGGCGGTGACAGCTCAGAGTTATTTATTGTGTTCTTCAGGATCAAGCTCTTGATTTGGAGTCACAATTCTGCCTATTGTTACCTGAAGTCTTCTGATCTGTTGTACTGGAGATAATGCTAATTATATCACCATGCTATGTTAAAAGTTTCCATGAAGAGAACATAAAATAATGCACCTGAGGAGTTAAAAGGTTTTCATTCCTGGTGTTTTGAGCTGTTTGGGTCCATGGTGCCCCTCCCTCAATTTAGACATTGAAATCCTAAATGCCAGGACATCAGAATGTGACTCTGATTGGAAATATGGTCTTTGAAGAGGTGATAAAGTTAAAATGAGGTACTTGGGGTGGATCATAAAACAATATGACTGGTGCCCTATTTAAGAGGAAATTTGTGCACAAGGAGGAACATGACATTAATCTTGAACTTCTAGTTCTCCAGAATCATGAGAAAGAGGATTTTTGTTATTCAAGCTACTTAATTTATGGTATTTTGTTATGGCAGTGTGAGCAGACAAGTGAAAGCAGCTGATAATTCATTAAAGTAGTTATTTTCATGTTATTCTCCTTGTCCTTTGTCCTTCAGAAGTCCAACAAATAATCATTTAGCATATACCACAGTGGACCAAGGCAATGGGATAGAAAGATGTCATAACTGTCCTGAGAACACTTGCAGTCTAAGTGGGGAGAGAGAAAATACATTTGTGGACAAATACTTTCTAATAATGCCATCCCTTCTGTGTCTGAATTTATTCCTATCATTGGTTACTTTTTAACAGATTATATTTATGGATTTTACATAATAACTACTTTATCCTTTCATTGAAAGCTTTATGAGGACGGAGATCTTCCAAGGATTCTACATCCAAGTTACTATAACAATGTCTGGAACATTGTGAAGGGTGCAGGAATATTTTTTAAATAAGTAATTAGAGATTCAACTAAATAACATAAAATATAACAACAGAATTCCATAATCAAGAAAAATATGAAGTATCTAAGACACAGAATCCCTTGTGCTCCAGTGGGAAGTACTGGTTTTAGGACTAAATCTCTTACTGTTTTCATTGTATCTGTTTGCTGTATTCTGAAAAGTTTCTTCACTTAGGATTTTAAAATTATGACAAAAGTATTAGTTAAAAACAAAACTACCCTATGAAACAAATGTTTTATTTAATATATTAATATTTATATCAATCCATTCTATATTAATATATGACACATATATAAAGTATCAATATTTAATTTTAGCAGGCATAGCAGCCAAGGATTCATATAAATATAGCCTTGGATTTAATGGTCAGTTCCTCACTGTGGTATTGGTAAAACCTTACCAGGAGAGATTTTGACTGTCTCTGGCCTAGTCCTGTCCTGAGGCCTCTTATTCAGTTGTTCCCATTCCGTATCTCCAATCTGAGCTACCCATAATTTAAACTACCTTTTGCACTTCCAATTGCAATGAAGTCATTTATTCTCTGTGATGGACATTGAAGCAACTGTCCATTCAACTTCTCTCTCCCTTCCACATAGCTGTGACTATGGAACAATATTCCCCTGTGATGCTCTGGTGGTCCTGGTCATACTGGATTGACCAAGGGAATCTTAGTCATTCACTCAACTCAGTCACCAAAATGTTTCACTTAGGATTCCTATAGAGTCTACAACTCTGAGATTTAAATGCAAGAGTCATGTCAACTACACTTTCTATCATATGTAGCACAATGATGGGTATAGCAAAACTGAGATTGAATACTGAGGAGAGTGCCAGGAGAATCCACGTCCCTGTTTCAAACTGTCTTTCATCTCCAGATGTTTTCTTCAAACTGAATTTTGAACAAAAAAAGTCATATATGAAATAGATTTTCTTTTTTGCTTAAGAAGGTCAAATTAATTTCTGTCACAAAAGCAAAGCAGCCTAATTTAGATAATTTCAAATCTCCCTGCCTGCAATAACTTAAAGTGGGTTTCCAAAGACTAGACTTTCTATGCTAACCACACAAACATATTTCAATTATTGTTTCAATTTGTCTAAAATTTTTACTGCATGGAAAAAGAAACTGTAACCAACATAATTTGCCAAGAAGTTTCACTCTCACTGACCCTATGTGTAGCAGTGGGGTGGATTTTATAGGCCTTGTTGGATTTTGGTAGAAAAAGTATGATCTGAATGTAATCTATGATGATTCTCCATTTCTTGAAGCAAAAGAAGTACCTACTTCTGCTGCTTTGTCCTGATGTGGAGCTTTGTAAACCTGAGAACATATATTCAGCAAAGACTAGTCAGTAACTTATGTTGCAGGTTCCAGAAAAAGAGGTAACATCTGAAAGACAGTTTTACCCCCAAAGTGTTCTTAGAGCAGCAGGAGAGACAGACGGGTAAACAAAGAGCTAGTGCCTGTGGTATGTGTTGTTATGGGGCAAAGGGAGAGAGGACGAAATGACCAATTTGCTTAGTAGTGTGTATTCAGTATTGTGTATTGTGTATTCAGGGAATGCTCACAGAATTATATCTTAGAACATCCAGAGCTCACAAGACAGAATAGATAGGCAGCTACACATACAATGGAACAAGAACGGCACCTGTATTGAGGCATAGCCAGCACTGTCTGACCACAGAGTGAGAGAGAATGGGGCAAGAAACTAGAATAGAGGCAAAAACTGAGCCCTGAAGAACTTTTTGCCCTCAACAGAAGTTGGAATTTATTCAGTTGATCTGTGATTCTCTGACTTTAATGCAAATAAAAATCTCCTGAAGAGTTTATTAAAATACAGTCTCTTGTGATTTATCTCCAGAAATTCTGATTCAGTAGGATTTGAGAAACAGCCACAAATCTTTACTAGTCATCCTTAGGAAGACTACAATATTAGTGGCTCATGGAGAAACTTTGAGAGTTATTGCTAAGATGAATGGGAAATCATGAGGGGTTTCTATCAGATACAATAATGTGATTAGGTTACATTCATTGGAAAAAGAAAGGATAAAGGATGTGAAAGAATTACTAAGGTTACTATAAAGGAGCTTATTGCAAGTTCCCAAAAAGAGCTGACAAATCTATAGCCAACGCTGAGAGTAGAGAAGACAGGCTGAGAAATATGAAGAAAGTAGAATTGACTGTTGGTAATGACAGATTAACTTTAGGTAATTAAGGTGCATCTGGCTTGTGTTAGATGGGTTTTAGCAGTAACCAGAATCAGTAATGTGGGAGTAAAACTAAGCTTTGAGAAAAGATAGTGAGTTCAGTAATGGAATATTGAGTTATATAAATGTCACTATTTTATTAGTAGAGAATGAGTATCAACTTAGTGTAATCGTTAAGAGCACAATCTGCTCAGGTTTACATTCTGGTTTTATTATGTACCAGCTTTGTGACTTTTGACAAATTATTCCACTTTTTTAGTTTCTTCAAGTTTCTATAAAATGAATCTAATATTTCCTTCTACACATATTCCTCATGAGGATTTACTGAGTTGATACTTGTAAAACACTCAGAATAATGTCTGGCAGATAGCAAGTGTGATATGATGGATACACCAAAAATCAAGTCAGGTATTATTATTAATACAAATATACTGGAGTGTCTCTGTTGTGTTTAGTGTCTTAATGTCACAAGCCTTATTAAATCTAGAAGTTTTGTAGTTGGAGGTGTATTTTATTTTTTGTATTAAAATACATCATCTTTATTTTCTATACTTTATTTTCAGAACAAAATAAACAAAGTCACAACATCCAAACCTGTTGCCTATGAAGCAGTTAGGGTTTGTGAACCTCCTATTCTGTTTTAGTACTCATCATTAGGCTCTGTCATGTATACTACCCCAAAGCCCTGCTTTTGTACTCATTCCACAAAGGCAGAGTTGGTAACCTGCTCTTTGCTCTCACCAGTGTTGTAATAGATGGATTTCTGGGTCTCCTTCATAACAGAAACATACTCTGAAAGAGAAGTCATCTCATCTCCACTGAAAAGTATGACAGCGCAGCAAGTCAGTTAGGTATCACCAATTAGTAGAGTCCTCATGGACATTAAGCTTCAGGTTTCTGGAGAATGCTTTATAGCTCCCCTTGTCTTCTGCCAGCTCAGAGAGGAGTTCAAGACACTTCTTTTTTTTTTTTAAGTTTTATTTTATTTATTTATGCATACAGGAGCTGGAATACAGAGATGGGGGAGGTGAGAGGACTCATGAGAGACAGAGTGGGGAACAGAACAGGCAGACTGACTGAAATACACTGCTGAGGGGAGCAGAAGGTGAACCAGGAGAGGTCTGCTGCACCATGTGTGTTGGTCCCTGGCTGGCCGGGTATCAAACTCATGCTGCAGAGTCTGCTATTTCTTCACAGTGCAATGCTTAACCTCTTGTGCCACCAGGGAGCCCCAAGACTCTTCTTAACAATGTTTTTGCAAATGGCCTTCAAGATTTTGCTCTGCTAGAGCATTTCTTGAGAAATGTTCAGAAGCAAATCCTCAGGCTCAACCACATCATGATAAAATTTAGGTATTCTGGTATCCACTCATCACAGCTATCTGTGATGAACACCTTGTAAACATATGGGCCTGCTAATCTTAAGCAGCTTGTTCCTAGATTTTTATTAGAAATCTAAGGTTTAGGGGTCTCCCCTGGTGGTGCAGGCAGTTGAGCACCATGCTGGGAAGCTGTCCACAGCCTCTGCAGCACTGGTTCGGTCCCAGCTGGCCGGTGAGGGTCCCACATGGCCCTGCAGACCTCTCCTGTCATGCCCGCTGCTCCCCTCAACAGTGTATTTCTTCAGTCTGCCTGTTCTGTTCCCTGCTGTCTCTGGTGAATTCTCTCACCCTCCTGCACCTCTGGCCTGTACCCCAGTTCTTGTATAAATAAATAAATAAATAAATAAATAAATATTTTTAAAAAATCAAAGGTTTGGAATTTAGCTCAAAGAAAGTTGCATTTCCACTTTTTTTTTTAATATTAAATTTTATTTTTATATTCCCCCATACAATTGCAAACGCCCCATTCTGACCCCAATCCTTCCCCTCCTGCCCCCCACCCCCCAAAAAGTGTCTCTGGTTCATAGTTTTTTGTTGATTTTGATTTTCACTTTCTTATATTCATTTTCCTGGTCCCTTATTTAAGTTTTCTAGATTCCTGCTATGAGTGAGACCATCCAGTATTTTTCTTTTTCTTTTTGGCTTATTTCGCTGAGCATGATCCCTTCCAGTGCCATCCATGTTGCTGCAAATTGCATGTGTTTATCTTTTTTGAATGCTGAGTAATAATCCATGGTATATATGTACCACATCTTCTTGATCCAGTCATCTATTTTTGGGCATTTGGGTTGTTTCCAAAGCTTAGCTATTGTAAACAGTGCTGCTATAAACATAGGGGTGCAGGTGCTCTTTGGAATTGATGTTTCTGTGTCCTTTGGGTAAATACCTAGGAGTGGAATTGCTGGATCATATGGAAGCTCTATGTTTAGTAGGTCCAGAAATCTCCACACAGCTCTCCATAGTGGTTGGACCAGTTTGCACTCCCACCAACAGTGCAGAAGAGTTCCTTTTTCTCCACATCCTCGCCAACATTTGTTGTTGCTAGTTTTTTTAATATGTGCCATTCTCACTGGTGTGAGATGGTATCTCATGGTAGTTTTGATTTGCATTTCCCTGATGACAAGTGATGTTGAACATTTTTTCATATGTCTGTTGGCCATTTGTATTTCCTCTTCAGAGAAGTTTCTTTTTAGCTCTTCTGCCCATTTTTTGACTGGATTATTTTCTTTGTTGTTGCTGAGTCTCATCAGCTCTTTGCAGATTTTTGTGATCAGTCCTTTATCATTAGTGTTGGGTGCAAAAATGTTCTCCCAGTTGGTGGGGTTTCTCTTTGTTTTTGTTATTGTCTCTTTTGCTGTGCAGAAGCTCTTTAATTTGATGTAGTCCCAGCTGTTTATCTTTCTCTTCACTATCACTGCTTTGGGTGATGTGTCTGTAAAGATGTCTTTGATGTGCAAATCCCGTAGTGTTTCGCCTATATTTCCTTCTATGTATTTTATGGTTTCAGGTCTTATGTCTAGTTCTTTAATACATTTTGAGTTGATTTTTGTGTATGGTGTGAGGTAGTGGTCAAGCTTCATTCTTTTGCATGTAGCGACCCAGTTTTCCCAGCACCATTTATTGAACAAACTTTCTTTGCTCCAATGCATAGTCTTTGCTCCTTTGTCAAAGATTAGTTGACCATAAATCTGTGGGTTTATTTCTGGATTTTCTATTCAATTCCATTGGTCTGTATGTCTGTTCTTGTTCCAATACCATGCAGTTTTGATGATTATGGCTTTGTAGTATAGTTTGAAGTCTGGGAGTGTGATGCCTCCATTTCCTTCTTTTTTTTTCAGTAGAGCTTTGGCTATTCGGGGTTTTTGGTGATTCCATATGAATTTCATCAGTAATTGTTCTATTTCTTTGAAGAATGCCATTGAGATTTTGATTGGAATAGCATTGAATCTGTATATTGCTTTTGGTAGGATGGCCATTTTAATAATGTTTATTCTTCCAATCCATGAGCAGGGGATGTCTTTCCATTTCTTTGTGTCTTCTTCTATTTCTTTTAACAGTGTTTTATAGTTTTCTTTGTAAAGGTCCTTTACCTCTTTTGTTAGATTTATTCCCAAATATTTGATTTTTTTTGTTTCGATAATAAAAGTGGTGGTTTTTTTTATTTCTTCTTCTTCAGATTTATTGTTTGTGTATAGGAAGGCTACTGACTTTTGCGTGTTGATTTTGTATCCTGCCACTTTACTTAATTGATTGATGAGTTGAATTAGTTTTTTCTGTGGAGATTTTGGGGTTCTCTATGTATATTATCATATCATCTGCAAATAGTGATAGTTTGACTTCTTCTTTTCCTATTTGGATTCCTTGGATGTCTTTCTCTTGTCTTATTGCTCTGGCTAGGACTTCCAGTATTATATTGAAAAGCAGTGGTGAGAGTGGACATCCTTGTCTTGTTCCAGATCTTAATGGAATTGCTTTCAGCTTTTCACCATTGAGAATGATACTGGCTGTTGGCTTGTCATAGATGGCCTTTATGATGTTGAGGTATGTTCCTTGTATACCAAGAATTTCAAGGGCTTTTATCATGAATGGGTGTTGCACTTTGTCGAAAGCTTTCTCAGCATCTATTGTCATATGGTTTTTTATATTTCTTTTTGTTGATGTGTTGGATAACGTTGATTGATTTTCGGATGTTAAACCATCCTTGTGCCCCTGAAATGAATCCAACTTGGTCGTGGTGAATTATCTTATGGATACATTGTTGGATTCTGATAGCTAAAATTTTATTGAGGATTTTTGCATCAGTGTTCATTAGGGAGATTGGCCTATAGTTTTCCTTTTTTGTGTTGTCCTTATTCGGTTTTGGTATTAGTGTAATATTGGCTTCATAGAACGTGTTTGGTATTGTCCCTTCCTTCTCAATTTTTTGGAAGAGTTTGTGAAGGATAGGCACTAATTCGTCTCTGAATGTTTGGTAGAATTCATTTGTAAATCCATCAGGTCCTGGGCTTTTGTTTTTTGGGAGGTTTTTGATTACCATTTCAATTTCGCTGTTTGTAATTGGTCTGTTTAGGTGTTCTATTTCTTCTTTATCTAGCTTTGGGTGATTGTAGAGTTGTAGGAATTTGTCCATCTCCTCTAGATTGTTGAACTTGTTTCCATATTTATTTTTTCAAAGAACCAGCTCTTGGTTTCATTGATCTTTTGGATTGTTTTTTTAGTTTAAATTTCATTTATTTCTGCTTTGGTTTTTATTATTTCTTTTCTTCTACTGGTTTTGGGGTTTTTTTGTTGTTCTTTTTCTAGATCTTTGAGCTTCGAGATTAGGTTGTTTCTTTGAGTTCTTTCTTGTTTTTTGATGTGAGCTTCTATTGCTATATATTTTCCTCTTACTACTGCTTTTGCTGCATCCCATACATTTAGGATATTGGTGTCCTCCTTGTCATTCAATTCAAAGAATTTTTTAATTTCTTCTTTGATCTCCTTGTTAGTCCAGTGGTCTTCCAGTAGTGTGGCTTTTAATCTCCATGAGGTAGGATAGTTCCTTGCCTTCTTTTTATGATTTATTTCTAGTTTGATGCCTTCGTGGTCAGAAAAGATGGTTGGTATGATTTCAATCTTGGTGTATCTGTTGATTTTTGTCTTGTGCCCCAGTATGTGATCGATCCTGGAGAATGATCCGTGTGCGCTTGAGAAAAATGTGTACTCTGTTTTTTTCGGGTTCAGTGTTCTATAGATGTCTGTTAAGCCCAAATGCTCTAGGTCCTTATTTAGAGCTTTAGTTTCTTTACTTATTTTTTGTCTTGTTGATCTATCCATTGTTGATAATGGTGTGTTGAAGTCTCCCACTACGTATGTGTTTTCTCTGATGTCTGTTTTCAGAGAGGACAACAGTTGTCTGATGTATTTTGGTGCTCTTTCATTTGGTGAGTATATGTTAATGAGTGTTCTTTCTTCTTGAAGTATTGTCCCCTTGATCATAATGTAGTGACCATTGGGGTCTCTTTTTATTTTTTTGAGTTTGAAGTCTGTTTTATCTGATATAAGTATAGCTGTTCCTGCTTTCTTTTTTGGCCCATTTGCTTGTAGGATTGTTTTCCATCCTTTGACTTTGAGCCTATTTTTATCTTTTGTAGCTAAATGTGTTTCCTGGAGACAGCAAAAGGTTGGGTTTTGTTTCTTAATCCAGGCTGCAACTCTGTGTCTTTTTATTGAAGAGTTTAGTCCATTTACATTTAGAGTTAATATTGATATGTTAGCATCTGTATTTGCCATTATGTTTGTCTTTCCTTTGATTTTATTTATTTATTCTTTTAATAACTTTTTTTTTTTGGTCTTCTTTCATTGTTATTCGTTCCTCTGAGGTTCTGGCTTTAGGATTCCTTGTAGTATTTTTTGGAGTGGGGGTTTAGTCGCAATGAAATTCCGGAGTTTCTCTTTGTCTGGGAAGGTCCATATTCTTTCTTCATGGAGGAAAGAGAGCTTTGCGGGATAGAGTATTCTTGGTTGGCATCTGTTTTCTTGGAGTCTGTTGATTATGTCCCTCCACTCTCTCCTTGCCCGTAGTGTTTCTTCAGAGAAGTCTGATGTCAGCCTGATTGGATTTCCTTTGAATGTTATCTGTTTCTTCCCTCTTGTCAGCTTCATTATTTTTTCCTTGTCCTGGATTCTTGGGAGCTTTACTATTATGTGTCTTGCTGTGTTTTTCCTTTCATCGTGGAAGTTTGGTGTTCTTCTTGCTTCTTGTATATCAATTTTCAGCTCCTTCTTCTCATTTGGGAAGTTCTCTTCAATTATATCCATGAATATTTTCTCTGTTCCTACATCTCTCTCCTCTCCTTCTGGAATTCCTATAACTCTTATATTTCCTTTCCTCATGGAGTCAGATAGTTCCCGAAGTCTTTCTTCATTCTTTTTCCTTCGTACTTCTCTTTCCTTTTCTGTTTTGGTTCTTTTTATTTCTGTGTCTTCAAGATTACTTATTCGTTCTTCCATTTCATCTATTCTGCTTTCATTGCTTTTCCCAGAGTTCTTTAGTTCCTCCATTAATTCTTTGATCTCCTGCATTTCTCTTACTTCCCTCTTTAGGGACTCAATTTCCTTCTTCTGATCTATCACTTTTTTAATCATGGCAATTTTAAATTCTCTTTCTGGAAGGCTCAGAAGTTCTTCCAAGTTGCTGTCGTTGCAATCTGGGGAGTGGTTTTCTTTTTGTGGTGTGCTTCTTTCCTGAGGAGTTGCGTGTGGTTCTTCTACTCCCTACTGTCTGTTTTCTAATTTGTCGTATGCGTTGGGACACTGTGTTGCTCGGACTGACTGACATCTTGGGTGAACTTCTCCGCTCCCCTCTGGCTCTTCCAGGAGCCATCTCTGTCTTCTGGGGGAGCTTTCTGCTGGTTTTAGGCAGTTTTTACTGAAGAAATGTCCCTGTTCTCAAATGGCGAAGCGGGATGCAGTCCCTGCGCCTCCGGTTTCAGGCACACTCTTCTGCGCACCCGGTCTGCCCCGGACGTGGGTGCCTGCTACCTCTGTGGGCTCAGACTGCTGGTCGGAAGGGGCCTGGCGTGGAATAACTTCCCGGCTGGCCACTGGGTCCTCCAGAAGCCTTCTGCCCTTTTCAAGCAGTCTTAAGAAATTTCCTGTTTTATGGGGTGTTAGTGACTTTTTTTTTCCTGGTCGCTAGGTGGCGCCAGAGATCTCTCCTATTGTCCTTGGGGGGCTGTTTTTCGCCTCCCCCCACCCCGTGGGACAGGGAACAGAGCAGCGGGAATGGTAGGGTACACCTCAACAGCTTTGGGGTGCTGTGTCTGCCTTGTGCCCCACCGTCGTGGAGAACCCACGCCCCGAATTTTCGTGCCCCGGGTCTCAGTTCAAAGCCCTCAGTTCCAGGACGCGGGCTGTAGCCCAGTTCAGTGGCGCGGGAATGGCGCCTTTTGCACAGCTCCCGTGCCTGGGCGCCTGGTTCCTGCTTACTCAGGGAGGGACCTTCACCTCAGTGAGGACCTCCGCGCGTCTCCCTGCAAGCCTAGGTCGTCTCCCCGCAAGCCTAGGTCGCAGGCGCGGGGACCTGGGCAGCCGCGATCCTGGTCTGCACTTGCTTTTCAAGCGCGCGCTGAGTGCGCCGCTTTCCCGCGCAAGCTTACCCGCAGCCCGGGCTGTGTGCGCGTCTCCCGGGGTCTTTGTTCTTCTCTAATGGTGCCAGGAGCCGTTCGCTCACCGCCGCGGCGGATCCTGCAGGGTTCGCCTCAGCTCCTGTTCACGGGGTGTGGTGGCTGCAATAGTTCCTTTCCACTCACAGTCCCACTGCTGCGTCGTTTGTTTTTGTGGGCCGTTTTGGTTTGTTGTTTTCCTCTTCTCTGCGGGTCGGAGAGTGCATACTCTGTGGGTGGGGGAGGGGAGCAGGGTTCTGCGCTTCCCTCCCTTCTAGTCCTCTTTTATGGCCAGTTTCTTCTTTGGGTAGTTTGCTGGAGTCACCCGTTTATCTTCCGTGTCCCAGTTCTCACTGGGACCTGCCGCTTTTCCTCCCTATTAACTTTTTTTAATGGGAGATCTTACTCACAGCGTCTCCTCGCCGCCATGTTGCTCCGCCCACTTTTTTTTTTTTTTTTTTTTTTTTGTGGGCTCACAGGCAGCCGGGGAATGAACCAGCGCTGCAGAGGCTGCAGGCAGCCTCTGCAGCCCAGTGCTCAACCACTGCACCACCAGGGAGGCTCTGCATTTCCATCTTTTTAAAAGAAAAATCATGTCAATTAATTTTAATAAGAAACAACTTTTTAAGCAATTTAGAAGTTTTTACTAACCAATAAGCATTCTGTAGGAAAACACAGGGATGTTGAATTTTTTTACCTATAGAACAGACTAGAAAAGCATCTCAAGGTGGACAAAAGCAGAGTCCAATTTCCCACAGCAGACAGCAGGGACATGCCAATGATCTCAACACTGAAACAAAAGGTCCAGGCAGCTGCTTACTGAGACCAGGGGCAACTCTCCACCAGCGAGCTGCAGTGGGTTGGTACTGTTTTGATAAAAACCTTACAGTCACTTGAAGTCTTATTTTACCCAAAACCACCAATGGGTGCTAATGTTTCCTCCAGATTTACTTGGTGATTTGACAACATTCTCCATCCTCAGTCTACTTGCTCCCTGCACTATTCACTCACCAAAATATCTACTGTTTGTTCAGTACAGACTATACTATGTATCCATGTACATATATTACTCCCATTTCTCCTCAGTGATATATTTAATGATATTCCCCTTTCTCCTCTCTTTCTTCTCTTTAAATAAAATTTAAAAAAAGGGGACATGTGAGTCTGCTAGTTCTAAGCGGCCTGTTCGGCCAGCATTTTGTAACCTACAGTTCTAAATCCTAAGCAGGGTCAGAATGGCCAGGTCAGTTAGATACAGGAGCCCAAATCTGCAAGGTGCCTTTCAAATCAATCAAGAGCTCAAAGCTGGATCACTCTGGGAAGGCTATGCATCGTGAGGTATGATGGGGAACACCTGGGGGGCTGAGGACCAATGTATATAACAAAGGTCCCCAGAAGCTGATCAGTGGAAAGCCTTGTTGATAAGATTGAAACCATGGCTGGAGAAGTAGAGCTTGATCTCAATTACAATACCAAGTCATCAAGCAGATGAGAAGTGCCTGGAGGGCAGACTCACGACTCCTGATACTATAGATGACAGAGCACCTTTTCTCTTTATCCTCCTTCCTCTCAACTCATGCTGGATAATTTTTATATCAATAAAAAGGCCAGGATCATCCTCTTCAGCAGCATCCTGCATTATGTAGCCTGCTCCATGACTCCCGTTTCTTTTTCAGTGTGGTGTTGCCCAATGCAACAGACAGAGTCGGATGTTGTTCTTTTTCTTATTCTCAAAAAGGTCAAAAGAGAGCTCTATGTGCAATGAATAGCAATGTCCTAAATTCCTACCAACCTACAGAGAAATGTTGCCTTCCTAGTCATTGGCTAGGCTCTTGGAGAACTCTCCATATTCCTTCTTGGTGACATCATCAGAACTTCTGGTACACATGGACTTAGTCTTATTCAACTCTTCCTGAATAATATAATTTTCCTTAATCTTCTTGGTTTTCTTCTCTTTAAATTTACAAATAACATCTTCCTCATCTTCAAGTTTGGGCTTTTCCTCATTATATTTATCTTCCTCTTCTTTCTCACCTTTCTCTTCCTTTACTTAATCATCACTGACCTCTTTCTCTCACTCGTTCTCCAAATCAAGGGAGATAGGATAACCTATCAACTGAAAGTGCTTCTTCACCACTTTTTTAACTCACATACCCTGTTGTACTCAGTCTGTCTTCTTTAAGGTATAGGATCACTTTGGGTCCCCAGCTAATATCCTTACCAAGGTCTGGATGTAAGGTGAATTAACCCCCAGCAGAAGACTCCTGGGCATACTATACTGCTCATCATCATTGTGTTTTATGTTTATAACCATTTTTCTCTGCCAACAGGAAGGCAGAATAAAAGCCAACACCAAATTACCCAATCATAGAGATGTCCGCACCAGCCTGAAGAGCTTCCATAAATGCCTTACAACCTGACTTGGCAATGGTTCCCAAATTATAAGATCACCTTTGTTAATGCCAATGTCTTTGTCTACCAGAGCCAGGATTACATTCCTGGGTATTGAGGATGATAGCAATTTTCAGATATTACCACTGTCCAGCTTGGAAGGGTCTGTCAGGCCCTCATATTGAACCTTCTGAAAGCATCACAAGTATTACTTATCTACTTAAAAAGGAAGCTTTCCTTCTTAAATAAGTGTCAATGATAATTGACATGAGTTGGGCAATTTCTGCTTGGAAAACAAACATCTCCACCTCTTCCTCTCTATGGTGTACTTTCTCAGGCCCCTTAAAGAAGATGTGTTGCAGGCCTCCCCTGGTGGTGTACGCGGTTGAGTGCCACGCTGGGAAGCTGCCAGCAGCCTCTGCAGTACCGGTTTGGTCCCGGCCAGCTAGCAAGGGTACCACATGGCACAGCAGACCTCTCTTGTCTCACCCGCTGCTCCCCTCAACAGTGTATTTCGTCAGTCTGCCTGTTCTGCTCCCCCACTCCGTCTCTGGTGAATCCTCTCACCCTCCTGTGCAATGGCCTGTACCCCGGTTCTTGTATAAATAAATAAATACATATTTAAAAAATAAAAATAAATAAAGAAGATATGTTGCACACACTGGGGAGAATTTTGGTTAGGGGCTGTGTGCAAATCACATGCCTCCAAAAATGTTGCATGGAGATGAGTCAAGAGGAGCTAGAAGTATATTTTATTTTATTTTATATTTTATTTTTATACAAGGGCCAGGGTACAGTCCAGAGGCATGGGAGGGTAAGAGGATTTATCAGAGACAGAGCGGGGAGCAGAACAGGCAGACTGATGAAATACCCGCTGAGGGGAGCAGTGGGTGAGACAGGAGAGGTCTGCCTCCCCATGTGGAACCCTTGCCTTCAGGGGATTGAACGGGCACTGCAGAGACTGCAGACAGCTCCCCAGTGTGGCGCTCAACCTCCTGCGCCACCAGGGGAAGCCCTAGAAGTATATTATAAATAAAAGAATAATGTTGAGTAGCCTCTCCTTCTGTTGGTGGACTGTGTTTTCTTTTGCTTTGCTTTGGGAAGTAGAGAGGTTTAGTAGTCAAAGGTCCAGAACACAAATCCCCCTCTTACAATTTGTGTGAGAATTGTGTTATTAAAAACCATTGAAGATTTTATGAATTGGGATTAATGGTCAAGGAGAGGAGAGCTGATAAATTGACACTCTATTGCACTCTTAGCTCTGAGTCCTATTTGTGCTGGTAGTTAAAAAAAATGTTCTCAACCAATGAGAAATTACCTCTACCAGCAAAAAGCAGATTGAATTTTCCAGAAGTGATGGACTAACATGATTTTTTTCTGAATGCTGCTTCTGAAATACAATGTTGCTTTATACACAATGTAAATAGATATATTGAGAAAAACAACAACAACAACAACAGGCATAAACTTTGGGTCTAAGGAATTTTAACTGGTTTCCAACAGCCATATATAAATGCTAGAACAACAATAAACATTCCATGTTATCTAAATTTATTTTTCTAATACATTTTTGAAAAGTGATTGTCTCAGCAAAAATGTAATGAAATCATGTAAAAAAAAAAAAAAAAAAGACAGCTCCAGATCTAATGGAAAACATTTTCTGTCTCTTTTTTATACTTGTCTTATAAGGCCTATTATTAAAAAGATGTTTCAGGTAAATTTTTAAATTGAATAGCTAAGGGGACATTTAGATAGAAAAGACTAAGAATTTTTTAACAAAGAAAGTAACAAAATAAGGCAAAAAATTCTCCTTTGGCAGAATTTTGAAGTGAGTGCACTTTGTCTTGGGTACTTTTGACAGTACTTTTCTGGAAAGTACTACTCACCCCCCCACTTTTATTTATTCTCCACTATTTCCCTCATGACTATCTACGTGTAAAATCATTCTCTTGTTCAAAATGTGAATGACCGATAAAGGTCAGTTGTTTCCTCTTTACTTGGAGTTCAAAGTATAACTCTTTAATAATGTTATGTGATTTTACATATCTAGTCAAATCTACAATAGAGGGACATTATTGTTTTAGATCTGGTGTGCCCAATCCTTAAATAGCTTTATCAGCGGAGATGTACAAGAGTGCAGTATTTGAGACAGAAACAAGGTTACACAGGGACAGACTTAAAAATGGGTCATAAAGTAACTGGTGGACATGCCTCATAATTCACTCAGAAACCGTATTTTAGATGCAGAAGTGTCTTTTTTCCCTCTACCGCCAACTGATTCATGCAAACCTCAGAAGAAACTCCTCACACATATCTTAATTGTAATGAAATAATTAGTGGCCCAACATAATTAGCCACAACAGTCAATTTAGGAAAAACTTAAGTTAAAAATTTCTTCCTTGAAAATGCTTACCTTGGTTGGGCCCATCATGAATTCTACAGAGCAAGAAAGAACTTGAGTGTGTCAACCCTACTTCTTAGGAATCAAAAAAAAAAACAGATCTCTATCAGTGAAGAATTTTATCATTTTACTTAGGTCTGTAAAACTTTTTCAGTTTTTTTTTTTCCAGATTCCAATCTTACCAAAAAACATACTGTAGTGTTAATACAAGTAACTCATTTTAGCATCTGGATCAATAAAGAGAATAATATATGGAGATTTTCTAAAAACATGGCTTATAATGCAACACATATCTGAAAATAAACATGCCCCTCTTGGGACTTTGTGAAACCTCAAATACCTTACAGGAGCCTGGCTCTGATACAAATGGATATTTTAATTTATATATCCAATTCTCCTCGTCAACATATTGACCTCTATTACCACTTGGGGGAAAAAAATCACTAACCCAAACAGAACGGTCCCATCTTTTAGCTGATATGATGTGTCTCGGTATCTAACTGAGTCTTGGTAAATACCCTGTTGATTTGTGGAGAAAAGAGTCAGGCAGGAGTAGACAGAGAATAAGGAGAAAATGCCTAGATCAGAGAAGATGTGAAGAAGTTATTGAGGCCACAGAACACTATGTCCCTCATCCTTCATTGTAAGCAAATTCATAGTCTCCTGAAAGATAGTCACATCCTATCCCCAAAACATGCACTTACATTTAACCTTACATGATGAAGCAGTCAGGTTTAGTGAAGTTTGTATACTCCACTCAAGTTTGTCAGATCCATAGGAATTTCGCCCACTGTCCACTTTGAGAAAAGTTCAGGATTGTGGCCAAAAAAAAAAAAAAAAAAAAAAAGATGCTCTTTCTTTTCCCATGTGCATCTACTGAGAAAAGGCCATGTGTGAGTACACAGTAAGAAGGACGGTAGCTGGCAATAAAACCTTCCCTAGAACTTAACCCTGCTGACACCCTGACCTCAAATTTCCTGCCTCTGTAACTATGAGAAATAAACTTCTGTTGCTTAAGCCTCCCAGCCCAGGACATTTAGTTATGGTAGCATGGGCTAAGACAATAGGTTAATGGAGGCCTCCCCGGTGGCACAGTGGGTTGAGTGCAGCGCTGTGAAGCTGTCAGTAGCCTCTGCAGTGTGAGTTTGATTCCTGGCCGGCCAGGAATTCCTGGCCACATGGCATGGCAGACCTCTCCTGTCGCACTTGGTGCTCCCCTCAGCACTGTATTTCGGTCCATCTGCCTGTTCTGCCCGCTCTGTCTCTGGTGAATCCTCTCATCTACCTGCACCTCTGGCCTGTACCCCAGCTCTTGTATAAAAATAAATAAATCTTAAAAAAAAAAAAGGCAATAGGTAAGTGAAAATTAGCCATCATTTTTTTCCTAACAATTCCAAGTTCAGTGTCCATAGGGGATACCTATAGGAAAATGCTGTATTTCCAGGTAATAGACTTCATTCCAAGTTGGCGGGGAGTGCTGATGTAACCCTATGTTGCTTTTCAACTTCAGCTTGTATGCATCATTGAGCAGAACTAATGGCTCAGAATGCACACATGTGTTCACTCACATTCTTTTCTAAAAGGTAATTCGATCAGACCATAAATGATGTAAACTGGGAGTGAGTCTGAGAAATGATAAATGGATGTAAGTGGACTTTGAAAATTATGTTCAGTTTCTTGTATCCTTGTAATCTTTGTGGAATTTCTATGCAATTAAGTCAATTTCATCAATATCAACTGGAATCATGGGCAAGAGAGAGGAAACAACAGCTGCAATTTTATAAGGTCAATATTAGGTTAGGTCATAACTCTTCAACTTGCAAGTCTCTTCCTTATCTTTTCAGGTTGTCCTGTACCAGTTGTCCTGTACCAGCATGGCATCATGTGGCCTGTGCACTGGCTATTGCTGGCAACACTGAGTGAGGCCAATTCACTCATGAGGGCATAGCCCCTCTCCTGTGTTACATGCTGCCATTCACATACCAGGGTCCTTTTTTTTTAAAAAAAAAAAAGATTTATTTATTCATGCATATAAGAGCTGGGGTGCAGGCCAGTGACGGGGTGGGGTGAGAGGATTCACCAGAGACAGAGTGGGGAGCAGAACAGGCAGATCAACTGAAATACACTGCTGTGGGGAACAGCAGGTGAGTCAGGAGAGGTCTGCTGCACCATGTGGGTCACTTCCCTGGCCAGGGATCAAACTCGTGCTGCAGTGGCTGTGGATAGCTTCATAGTGCTGCGTCTTTAGCCCTTACACCACCAGGGAGGCCCCACCAGGGTCATTTCTAATGTTGCTTATCTTCTCGTGACTTCACTGGTCAAATAGTTACAATACTACCATTGTTGAGGAGCAGAAATCAAAGCAAGAACATGTTTATTTGGCCAGATTTCCATATAGTGTGCTGAACTATAGGAAGATTGCCAGATATTTACCAAGATTATGTCCTTCTGAAGTGTAATTTGTGCTGTTGGGCTTGTAAAGATTTTTTGTTTTGTTTGTATATTTGGCAAATCTGAATGTTACTAAGGACTCCTATTGTTCACATTGCATCTGCCTCTCTAGATTTTGTAGTTATTTCTCCTACTCTGAGAATAAGAAGAAAGACAAGCATTGGAAAGAGGCAAGACTGGAATTAAGAGAAATCCAGAGATCCTGCACACCCCTGGAAGAGGAACATGTTCTATAACCTTCTGCATAAAGTAGATGCCCAACTAATCTGTCTTTCAATACTGCTTACGGTGAATATATAATTATATTTGACTATTAAAGTTTTGCATACAATGTCATTTTACTAGGGCCTCCCTGGGGGTGCAGCGGGTTGAGCGCAGTGCTGTGAAACTGTCCACAGCCTCTGCAGTACAGGTTTGATCCCAGCCAGACAGCCAGCCAGCAAGGATCCCACATGGCGCGGCAGACCTCTCCTGTCGCACCCGCTGCTCCCCTCAGCATTGTATTTCATCAGTCTGCCTGTGGTGTTCCCCACTCTGTCTCTGGTGAATCCTCTCACAATCCCATACCTCTCTCCTGTACCCCAGCTCTTGTATAAAAGTAAATAAATCTTTAAAAAAATGTCATTTTACCAGCTTCTCTTTTAAACCATCAACATGACTTGGTACAAATTATTAATTTCTTGTGCAGACTATGCTTTTAAAATGGAAGATTTATGTGATATATGTTTGAAAAAGCTTCTATTCTTTATTGTCTTTAAATAAAATGGAAACTATTATTTCACATTTTTTAATTTTAGAATCTTGCCTTGATTCTAATACAAAAATATGAAAAAAGTACACATTAAATATATTCATTCTCATTTCTTCCTTTTCCCAGTAACACACTTCTGTTCTCTCAAACAAACATTTGGACTTATTTATTTGTATCTTTCTAGAGCAGTGGTCCTTAAATTTTTTTTTTAAATCTCTTCCTTAAGGAGACTTTTTTTTTTTTTTTTTTTTGGTGAGACCCTCGCCAATGGCCGGGGAACGAACCGGCACTGCAGAGGCTGTGGGCCTCGCAGCCCAGTGCTCAACCACCGCGCTACCAGGGGCGGGCCCCTAAGGAGACTTTTAAGACATTTTTTCCTGAATCATTCCCCTCCAAACTTTAATACACACATGTAGATCTATTTTTGTATGTACTATATGTATAACTATAAACTTAATAAGATTAAGATTCCTGGGCCTCCCCGGTGGCGCAGCGGTTGAACGCTGGGTTGCGAGGCTGCCCGCAGCCTCTGGAGCACCGGTTACATCCCCGGCTGCTGGGGCGAGGGTCCCACACAGTGCGCAGACATCTGCTGCAGCCCGCTGCTCCCCTCAGCCATGTACTTCATCCGTCTGCCTGTTCTGCTCCCTGCTCTGGCTCTGGTGAATTCTCTCACCCTCCCCTGCTTCTGTCTGTACTCAGTGCTTGCATAATAAATAAATAAATATTTAAAAAAAATTAAGATTCCTTACCCCATCTTCTAGAAAGAGACAACTTTCAAATGGAAACATTCAGCAGATATCTTTTCTGACTTCTAAGCTTTTATATCCAATATACAGCTACCCACCCTAAACTCACTAGGATATTTTATGGGTATCTTACATTTTGCACACAGAAAACTAAACTCAAATTTATTTTTCTCCCAGTGTAATCTATCTCGTGAATGACACTACTACCCAAGAGAAATATTGAAAACATCCTCTGTAATCCATCGCCAAATCACCTTGATTTTAATTTTTGTTCTTTCTTATGTTTTTCACTTTTATCTATTTCTACTACTATCATTCTGTATCTCACTGCCACTTCTCTTGTAACTGGATCCCTGGAGCAAGAAAGCTTTGTTGTGGCTGAGGCACACTAAGCTCAGCCCACCACCTTCAGGCAATTTCCCCCCCTCCTCCCCCTTCTCCAAGAGCTAGATTCAAGCTAGTGAGCCAATCAAATTCAAGCTCTATGACTGTCACTTAATCTTGAGTTAATTATTCAAATTGAAAATGTAAAGTGAGGTGATTGGTCCAAGCAGATACTTAGGATTGGAAATGGTCCAATCAGATTTGTAGAGTGGAGGACAATGAAGAGGATATAATGCAGGGCAAAAGACTGGTTGAAGTCAGTTGAGTCAGTCAACAAATAGAGTCCAAAGAGAAAAGGATTCATTAAAAAGACAGAATTTGTAAGCAAACCATAGATCTCAGGCATATAGCAAGGAAGGTAGAGGGAGAGTGGACAAAACAGGGGAAGGAAGTACACAAGGGACTATGGTGATGGATAGCAGGTGCTATGGTGGTGGGGAAACTACAGGGAAAACACCTAAAGGGAGAAAGAAAATGGTCTACAAAAATGAACAACAAAGTAAGAAAATAAATAAATATAAAATTAATAACAAAAAAGGATTCATTTGACCACCTTGAAGAAGTCAGCAGATGGCCTCTGAAGAGAGAACAGTATTGAGCTGGCAACCTCTGTGGAATTTTAAAACAACAGATCTCCATAGAACTGGGCAGAGACTTGAGTGCTGCACCTGCCTCCAGCCCAGGTTCTGATAAACAGTTTCTCAGGGAGCTGTTCACTGTTGGCATATGCCAGCAGCTCATAAAGAGCTGTCCAAAACTTCTGGTTCTTCTTCACTATCTCCTGGGGCTGCTGAGCCTGTTGCTGTCTGATCTGGCATCCAGCCCAGCCTTCAGACTGCTGCTGTGGGCTGCTGTAGTCTCATCTCATCTTCCATGAATGGCCTTTGTTTGGGACTTTTGGACAGTGCAGACACTATCTGGGACGAGACAACTGGCCACTGTAGCCTTAGAAACTCTTTTCTTTTCCCAATATCCTGTTTTTTAAATAAACCCTGTTATTGTTGGACCAGTCCTGAGCCTGAGTGATGCCTCACAATTGAATATATGGATGAGAACCCATAAACAGTGACCTTTCCCCTCCTTGGCATGTCCCTTTGAACTGTGTTGAGTACTGTTTTAGCACTGTTTTATTCTCACTCAGACATAACCACGACCTTCCAACTTATTCTTAGAGCCCAATCTTGTCTCTCTGGAATCTATTTCCACCCAGAAGCCAATGCGATCGTTTACAATTGCAAAGCATATCATATCACCCCCTGATTAAAATCTTTCAGTAGAATTTTTAGTATCAATTTCAAAGAGGTTAATATATCTTCTAATGCACCAAACAATTTAGCCTCCAAATTAGTTACTCCAATGTAGCTAAACCTACTCTGATGTCATCTTCCTCTTTTTTGAATTAGATGAGCTACACTAGTTTTCTCATGATTTTTAAACATGACACCTCCCAGACCTGACTCTCTTCCTTGTTACAGTTATAAACAAATAATTGTGCAACTAGTAGTTTTAAATCTCTCTTCATTAGTAGACTATAAGATACTCTGTCATGTTCACTGCTGTATTCCCAGAATGCAATAAAAAATTGGTTAATCAAAGAATAGTTTACCTTTCTCCTGGTCTATGATTACTGAAAGATGTATAAATTTGTAAAAAGATACAACATACACCAGATAGTCTACTTTTCCAGAACATCAACAAATACTTAAAAATCCATTCTAAAATTGTGACAACCATGCAACTTCTGTCCCTCCAATATTGCTTTCTTGAATGAGAGACTACCACAGCCTGAGGACATCCCTCAGTAGGACTAACAGACAGCCTCACTTTAGTCTCCATCATATCTTGGAGATAACCACAGCTACCTTTTCTTGCATAATGAAGTAGATGTTCACGGTTTCCCAGCTATCTGATCTATGTACCTATGTAACTGGAAATACTTCAGTGGCAATCTGTTTTCTGTATTGGCAGGCACTATTAACCTACTTACTAGTTGGGAAATTTATATACAATTTCCTATCCTCAGGGGATTTTAATTCTTGTCCAAAATATAGATATTTTACGAAACTTATAATTTCCAAGGGAATTCATTCTCAATGGATATTTGTTATGAAGAATTATTTGGTTGATTATTTGGTTGATTATTTCCTTGTATAAGGCATATTACAAATGTTCCCCAAGTATTAATGATGTGACAATACATTTCTGTTGTTAAAAATACATATGTTGTCAAAATTATAGTAATGATTTATGTTCAAAAGTAAGTTTTCATAACTGTTTAGGAGCATATTCAAATAAACTTATTTTGCTAAAAATGTAATTAAGAAAATCATCATGGGGCCTCCCTGGTGGCAGAGGCAGTTGAGTGCAGCACTATGAAGCTGTCTGCAGCCTTGGCATTGCCGTTTTGATCCCCACCGGCCTCAGAGCAATCCACATGGCAAGCAGACCTCTCCTGTCGTGCCCACTGCTTCCCTCAGCAGTGTATTTTGTCAGTCTGCCTGTTCTGTTCCCCACCCTGTCTCTGGTGAATCCTCTCACACTCCTGTGCATCTGGCCTGTACGCCGGTTCTTGTATAAATAAAATAAATCTTTAAAAATAAAAAAAAGAAAATCATCAAGTATACATGTACTATTTGTACCATTTAATACATTTCAATATTTTACTTGGTGTTTAAATAGCACAACAGGGCCTCCCTGGTGGCACAGTGGGTTGAGCACCACGCTGTGAAGCTGTCCACAGCCTCTGCAGTGCAGGTTCGATCCCAGCGAGAATTCCATATGGTGTGGCAGATCTCCCCTGTAGCGCCCGCTGCTCCCCTCAGCATTGTGTTTCTGTCATCTGCCTGTTCTGCTCCCTATTCTGCCTCCGGTGAGTCCTCTCACCTTCCCGCACCTCTGGCCTGTACCTCAGCTCTTGTATAAACATAAATAAATCTTTAAAAATAAATAAAGAAATAAACAAATAAATAAATGAATAAATGGCACAACATCCAATATACTATATATTAAGTATGACAAAACTATAACAATTTCCTGGGCAGTGTTTCCCATTGCTAATATAATATTTTTGTGGGGTATTTATAATCTACTATGCAATATAAATAGCATTATATTTAATTAATATCTATTTCACACTTTTCTGCAACCTACTACTATTGGCCACATCACACATGTAAAACAAAAATTTCCAGTGAAAACCATTTCAGTTTGTTCTCTGTACCAACACAACAATTGCTGTATTCTCATAGGTTTGAAATATAGTCATAAAATGTCATAAACATGTTTGTTATTGCTTCTCTATTTATCAAATATAATGCAATATGGTAATTGATATGATGACAGTTGATTTGAGTCTTTTGGATATGTGGCACAAGTTTCTCCTTATGGTAGTATTTCTCTTCCCTGTGTATCAGTAGCCATCAGGGTTATGGCCAAGTTTTTCTTTTCTTTTTCTTTTTTAATTGTATTTTATTGAGATAACAATGTTTTATAACATTGTATATGATTTTAGGGGATATAAGTTCACAGCAGCACACTTAACACCAGATCACCCATAATTCTTCACTAAATTACACTGGGTTCCCAGGCCTCCCTGGTGGCTGAAGGGGTTAAGATGCAACCTATGACACTATCCACAGCCACTACAGCACCAGTTCGATCCCTGGCCAGGGAGCTACCCACATGGTGCAGCAGACCTCTCCTGACTCGCCCACTGCTCCCTTCAGCAGTGTATTTCACTCAATCGGCCTGTTTTTTTCCACACTCTGTCTCTGGTGAATCCTCTAACTCCCCACACCTCTGGCCTGTACGCCAGTTCTTGTATGCATAAATAATCTTTAAAAATAAAACCAAGGTACACGGGATTCCCTTCCCCTCATCCTCCCTTTCTAGTAGCTTCAATTCTATAGTCACATTTCTAGAGTTTGTTTTGATTTTGATTCCCTGTTTCTTTATTTAGTTTCTCTATATTACACATGTAAATTAAATCATCCAGGATTTCATTTAAAATGACACCCTCTGGTTCCATTGATGTTGTCACAAGTGGAAAAATTATCTTTTGTTATATTTGAGTAATATTCCCTTGTGTATATATGCTACATCTTCTTAATCCACTTGTATGCTATTAGGAATTCTCATTTCCATAGCTTGACTATTGTAAATAGCTCTGCAATGAGCATATGAGTGTATATATTAGTGTACAAGAGTTTCTTTTTCTTCATATCATTTCCAACACTTGTTAACTGGTTTATTTTGGTATGGGCCATGACCTTAGGTTTTCAGCAGAATCTCTATGGTTGTGATTTGAATTTTCCTGATAACAAATGATGATGAACATTTTTCCAACTGTATGTCATTTGGCCAACTGTATGTCTTCCTTGGAGAAGCATCATTTTAATTCTGCCATTTTTTAAATTGGAATGCTTGTTTTCTTGTAGATTGTATGAACTCATTGTAGATTTTTTCCATCATTTTGACCCAAGAACCCCATGAGTTCACCTGAGACAAAGACATCTGCAGCCACTGCTTGACCCAAGCAGAAGGAGAGAAGGAATTGCATATCTGGCTCTTCTAAAACCAGAATGCAAGCTCACCACCACTGTTGTTGCTATAAGAACACTTCATAACTCTGGAACCTGAGGCTTCTGAGCTCCAATGGCTTTTAACATTGATTCTTTACATTGGTATAATGTTACTGAGTACATCAAGCATTTTCATACGCATTACCCACTTCATCCTAACATAAGCTCTGTTAAATTTATGTCTACTATGTGGTGGATTATAAATAAGAAATACAATTAAAAATATAGAGTGTGTACTTGGATATTACCCTGGAAAATAGGTAAAGAGATTTTTCCTTGCATGTAGATTGGAAGCTTATTGTAGAACATATTGAAGACAGGAGAAAATGGAACCTGGGAGGCCAGCATTGCAATTCCTAGACTAATGTAATCATTGGCCGATGAGACCTAGGATTAAAGTGCATAGAGAATGAATAAGAAATATTTCATAGAGACACACAATAGATCTTGATGAAATGTTGAATATGAATGATTGAAAGAGGACTCAAAAAGATGCCAAGGTTTTTGGTGTAGTCTGCAGAAGGTAGTGGCGCCATTTATGGAGACAGAGAATTCAAAGGGATTGTTTTCCACTCTAAATGCACACACACTGTTGCCTTCAAACAGTTGCTTTCTCAGCCTTGTACTTGGTATAAGGAGATTTCATCTTGGACCACATCCAAGAAAGTTTATTCCTGGAAGTCCTTGTAGGATTTCATTATACATCATTTTTCACTTACAATACAATTATGCAACTTCCATGTAATAAGAGAGTCAGAAGTAAGACTCCAAATAATTTGCCTGCACTATGAGTTAGCCCAGAGAGCTGAAATCAGAAAGGACTTTTGGTGAGAATCTAAACCCAAACTGATGAGAAGTAAGAATGCTGTTAAGATAAATACCAGATGGTTTCACTAGTATGTGGAACACAGAAAAACAAAACAAAGGGTCAGACAGAACCAAACCATTAAAAAAACCTTGATGTCTAACTAGAATTGAGGCTACAGGGGAGGAAAGTGGTAGTGATCAGGCTGTGTAGAGCCCAGCAGACTACAGTGGTAGACTATGGGTACTTTGGTGGTAAGTAGGGTGTAATAACATATCTAAAGAAGTGTGATCCTAAACCTCTGAATCATATACAGTGTTGTAATGCAATGTTATTCCAATAAAAAATAAAATTATATAAAAATGCAGAATGTGATTTCTGCCTTGATGCTGAATTAGTTTAGGTTTGTGTTTACTGCCTCAAGAAACATTACCAGGCACTTTTAATAGGATAACTGATTTTAAAAGACTGGGTAGCCAGTGAGATAGTAGATATTTTTGGACTTCTCAGCAAGATTCCTGGAACCAGTCTGTTTTCACATGGCCAGACCTGACCTTCTGTTGCAGTTCTTGGAAAAATAAATAACAACAGGTAATGTAAGTTAGGAGAGAGTGAAACCGCAGGGCACAAGGCCCTGGCTCCAAATCCCCAGCAGGTCTGTGAGTACATTAGTATTACCCTTTTAAGATCTGTCTTCCTAACTTTATTCCCCGTGGACTTTAAAAAGTTTCAGTTTCCTAATTTACACTAAACAGTGAGAAGCTATGCTAGCAGACACAGCTGCCTGACACACTCTCATTTTTCATTCAAATATTGCCTTTTTTCTTTGAAGAAATTATTCTGAAAGTAATGCTTCCTGTTAAACTTATTATCATTTCCCTGTTCATGGATCAGTCTTTCACTGCAACATTGTAATTGTGCCTGTGATTTCCCTTGATGAACTAGAACTAGAGTACACCTAGTACTGTGTAGTTCCTTTTTGAGTATGTAGCTGCTAAATACAAAAGATCTTTGCTCAGAATGACTCCTTAAGCAAATGCTTTTCTCTAAGGTGGATGAGAGATAAGAAAACATGCTCTACAAGCTCTTGTGGGAAGTATTGAGAATAAGCTCTTTAATCACATTTTTAGCACCCCAAATTCACATTTTATGACTCAGCCCATGGTATATGTAAGTGCTATTTAGGCATCAGGCTCCACCCCCAGTGTAGGATGCAGGAGAATTTTGGTTGCTTGTTGACTCAGTCATCAGTTATTCAAGACCAGTCCCTTAATCATTTGTGTGTTCCCTTTGACTTTGCTTCAGTTTTCTTGGTGGAAAATGGGACTGAATATGGAGATTTTTGTGAGAATCACTGTGTTATAAAAATGTTCCATGTACTCTTGTCATTGCTGGAAACTCCACAAATAGACACCTTAAGTGTAAATGTAAGTTTACATGGGGTGGATTAAGTTCTTTTAACTGTCTTTGGTTTCAGCTAAATTATTTAATCCTTTTGGGATTCATTTTCCTTATTTATAAAATCAACAATTCAGACCTTCTGATATCAAAATCTCATACTAGCTCCCAAATTCTTATGATTCTTTGCCAAAGCTTTCCATCTAAGGTGCCCTCACAGACACACGTGCTTCCAGGACATACAGGCAAGACCAGGCCAGGCAATTTGGATTTGGGGAGAAAGAGCTGCGCTGTGGAACGTTGAAATAATGAAATGGAAAAGAACCTACTGCAGTATTTGGGACTGGGGATGGTAGTACAGAAATAAGGACTGTGAACCTTTAGGTCCGTGGCTTTCGACCTTCAGCTTCCCACAAAATGCCCTGAAAAACTTGTTAAAACATAAACTACTAAAACAAACAAACAAACAAACAAAAAAACATAAACTACTGGCACTGGCCCACCTATAGAGTCTCTGATTCAATAGGTCTGCCTACTACAATGCCCCCCAAATTTTATTCCTATCTAATTCCCAATGATGCTAATGCTGTTGTTTCTGGGCCCTCCTTTGAGAGACATTTCTCTAATTAATTTGCTCATTTTGAGATGCTGTAGTCTTGTTAGGGGGAAAGGATGTCCTGAGATAATCTCATACAGGCTTTGTGGACTCCACCCCCACTCCCGACTAAAGCCATCAGGACATTGGGAAAGACAAATCCCATCACCACCAAGGGGAGGGTGGCTGGGACCTGAGGGTGGAGTTGGGCAGCCAGGTTGGATATAAAAACCAAACACGTGGGCCTTGCTCTCTCTCTGGCTCGCGATCGCTCGCCTCCTGGCTTCACCGCTCCTGGCTGGCGGCCAGCTCTCAGAGCGCCATTTTGGGATTCCTGATCGGCGGATCGGGTAGGACTCATTTAAAACTTTGTCTCCCACTTTTCTCCCAGAGCTGTACATTTCCTCATTTCCCTTTCCCTTGTAAATAAACCTTTTATTAACCTTTCACGTGTGCCTGCAGTAGAGCATTGATAAGTCCTTTTAAGCGCGCGGGTGAGGACCCACAGTCAGGCACCCCGTTTTGTATCGGGGCTGCTCTACAACAGTTTGGCGCCCAGCGTGGTTTCCAAGTTACACCCGCGGTTGACCAGCCCAAAGTAACATTCCTTGCGTTGGTCACCATAAGCGCACTAGTTCTGCAGGACTAGCAGTATAATATTTGTCTCTAGTCCTGAAAAGTCTGTTTTTTTTTTCCCTGTGCGTACAGCCCTTGTGGGTGTGTTTTGACTCAAATATGGCCTCAACCATGAGCCTATACAGTTTCATCCCTAGCCTGAGTTCTTTCGGTTTCCTTCCGGCCTTGAATTTGAGCAGCCTTCTTCCATTAAATATCACCACCAGTTTCATTAATATAAATAATTTGATGAAGCCTGGTGTATGGCATGTGATTTTACTATTGTATACATACATGGGTGGTTTACAAGCCATCCCTTTACAGACTGTGCTTCTGGGTGGTTTTTTGGTAATATGTGTAAGCGCAGTTTGCTACATTCTTGTTTCTGTGAGAGGTAGAAGTTCTACTTCACATACTGAGAATGTGCAACAACAAATTCAGGCTTTTAACGTGGCCATACAACAACTAAATCAGGTTTTTGATTTAACTATTAAGAGTATAAGGGATGAAAATCGTAACGTTTTTGAGTCAGCTTATCAAAGCATGCTGTATCAAGTGCAACAACAAAATCGGACTTTTGAGTCAGCTTTTAAAGGTATGCAGGACCAGATGCAGGCCGCCCTCCATAAATTAGATATGGCGGAGGCGAAGGCTAGGCTAATGGTGCAGAGAAAGGATAGACCTTCCCCTTTCCATGAGGACAGCCAGCGAGCAGAGTTAGAAGAGGAGGAGCATCATATTTTAAATACTTTAAATACACGAGGACAAAATCCTCTTCCACGTGACAAAGCCCCTCCCGTGCAGACCCCTGAGGCTGCACAGCCTCCACTGCCCTCTGGGGAGGACACTAAAATGGCGTCCCCTCCCCACACTAGACTC
Organism: Talpa occidentalis; assembly: GCF_014898055.3. NCBI lineage: Eukaryota > Metazoa > Chordata > Mammalia > Eulipotyphla > Talpidae > Talpa > Talpa occidentalis. The sequence continues at coordinate 67,391,359 of NW_023604972.1, forward strand.
GGCACCCATTTTGGCAGGAAGGATCAACCTGAGGCAGGGCAGTTTCCCCTTCGCCAGATGCCAATGGGTGGCTTAAATGAACATGGGAGACCTGCTGGGTACTTTTGGTCGCACCATCCGTTCAGTACTGCGGACCTCCTAAATTGGAGGAGCTCTGTTCCCTCGTACCGGCAGGCTCCTCAGAGGATGGCGAACTTGTTTGCCTCTATCTTTGTCTCCCACCGCCCTAACTGGGCAGATATACAGTCCATGCTGCATACTTTATTAACGCTGGATGAGCAGAGGATGGTATTCAGGAAAGCCAGGGAGGAGGCTGACCGTCTCCACCAACAGGATAGGCAGTCCCCAGAGCCGGAGGTTGTTGTCCCAGAGAGAGATCCTGGATGGGACCCTAACAATGGAGGAACGGCGATGTTGGATCTCTATAAAAAATGCTTATTGGTAGGACTGAAGCAGGGGATCCCCAAACAAAAAAACTTTAACAAAATATTGCAACTCGAGCAAGGAGCTAATGAGGATCCGTCAGAGTTCCTTGAGAGGATTATTCAAACTTACACTAACCACACGGACATAAACCCAGATGCCCCAGAAAATGCTCGTCTGATCACTACGGCTTTCATTACCCATAGTGCCCCAGACATAAAGAAAAAGTTAGCTAAGGTGGACGGCGTCACTGAGATGAGTCCGTCCCAGGTGGTGGACCTGGCATTCAGGGTTTATAATAATAGAGAGCACAGGAGACCGAAACCTGCGACTGTTTTTTTTACAAAGAGAACACAGAACAGGGTTTCAGGGAAACAATAATGGACAGAGACGTGAACCCCTAGGAAGAAATCAGTGTGCTTTCTGTAGGGAAGAGGGACATTGGAAGTACAGTTGTCCCAGGTTACAGGGAAGCGGCAGACGCAATAATTATAGAAGGCAGGATAGAAGACAGAGAACCCCAAGACATGATGATTCACGTAGGGGTTACAGGAGGGAATATAGAAGGAGCACACAGAACCAGGAACCAAGGAGAGAGGAAAGAAGACAAATGTTAGCACAGAGTGGAGGCTCAGATGATGACAGGGAATACAGACAGAGAAGGAATCGAGAGCCCAGTACAGAGGAGAGGAGACAGATGATAGTTCATGGAGAAAGTTCAGATGCAGAATAGGGGTGCCCGGGGGCTCCACTAGATCTAGAGAAGCCCATTAGAATAACCCCCTCAGAGCCCCGGGTAACCCTCGCTGTGGGGGATCGTCTGATTGATTTCTTGGTGGACACTGGAGCAACATACTCAGTTTTGAATTCGAAATTAACTAAAATGAGCAAAAAGACTGCAGCAGTCATTGGGGTTACAGGGAAGTCACAACAGACACCCTTCCTGCAACCTTTGGAGTGCCGGCTAGGCACCACACAGCTCCAGCACAGCTTCCTATACATGGAAGAGTGTCCAATCCCTCTCCTTGGTCGTGACCTTTTAAGTAAGCTCAACGCACGAATTATATTCTCACCAAAACATCAGAGGCTTCACCTACAGGTGCCTCCAGAGCATGCTCTGCGGTTCCAGATGTTGCTTACTCAAGATGTTCCACCGAAAGGTGAAATTTTACCTCCAGAAATTGTTGAAAGAGTAAGTAAATGGGTATGGGCTGATGGAACCCCAGGACGTGCGAAAAATGCGGAGCCTGTAAAAATAGAAGTGATAGAGGGGAGCAGAACCCCGAGGAGGAAGCAATACCCCTTAAAAGAGGAGGCCTTGAGGGGAATTGAGCCAGTATTGAAAAGGTTCCTTCAATCTGGACTCATTTGGCCCTGTCGCTCACCGTATAACACTCCGATTCTGCCAGTGAAGAAACCCCATACAGGCGAGTACCGTTTTGTCCAAGATTTAAGGGCCATTAATGACATTGTTCGGGATTTACATCCCACTGTGCCTAATCCCTACACCTTATTAACTGCCATACCTGGTGACTTTGGGTGGTTTTCGGTATTAGACCTGAAGGATGCCTTTTTCTGTATCCCAATAGATGTCCAGGATCAACCGCTTTTTGCCTTTGAGTGGCAAGACCCTAAGTCCAAGAGCACTCTCCAGTATTGCTGGACTGTGCTTCCACAGGGGTTTAAGAACTCCCCAACTATTTTTGGGGAAATACTGGCCAGGGATCTCAGGAAGGTTCAATTAAACCAGGGCGTCTTGTTGCAATACGTAGATGATTTATTGATTGCAAGTCCAGACTACAAATCTTGTCTGGAAAATACCATAGTGGTACTGAACCACCTGGCAGAATGTGGCTATAAGGTGTCACCCCAAAAGGCACAGATCTGTAAACAAACAGTGACGTATTTGGGGTTTGAAATTAGGAAAGGCAGACGGAGCTTGATGACAGAAAGGAAACAAGTAATTTCAGCCCTTAAAGTCCCCAGCAACCGGCGACAGTTGCGTGGATTTTTGGGTATGGCTGGGTTTTGCAGGATTTGGATTCCTAACTTTGGATTAATAGCAAAACCCTTGTACGATGCTCTCAAAGGCCTGGACTCTGAACCTTTGTCTTGGACCTCAGAATGTCAAAAGGCCTTTGAAGAAATAAAAGTAAAGTTGATTTCAGCACCAGCATTAGGGCTTCCAGATCTTAGGAAGCCATTCAAACTTTATGTACATGAGAGACAGGGTGTTGGCCTTGGAGTACTAATCCAATTGTTGGGACCAGAAATGCAGCCCGTTGCATATCTGTCCAAACAATTGGACCACACCACTAAGGGATGGCCTCCATGTTTGCGTGCTGTGGCTGCCACTTGTGACCTCCTACATGAGGCGGAGAAGTTTACATTGGGTCAGCCCATCACTGTGTGTGTGCCACATCAGGTCTTGACATTGCTGGAGCAGAAGGGTGGACTTTGGTTGACTGCCGGGCGAATGGGAAAATATCAAGCAGCTCTGTTAGACAATCCTAATGTGAAGCTGCAGGTTTCTAACTCCCTGAATCCCGCCACACTGCTTCCAAGCAATGCAGATGGACCTGATGATGACACTTTAATCCACAATTGTTTAGAAACCATAGACACAGTGTATGCTAGCCGACCAGATCTAACTGACCAGCCTCTGCCAGACCCAGAGTGGGAGCTATTTACAGATGGCAGCAGCTTCATGGACCAAGGCCGTCGATGTGCTGGATATGCAGTGGTGACGCTCCAGAACACCGTGGAGGCCAAGGCTCTTCCGGCAGGTACATCAGCGCAAAAAGCTGAATTAATAGCCCTGACCCGTGCATTGGAACTCTCGAAAGGTAAAAGAGTCAATATATTTACCGACTCCAAGTACTCTTTTATGATTCTCCACATGCATGGGGCCATTTGGAAGGAGCGGGGACTTCTTACTGCCAGTAACAAGGACGTCAAACATCCATTAGAAATCCTGGCCCTGTTAAAGGCAGTAGCTTTACCATCAGCTGTTGCCGTGATGCATTGTCCTGGCCACCAAAAGGGTGGGTCTGACATGGCAAAGGGCAACAGGGCAGCCGATCGGGTGGCTAAGGTCGCTGCCCGTTCTGCCCATTCTGCCCTCCAGGGTGCACTCATCCCTCTTGTGGACCTGACTCAGTATGCTCCTGAATACACCGAGCGGGATGAGGAGAGAGCTCGTGCATGGGGATTTACTGAGTTTGATCCCAGCTCTACTTGGAGAGTAAACTCTCATGGGATGATCCTCCTCCCGGAGGCCCTGGTGTACCCGGTGCTAAAACATCTTCACGAGGGATCTCACTATGGGAGAGATGCCTTATTAGAAACAGTGCGCCCATATTTGAAGGGCCCGTATTTACACAAAATAGCACAACGGATCACCAGAGGTTGTGAATTATGTGCCAGGAATAACCCCAAGACTGACTCCCACCCTAAAGCCATTGGGGTTCAATATCGGGGCAAGTGTCCTTTTGAGGACTGGCAGGTGGACTTCACACAAATGCCTAGAACAACAGGCAATTTCAAATATCTCTTGGTTTTTGTCGACACGTTTTCGGGATGGGTGGAAGCATTTCCCACAAAGACGGAAAAAGCTTCCGAGGTTGCCAAACAGCTACTGAAAGAGATAATCCCTCGCTTTGGGTTGCCGGACTCTATCCAGAGTGATAATGGGCCGGCATTTGTCTCTGACGTCACCCATGCAGTGAGCAGTGCGTTACAGATAAACTGGAAATTGCATGCTGCATGGAGACCGCAGTCTTCCGGGCAAACAGAAAAGATGAACCACACCTTGAAGAAAACCTTGGCAAAACTGTGCCAAGAAACACAACTTCGTTGGGACCAGGTACTATCCCTTGCCCTCCTCCGCATAAGAGTGGCACCTAGAAGTGGGCTACAATTAAGCCCCTTTGAGATTGTGTTTGGAAGACCTTTTCAGGCCTCAGTTCTGAAAGCCAGTCCGGAAATAACACAAGATTGCCGGATCACGCAATATGTGAAACACATCCAGGAGGTTCTGGCAGTGATTCATAACTTTGCAACCTCAAGGATCTCTATGCCTCCTGATCAACCATTGCATCCCTTCAAACCTGGAGATCAGGTCTTACTGAAGACTTGGCAGAGCGGGGATGCTCAAAACCAGCTGTCAGAAAAATGGACTGGTCCCTATGATGTCTTGTTGAGCACACATACTTCTCTGAAACTTGCAGGCATAAAACCCTGGGTACATCATTCCAGAGTTAAGAAAGCCCCAGGAGGAACTGACCCAGAGACGAAGTCCCATTGGTCTTGTGAACCCATTGAGGACTTGAGATATTTGTTTAAGAAACAGACAAAAACTTGAATGTTACTGACTTCTTTTCCAGTTATTGTTGCAGGATACCCAAGGACTCATTTTTTTTTCCTGAAGAAACCCTGAGAAAACTAACATGCTCTAACCAATCTTCTTCTTTTCAAAGTTTAGGAGACGTGAAATAACATCTAGGATCATGCATATGGTGCCACTATTTTTTTTTACACAGAAAAGTTTTCAATCTTGATTTTGATTTTGTTATTTTTTTTTAACTTTCTGTTTTTTTTTACCTTTGAGATTTTTTTCTCTGTTTTCTTTTTGTTACTTTGGCCAATGAGTGAAACTGCAGTTGCATGAGATATCCCACGCGTGATAAATGGTAACTAATGAGCTCTTTGTGTCTATATGTTGTATGTCTGTATGTCCTTTCCTTGTGTCCTTGTCTTGACCTCAAGTGATTGACAAATTGGTATACATGGTGCCCATAGACATTGAAAAAAAAAAAAAGAGAGTCTCCAGTTATGAGAAAAACTAAAGGTTATGGTTTGATTGTCAACATTGTGCTACTGAACTAAGCCGGTGCCTTCATAGAGATTGAACATTGTTGTTTCTGTTATTTTTCTGATATTTATGGCAAAGCTTCCCAGAAATCTAAATTCAAGTACAAATTTGGTAGCCTGTCATTTGGCTGATGCAAGGAAATTTTGTGGAACCTCAGTAGAGCTCCTGAGACACTCCACAAAGTTTCTCCCTTTCCTCCTGGGAAAGGCATTAGATGAATTTGTTCTATTTGGATTTTACATAATGAAGTAAAACTGGAAGGGAAGCATTGTCACTTGGGAAAATGGTAAAACTTTGGTATGTACAAAATGTTAACAGTAGTATCTGGTATGTATGTAAATTGTCAATGGTGATTGTCACCTTGATATTATAATTCAATTGTTTCACATCTACAGAAATTGTTTCTGAAAATATAGGGAGAAAAGGTCTCAACAGATTCCTATTGATGGAACTGTTGAGAGTAAAACTTTTCTACTAAGGACTGAATAGACTTGGAAATACACCTCATATTTACTAAGTTTTCCTTGACATAATAATACTGATGATTTTTTTTGCATTTTGCTCTAAATCCACAAAGTTTTCTTGTTTTGGTGACCAGGATCTGCAGCAAGGTTGTAATTTTTTTTCCAACAAAGCTAACTTGTGTTTGCATTTTCTCTCCCCTTGATACCAACACGGCATAAAAATAGTGGTAGTAATCTTTTACTACTTATCTCAGAGTCTGTTTTTGCATAACTTCCATAGGGATTTTGTTTAAACTGAAAAAAATTGGACATAAGTTTCATTGTGTGGCTTTGTGTGGAGCTCTTCCAGAAAGTTGAAACAGAGCTGAACCAAGAAGAGGAGAACCTGTTTGCCTTGTTTGTAGGGTTCCAGAGACCTCCAAAGAAGGTGAGGAAGCTTGCCTCCATTGGCAGGACTGGACAACCCGGCCAACGAAAAGTCCCTGGTACCCTCGAGAAGAGGAAAGCCCAGGTGGAGTCTGATGAGACCAACTTCTTTCAGAAGACTACACGGACCGGATGTCAACAGTTCGCTCTGAATCCTATATGGAGTATTCCAACGGAGCCAGCTAAAAATTGCTGCTTAGTTATTCTGCCCTGTGATTTTATGCAAAAATAGGCAATATGGTTTAAAAGTAGATTTGGTTTGCAAACTTTTGCTATGCTGTTTAAAAAAATTTGGGATCAAGGTTGAGAGAATTTGTCTTTACATAAGTTGAACCATTTTAAGATTTTTTTTTCCTGTGATTTTTGACATATCTGCTGTCTTGTTCTGGCTAATGCCTCCAGATGTTTTCTTTGGCTGGGACTGATGAACTGTTTTTCCAGGAATGGAGGACTTTTGCTTTCCACAATGGACACTACCTGGAGGGATTCGTTTTCTTTCAGACTGGAACCCTGGAAAATTTTCATCTGAGACTGTATCCCAGAATCCATATGTTTGATCTTCATCACCATGGAAATGGTGGCAAAAAGTGAAAGGGGGGAATTGTTAGGGGGAAAGGATGTCCTGAGATAATCTCATACAGGCTTTGTGGACTCCACCCCCACTCCCGACTAAAGCCATCAGGACATTGGGAAAGACAAATCCCATCACCACCAAGGGGAGGGTGGCTGGGACCTGAGGGTGGAGTTGGGCAGCCAGGTTGGATATAAAAACCAAACACGTGGGCCTTGCTCTCTCTCTGGCTCGCGATCGCTCGCCTCCTGGCTTCACCGCTCCTGGCTGGCGGCCAGCTCTCAGAGCGCCATTTTGGGATTCCTGATCGGCGGATCGGGTAGGACTCATTTAAAACTTTGTCTCCCACTTTTCTCCCAGAGCTGTACATTTCCTCATTTCCCTTTCCCTTGTAAATAAACCTTTTATTAACCTTTCACGTGTGCCTGCAGTAGAGCATTGATAAGTCCTTTTAAGCGCGCGGGTGAGGACCCACAGTCAGGCACCCCGTTTTGTATCGGGGCTGCTCTACAACAGTCTGAGGGTGTGCGTTTTGGTTCTAACAGATTCAAACAGTGGAAAGTCAAATGGATTTTTTCCCCATGTCTCCTTTACATTGATTTCAGATTTGGTTTTGGAAAGCACTGGGGATTTGGGGTGGAGGAAGTGGCTCCTGTTGCTACTGCTTTGAAGTGCTCTAAGAAGGTGAGGAGATTCCTTTGTCACTTACTCATTTACTCCATGCTTCCAACACAAGAACAAAAAAAAAAAAAAGGAAGAAAAATAACTCCACATACACTCACTTATTTTTCTATTCAACAAATATTTACTGAGTTTCTTCTATGTATGCCTCACTTTTTTAGAAATTAGGATTCTAGTGATAAGTAAGAACATTAATAAAATTTATCTACTTATGGAGTTTATTTTCCAGAGTATGGTGAAGAGAATTCAATTCAGAAATTTCCATTGTCCATTGGAAGAAAATTTAGTGATCAGATGTCTTTATTGATCATCTGCTCAATAGGTAGGAATAACATGAGATCCATACACTTAAGAGGCTTTGGTATACTTGGTTGAGATGACCAAAACATGAAACTACTAGAGTTTGAGTCAAGGAATATTTTTTCAGAATGTTCCATTTTTTACTATTCAGTAAGTTATGTAATACTAATTTTTTTATTTAAATATTTTATTTTATATAATTCTTACATCTTTTTTCATCTTTGCACAATGTATGCATTTTCATTTTGATTATATTCCCCATACAATTGCACCCCTCCCCCTTATTTTGACTCTAGACCTTCCTTTCCCCACCCCCCCTCTCCCTCCACCCCCCATAGTAAGTCTCTGGTTTATAGTAGCTTGTTGATTTTGATTTTTACTTCATATTGATTAGTCTTTTTCTTGGTCTCTTATTTAGGTTTTCTAAATTCCTGCTATGAGTGAGACCATCTGGTTGTAATACTAATTTTAAGGCCAATTGTTCATAGGGGAGAACCATCATGTGAACTGAAGAACTATCAATTTTTGGATTCTGCTATCTCATCTGTAATGAGCACCTCTGTGCTCATGGGTAAGCCCATACCTCAGACACACACAGCTCTGTGCTCCATAGCCCCAAGTCTTAGCCTGCTTGCTGCCCAGACAAACCTGGTGATGTAGTGACCTCTTTATACTGTTTATACTCTTTATACTGTTTATACTCTTTATACTGTTTATACTCTTCATACTAGTCCTGCAGACCTAGTGCACTTTATGGTGACCAAAGCAAGGAAAATTACTTTGGGCTGGTCAACCACGGGTGAAGCTTGGAAACCACATTGGGCACCAAACTGTTACGGAGCAACCCCAATATAAAACGGGTTGCCTGGCTGTGGGTCCTCACCTGCACGCTTAAAAGGGACTTATTAATATTCCACTACAGGCACACACACAAGGTTAATAAAAGGTTTATTTACAAGGAAAGGTAATTAAGGAAATGTACAACTTAGGGAGAAAATAGGGAAATAAAGTCTTTAATGTGTCCTACCTGATCCGCCGACCTGGAAACCCAAAGGCACTCTCAGAGCTGGCCAAACGCTGTGATTGGCAGAGAGCCAAAATGGGAGATCTTCTCCAAAGCCCACATGTCCGGTATACCAAACCTGGCTGCTTAACCCCACACTCAAGTTCCAGCCACCTTCCCTTTGGTGGTGATGGGATTTGGAGTTCCCAGTGTCTTTTGGCTTTGGTCTGGAGTGGGGGTGGAGTCCACAAAGCCTGTATGGAATTAGCTTTAGGACATCCTTTTCCCCCTAACAATACCACAGTGTGGGAGTGACAAACTCTTGGTGGTTTTCCTTTGAAAACTCTCATGGATGCTCGTGGTGGCACTCCCAATCATGCTTTCCAGGGAAACACGCAGGCCTGTTTCCACTTGGAAATCCAGAGCATGCACTTTGAATTCTGTGGAAATTTCCAGGACAGCTGTGTTTTGTCATTTTACAGCAATATTATCTTGCATGTTTTCATAAACAGAAAAATTTGAGGTAATCTACAAAGAGACTAAATTGAAGCATACAGAAACAAAAGTAACTTAAAATTAAGAAATACCAAGGTTGTTATCAAACTTACTAAAACAAGCTAACATACAGTAGAGATGACTTTATGTTGAGATTATGAATATTCAGTTGACCAAGCAGTACATCATGTTTTCTCCTTTTGTTAGAAGGGCCTGGAAAGATGGAAAAAACCCTACGTTTAAATGTTCTTCAAAAAAGTCTGGAACAAGTCATTAAATCTATTTGATTTTTGTCAAGTTTTGATATCATAAAATGGATTAATTTGATGCCCTGATACAATCAACATGGAGCTTACTTAGGAACAATTGATTGGGCGCTGTTATGTAGTTGAGTTAACATGGAGACTGTGTTCCTTTAGGAAAACTAGTAGGGAGAGTAATTAAGAGCAAAGGCTCCAGATTCACAGCAAGATTTGTGAAAGTCCCATCTTTTTGTCCTACATTGCTTAAACACAGATGAAAAGCCAGGATGACTTCCTGGGGAAGTATTCAAGTCTTAGGACCTTCAATAGGGGAAGTTGAGTTTGCTTGTTTAGCTAGCTTATTATGCATGACAAGGGTATTGGGCTGCAAAACAAGCTACGTGGGGCTTGTTTTTTTTTTTTTTTTTTTTGTTTGTTTTTTTTCAGAAAACACCGGTTTAAAAAATCCCAGTTCATATTTTATATCCCCCTGATGACACAGCTATATTCAGTAACCCTTTGAGGGAATCATTATTTATACAGATAGCACCCTAAGCGGAAACATCCCGATTCCCCACCTTGTTTCCCCACGTTCCATGGCATGTGGGCAAGCATACAACTAACAGGGAGAGACAAGACAGAAAGAAGTCTCTGCAGCTTGTGCTCAGTGAATTAGGGAAAGCTGATCCACCCAAAGTCTGTTCAATAATGTCTTCTCCAATGAAACAGTGAAGTGGACAAAACTGGATTTTTGTCCTTTTACAAACATCCTTACAGCTGCAAATAGTTTTCTTTTACCTTTTTTTTCTTCTTTAAGATGTCTTTAGTGCTCATTTTAACCTTATTTCCCGTGCATAAAAGCATTACTGAGGAAGAGTGACCCTGTGCTATTTGTCATTGTTTTGCTCAGGGTGGCCTGTCTGAAGTGTTTTGCATCTTAAATATTAATGAAATCAGTCTCCTCCAAGGATGTCCTCAAATCCCCCTGAAGGTTCTTAGATGTTGCAGTTTGCATTTAGCTATTTACATTAGCAAAGACTGTTGTGCAAACAGGTGCCTGAGCCCTTCAGTTGGGTCATTGCTGGCTTCACTTCAGAGGAGGACTCAGAGGTGTGTGTTAAATGAGCCCAGCAGGCATTTAACCTCTGTGTCTGGAAAAATCCTGACTCATGGAGTGATTTCGGAGTTGGGACAGTACACTCCTAAGCTTAGATCTCCTCGAGAGTACACTGATTTGGTGAAGAACTTGGAGCAACTCAAGTGAAAGCTAATTAAAAAAAAAAGAAAATGATTACAGCTGGCATCAAATGGCTACTCTGTGCCAGCAACTGTGCTAGTATACCTTGTTGTATAGATGCATTTTATTCCAATTTTACATACCTGGAAACTGAGGCACAGAGAAAATTTCTTCATCAAGTTTCCAGAACCTTAAGCGGTGACACAGGGTTCAATATATGTATAATTTGGCGTAGGCCCTTTTCCGGAATAACTTAGTAATACCCATTAAAAAGAATATTAGTTCAGCAATTCCACTTATTAGTATTCACCTTAGAGAAAGGCATGCTCTCATTCACTATGAGACGTTGGCTATACCGTTGTTTGTATTGGTGAGAAATGAAGCAACCTAAACTGTCCACCAGTAAGTTACATATGATAAGCAGCATTTCTCATACTGTGAAGAAACATGTAGCTATTATAAAAGAATGACACCTATTATGGAGAACACTTTAAAATCTATTACCAATTACCTACTGATAAAAAAGTAAAAAAACAAAACAAAAAAGTATATTCTGTGCATTTACATAGGTCTGAAAAGATCTGGAAGGATACTTCTAGAAAAAAAAAAAAGCAGTGTTTATTTCTGGGAAGAGGAGGGAAAGAAGGAAATGGAGATGGCAAATGAAGGGTTCTGGCCTTATGTGTTAAGTGTTATTTTTGTTATGTTTTATTATTCATTTTCAACTTTTTTAAAAAAAGTTCATGTTTTACTTATGCAATTAAAAATAAATAGAAATGGATAGCTGAATTGGAACATAAGTAAATTGATTAAAATTACTTTTGATGTAATATTTTGGCTCTGGGTAATATTTTGGCTCTGGGGAAAACCCCAATAGGAACTTAGAGTCATGGGTGGACATGGAAGGGAACCAACAGATTTTTCTGTCTAACCTGCAGGTTTCCCCAAGGAGGGAAATGAAACTGTGAGATATTATTTAGCATGCAAGGTCCCTCGGTGTCCTCATCTCAGTGAACCTGGGATACTAAGTGTCTGACTCACAGGGAGAGCTAGTCAACTTGCTGGATGCCTCAGACCCAAAAGAAAGCTGGTCTATGCTCTTTGGTAAACTGGCTGTTAGTGTTGGTGCAGGTGATTAAATAAAACCTGCAGCTTCAAGAGCTGCTCAGCCACCCCCAAGAAACAGCCTTTGACCAGATTTTTCAAAACTTTGACAATTCTCCCATATGCATGTTTGTCATGAAGGAGAGTATTTCTATATTTGAAACTACATTTGTTGTTTGTTTGAGGTGGCTATGTGACTTGGATTTTGTTTTTAATTCTTTTCTGAGACTAAAGAGAAGGAAAAATCCTACACGGCTTTCAGCGTGTGCAGCTTCCCTAAAGGTGTGAGATATAAACACAGTCTGTTTCCTATGCAGCTTTCCCAAGGGCACTAAAAATGTGCTGATATTTAGTTGGCTGTTCCACATCTTCAGTGCCTGAGTAAAACAGCAGACACATCATAAAATGAGAAAGAGCATCTGTGGCCCATCATAAAGAACAGGATCAACTGGGCAGAAAAGAGCAACTTAAGGAGCCCTTTTAGCCTCAGAGGTGCTGAGAGGAGACTTAACCTTAAAAAACCACCATTGTTTAGGAAGTCTATTCTGGGAGGGACCACTCTATTTTGCCCCGTTGAACTCTCTTCTTCCCCCAATATTCAGATACCTAGCTATCTTGTCAAGGTTTTGAGGAAAAATAAAATCTTTTTTTTTTTTTTTTAATGAGTACACTTTATCTTTTAGGACAAATTTAGGTTTCCAGAAAGTTTGACAGGAAAATAGAAATCTCCTGTATTTCTCTACTGCTAACATCTGACACTTATAGGCTACATTTGTTAAAATAAATGAGCTAAAATTATACATTTGATTTTCTTTTATTGAGTGAACATTGATTTACAACACAGTAAATATTTTCCCACCTGAAATACTGTCTACATCGCACCACTCTACCAGCAAATGTGTAGGGGCCTTGCACCACCCGCCAGTCCACGCCCTCTGCCTGCTCCCTTCCCTCTTCTTCCCCTCAGATAAACCCACTCTATTGTCTGAGTCTGAGTGTGTTTGACTTTGTTCAATTGTTTTTTCCCCCTTTATGTTCCACATGTGAGTGAAATCATGTGGTATTTCTGACTTATTTTACTTATTCTATGCTGTTGCAATGTGCAAGATTTAATCCTTTATATGACCGTTACATGTATGTACCATATTTTCTTTATTTAGCCATCCATTTCTTTATTTAGCCATCAGGCACTTGGATTGTTTCATATCTTGGCTATTGTGAATAGTGCTGTAAAGAACATATCTTTTTGAATTACTGTTCTCATATTCTCCAGATAACTACCCAGAAGTGGTTTTATTGGATTACATGGTAGTTCTATCTTTACGTTTTTCAGAACTGTCTTGCTGTTTTCTATAGTGGCCTCACCAATTTATACCCACCAACAGTGCACCAGGGTTACATTTTCTATACATCCTCAACACTCATCATTTCTTGACTTTTTGATAATAGCCATTTGAAACAGTGTGAGGTGAAATTTCATTACAGCTCTGATTTTCATTTCCCTATTGATGTGATATAGAACAACTTTTCATGTGATGGCAAGTATATGTATGCATTCTTTGATGAGATGCTATTTTAAATCCCCTATTTATTTTTTAAGTGGGCTGTATTTTTTTTTTGTTGTTGTTGCTGAGTTGCATCAATCATTTATATATTTTGGTTGTTAACCCTTTGTCTGATATTGTCTGATATGTGATTTCAAATATCTCCAATTGATCAGGCTGTCTTTTTGTTTTTGTTTTTTTTTTAAGATTTATTTATTTATTTATACAAGCACTGGGTACAGTCAGCAGCGTGGGAGAGTGAGAGAATTCACCAGAGCCAGAGCAGAGAAGAGAACAGGCAGACTGACTGAAATTCACTGCTGAAGGGAGCAGTGGGCATGGCAGGAGAGGTCTGCGCACCATGTGGGACCCTCGCCGGTGGCCAGGGATTTAACGGGTGCTGCAGAGGCTGCAGGCAGCCCAGCGCTCAACTGCTGTGCCACCAGAGGAGGCCCCTGTGTTTTTGTTTTAACAATGTGAAAGCTTTACAGTTTGATGCAGTCCCATTTATTCAGATCCTCTTTTGTATTATGCATCCCCAATCCACATCCCCACCAAGCACAATCCTCCACACATTCCTCCATGGACTTGTCCACCTTTCCTGAATCTGACCCCCAAATAAAAAAGAGACTTGCCTTGAGGGAGGGTGTCACATCTCCAGAGACATGGCCCCTCTAGGTGTCTCTTTCAGTACTTGGACTTTGAGTTATTTTTACTTCCTCCCAAGCTACTCCCTAGATTACCACCCTTTGAGGTGACAATTAGGTAAATGGGGATTAATTCCCTTATAAAAGAACTCCAGAAACCTGCCTTGCCCTCTTTGTACCATGAGAGAATAGGAAGAAAAAAATGGTAGTTTGCAACTCAAAAGATGGCCTTCACCAGAATTGATATGCTAGTACACTGACCTTGGATTTCCAGTCACCAGAACTATAAGAAAAAAATTTATGTTGGTTATAGGTCATTCTGTCTATGATGCTTTGTTATAACAACCTGAATGGACTACAGCACTAAACTTCCTTTTCTCCTCCAACTCCTGCCATCTCACTTGTATTCAAGCCTGAAGGAAAGAAGAAGGATTGGTTTTAGAAATACATAATCAATTGAGATCCCATGACTACACCTGGAAATCTGGGAAATTCTACTCTTCAGTTGAGCAACCATGTGCCCAACTGAATTCCAACTTCTTACTATGTAATAAGGGAAGCATGCAGTCTTCATGATGAATGGATAGGATAACAATTCAGAAAAGATTCCTCCATTTGACAAGCTGTTGACAATTACAAAAACTTAGTGATATTTCACTTTTTTATTGCTTGCAATCTTGTAATTCAAATCCATTGCCCATCTTGCAATCAGAAGTCATTTTGTAAAGTACTACTTCTCTGCTCAAACACTTCATTGCCTCCTTAATACATGTAAGAGAAAAGTCCAAAACTAAATGTAGGTAGGCTTTTATGATTAGATCCAACCTACCTTTAGAGATTCACTCTTTAATCCCTCTCTCAAACAATCCATCACTCCCTATATTCCTCCCATCCTCAATTCCTGGTGTTGATTGAAATGAAACATTCGTCTCCCAACACTCTGAGACTCAAATCTCTTGCTATCTCTTTTTGGAATGTTGTTCCCTCCTTTGCTTGCATTCCTTCTATCTTCCTTCAGGCTACATGATATGTAATACTGGACACTTTCATTGACCTCTAACCCAAAGTTCTGTGCCATAGACATATGTTCCAGAAGTTCCAACATGTCAAATGCAAGTCTTATCCAAGTCTGACTTATAGTGCTTGGCTTCTTGTGTCACCCACGAAGCCTTCAGCACTTTGAGGCTTAAGGTAGCCCCTTATTTGTCCCATATTTGTGCACCCAAAGTTGGCACAAAACCTGTTACAGAAGAGTAAATTCAAAAGTATTGGTTGAATGAAAGAAAGACTTTTATGAGAGGGACTCCAAAGCTATTATTTATCCGAGCAAGTGAAAATTCTTTGGATTACTGCCTGCTTACTCTTGTTTCTTAGGCTTCGGCCCCTGCCACATAATGAGCAATTTGTTAATATGCTGACAAATGGCAAAGAAAAGAATAACTTTGACAAGAACATTAGAGTGGCACATTCATCTTACAGCCTGAACTATTGTTGAATATCATGATTCCATGTCTTATAGTTAGATTGTTTTTGGCAATCTCCATTTCAAGGGAAGGAAAATTGTTATTGTAAAGAAAGTGTCACAACCCACTATTTAGCATAACTGTAGGAGCTTATTTGCTTATTACCATGGCAACTACCAGCCCAACAGGGCACATTAGTGCACTTGTCTAGACAGCACCAAATTCATGAGCACTTTTTTATTTGCATGCCTGATTTTAAACTGACAGGTATGCATCCAAGGTGTTACTGAGAGAGAAAAGTTTTTTTCTCTCTTTGTGGGTATATGAGAGTGTTAAGGGCATCCTGTGAGATCTAAATAGCTACTGTTGAAAAATCTGCACTAATTTGAAAGCTGTAATATTAGTATGTGTTTTTTTTTAATAAAACCTTACTAGAAATACATCCATCTGACCTGCCAAATATGCCTAAAATTATGTGAAAGAGCTCATTAATTTTAAATTCATGACAAGCTAAGAATCAAAGTCTTTATTTGTATTTTCTTCTTTGTCCTAAGTATTTGGACATACATAACCAAAACAATAAGCTAGACATTTATTGACTTAGAGTATTTGTAGTTACACTTAAAGGAGAATCTGGGCAAGATTAAATCATCATAACTCAGTCACTTGAATCTTAACTAAATCTCAGACAGAGCTCTTCCTAAATATGTCAAGGTTATAAATCTCTGACAATGCTGGAAGGTCCCCCAGCAATATTCAAGGAATGTTTTGAAATGGATGGCCTACAAAGGATACTTCTCAGATATAATGCAACCAGTGGTTTTGACTGGTTTATGGATCTGATAGAAATGTAGACATATATTTGTATATAGTTAACTATGTAACCAGTGATTATTAATGAAATTTATTCTAATCTGATAAAAACCAATAGGCATCAGGCAGGGACCAGTACTCATATTTACAAAGAGCAGCAAATTCACAAAATTGACTTTGTCTCAAACTAGCATATAGAGAGAATCATAGATTTGTTAAGAGGATTGGAACCAGAGAGCATTCATCATATAACCTTAAATTTGGGTGAATTACTGGATGATATCTCAAGCACTATGTGATAGTATAGTTTATAAATCCCATATTATTATTATTACATAACATAACATAATCACATCACACTGATTTGCGTGTGTAGAAAACACTGGTTTGTTAAATGCAAATATTTACCATGGGAAAAAGAAATGTTTGTATTGTCTTTATTTTTAAAAATATATTCATGCTCTCATGTAACTGAAGAGAACATGTCTCTCTCATGGCTGGGGAGCCTCTGGGATCAGGCATCATCTGTTAGTGTTTCACCTCCTAAGCCTTTTTGCTTTACTGCAGTACATTTGGTGGATGATTAAAAAAATAATTCATGAATGAATGAGTGATTAATTTGAATAAAAACATTTGGTTCTAATCAAGTTTTCCTAAAGTATATACAAATGGCTTTTAAATATGACTTATGCATGTTTCGCTAATTAGAAAAAATGTTCTATCCAAGAAAAACCCAGGTTATTTGGGTATCTCACTGAACTGTAATGCCAGAGAGTCGCAGAGAAGAACAGTAACATATAACTGATTGGGGAAAATTGGAGGCGGGGGTGATGCCTGGTGGCACAAGAGGTTAAGCACAGGACTGTGAAGCTAGGCTCAGCCTCAGCAAAAGTTCGATACTTGGCCAGCCAGGAAGCAACCCATATGGCACAGCAGACCTCTCCTGTCTCTCCCCCTGCTCCCTTCAGCAGTGTATTTCAGTCAACCCACCTGTTCTATTCTACACCTGTCTCTGGTGAATCCTCTCACCTCCCGCACCTCTGGCCTGTACCCCAGTTCTTGTATACATACATGAATAAATCTTTAAAAAAAAAGAAAAATCAGGGGGAAAGTAAATTAGTGAAAATCAAGGCTACCATAACCCCAAGTTTAGTGGCTTAAAATAGCACACATGTATTCTCTTATAGTTCTGGAAGTTAGATGTTTAAGATCAGTGTTACTGTATTTAAGTCAAGGGCTAGTTCCTTCTGGAGACTTTAAGGGAAAATTTGTTTCTTTGCCTTTCTAACTTTCAGAGGCTATTTATGTCTTTTGTCTCACATCACTCTAACTTCATGTCTCAATCTTCACATTCCTAATTCTTCCTTTGATATTCTTACCTCCCTTCTAGCAGGAAATTTGTGATGACATTTAAAGTTATATGGATAATCCAAGATAATCTCCCTTTTTCTAGGGAGTTAGTTACCTTGCCTTAATCATATCTGCAAGTTCCTTCACAGGTTCGGGGGGTTAGGATGTGGCTCTTTGGGGGCCATTATATAATTTCTCATACTTTCATGTGCCATAATTGATTGTATCAGTCACCTCATTTTGTCTGGGTTTATTTTCCTCTTCTGTACAACCTAGGAGGTTGTATTAAACTCCTTGTTTCCAGCCTTTTCAATATTTTAATGATACAAAGTTTCAAGTTCTTCCCTTTCCACTGCCTCCCACTTCGCACATGCATATACCAGAGTCTGGTTTAGAGCACAAATTCAAGAGCCAGTCTGCTTAACATAGTAGCTGCTCTCTGCTTCTAGGTAATGTGACTTACTAGGTAAAGTTACCTTGCCTTATTGCACCTCAACACCCCATCAGTAGAATTAGGTGATAACAGTACTTCCTTCTTAGAGTGGTTGGTTGCCTTAAATTAATTAAAGAATGCAATGTGTTTCATAACTTTTAGCAATACTGCCATGTATTTCATCTAGGGTCACTCACACTTCTATTTAACTTATGCAAACTCAAGCAGCTCAGCCAAAACAGTGATAGCAGCATAAATTATTAGAATGTTTACTCTCACTGCTCTTACTCAAATAAAGGATGCCCAGGAAGGAGGGTGAGAAGGAAGAAGCTTACTCTCTCTCAGCCAATCTCGTTGTACTGTTATTGTGCTTCTGTCCTTCCTAATGCAAGCATCGTACTGCCCTGCATGTCATTCTGTAATATTTGAACAACTTTATTTTAATGCAAGTCAATTTATAACTAGAAAAAATGCACACAAACTGAATAACAGAGAATGACTCTAAGGAGGGTGAAGACTGACTATGTTGTACCAGTTGAAAGAAGCTTGGAGTTCTTCAGCATATCTCCTTTCAGGGTGGGAGGGTGGTTAAGGGTAACTTTATCTATTCCCACTTAACTGTTAAGCTCATTCCCATGTAACCTCATCCTTGCATACAATTGAGCTCCTTGGTATATGCACAGACACCTGGACTCCTTACAGCAACTCTTGACTGGGAAATACTGTGACATCTCTATTAGCCAAAATTGTGGGGCATAAATATATTTCCCTAGGAAAAAGAAAATATTAAGGCATTTTAATAACAAACACTTAAAATTTATTAAACAGAAATTAGTGTAATGTCATTATTAATTACAGGAATCTAAAAGTTAAATGAGGTAATATACAAAAGTTTGCAGGAAGTGATCAGCACTGAACATTTGTGTTTAAAAACAATAAAATCAAAATCAATATGTAACTATGAACCAGAGACACACTATGGGGTGGGGAAGGAGGGAGTAGGATCAAGAATTGTATGGAGACTATAACCAAGATGAAAATGCATACATTGTGCAAAAATGAAAAATGATGTAAAAATACATAAAATTAAAAAATAAAAATACAAACAAACAATGTGATCACATCAGAGTTTTCCATATAGAGGTCCTGGGTGTTTCTAAATCACAGAGTACTAATCAGAGACTTGTGACCAAACACATCTTTCTATCAGCTTCACAGCATTAGGTAAAAGTGAAATATGAACTCTAACCCAATATTTATTTCCCTCTACTCTTCTTATTGTTTAGTGCTGCATTTTCTAACCATTTCCTGTCACTGAGTGCTCTGAAACTCTAAGACCCACCACTAAGAAAAACATAGGTATCCACACTTCCATAAATAATCCTCTACACAAAATTCAGAGGACCCTAAGTAGGTAGAGATGAGGTTTAAGAAACTTCCCTCAGAATTCAAGGCCTTCTCTCATAAATTTCCATCTACTTGCTAGTTTCATCCTCATGGTCTTGTACCAAGGCCGTATTTCAGTATCTAAGAACTCCTTTGTTGCCTGCCCTCAGACACCAGCTTCCTATACACACAGGACACTTCAGCTGTACCTCTTCTCTGTTGCTTTATGTCCCTGGAAATTTTCTAGAAGGAAGACACAGATACTGTTCTGAAAGTACTTACAATTAACAACCCATGTAGCAACTGTTGACTGATGGAGAGCAGGAACTGATCGATAAACACGTCCATTTTTCAGCCCTCAGGTGGACCACTGAGGCATATATTATACAGCTCCTCAGAGGGTTCCAACAAAATTGCACAATGTAGGAGCACACTTAATGATGCACCCCTGTAATGACTTTGCCTTTGGCCTTCTTCCCTCTGCCCAGACTCCCTCACCTATTTCCTGGAATCATGTCCCCAAATGAAAGATATGTATGCAAGTGCATGTCTCAGGCTATTTTTAAGGAGAAACTCAAGCTCAAATACTAGACAGAAACTAGCTAAAATAACTCTACCTATAACTTTTCTTCTGTTTGATCTCAAGCCTAAACATCCCTTTCCTTTTCTTTTTGGCAAGCCTTTTTATCTTCAAACACTTGTTCAAATATGATCTACAATGAAGGTCACAAATAGGATTTGGCCGGGCCTCCCAGGTGGCGCAGCAGGTTGAGTGCCATGCTGTGAAGCTGTCCGCAGCCTCTGCAGCGCCGTTTAGATTCCTGGCCAGCCAGGGAGATTCCCACATGGCACAGCAGACCTCTCCTACCTCGCCCACTACTCCCCTCAGCAGTGATTTCGGTCCTTCTGCCTGTTCTGCTCCCTGCTCTGGCTCTGGTGAATTCTCTCACCCTCCCGCACTTCTGACTGTACCCAGTGCTTGTATAAATAAAATAAATAAATCTTAAAAAAAAAAAAAAACAACAGGATTTGGCCTATAGATATATTTTGACTTGGTGTAAACAGTAGTTGAGTCTTGACCTTCTGTCCTGTGGGTTTAAGCAGAGGTATCATGTCCTATTCATGTTTGTATTTTCATATAACTGCAATTTTGAACATTGGATAAAATGTTGACCACTGAATTGATGAAATAGTTTTGTAAAGTGTAAAGAGTCAGTTGACTTAAACTAGCCTTATCTATACTCGTTGGGAATGTCATTTGAACTTTCAGGCTCAGCCTCAGTTGAGAATGCCTATACATAACATGAAACTTAATTGTAGTCTCTGAATCAAGTGAATTTTTATATACTCACATTATAAAGTCCATAAATAAGTTGCTAAAACAGTGTTACTGTTTGTTTGCTTGTTCCTTTGTTTGTTTGCCTTTCTTTCTTGGTCACATAATGGCTATGGCAGCTCCAATCCCTACATTCACATAAGAAGCAGAAAGGAGAGCAGAAGACATATATAGATATGTTGATCCCTTAAGACAAAAATTAATGAGCATTCAAAAAAACAAAGATGGCTCAGAAGACCCTATAGATTTCTTCTATCTGGGTCAAGAACCTGATTGTTAGTAGGTACCCTTACTATCAGTACTGGGGAAAAAAATACCTAGACTGAGGCAGGGCAACTTTGCTCTCTCAAACACTATCAGGATTTTGTTAGCAATAAAAGTGAGATGCTGGGTAAATGGATGTGGGGCAGGCACCCAGTAGTGTCTGCCAGGTTCCATTTTGGAAACTGGAGTTAATGATATTGAAGCAACCAATGCTGCATGTAGTTCAAATAGGATTATATATGTGAAAAAGCTTTGCAGCCTGCCATACAAACTACAAAGTAGTTAACATTATTAACATAATGGAAATATTTTCTATCCCATACTCAATTAAGTACATAGTAGGTACACAAATAATTATTCAGAGTTTATATTAATAAAATGAATTTGCCTTCTACATCTGACAGAAGACCATTAAAAGTAATGTTTTATGTGCTTGGGCTAATGTGGGTTTTTTCTTTTGGAATGTGTAGCCCATTACCATAGCAGTAATGGTGACCATAACAGCAAGGCCATAAACACTTCATTGCAAATTTTTTTAAAGATTTATTTATTTATGCATACAAGAACTGGGGTACAGGCCAGAGGTGTGAAGGGTGAGAGGATTCACAAGAGACAGAGTGGGGAACAGAACAGGCAGACTGATGAAATACACTGCTGAGGGGAGCAGCAGACAAGTCAGGAGAGGTCTGCTGCGCCATATGGGTCATCTCCCTGGTCCGGGATTGAACTCGTGCTGCAGTGGCTGCAGACAGCTTCATAGGTTTGTTCTTAACCCCTTACGCCACCAGGGAGGCCTACTTCATTGCAATTTAATAACAGCAAGGGGAAGAAACATATCTTGCTATTTTAGTTGTATGGGAGAATTTGGTGAGAACAACTGTACCTGGCCAGGACAAGTTTACTCCTAAGAAAAAAATACACAAAGAAAAAATACTGGTTTTATAGCTGACTTGAAAAAGCCAAAGTTCTGAGGAATGGTGCTCTTGACTGTCGTGTGGAGACATGAGCTGAGTGGGAATGACTCACATTTGTACTCATCCATGTCACCTATCATCTCTAATGACTGGTTATTGCCCTCCATGCTCTGAAAGCAGAATGCCCACCAGTACCCAGCTAGTGAGACCTAACCTAATCACAGCCTTACATGCCCTCTCATTTAATTTTTTGAAATCAAGTCATCATGCAATAAAACTAAATATTAGCCTAAAACTTTGTTAATGGTTACTTGTTATGCTAGTGAAAATGAAGTTCATTTGGATGATGCTGTGTATATTTCTTTTATTTGACCAAAGTTTACAATTTCACAAAGATTTGGTAAATCCAGAGTCATCGTAACACTACACTCCTAAGTATTCCAGAAGTGATCTCTTAAAAAAATGAACATTTTCCTCTATTGACAAATTTAATTATCTTACTTACCAAAAATGAAAATAGATCCTTAATTAGCTAGTATAATACATATACAAATTGTCTCTAGTATGTATTTTAGAACAAATTTGTAATATATAGATATAAGGATATACCTATATAGAGATATTTACATATGAATCTGTATCTGTAATATATATGTATACACACAAACATGCACACAATTGAGGAATTGATTTATAAGATTGTGGGGCTGGCGAATCTGAATGCTTAATGACAGATTCACAGACAAGGACTTGTAGGCAAGAGTTTTTCCTCAATGAAACCTCAGTTTTGATCTTAAGGTCTTTCAACTAAGTGCATGTCCGCATTATCAAGGAGAATCTTTCCTTTCAAAATGTTTATAGATGTGAAAGTCATCAATATAATACTGCCACGGTAACACCTATTTAGTGTTTGGTTGAAATGCGATACTGTACTCTAGCTAAAATGACACAAAAATTTAACTCTCAGGTGTTGTTTAGTTCATTCCTCTATCTCTGTATTGTTCAATACGGCAGTCATTAGCTTTGGAGTCCTTGAAATGTAGTGAGTCTGAATTGAAGTGTACTGTTGTGTAAAACCTACACCAAATTTAGAAGCAACAGCACAAATATAAATAATGTAAATCATCTCAACAATAATTATATATTAATTACATGTTGAAATAATAGTATTTTAGATATTACGTATTAAATAAAATGTATTATTTACTAAAATTAATTTCACTGCTTCATCTGTCATTTTTAAGCACGTCTACTAGAAAATTTTAAATTACATATGTGGCAATCTGTTCTTTATTTTTGGGGTAGCACTGCTCTAATCATTGCATTTTCTGTAACATAGACATTAGACACTAAAGATTTGATTCAATTAAATGTTCCTAGCAAGGTTGCATTGTAAATGTTGTTGTACATTCCATACAAAAGTAGACAGTGTTATTTATTCATGACTTAAAATGTTTTAGGCGGCATTTTATATATTTCTATAAAATATAAAATCACCCCCACAACAGAAACACCCATACTCTTCCACCATAGGCCACTGTGCTGTCCGTCTACCCTTTTACAACTCTCCCCATCTCCACACTCTCTGAAAGCCACATATTTATGGTCAGCTTTCAAAGCTTGATTTTAATGCTTGCCATGCTTGACTCTGGTTTTTCTATATTCCCTATAAAGTGACACTATCTTGCATTTATTTTTGTCCTTTTGGCTTATCTAGCTTAGCATAATCCCTTCCAACTCCACCCATGTTCTTACAAATGGCATTAGTATCATTTTTGATCACTGGTTTCATTATGTATATATACCAATCTTCTTATCCAGTATTGTTTGGGGGCAATTAAGTTGTTTCCATAGCTTGGCTATTGTAAATAGTGCTGCTGTGAATATAGGAGTATAGATTCCTATACAAATTAGTGGTTTTTGTATTTTGGGGGTAGGCATCTTGGAGTGGAATTTCTGGGTCATATGGCAGAACCATTTTTAGTCTTCTGAGGAATATTTACTCTGCTAACCATAGAGGTTGGGCCTTTCTACATTCTCAACAGTAGTGTAAGAGGGTTCCATTTTTTTCCACACCCTCATTAGCACTTGTTTCTGATCTTTTTGATATGAGCAATTCTCATTGGTGTGGAATGCTAACTTATTGTGGATTTGATTTTCATTTTCCTAATGATCATTAAAGAGGACTTTTTTTTTTTTCATGTGCCTGTTTATCATCTATATGTCTTCTTTGGAGAAGTAACTGTTTCACTCTTATACCCATTTTTTTTAATGGGCTATTTGTTTATCTTTTGTTGGGTTGTATGAGTTCTTCATAGATCTTTGACACTAGTCAGGTGTACAAATATTTTCTCCCATTCCATAGAGAGCCTCTTTGTTTAAGTTATGGTTTCTTTCACTATACAGAAAGATTTAATTTGATGTAGTCCCAGTTTTTTATGTTCTCTTTTGTTTTCCTCTTTGTTTTTTGTTTCCTTTTGGTATTTGGGATGAATCCACTAAGATATGTCTGAAATTTATGTCATGGAGTGTTTTACCCATGTTTTCCTCTATGTCTTTTATGGTTTCAGGTCTTACATCCATGTCTTTTATCCATTTAGAGTTTGTTGTAACAGGAACTTTGCTGCTACTCGAGCAGAAGTTCCTAGTGCTATTTATTGTAATCATACGGACTAGTAAAAGCTGATCAGGTGACAATAGTATGAGAAATAGTCTGCAGGGTGGGATAGGAATGGGGGGCAAAGTTTTATAAGAGACAGGGAAGAGGACATTTTGACCACAGGTCAAGAGACATTTGTGTCAGCAAAGTATTTGATGTTATCACAGGCAGAGTTATCCTGAGACCACCATGGAGATAGTGATGTAATTAGGTCAATAGCAACCTAGGTGTCCCTGGGCCTACCTCCTGATATGAGCTATACTCCGTAGGTAGTCAAGGAATGCTCTGCTGTGATTTGTAGGTAGCAAATAGGTCACAGATGCCCAGTTTCCATGGCCAGCTAGCAGCCATCTCAGAGGAATCCACATGTCCTCCCTTTCTATTATCTGGACAAGAGGAAGATAGGGGGTAATGATGAGGAGTGATCTGGCAGATCAGCATGGCTTGCTGGCGACTATGTGATTGGATATAGATGTAGCACCAATGTGCTGTGACATGTTGGAGAAGAGATGGAGTCCATAGAGCTTGTTGTTGAGTCCAGTGTCCAGAGTCCAGAGGGCTTATTGATGTTCACCAAGCAAGGTACAGCAGTCTCAAGGGGCATCAAGTCTTGATTCTGGGAGGACTGCATGGTCAATGGAAAGGGATCCGGCCCAGGGGGCAACTGAATCACTAATTACTGGAGCTCTGGAATAGGTTCAGTCCTTCTTTGATGTCAGCTCATGATAGAGCCATACTACTTTCTCTGAAACCCAAGGAGGTCCTGTGGGTGATAAAACAGAAATAAACACTCTCCCCTATATTGAAAGTTCTATAGGTCCCAGGCAAGTTGGTCTTTGCAATGGGTGGTGATAACAAGACCGAGGGCCTAAGGTTTGGTTCTTCTGTGATAAAGAGTTGTTCTACTGCTGTGAGGCCAGAAGAATTAGGAATGAAATGTTGCTCAACAGTTGTTAGAGTGGAGGAACTGCAATTTCAGAAGTTAAAAGTAAATAAACATTTGCACATTTGTCCCTAGGGGGGCAAATTACTCTCTACATTCCCCTGCTTTTTGTTTTAAAGTTTGTGATTTAAGGATTTTTGTTTCTGAGTAACTTTTATTAGTTTTTTATAATTGACTAGCTAAAAATTGTCTTATGTATGCCCTGAAAGAGGTGGGTAATCATCTGTTTTTTGTTTCTTTTTTTCAATTTTATTTTATATAATTCTTACATCATTTTTCATTTTTGCAGAATGCACACATTTTCATTTTTGTTATATTCCCCATACAATTGCAACCCCCCTTATTTTGACCCTAATCCTTCTTCTTCCCACGCCTCCCCCCCACACTCTGCAGTGTGTCTCTGGTCCATAGTTGCTTGTTGATTTTGATTTTTACTTTGTATTAATTAGTCTAAATTCCTGCTATGAGTGAGACCATCCAGTATTTTTCTTTTTCTTTCTGACTTATTTTGCTGAGCATGATCCCTTCTAGCTCCATCCTTGTTGCTGCAAATGCATGTGTTTATTTTTTTTTTTGATTGCTGAGTATGAATAATATTCCATTGTGTATATGTACCACATTTTCTTGATCCAGGCATCAATTTTTGGACATTTGTGTTGTTTCATAGCTTAGCTATTGTAAATAATGCTGCCTTAAACATAGGGGTGCAGGTGCCCTTTAGAATTAATGTTTCTGTGTCATTTTGGTAAATACCCAGGAGTGGACTTGCTGGAAGCAAGTAGGTCAAGAAATCTCCACACAACTCTCCGTAGTGGTTGGACCAGTTTGTACTCCCACCAACAATGCAGGAGAGTTCCTTTTTCTCCATATCCTCGCCAACATTTGTTGCTGCTAGTTTCTGTTTTTCTGGGAAGGTCCTTGTTCTTTCTTCATAGAGGAAGAAAAGCTTTGCAGGATAGAGTATTCTTGGTTGGCATCTGTTGTCTTGGAGTCTGTTGACTATGTCCCTCCACTCTCTCCTTGCCCGTAGTGTTTCTTCAGAGAAGTCTGATGTCAGCCTGATTGGTTTTCCTTTGAATGTTATCTGTTTCTTCCCTCTTGTCAGCTTCATTATTTTTTCCTTGTCTTGGATTCTTGGAAGCTTTACTATTATGTGTCTTGCTGTATTTTTCCTTTCATCATGGAAGTTTGTTGTTCTTCTTGCTTCTTGTATGTCTATTTTCAGCTCCTTCTTCATGTTTGGGAAGTTCTCTTCAATTATTTCCTTGAATATTTTCTCTGTTCCTAGGTATCTCTCCTCTCCTTCTGGGATTCCTATATCTCTTATATTTCCTTTCCTCATGGAGTCAGATAGTTCCCGAAGTCTTTCTTCAGTCTTTTTCACTGGTACTTCTCTTTTCTTTTCTGTTTTGGTTCTTTTTATTTCTGTGTCTTCGAGAGTGCTTATTTGTTCTTCCATTTCATCTATTCTGTTATCACTGCTTTTCCCAGTGTTCTTTAGCTCTTCTGTTAATCGTTTGTTCTCCTGCATTTCCTTCATTTCCCTCTTTAGGGACTCAATTTCATTCTTCTGAGCGTTGTTTTCCTTAATGACTTCTGTCAGTTTTTTAATCACGGCAATTTTAAATTCTCTTTCTGGAAGGCTCAGAAGTTCTTCCAAGTCACTGTTGTTGCAATCTGGTGGGTGGTTTTCTTTTTGTGGTGTGTCTCTTTCTTGAGGACTTGCTAGGTTGCATCTAGTTTTTCTTCTCCCTGCTGCCTGTTTTCTAATTTGCCCTATGCGTTGGGACACTGTGTCACTGGTACTGGCCAGCATCTTTTGGTGTGCTCTTTCTGGGATTTCAGAAACTGGTGGTCCAATTGAGTCAAATACTATTATGCCAGAAGTCCAGTGAGGTAGTGGTACTTTGAGTATGTTAATGGTCGCTGTCACAGAATATCTCCTCCTTCTGTGTTTGTTTAATTCCAAAGGTGTGTCTAGAAGTCCCACAGACTTCCCTGGAGGTGGGGTGGCTGGATTGCACTCGGGGCTCCAAATTGCTGGATCCCCCTCTGGGCTCTAACTCCCTGCCAGGCGGGACCAGGCTTGTGGGAGCCTTCAGCTCCCCTCTGGCTGTGCAGGGAGCTTCTCCCGGTTTCAAGTGGTCTTTATTGAAGGAAGGTCCCTATTCTAAAATGACGAGTCAGCTATGCACTACCCTGCTTGTGCACATTCTTCCCTGGCCCTGGATGCCTGCTCCCTCTCTGGGCTCAGGCTGCCAGTCAGAAGTGGCCTGGTGTGGGGGTGCTTCCCAGCTCACCTCTGGTTGCTCGGGGAGCCTTCTCCTGGTTTCAAGCAGTCTTTATTGAAGGAAGGTCCTTGTTCTAAAACGGTGAGTCAGGGGCCTCCCTGGTGGTGCAGCAATTGAGCACTGGGTTGGGAAGCTACCCGCAGCCTCTGCAGTGCCAGTTCAATCCAGCTAGGGTTCCACATGGCATGTAGACCTCTCCTGCCACCCCGCTGCTCTCCTCAGCAGTGTACTTTGTCAGTCTGACTGCTCTGCTGTCCCCTCTGGCTCTGGTGAATTCTCTTACCCTCCCATGCTTCTGACTGTACCCAGTGCTTGTATAAATAAATAAATAAATAAATCTTTAAAAAATAAATAAAATGGTGAGTCAGAGACACACTTTCCTGCATGCATAGTCTGCCCTGGCCGTGGATGCCTGCTCCCACTCTGGGCTGGGACTGCTGGCCAGAAGGAGCCTGGCTTAGGGGTGTTTCCCAGCCCACCTCTGACTGCACAGGGAGATTTCTCCCAGTTTCAAGCAGTCTTTTTCCATCTGTTTTTTGTTTCTATGACCAGAGTTTTGGAGTTGTGAACTCCACTGTGGACAGTGTTATGGACTTACCAGATTATATTAGGTTTTAAGAAACCTTATGTACTTTTACAATACCCTCATCAGTTTACACTTACATTGAAAAGGTGTAACAATTTTTTATGACAACGTTTTTTATGAGGTATCAATGTACCCATATTGACCTTAATTGTTTTATACGAGGGAAGCATTCTTATTGTCTGTATCATTTATGATAAAGATTTTAATATTTTAGGGTTTTTTTTTATATGAATAAAGTTGTCACAGAATTAACAAACTTAAGGATTTTTATGAAATAGTTACTCAGAGTGACAAGGATTTTTAAGAAAGAGCCTTTTTTTTTGACAAGGCTCAGCTTTTTTTAGGTATCCTGAGGGTAAGAGAGCACCAAGATTTTAGATTACTTACACAGTATTTATTTTGTTGGGGGAAGCTAGTGAAAACAGCTTTAGGTTTTGTTTTTTGTTTTTTTTTTTTTTTTCCCTTTACTTATTTATTTATTTATTTTAGGTTTGCACTAGATACATTGATAGAAGCAAGAAAAATCAGAGAGATTTAATATGATCTACTTTTTTTTGAGATTTATTTATTTATTTATATTAGAACTAGGGTATAGGCCGATGTGTGGGAGGGTGAGAGGATTCACCAGAGACAGAACGGGGAACAGAACAGGCAGACTGACGAAATACACTGCTGAGGGGAGCAGAGGGCAACAGGAGAGGTCTGCCATGCCATGTGGGACCCTCGCTGGCTGGCAGAGATGGAACCGGTGCTGCAGAGGCTGTGGACAGCTTCCCAGTGCTGCACTCAACTGCCTGTGCCACCAGGGGAGGCCCCAATATACACTTTTTTATACTTGTGAGAGATTTAGTATGGCTGAGTAGCTCATCCTTAAGGTTTTAGATGTCATCCTCAATTCCTTAGCTAGGGGAGGAAAGAAGTTAGGGTATCTACTGGGGAAAAAAAGTAATTTTTAAAGGGAAAAGACAAGTGGATTAGTCTTCCTGGAAAGGAGCTTTATAAAGAGAAGTTTTGATATAAAAAGGCAACTATATCTTTGTTAGCATAGACCAGGTTAATTACTCGTTTTTGCTGAATACCATGAGTTTTTTTAAATTAAACACATTTAAGCATAAAATAAAGTATTAATACCCAACATTATAACCTTAAGTCATTCATGCTTTAAATTAAACCATTAAATTTTGAACTAGTTTTTGTTCAGCAAAATTCTAGATTGTGATCTCAAAATTTAGGATTTTATTAGAATTTATATAGGTGCCATTTATAGCTAATCCTTTGGAGACAAAGGACAATAGCAGACACAGAGATTTTGATTTTCATTTAAAATTTTGGCCAGGACTTCCCCGGTGGCACAGTGGTTGAGCGCTGGGCTGCAAAGCTGCCCACAGCCTCTGCAGCACAGGTTTGATCCCCACCTGGCCCCAGACCTCTCCTGCCACCCGCTGCTCCCCTCAGCAGTGTAGTTCGTCAATCTGCCGCTCTGCTCTCCACTCTGGCTCTGGGGAATTCTCTCACCCTCCCGTGCTTCTGACTGTACCCAGTGCTTATATAAATAAATAAATAAAAAAATCTTACAAAAAAATAAGATTTGACCACATGTACTAATTTTTTAAAAGATTTATTTATTTATGCATAGAAGAACCAGGGTACAGGCCTGATGTGCAGGAGGGTGAGAGGATTCACCAGAGACAGTGCCTTTTCTGCTAGGCAGAACAGGCAGGCTGACTGAAATACACTGCTGAGGAGAGCAGCAGGTGAGACAGGAGAGGTCTGCCGTGCAATGTGGGTATCTCCCCAGCAGGCCGGGATACAATCCATGTAACAGTGGGTGTGGACAGCTTCACAGCACTGCGCTCAACCGTCTGCGCCACCAGGGAGGCCCCACATGTACTAATTTTAAGAATTAGTTATTTTACCAATATTTGTGAAAACACTGAAGATCTTTAATTGATTAAATTTTAGCAGTTGAGTAACTCTATTAGGTAAAAACATGTCTTGAATTTTTTAGAGTGGGGCCTCACCGGTGGCGCAGTGGGTCGAGCACAGTGCTGTGAAGATGTCTGCAGCCTCTGTGGCACCCGTTCGATTCCTGTCTAGCCAGGCAGATTCCCACAAGCTCAGCAGACCTCTCCTGTCTCTCCCGCTGTTCCCCTCAGCAGTGTATTTCCATCCTTCTGCCTGTTCTGCTCCCTGCTCTGTCTCTGGTGGATTCTCTCATCCTCCCGTGCCTCTGACCTGTACCGCAGTGCTTGTATACATAAATACACATTTAAAAAAAAAAATTAGAGTGACTTTTTGGCTTGAATTTAGATTTTAATTTGTTTGACAGGTCCATTTAACCAACTTTTTAATATCCTTTTTTACATTAAGGAGATTTCCAAAGAAATAGAAGCTAAAATCCTTATATAGAATATAAATCCAATTTTAACCATTACTAAAGACCTAGGGCTCAAGACCACAATAATTGTAAAGAGCAGCAATTTTTACAACTTTTTTAGACAAGAAAAAAAATTTTGATTTTGTATTTTTAAGAAATGATCCTTTGGCTTTGTATTGGTTCTGTTTTATCTCACTGAGACATTTTTAAGGCAGAACGCACTGTTCCTTGAGGACAGAAGAAGACATAGATAGAGATTTTTTTTAACAGTTTGTCTGTTCCTAATTGCTTATCAGAAATCTGAGGTTTGGAATTTAGCTCAAAGAAAGTTGTATTTCCACTTTATGGTTTTTACCAGGTAATTAAATTTTAATAAGAAACTTTACTTTCGGGCCTCCCCAATGGCGCAGCGGTTGAGCGCTGGGTTGCGAAGCTGCCGGCAGCCTCTGCAGCGCCAGTCGATTCCCAGCTGCCGGCGAGGGTCCCACAGGGCACGCAGACCTCTCCTGCCACCTTCTGCTCCCCTCAGCAGTGTATTTCATCAGTCTATCTGTTCTGCTCTCCGCTCTGTCTCTGGTGAATTCTCTCACCCTCCCACGCTTCTGGCTGTACCCAGTGCTTGTATAAATAAATAAATAAATCTTAAAAAAAAAAAAGGAACTTTACTTTCTACAGGCCCAATAAGCAATTTAGAACTTTTTATCCAACCAATAATAAGCAGTCTGAAGGAAAACACAGGGAAAGAGAATCTTTTACCTATAGAATGTACCAGACCAGTATGCTAAAGTAGACAAGAAGAAAGTCCAGTTTTCCCACAGCTGGAAAGAAGCAGAGACATGCCAATGATCTCAACACTGTAGCAAAGGTCCAGGCAGCTGCTTGCTGAGACCAGGGGCAATCCCTCACTGGCTGCAGTGGGTTTGTACTATTTTGATGAGAAACTTCCAGTCCTATGCAGCTATTCTTATACCCAATTTTCTTATAATTTTAACAATTTTTTTTGTAAATGAACTGAATACCATTTTTAGAAATACTTTTTTTTGAAAAAATTACTAAGAAATAACAAATGACAAACACTTGTGTCAGGGACCCTGGCTTCCTCCTCAAATAATTGAAAAAGGTTGAAGCATTTTTCCCTCAATTGTATTTTATGAAAACTTTTTTTAATGAGTGGCTCAAGATCAGTTGCAGCTGGTAGTCCCGCTTTTGGATCTCAATCGCACATGTACTATGGTGGCAGTGTAGAAGGGGGAGGAGGAGGACAAGTCAGGGCAGGAGCCTCTGGGCCACTTGGATGTAATAACTCTTTATTTCTTTGAATTGGTCTTAGTGCTAATCCACAGAGATTCCCTGTGGAAAGGTGAAATAATTTTACTTGGCTAGCTGATTGCCTTAGTCATTATCCTACATTTTCCCAATTATTTAAATTTAAGATTTTTTTACTAGAATACCAGGGGCATCACTTTCTGATGGTTATCAAGAGACCTTTTAACTATTGCCTTGTTACCTTGTAGCCTGCCACTTTTAAGAGATTCTGCAATTGTTTTTTAAATAGTTTCCGCCCACCTATTGGTGTATTCCCTGTTTGGCAAGAAGTTAAACTTGCCAGCAGTCCAAGCACAAAGGGGAGCAGCACCCACCGCCGGAGCAGACTGGGCGAGCAGGGGAGTGTGTCCCCACATCGCCATTTTAGAACAGGGATCTTTCTTCAGTAAAGACTGCTTGAAACTGGCAGAAGGTTCCTGGAGGAGCCAGAGGTGAGCTGGGAAGTTCGCCCACGCCAGGCCCTTTCTGGCCAGCAGTCCCAGCACAGAGGGGAGTGGACACCCACCACCTGGGCAGACCAGAAGAGTGCAGGAGAGTGCATCTTCACATTGCCACTTTAGAACAGGGACCTTTCTTCAATAAAGACTGCTTGAAACTGGCAGAAAGTTCCCTGTGGAACCAGAGGGAAAAGGTTCCCTGTGCAGTCAGAGGTGAGCTAAAGGCCCCCAAAGCCTGGTCCCGCCTGGCAGGAAGTTGCAAACCAGAGAGGGATCCAGTGATTTGGAACCAAGAGTGCAATCCAGCTGCCCCACCTCCAGGGAAGTTTGTGGGACTTCAAGACACAACTTTGTAATTAAACACAGAAGGAGGAAATATTCTGTGAAAGCGACAATTAACATACTCAAAGTACGACTGCCTCACTAGACTTCTGGTATAACAGTATTTGACTCATTTAGACCGCCAGTTCCCGAACCCCACAAAGAGCACACCAAAAAGATGCTGGCTAGTACCAGCAACACAGTGTCCCAAACATACGGCAAATTAGAAAACAGGCAGTAGGGAGTAGAAAAACTATGCAACCCAGCACTCCTCAGGAAAAAGGCACATCACAAAAAGAAAACCACCCACCAGATTGCAACAACAGTAACTTGGAAGAACTTCTGAGCCTTCCAGAAAGAGAATTTAAAAGACTTCGGGAAATATCTGACTCCATGAGGAAAGGAAGTATAAGAGTTATAGGAATCCCAGAAGGAGAGGAGAGAGACATGGGAACAGAAAAATATTCAAGGAAATAATTGAAGAGAACTTCCCAGACATGAAGGAGCTGAAAATAGGGATAAAAGAAGCAAGAAGAACAACAAACTTCATGACAAAAGGAAAAATACAGCAAGACACATAGCAGTAAAGCTCCCAAGAATCCAAGACAAGGAAAAATAATGAAGCTGACAAGAGGGAAGAAACAGATAACATTCAAAGGAAAACCAATCAGACTGACATCAGACTTCTCTGAAGAAACACTACGGGCAAGGAGAGAGTGGAGGGACATAGTCAACAGACTCCAAGACAACAGATGCCAACCAAGAATAATCTATCCCACAAAGCTCTTCTTCCTCTATGAAGAAAGAATAAGGACCTTCCCAGACAAACAGAAACTCTGGAATTTTATTACGACTAAACCCCCACTCCAAAAAATACTACAAGGAGTCCTAAAGCCAGAACCTCAGAGGGATGAATAACAACAAAAGAAGGCAAAAAAAAAAAGTTATTAAAAGAATAAATAAATAAAATCAAAGGAAAGACAAACACAATGGCAAATAAATATGCTAGAGTCAATATTGACTCTAACTGTAAATGGACTAAACTCTTCAATAAAAAGACACAGAGTCGCAGGCTGGATTAAGAAAAAAAAACCCAGGGCCTCCCCAGTGGCTCAGCGATTGAGCGCTGGGTTGAGAAGCTTCCCGCAGGCTCTGCAGCACCAGTTCGATCCCGGCTGCTCCCCGACCACCGGAGGAGGGTTCCACATGGCGCGAGACCTCTCCTGTAGCCCGCTGCTCCCCTCAGCAGTGTACTTCGGTCCTTCTGCCTGCTCTGCTCCCTGCTCTGGCTCTGGTGAATTTGCTTACCCTCATGCACTTCTGACTGTACCCAGTGCTTGTATCGGCAAATAAATAAATAAATAAATAAATAAATAAATAAATCTTAAAAAAAAAAAGAAAAAGAAAAAAAGCACAACCTTTTGCTGTCTCCAGGAAACACATACAGCTATAAAAGATAAAAATAGACTCAAAGTTAAAGGATGGAAAACAATCCTACAAGCAAATGGACCAAAAAAGAAAGCAGGAACAGCTATAGTTATATCAGATAAAACAGATTTCAAACTCAAAAAGGTAAAAAGAGACCCCAATGGTCACTACATTATGATCAAGGGGACAACACTTCAAGAAGAAATAACACTCATTAACATATATTCACAAATAAAGGAGCACCAAAATGTATCAGACAACTATTGTCATCTTTGAAAACAGACATCAGAGAAAACACATACGTAGTGGGAGACTTCAACACACCACTATCAACAGTGGACAGATCAACAAGACAAAAAACAAATAAAGACACTAAAGCTCTAAATAAGGATCTAGAGCACTTGGGCTTAACGGACATCTATAGAACACTAAACCCAAAAAAATGTGAGTACATATTTTTCTCAAGCGCACACGGATCATTCTCCAGGATGGATCACATACTGGGGCACGAGACAAACATCAACAGATACACCAAGATTGAAATCATACCAACCATCTTTTCTGACCATGAAGGCATCAAACTAGAAATAAACCATAAAAAGAAGGCAAGGAACTCTCCTGCCTCATGGAGATTGAAAACCACAGAACTTGAAGACCACTGGACTAACAAGGAGATCAAAGAAGAAATTAAAAAAATTCTTTGAATTGAATGACAAGGAGGACACCAATATCCTAAATGTATGGGATGCAGCAAAAGCAGTAATAAGAGGAAAATATATAGCAATACAGGCTCAAATCAAGAAACAAGAAAGAACTCAAAGAAACAATCTAATCTCGAAGCTCAAAGATCTAGAAAAAGAACCACAAATAAAACCCAAAAACAGTAGAAGAAAAGAAATAATAAAAACCAAAGCAGAAATAAATGAAATTGAAACTAAAAAAACAACCCAAAAGATCAATGAAACCAAGAGCTGGTTCTTAAAAAAAAATAAATAAAATAGACAAACCCCTAGCCAGGCTCACAAAGGAAAAAAGGAAGAAAGCACAAATAAACAGGATCATAAATGAAAGAGGTGAAATCACAATGGACATAGCAGAAATCAAAAGAATAATCAGTAACTGCTATGAACAGTTATATGGAAACAAGTTCAACAATCTAGAGGAGATGGACAAATTCCTACAACTCTACAATCACCCAAAGCTAGATAAAGAAGAAATAGAACACCTAAACAGACCAATCAGAAGCAGCAAAATTAAAATGGTAATCAAAAACCTCCCCAAAAACAAAAGCCCAGGACCTGATGGATTTACAAATGAATTCTACCAAACATTCAGAAAAGAATTAGTGCCTATCCTTCACAAACTCTTCCAAAAAATTGAGAAGGAAGGGATAATACCAAACACATTCTATTAAGCCAACATTACACTAATACCAAAACTGAACAAGGACAACACACAAAAAAGAAAACTACAGGCCAATCTCCCTAATGAACACAGATGCAAAAATCCTCAATAAAATTTTAGCTATCAGAATCCAACAATATATCCATAAGGTAATTCACCACGACCAAGTAGGATTCATGCCAGGGACACAAGGATGGTTCAACATCCAAAAATCAAACAACGTTATCCAACAC
Organism: Talpa occidentalis; assembly: GCF_014898055.3. Lineage (NCBI taxonomy): Eukaryota > Metazoa > Chordata > Mammalia > Eulipotyphla > Talpidae > Talpa > Talpa occidentalis. Next base: position 67,427,333 of record NW_023604972.1, read on the forward strand.
ATCAACAAAAAGAAATATGAAAACCATATGATAATATCAATAGATGCTGAGAAAGCTTTGGACAAAGTGCAACACCCATTCATGATAAAAGCCCTTGAAATTCTTGGGATACAAGGAACATACCTCAACATCATAAAGGCCATATGTGACAAGCCAACAGCCAGTATTATTCTCAATGGCAAAAAGCTGAAAGCATTTCCATTAAGATCTGGAACAAGACAAGGATGTCCACTCTCACCACTGCTTTTCAGTATAATACTTGAAGTCCTAGCCGGAGCAATAAGACAAGAGAAAGACATACAAGGAATCCAAATAGGAAAAGAAGAATTCAAACTATCACTATTTGCAGATGATATGATAATATATATAGAGAACCCCAAAAACTCCACAGAAAAACTAATTCAACTAATCAATCAGTTTAGTAAAGTGGCAGGATACAAAATCAACACACAAAAGTCAGCAGCCTTCCCCTATACACAAACAATAAATCTGAAGAAGAAGAAATCAAAAAAACCATCCCTTTTATTATCAAAACAAAAAAAATTCAAATACTTGGGATTAAATCTAACAAAAGAGGTAAAGGACCTATACAAAGAAAACTGTAAAATACTGTTAATAGAAATAGAAGAAGACACAAAGAAATGGAAAGACATCCCCTGCTCATGGATTGGGAGAATAAACATTATTAAAATGACCATCCTACCAAAGCAATATACAGATTCAATGCTATTCCAATAAAAATCCCAATGGCATTCTTCAAAGAAATAGAACAATTATTGTTGTAATTCATATGGAACCACCAAAAACCCCTAATAGCCCAAGCTATCCTGAAAAAAAAAAAAAGAAGGGAATGGAGGCATCACACTCCCAGATTTCAAACTATACTACAAAGATATAATCATCAAAACTTCATGGTATTGGAACAAGAATAGACACACAGGCCAATGGAATCAAATAGAAAATCCAGAAATAAACTCACAGATTTATGGTCAACTAATCTTTGACAAAGGAGCAAAGAATATGCATTGGAGCAGAGAAAGTCTGTTCAATAAACGGTGCTGGGAAAACTGGGTCGCTACATGCAAAAGAATGTAGCTACATGCAAAAGAATGAAGCTTGACTACTACCTAACACTATGCACAAAAACCAACTCAAAATGGATTAAAGAACTAGACATAAGACCTGAAACCATAAAATACATAGAAGGAAATATAGGTGAAACACTACATGATATGCACCTCAAAGACATCTTTACAGACACATCACCCAAAGCAGTGATAGTGAAGGCCAAGATAAACAGCTGGGACTACATCAAATTAAAGAGCTTCTGCACAGCAAAAGAGACAATAACCAAAACAAAGAGAAACCCCACAAACTGGGAGAACATTTTTGCACACAACACTAATGATAAAGGACTGATCACAAAAATCTACAAAGAGCTGATGAGACTCAACAAAAACAAAGAAAATAATCCAGTCCAAAAATGGGCAGAAGAGCTAAAAAGAAACTTCTCTGAACAGGAAATGCAAATGGCCAACAAGCAAAAAAAAAAAAAGTTCAACATCACTTGTAATCAGGGAAATGCAAATCAAAACTACAATGAGGTACTATCTTACACCAGTGAGAATGGCACGTTTTGAAAAAACTAGCAACAATGAATATTGGTGAGGTTGTGGAGAAAAGGAACTCTCCAGCATTGTTGGTGGGAGTGCAAACTGGTCCAACCACTATGGAGAGCTGTGTGGAGATTTCTTGACCTACTAAACATAGAGCTTCCCTATGATCCAGCAATTCCACTCCTAGGTATTTACCCAAAGGACACAGAAACATCAATTCCAAAGAGCACCTGCACCCCTCTGTTCATAGCAGCGCTATTTACAATGGCTAAGCTTTGGAAACAACCCAAATGCCCAAAAATAGATGACTGGATCAAGAAGATGTGGTACATATACACCAGGGAATATTAGTCAGCATTCAAAAAAGATAAACACATGCAATTTGCAGCAACATGGATGGAGCTGGAAGGGATCATGCTCAGCGAAATAAGCCAGAAAGAAAAAGAAAAATACCAGATGGTTTCACTCATAGCAGGAATCTAGAAAACCTAAATAAGGGACCAGGAAAAAGAATAACTATAAGAACGAAAATATCAAAATCAACATACAACTGTGAACCAGAGACACTCTATGGCGCATAGGGGGTGGGGAAAGGAGGGCTTGGATTCAAAATAAGGGGTTGTAATTGTATGGGGACTATAAAAAAATAAAATTTAAATTAAAAAAATACATCTAGGAAAAAAAAACAGAAAAAGATGTTAAACTTGTCTCCAAGATAAGAAAGAACAAAAAAGACATAATGAGCCAGTGAGACATCTGACAGGGCATCTGAGGTCGGTGTGGGTTTTTTTTTTTTTTTTACATGGGATCTTTGCATCTTGCCATAGGAGTATTATGGTGGCTACCTAATGTTTAATTGTCCGACAGGTGCCCTTTTTTATATAGCCTCTTAGTTGTTTCTGAGACGCAACTATGAAGCTATCTCAGCCACTGCAGCACAAGTTCGATCCCTGGCCAGGCTGCTGCCCACATGGTGCAGCAGTCCTCTCCTGACTGGCCTGCTGCTCCTCTCAGCAGTGTATTTCAGTCACTCTGCCTGTTCTGTTCCCCACTCTGTCTCTGGTGAATCCTCTCATTCCCCACACCTTTGGCCTGTACCCCAGCTCTTGTATACATAAATAAATAAATTTTAAAAGTTATGTCATTTGGCTTTTCCAGCCTACTTTTTTGTAAGGAAAAACATAAGGAATGTAAGGAAGAAAAGATAACACAACTTCTGTGTAAAAGAAAGAAAGTCACAAATACAATTCCGTCACAGACTTGAAGGTCTGTGGGGCTGTGATACAGCTGAGGTGGACATCCTATTTCTTCACTGGGTCAAGGAACAGCTTGTGATTCCTGGTCAGTCCATTCCTGGTCAGTCTGGACTAGCAGGTCATTGATGAAGTTCCTTTTCTGGCACCACTGGAATTGATTACATGTCTAGTCTCATTGTTTTGCATGTGGCAATCCAATTATACCAACACCATTGAATGAAGAGGTTTTCCTAGTTCCAGTGTATACTCTTCACTCTTTTGTTATAGATCAGTTGCCCATATATATTTGGACTCTCAATACTATTCCAATGGTCTGTGCATCTGTTTTTATCCCAGTATGAAGCTATTACAATTATTTTGCCTTTATAGTAGAGTTTGAAGTCTGGAAATGTAATGCCACCATTTCCCCTTCCAGAAAACTTTTTCAGGGAAGTTTTAGCTATTTGATGTCTTTTGTGATTTCATATTCATTTCAGCAATATTTGTTACATTTCTTTGAAGAATTACCTTGGGATTTTTATTGGAATTGCATTGAATCTGTATATTGCTTTGGGTGTGTGTCTTATAGTTTTCCTGGAATAGGTCCTTCATATTTCTTGTTAGGTTTACTACTTAGGGTTTTTTTTTTTTTTGTTTTTCTGTTTTTTTTTTTTGGTGAGGCTGTAATTGGGATGATTTTTGAAACTTCTTCATCTTCTAGCTCTTGTTTGCATACCAGAAGACCACTAATTATTGTGCATTGATTTTGTAACCTGCCATTTTGTTGAACAAGTTTATTTTTTTTTTTAATAAGTTAATTACTTTAATTAGTTCTTCCATAGAGTCTTTAGGGTTCTCTATGTGTATTATCATGTAGTGTGCAAATAATGGTAATCATATTTCATCTTTCCCAATTTGGATTCCTTTTTTGTCTTTTGCTTGCCTGATTGTGCTAGATAGGACTTCCAATGCTGTGTTGAATAAGAGTGGTAAGAGTGGGCATCCTTGTCTTGTGCTGGATCTCAATGAAAGGGTTTTCAAATATTTCACCATAGAGAATGATGTTAGCAATGAGTTTGTCATAATGGTTTCTATTACATTGAGACATGCTCCATTTATCCCCATTTTCTTTTTCTTTGAGGATCTTCATCACAAATAGATGTTGAATATTATCAAATGCTTTCTTGGCATCTATTAATATGATCATATGGCTTTTATATCATTTTTACTGTTGATGTGGTGAATTATATTGATTAATTTTTGGATGTTGAGTCACCCTTTAGTCCCTGGTATAAGTCCCACTTGTTCATGATTTATGATACTTTTAATGTATTGTTCAAATAAATTTTTGAAGAATTTCTTAAGGATATTTATATCTGTATACATTAGGAGACTGGTCTATAGGTTTCTCTTTTTTGTCTTTGTTTGGTTTCAGTAGTAGAGTGATATTCACCTCATAGAATATATTTGGCATTATTCCTTCTCTCTCATTTATTTTTTCATTTTTAAAGAACTGTTTATTTATACAAGAACTGGGGTATAAGGCAGTAGTGCAGCGAGTGTGAAAGGATTCACCAGAGACAGAGCAGGGAGCAGAACAGGCAGAAGGGCAGAAGACACTGCTGAGGGGAGCAGTGGGTGAAGCAGGAGAGATTTGCCATGCCACGTGGGTTTCTCCCTGGCTGGCCAGGAGTCGAACCAGCCCTGCAGAGGCTGTGGGAAGCTTCACAGCGCTGCACTCAACCCACTGCACCACTGGGGAGGCCCCTCTCAAATTTTTTGAAGAAGTTTGGGCAGCATAACTATTAGTCCATCTTTGAAAGTTTGGTACAGTGAAGCCATCTGATCTTGGACATTTGTTTTTGGGGAGAGTTTTGATTACTGTTTTAATTTCCTTGGTTAACTATGGAAAGCTGTGTGGAGAGTCCTCAACCTACTAAAGATAGAGCTTCCATATGATCCAGCAATTCCACTCCTAGGTATTTACCCAAAGGACACAGAAACATTAATTCCAAAGGGCACCTGCACCACTGTGTTTATAGCAGCACTGTTTACAATAGCTAAGCTTTGGAAACAGCCCAAATGCCCAAAAATAGATGACAGGATCAAGAAGATGTGGTACATATACAATGGAATATTACTCAGCAATCAAAAAAGATAAACACATGCAATTTGCAGCAACATGGATGGAGCTGGAAGGGATCATGCTCAGCGAAATAAGCCAGAAAGAAAAAGAACAATACTGGATGGTCTCACTCATAGCAGGAATCCAGAAAACCTAAATAAGGGACCAGGAAAAAAGAATAACTATAAGAAAGAAAAAATGAAAGTCAACAAACAATTATAAACCAGAGACACACTATTAGGGGGGGTGGGGAAAGGAGGGATTAAGGTCAAAATAAGGGGGGTGTAATTGTATGGGGAATATAAAAACAAATAAATTAAAAAAATAATTTTCTTGGTTATGATTGCTTTGTTTAGGTTTTCAATTTCTTCCCTATACAACTTTGGATGATTTTATGATTCTAAGAATTTGTCTATCTCATTTAGGTTGCTGAACTTGTTAGCATATACTTGTTCATGGTAGTCTCTTATTATTCTCTGGATTTCTGCAGTCACTGTTGTAATTCTTCCTTTTTGGTTTCTGATCCAATTTATTTGAGTGTTCTCCGTTTTTTCATTAAAGAGCCTAGATAGAGGTTTACCTACTTTATTTTTTTTGTTTTCATTGATCTTTTGGACAGTCTTTATGATTTAAATTTCATTTATCTGTGCTATAATTTTATTATTTCCTTCTTCTACTGTCTTTTGCGTTTCTTTCTCCCCTTTTTTTAGTTCTTCAAAATGAAAGAGTAGATTATTTATTTGTGTCCTTTCTTATTTCTTGAAGTGTGCCTGTATTGCTATGTACTTCCCTCTTAGTACTGCTTTTATGTCCCATAAGTTCTAGACAGTTGTGTCCTCACTATCATTTACTAGGGTAATTTTTTTTATTCTTTATTGATTTCCTCATTGATCCAGGCTTCATTAAGTACTGTCATTCAAATTCCACGTAATAGAGAATTTTCCTGCTCTCTTTTTGTAGTTGATTTCCAGTTTGATACTTTCATGGTCAGAAAAGATGCTCAGTATGATTTCAAAATCCATGCATTTGTTGATGCTTGTCTTATGACCCAGTTGTGGTCCTGGACCCATGTCTCCTTGAGAAAAATATGTATTCAGCTTTTTTTTTTTTTTTTTTTTGTGGAGGAAGATGCAGTGCCCTATAAATCTCTATTAGACCCTTGTCTAATTCTTTGTTTAGGGTAACTGTGTCCTTGTTATCTGTCTCATTGATTTGCTCATTGGCAACAGTGGAGTATTGCCGTATCTAACCACATATGTATTTTCTTCTGTGTCTGTTTTCAGAGTTGATAGTAATCTCCTGGTGTATTTTGGTTCTCCCTCATTTGATGAGTATATATTGATATGTTATGTATTCCTCATATAGTATTACTTTTATTACTTTTATTATTATATAGTATCTGCCCTGTCTCCTATTACCTTTTTTAAGCTGGATATCTATTTTAACTTTTATAAGTATAGCTGTCCCTGCTCTCCTTTGGGTCTCATTTGCTTGTAGAATTGTTTTCCATCTTTTTACTTTCAGTCTATATTTATCCTTGTAATTTAGATGTGCTTCTTGGAGGCAGAAGTAGTTTGGATTCTGTTTCCTACTCCAACTGGATACTCTGTGTCTTTTGGTTGTTGAGGTCAGTCCATTTATGTTTAGAGTGATTATTGAAATATGAAAGTTGGTTACTACTATTTTGTCCCTCATTTTCTTGTTCTATTTGTTTGCTTGTTCATTTATTTGTGTTTCTTCCCTGCTTCTATTTAGATAATAGATATCTCTTTAATATTTCCTGGGGATTGGGGTTGTCTAGTGGTTGCAAGCTCCTAAAAATTCTGTTTGTCTGAGAAGACCTCTACTTATCTCTTGTATCTGAAGGAGAGTTTTGCAGGATAGGGTATACTTGGCTGGCAGTTATGATTTAGTTGACCACTGGATTGAGAGGATGACCCTCTAATTCTCCATTGGTAAAATTATGTTTTCTCCTTTGTCCGGAATGTAATTCTCATGTTATCACTTTGCAAATACTTCCAGTTTATCATCAATAATTATCCAAATGATTTCCACAGCAATAGAAAACACTTGCTCAGATTTTATCAGAGATTTTATCATTTTATCATTTTATCAGAGGTTGAAAAAATAGCTAAAATGAAATTTTGTTATTCCTTACCTCTTTTTTATTATAAAGTTAAGATTTCTGATTGACTTAAGCTATTTGGATACTATGAAGACTTACTAGAAAAGTGGGGATGGTTCTTATCTCTTTCCATTAATGACCATTTTAATGGTAAATAATGAATTTAGCTGTCACAAATTATGAAAATTATTTTTTAAAAGATTTATTTTTATTTATTTATGCATACAAGAACTGGGGTATAGGCCAGAAGTGTGGGGATAAGAGGATTCACCAGAGACAGAGCGGGAAGCAAGACAGGCAGATCCACTGAAAGATACTGCCGAGGGAAACAGTGGGGGAGACAGGAGAGGTCTGCTGTGCCGGGTGGGTCAGCTCCCTAGCCACAGATCAAACTCATGCTGCAGTGGATGGGGATAGCTCTATAGTGCTGAGACTTTAAACCCTATGCCACCAGGGTGGCCTACTTTTTTATTGGTATCTATTTTTTTTTTTTATACTATGGTGGCCTTTTGAGCTTTTTTATATACAGAATATCTTTCAGTCAACTTCAATCATTACTCTTTCTGACTCTTGAATTTTCAGTCTGGATCTTTCAATATGAGTCCAGTGACCTTTTGACATTGCTCCATCAATTCTAGAATGATTTTGCTTTCTGACACAGCAATATAGTGCAAATTAATCAATATCTTCCAGTTCAGATATTGAATCAGTCATTTCTCTGAGAAGTTCTAATTCTTTGTATTATTTAAAAACTAATATATTGAGCTTTAAAGTAGTGCTTTTTCTTTTTTTACTTGTAATGATCTCAATTTCAGAGCCATCAGTGTAGGGATAGAAAATGGAATTTTTATTTCCTATAAACAACCTGAATTTCCAATGATGTCAGAAAACTAAATTTTTCCTTTCAAAACAAACTTAATGCCTTCTGGGTTCTTTTAGTTGGATTTTAATTCAATAAACTTTAAGTTTCCCTTTTTCTTTTCAATCTTTCCTTTTCCCCGAGCAATAATCTAAAATGGAATTAGAGTGGAAGGATTATTTTATGTTGTCCTATTTCCCAGAAAGAAGTGTCTGGTTCATGCGCAGGATGCCATATTTTGCAAATGAATACACTCAATGCCCTTTACAAGCAGCATCTACAACTAAAACATACTTGTTCTGGTCTCCCTGGTGGCACAGGGATAAAAGTTTCAGCACTATCAATCTATTGCCAAACACTGTGACATAAGTTCAATCCCTGGGCCGTGGAGCTAACCCACATGGCACAGCAGACCTCTCCTGTCTCACCAGCTGCTCCCCTCAGCAGTGTTTTTCAGTAGATCTGCAGTTCTCCTCCCCACACTGTCTCTGGTGAATCCCCTCACCCCTGGTACCTCTGACCTAAACTCCAGTTCTTGTATGCATAAATAAATAAAATGAATCTTAAAAAAAATACATATTTGTCCTTTCTGCCCCTTAGTCACCAGGTGTTTTGTGGACAATTCTGCGTGTGACTTGTTTTAGTTGGTAGGGATTTCCAGGTCTAAATGCTCACCATAACTGCAAACCCCTTATGAGGCATTAGATGTTTTAGGGTGCTCTCTTCCTCCCCTTTGGGATTCTGTAAAGTTTAATGGACTGCCTTCTTACTCCTCCACAAATATTTTTACCTCAATGCCAAATTATTTATTTTAATTTTTTAAAAATATTTATTTATTTGTTTGTTTGTTTATTTATTTATACACGCACTGGGTACAGTCAGAAGTGCAGGAGGGTGAGAGAATTCACCACAGACAAAGCGGGGAACAGAACAGGCAGACTAACGAAATACACTGCTGAGGGGAGCAGTGGGTGCGTCAGGAGAGGTCTGTGCACCATGTGGGACCCTCGCCCGACAGCCGGGGAAAGAACAGGCACTGCAGATGCTGCGGGCAGCTTTGCAGTCCAGCGCTCAACCGCTGTGCTACTAGGGGAGGTCCAATGCCAATCTATTTTTGAGGTAATTTTATCTCCTATACATGGCGTGAATACAACTAATTTTGATGTAACAGGGGAAGAAAATTTAATGAACAAAAAAGATGCATTATTGTTTTCATATTTTATTTTGCTGCACATTCCTTAGGAGAAATTTGCTGTCTCCTATGATACCATTTCCTATTTCCAGAATTCCACTCATGTGTTTCTTCTGCATGAGGTGAACTTCCCTATGCCTAACTAATCTTTGTATATTTACATCCGCACATTCTTCAGGACGCACACAAACCTAGAAAGTAGTTTTTCTTTTAATTATATTTCATCTCTGCCTTTCCTGTGGGATTTGTTATTTTATTCATTATTTATCTATTATATAAACATGCACTAAAATCATACTACCAACAAGGCCTGTGCTCATTCATCTCAACTAGATTTATACATTATTTGAAAAAGAATCACTGTCAAGTTAATTATTATCTTTCTTTAGCCTTTCATTGACTCCTTCTTCTCAACATAGAAACAGACACAAATGTTTCTTCTTTAAAATCTCTTTTTTCAGGCCTCCCTTGGTGGCGCAGACGGTTGAGTGCTGGGCTGGGAAGCTGCCCGCAGCCTCTGCAGCGCTCGTTCAATCCCCAGCCACCTGCGAGGGTCCCACATGGCGCGACAGACCTCTCCTGCAGCCCTCGCTGCTCCCCTCAGCAGTGTACTTCGGTCCTCCTGCCTATTCTGCTCCCTGCTCTGTCTGTGGTGAATTCTCTCACTCTCCTGCATTTCTGACTGTACCCAGTGATTGTATAAATAAATAAATAAATAAATAAATAAATAAATAAATAAACCTTTAATAAAATAAAATCCCCTTTTTCTCTGGTCTCAGAATATACTTACCTGCCTCTCCATTTTAATCTATGACTTGCAACCATAAAGCCATATTCCAGCTGTACTAAAAATATCTGACTTTCTTTCCTGGTTCACCACCTTGCTTGTTTATCATATGCTCTTTCTTTTTCATGAATTGCTTCTCACTTTCTGCCCCATACTTTACCTTTAAGTTTCAAATGAAACATTTCCTCCTATGGTACTCTCTAAGACTCATAAAGAATGGTTGGTCATTCTATAATTTCCCTAGTATCAGATGTATTGTAATTATCTGTTGGCATATTTGCCTCCCGCGAGTGAATGAGGGATCCTGTTCATATGTGCTAGGTGGCTATATTAGGTCATGAAATTTTTAGTTGAATAGACAGGTGAATAGAATGAATGAACAAATGAGATTGATCACCATCTGTAGTTACTGCACTGCGCTCAGAGAAAGTCCTATGATAGATCAAGCCAATGGGTGTGTTCCTTTTGTAGCCAACCTGGCAGGGCAACATGACCTTGGCAAGGTCGCGTCATGTTTTGCCTCGGAAATCAACTAACTTTCTGTTTGTGTAGTATACTGGCCAAAGGAAAAATGGTTGTGTGTGGTGAAAGCAGCGAATGAAAAGATCTTCTGTGCAAGGAATGTTCCTCTCTGACATTTCATTTCACAAGAGGTACTTCCTTGGAATGCACAACCAAATTCAAGGAGGTTAAAACAGATCTTTCTCACAAAGCCAAGGGCAAGTAGATGACTGTGGAAGACTTAATTCCAGTGTCTAAATTTCTGCTAAAGCAAATGGGAAAAGGGGGGAAATTCTCATAATTATCCAGCTGGCTATAAATTCTTTCTATCATTCATTAAAAGTAAGAAAAGGTAAAGACAGCCTTAAAATCACCTAACAAAACCTATTCATTTTTTCCCCCAATTCACATTTTAAAGATGAGCAATTAAGGCTAAAGTAATGGGAGGTAACCTGTCCAACATCCTATGGAAAGCAATTAGCAAAACTGGTACTTGAACTCAGGTTTTCAGTTATTCTACATTAAGCCTTTTAAATTTCATAATGGCAATCAAATACATAAATATAAAGATAGTATGCTAAGACATAAGTGAATGACTGCAGCAATGGAAATGTATACAGTTAATAGTTTTACACCTTGGCTATTGCTTTCAACCATTGTTGCATTTCTCATTTCTTTACATGGATCTATTACCTGATGTTGATCTTTCCTGACATTTTAAATATTATATTGAAAGTAACTATTTCATGTCTTAGTTTTTCAACTTCAAAATGCATTGTTAAGCTTATGGAAGGACCATTGTAGATCAATGATGGAATTAATGAGAGCCACATTGTTTGATAATAAATCTGCAAAATTGCCATTGAATAGCTGATAAGAACTGAAATGTTACCAAACTTGTAGAATCTTACAAGTTAGTTTTCATGGATACTGACGTGAAACTACTGTATTACAATCTAAGGACATTATTACTCGTGGCAATGACCGGAGTTAGAAGATCAGCTACTGCATTTTCTCAAACCCATCTTCTCAAAGGGCATGCAAAAGCCTGGTGATATCTACACTCACAGTATTTGGTGTGATAGAAAAGGAACAAATGACTAAAAGATTTGAACCTTTTTATAATAACCAGTAACACTGCCAGTGCTTTGGTCTATAGGAAAATTCTATCTCTATCATCCAGGGTTGTTCACTGGACAGATATATACAAATATCTTTGAAAATATAATATGAAACAAAGATAGTACCTTTGCTCATAAAATATACAGAAACAAAAAGGACCCTCTGAATATTGGCTCCTACTAATACCAGAGCTTCATCCCTATATTTTCTTGGTTTTGGGTGAATTCTTCTATGAGTGTTTCACTCTATCAGTCATGCTAATTAATCTGACTGTTGGGGTTAGGATCAAATTGTCAAGTAGTGTTATGTAACATTAGGGCTCCTTCATTCAGAACTTCAGGAAGAGGATGAGGCCATCTCCAGTGTTAATTGCAACCATGTTCCCAGAGTCTCAGGCTCACTTAACAAATCCCATAAACCATGGGTGTTTAGTGCTGTCAAGGTGTCACCAGGCACTACAGCACAAGTTGGATCCCAGGCCGGTCAGGGAGGTGACCCACATGGCGCAGCAGACCTCTCCTGACTTGCCTACTGCTCCCCTCAGCAGTGTATTTGTCTGTTCTGCTTCCCAATCTCTCTGGTGAATCCTCTCACCCCTACCTCATACCTCTGGCTTACACCCCATTCTTATATGTATAAACAAATAAATCTTTAAAAAAAAGGAAAAAAAATAGGTGTTTGCTATAGAAAGGCAGGTATTTTTCTTATTAAATTGCTTGTCTTAAGACATTAATCCAGGTATATTGTATTAATGATTGGATGACTTAGTGATTAGAAAGTTTCTATCTTGGCCTACAAGGAAAGAGGAAGTCTAGGATGATTCAATCATCTAAAGCAAAACTGGTTTTTTTAATTGAAACTGATCCAAATATTTCTAGTGATAAAATGATGTCACTTAACAGTTCAATTAAAGTCAGGAGACCCATTTGTATTGTATTTTGAAGGAGTTCCATTGTAGGAAAACTGTCCTGAGGATGCTCATAAATAGTAAGTCAGCTTTCCCTCTGATAATTTCCCTGAGTAACTAAAAGTAGTCTAATATTGGAGAGATCTTCATAGACATCTGAGGGTTACAGAATGCATAATTGGCATTTCTTCAAATACATCAGGTCTCTTCAAACCATTTATAAGTTACATATCTGGCTTCCACAAAGAAGTCCTGTCCTCAGAAAGTAGCTGTTGTGTACAATCACCAGGTCCATCAACTGGGATTTACCTGAGACAGTGTCACCTCTTAACCAACTTAGGGTCTCAATTTTACTGATAATAATTGTGTTTTTTTTTTTTTTTTTTTTTTTTCGGTCTGTGGCACTACCTATGTGGTCTTTCTACCTATGGAATGACTATTGACCATGCCAATAGGAACAGTAAAGAGTTCTTGAGGTAATGGTAAGTAGTATTTCCTATGGAAGGGAAGTGCGGAAAGTGGGATATTCTCCTGCTATATTTGAGATTTCTTAGTATGGTTAAGTGAACTAGTAAATACATGGCAATCAGAAATCTCTGAGGGGAATGTCAGATTCAATAGCAAGTTAAATTAAAAGTACTTGCAGTAGTTAGGGCAAATTGTATCAGGGATTCTTCCTCCCTTAGGAAGGCTCCAGGGTGGTTCTAGAAGACAAAGATCATAAGTGTCCATTCTCCTGACCTACTGAAGTGTGATGTCTTCCTTCTTCTGGCTTTCCTTCCACTACCACAAAATACGTATATTCAATTCTGCTGTAACTTACCTTGTTTTTAAATAATACCCTAATTACCCTTAGACCTTTCATTTAGCAGGTCTCAATGTAAGAGGGGAAAGAGTTATAAAACTAATAGAGATCCTTTATGTCCCCCACTTTAGCTTGCATGGGCTACATGGCAAGCCATATACTCAGCCAAGTGGTCATTGTATTTATGATAAAGGACCATATCAACCCCATAAGAGATCCAGATGGTGGTACCATAATTAATTTTGAATTTCATGACCCCTCATTTGGTCTCATCAGAAATGTGTACCAAAAAGATTGGCGGGAGGGAAAAAAAAGTCATGTCTAGAAATTGTCAGGATGGAATCTCAAGTTTTCAAAATAGGTCTATAACTCCCTAGCCCTTTCTTTCTGATAATTATTCAAGAAGTGTCTAAGAGAAACTGGTTCCCTTTTGGGGACATTCACATTTAGTGAACAAACTCCATTGCTAATGTGTACGGATCAGGAGCCTAGACAGTTTGAGAGAGAAATCTTTGGGGGTTGTTTTTTGTAAATGTCATTCCAACATTCCACAGTAGATGTTGGGGAAGTGAAAAAATCCATCAAATACATTTATAATCAGTCCATTGGTGAGTGGTTTTGCAAGAAAAGTCAGGCATCTTCAGTCTCAAAAAAACATGACATAGAATAGTTTCTAGAGTTAGCTCATAGGACTGGAATATAACACAGTAATCTGTGAAGAGGTCAACAGGGGAGAGTAACCACCAGGGGTCCCACTGAGGAGTAAAACTTCTAAAAATGTCAGCCTATCAGAAGTAGGTGAGTGCGTTTGTATAACCTTTACCTTGACATAACCTTGTTAAATCTTGGCATGAGTCACAATTTTGGCATGCAACAGTAGCCTTGCATCAGAAAAAAAGTGTTCTTCATTTTTCAGGCAGTCTATGGTGAATGTATTGCTGTATCTGGTAAGATAATGGATCTAGACAGAAATAGTAGCAATCTGGGTGCTAGTGCAGTCTCCCTCAGCAGCCTGATTCCAGTTGGTCTCATGGGAGAACAAGTTCTTACTGTGAGTTTCCACTGGAGTGACCTACATTGTTGAATTAGTGGCTGCAGTTTATTTTCACTATCATGCCACAAAGAAGAGATGACCAGATAGTTAGGATTTTAGAAACATTTCATGAGTCAGCAAAAATAAAACACAATTTTTGACAGGAATGTTGTCCAAAGCTATAAGAGTAGCTTGAGTCATGCCCATTGAGAAAGTGACCATATCTACTTTTGGTCCTGAGTTGATGGTACTAACACTGGAGCACTGCAGCAGCATGGGGATACTGTTTGACTTTCCCTTAGCTGAGTCCTCAATGAATCAGACCTGGTCATTTAGGGGAACCTGCATGTATTGATAATTCCCCTAAGCTAGTAGCTTTGCTTTAAGCAATGTAGTACTAGGGAATTAGTTTCTCCCAGGATATTTGACATTTCTTCATTTCTTTTTATTTTTTTAAGATTTATTTATTTATGCATACAAAAGCTGGGGCAAAGGTCAGGGATGAAGGAGGTGAGAAGATCCACCACAGACAGAGTGGGGAACAGAACAGGCAGATTGACTGAAAGTCACTGCTGAGGGGAGCAGCGGGCGAGACAGGAGAGGTCTGCTACTCCATGTGGGAATTTCCCTGGCTGGCTAGGGATTGAACTCGTGCTGCAGAGCCTGCGGATTACTTCATAGTGCAGTGCTTAACCCTTGCACCACCAGGGAGGCTCTGACATTTCTTTACATGAAGCCAAGTTACTGCTTAATATTTACTGTTCTTAAAAACACCTTTTCCATTTGATAAGTGAGGCTTAATGTGCTTTTTACCTTATTAATCATTAAGTTTGAGTTGATCCACCCCAAAATGGTGTTAGTAATCAGGAAAATTATATTAAGTCCTCCATGGGTCATGTGTTCAGTGTCAACAGAAACCTAGTAACAAGCTAATAGCTGCTTTTCAAAAGGGACAGCCCAAGTCCCCTTTTGAGGGAAATAAAAGTCCAGAACCACAGATTGCTATCAAGTGGAGGCTTCTGGGCAGAGGGACCAGAGACTTTGCCAGAGACTTCAATAAGTAAAATTATCAGTCATGGAGACTGATAGCACAAAGAGGCTATTAGGTTCTTGTACCTTGCTTGAATGGGCTAAAGGAATGGTGGGAGGGAAATTTATGTGTTTTACTAACACCTACATGCAGCTCTTCCTAATCAGGAAAATTCGGGCCTCCCTGGTGGTGCAGGCAGTTGAGCACCACACTGTGAAGCTGTCCACAGCCTCTGTAGTGTGGGTCCAATCCCAGCTGGCCAGCGAGAATCCCACATGGCGAAGCAGACCTCTCCAGTCTCGCCTGCTGCTCCCCTCAGCAGTGTGTTTCATCATTCTGCCTGTTCTGTTCCCTACTCTCTCTCGTGAATCCTCTCACCCTCCTGAACATCTGGCCTGTACCCTGGTTCTTGTATAAAAATAAATAAATCTTTTTAAAAAATCAGGAAAATTCAGTCTGACACTTATGGAACAAGGAAGTATAACATATACTAGTTCTTTTTAGTTGATGTAGAAGCAGCAATAGAGCCACACCTATAAAATCACCTTAGCTTTCTCTCCCTACTGAGGGCCTTACCATTCTTAGTAGAATCCTGATATCTCCACCACTAATGAAACTGGTAAGATGATGATTTGGAACCTGTGTTTAATAGAGACATAAAAATTTGAGTCCTCGTTCCTGAAATTCCATAGCATTCTCAACTGGAAGGGATTATATCTGGATATTGAAGACAAAGAAACCTCTCCCACACTCATAATCATGTTCTCTTAAGGTGGCGGAGGCTAGGGATGGGCAAATCAAGAGACAGGGCGGGTAGGAATCATTCTCTGCCTGTCAACACATCTGTGCATTCACTTCCAAATGGTTATGGTGTTGTGATGGTGGCTCATGTTGTATTCAAATTAAGTGTTGAACTTGCTCACTGGTTGATGTCAGAAGAGGAGATCCCCAAAGCTGATGTAACCCAAGTCCACTATGAGTCTCTTCAGACTCAGCAGAGACAGCCTCCTGGATATCCAGCTGGGACTGTGAGATTCACATCTTTAGCCTGATTTGGGCTTGATTCCCCAAGTGGCACTTCACCTTAACCCAGGTTTCTTGTTGTTCCTGTGACTTCACCTCTTTTAAGTTTTCACCTGGTTTTAATAAAAGATACAGGGGAGTTTTCCAAAGTGGTGGCAGAGTATAAGAATTTATTTAGATTTTTGTGTTTAGTAAGTTCCTCAGCATCTAGTAAATCACCTCCATCACCATTGTAAACTAATCTAGGGCAGTAAAATTTGACATAGTCAAATATGAATTAGTCAATAATTCATCTATGGTTTCCTATGGGTTTCTAAGCCTTGACATAATATGTGGGTGAGGGAGCCTTAGCTAAAGGGTCAGTTATCTATTAAACATCCAGACTATTCTCTAACACAGAGAAATATCAAGGTTAATGGGGTACTAGCCTTGAGCCCAGAGGTTGTTTCAAGTAAGGTCAGGTACCAGGTATTTACTATGTATTTGCTCTATGAGTTCGTGCATTGTGAGTCAAGAAATTTGATGGGGACAAAGTGAGCTTAGAAGCTAGAAAGAGTGGATGGAAAGGGGAAGAATCTGGAATGAAAGGTCACAGACCTAAAGGGAACTTGATATATGTGAGTGCACATTGGGAAGGAGCCATATGTTTTAAGGAACATTGACTTTATGCACCAGTGGGTGTAAACTCTTAGAGGAACAGGTTCAAGATAGTAACCTTTCACTTGGTCTTCTAAAATAGATTCTTAACGGGTTTCCCTGACTCCAGACTCTTCCCCTGCCAATTCCTCCTCCTTGTGGCTGCCAGAGCTCCATTTATGAAATACAAATCTGGTTATGTCAGTATACTGCTTAACACCCTTCTTTGGGCTCCTGCTACAAAAGGATAAAGTTCAATCTCTTAAGAACGACATTTAATGTTCTTTATAAACTGGATGCAGTCTGATTTGCAACCTCATCTCTTGTGTGTCCCCAATTTGTAAGCAATGTTTTAGTCACACAGAATTATATATTTTCCCCCAAATACACCACAGTATTTCATGCCAGTTTGTATTTCCTGTGTAGAATGACCTTGTCTTTCTCTGTCTGGAAAACTGCTAAGTTCATCTCAGTTTTCTCCTCATCTGAATGGATTTTTAGCCAGCAGTCTGTGACCCTAGAGTATCCTATGAACATTGACTATGATGCTGTGTCAGTATAGTACATATGCCTGTGTTCTTCACAAGACTGTCACCCTCTTGAAGGAATTTGTCTTGTTAATGGTAGCCCCCACCACTTAATACAGAACTTTGCATATATTGGGCACTTATTACTCAATATTTGTTAAATGAATTAATATATTTATGATGCATCAAAATGTTACTTTGAAGCACTAGTTTATGCTACAAAATAAAATTAGGGCCCTGGAGCCTGGATTATTATGAACAATAGCACCAATCCATCAAACACAATATTAATGACATTATTTTAGATATCCATTTTTTCATTTCCAAAGTAATTGTCAGTAAGTGCTGTAATTAAACACTCTAATATTTGAAGTTACTCTGTGTGAAATTAAACTGAAGTTATCCAAGGGAAAGCAGGTGAACATGTTGTAGGAAATGAATGTTTGCGTGTGTGTGTGTATGTGTGTGTGTGTGTACGCATGTGTCTGTTTAAAGAGACATAAATCATCCATATGCTAGCAAGGCCTTTCTCTCTCTTACTTCCTAACTATCCCTTCTATCCCTGCCTCTCTTTTTTTCTCTTCCCCTCCTTCCTAACTTTAGCGCTTCAGTGTTAATTTATGTCTGTAGTTTGTGTATTTTACTTTGTCCAATTATTGGCTATGTAAATGACCAATATTTGTCCTTGTTGTCATAACTTGTCATTTACTAAACATAATTCCCTCCATTTTGCTGGAAATGACTATAATTCAACTCTTCATATAGGTGGATGGTAGTACATATTGTGGGTATACTACAGGTTCTTGATCTTCTGTTGATGTACAGTAACTGCTTCCATATCTTAGCTATTTTAAAAAGTGCTGCAAAAAAACATTTCAGAGCATAGAGATTTTTGCATTGAATATTTTATGTTCTTTGGCAAGATGCCTGAATGGGATGCCTAAGAGTTAATTGCAGAGTATTTACATTTTTAGTTTTTTAAGATGAATCCAGATTGTCTTCCATAATGGCCATACCTGTTTACATTCACACACACTATGTAATAAGATTCATCTTTCTGTGCATTCTCTCAAGCACTTGTTCTTAGGGTGGTCTTTTTAATATGTGCCACCCTAATGGGTGTGAGGTGGTATGTATATCACTGTGGCTTTAATCTATATCTCTTTTATTGCAATCAATAATTAATGCATTCCATATTTCTTTGGCTTTCTGGATATCCTCTTTGGTGAACTGGCTCTTCATATCTGTTGCCAGCCAATCAATTGGGTTATTTTTCTATTGTTGGATTGTATGACATTTTTATAAATTTTGGGCATTAACTCGTTGCTGATTTGTTATTGTGTGAATATTTTCTTATATTAATTAGGGTGTCTTTTATCAATGCACATATTTTTTAGTGGCCCTATTGTTATTTTTACTTTTATTTCCCCTGCCATGGGAGTTGAGTCCCAAAAAACATCTTTATCTGTTAATGTCTTGAATCTTATTACCAATATTTTCTTCTACATGTCTTATCGTTGTAGGTCTTATATCCTAATATTTAATCCATTTCAGAATTGTTTTTTGTGTATGAAGTTAGAGAGTGATCTAACTTCATTTTTTTATGGATGCCTTTCCAGTTTCCCAGCACCATTTATTAAAAAGACTGTGATTTCTGCATTATTTAGTCAAAACTGACTTATCAGAGACTAGAGACAAATATATGTGTAACTTTATTTCTGGGTTTCAATTCTATTTCTATTCCATTGATCCTTGTATCCTTTGTCTGTCAGTACTACTGTAAGTACTACTTATAGTAAAATTTGAAGTCAGGTAATGTGATACCTCCATTTCGCTCCTTTTTCCTCAGGCTGGGTTTTGAAACATACAACCTTTTGTGGTTCCATATAAATATAAATCTGTTTGCCATTTATTTTAAATATATTGTTCTTATTTAGAGAGTATATGTAATTTTATGTATCACTTTAGGAAGGATAGCCATTTTGATTATATGTATTCTTCCCATCTATGACGATGAGATGTCTTTCCACCTTATATCATTAACTAACTCTTTCTTTATTTATTTAAATTTTATTTTTATATTCCCCATACAATTACAACCCCTTTATTTTGACCCCAAGTCCTCCTTTCCCTGCCCCCTACGCCCCATAGAGTGTCTCTGGTTCATAGTTGTTTGTTGATTTTGATTTTTACTTTCTTATAGTTATTCCTTTTCCTGGTCCCTTATTTAAGTTTTCTAGATTCCTTCTATGAGTGAGACCATCCGGTATTTTTCTTTTTCTTTCTGGCTTATTTCGCTGGGCATGATCCCTTCCAGCTCCATCCATTTTGCTGCAAATTGCATGCGTTTATCTTTTTTGAATGTTGAGTAATATTCCATGGTGTATATGTACCACATCTTCTTGATCCAGTCATCTATTTTTGGGCATTTGGGTTGTTTCCAAAGCTTAGCTATTGTAAACAGTGCTGCTATGAACAGAGGGGTGCAGGTGCTCTTTGGAATTGATGTTTCTGTGTGTTTTGGGTAAATACCTAGGAGTGGAATTGCTGGATCATAGGGAAGCTCTATGTTTAGTAGGTCAAGAAATCTCCACACAGCTCTCCATAGTGGTTGGACCAGTTTGCACTCCCACCAAGAGTGCGAGAGAGTACCTTTTTCTCCACAACCTCACCAACATTCGTTGTTGCTAGTTTTTTTAACATGTGCCATTCTCACTGGTGTAAGATGGTACCTCATTGTAGTTTTAATTAGCATTTCCCTGATTACAAGTGATGTTGAACATTTTTTCATATGCTTGTTGGCCATTTGCATTTCCTGTTCAGAGAAGTTTCTTTTTAGCTCTTCTGCCCATTTTTTGACTGGATTATTTTCTTTGTTTTTGTTGAGTCTCATCAGCTCTTTGTAGATTTTTGTGATCAGTCCTTTATCATTAGTGTTGTGTGCAAAAATGTTCTCCCAGTCCATGGGGTTTCTCTTTGTTTTTGTTATTGTCTCTTTTGCTGTGCAGAAGCTCTTTAATTTGATGTAGTCCCAGCTATTTATCTTGGCCTTCACTATCACTGCTTTGGGTGATGTGTCTGTAAAGATATCTTTGAGATGCATATCATGTAGTGTTTCACCTGTATTTCCTTCTATGGATTTTATGGTTTCAGGTCTTATGTCTAGTTCTTTAATCCATTTTGAGTTGGTTTTTGTGCATGGTGTTAAGTAGTAGTCAAGCTTCATTCTTTTGCATGTAGCAACCCAGTTTTCCCAGCACCATTTATTGAACAGACTTTCTCTGCTCCAATGCATATTCTTTGCTCCTTTGTCAAAGATTAGTTGACCATAAATCTGTGAGTTTATTTCTAGATTTTCTATTTGATTCCATTGGTCTGTGTGTCTATTCTTGTTCCTATACCATGCAGTTTTGATGATTATGGCTTTGTAGTATAGTTTGAAGTCTGGGAGTGTGATGACTGCGTTCCCTTCTTTTTTTTTCAGGATAGCTTTGACTATACAGGGTTTTTGGTGGTTCCATATGAATTACATCAATAATTGTTCTATTTCTTTGAAAAATGCCATTGGGATTTTTATTGGAATAGCATTGAATCTGTATATTGCTTTTGGTAGGATGGCCATTTTAATAATGTTTATTCTTCCAATCCATGAGCAGGGGATGTCTTTCCATTTCTTTGTGTCTTCTTCTATTTCTTTTAACAGTGTTTTATAGTTTTATTTGGAAACAAGTTCAACAATCTAGAGGATATGGACAAATTCCTACAACTCTACAATCACCCAAAGCTAGATAAAGAAGAAATTGAACACCTAAACAGACCAATTACAAGCAGCAAAATTAAAATGGTAATCAAATACCTCCCCAAAAACAAAAACCTAGGACCTGATGGATTTACAAATGAATTCTACCATTCAGAAAAGAATTAGTGCCTATCCTTCACAAACTCTTCCAAAAAATTGAGAAGGAAGGGATAATACCAAATACGTTCTATGAAGCCAACATTACACTAATACCAAAACTGAACAAGGACAACACTAAAAAAAAAAAAAAAACTACAGGCCAATCTCCCTAATGAACATGGATGCAAAAATCCTCAATAAAATTTTAGCTATCAGAATCCGACAATGTATCCATAACATAATTCACCACGACCAAGTAGGATTCATTCCAGGGACACAAGGATGGTTCAACATCTGAAAATCATTCAACGTTATCCAACACATCAACAAAAAGGAATATAAAAACCATATGATAATATCAATATATGCTGAGAAAGCTTTCAACAAAGTGCAACACCCATTCATGATAAAAGCCCTTGAAATTCTTGGGATACAAGGAACATACCTCAACATCATAAAGGCCATATATGACAAGCCAACGGCCAGTATCATTCTCAATGGTGAAAAGCTGAAAGCATTTCCATTAAGATCTGGAACAAGACAAGGATGTCCACTCTCACCACTGCTTTCCAATATAATACTGGAAGTCCTAGCCAGAGCAATAAGACAAGAGAAAGACATCCAAGGAATCCAAATAGGAAAAGAAGAAGTCAAACTATCTCTATTTGCAGATGATATGATAATATACATAGAGAACCCCAAAAATTCCACAGAAAAACTAATTCAACTAATCAATCAATTCAGTAATGTGGCAGGATACAAAATCAACACGCAAAAATCAGTAGCCTTCCTATACACAAACAATAAATCTGAAGAAGAAATCAAAAAAACCATCCCTTTTATTATTGAAACAAAAAATAATCAAATACTTGGGAATAAATCTAACAAAAGAGGTAAAGGACCTATACAAAGAAAACTATAAAACATCATTAGCTAACTCTTAATAACATTTTGTAGTTCTCTTGAACAGGTTCTTTACCTCCTTAGTCATTTTAATTCTGAGGTATTTGATTATTTTTGAAATAATGTAAATGGAGTTATTTCTAGGGTTCTTATCATTATTGTTTATTTTATATATAAGAATGCTACAAATATTTGTATGTTGATTTTGTAACCTACCATTTTGCTGTATTCACCATTGTTTTAGCAGCTTTTTGGTGGAGTCTTTAAGGTTTTTCTACATGCAGTATTTGTAAATAGTAAAAGTTACAATTCTCCTTTTCCAAATTGGACTCTGTAATTTTTGGTTTTGTCTGACGGTACTGGCCAAAACTTCTAAAAGTAAGTTAAATAGAAGTGGCGACAGTGAACATTATCACTTTGTTCTTAATCTTAAAGGGAAAGCTTTCGGTTTTTGAATGGGAAGATTTATATTATCCGTTGGTTTGTAATATATGACTTTTATTATATGAAAATTACTTCCATCTATATTTACTTTGTTTAAACTTTTTTTTAAAGATTTATTTATTTATTTATTTATTTAAGCACCGGGTACAGTCAGAAGCGCGGGAGGGTGAGAGAATTCACCAGAGCCAGAGCGGGGAGCAGAGCAGGCAGAAGGACCGAAGTACACTGCTGAGGGGAGCAGCGGGCAGCAGGAGAGGTCTGTGCACCATGTGGGACCCTCTGCTGGGGGCCAGGGAGCAGCCAGGGATCCAACTGGTGTTTCAGAGGCCGTGGGCAGCTTCGCAACCCAGCACTCAACCACTGCGCCACCAGGGAGGCCCTGTTTAAACTGTTTTAATCATAAATGTGTGCTGGATTTTATTGAATGCTTTCTCTACCTCTATTGATGTTACATACTTTTTTATCCTTACATTTGTTGACATGATGTATTACATTCATGGAGTTATTTATATTAAACCATTAATGCACTCCTGGGATAAATTTCTCTAGATCAGTATGCATTATCCTGTGACACACTATTGAATTGGATTTATTTGCATTTGGCTAAAGTTTTGAATTGATCTTCATCAGGTATATTGGTCAAAATTTTTCCTTCCTTCTGCTGCCTTATTTGGTTTCAGTATTATGGTAATGTTAACATCATAAAATGTGGTAAAGAATGTTTCCTCTTGTATTTTTAATAAGTTTTATCAAAATGAGCATTAGTTCAATAAAATTCATTTGTAGACCTATTTGAAGGATCTTTTGTTTGGAGAAATATTTTTTACTGTTGTTTAAATTTTCATGCTTCTTCTGCCTGCAACCTCTACAGCGCCAGTTCAGTCCCCGGCTGCTCCCCGGCCACCAGAGGAGGGTCCCACATGGCGCGCAGACCTCTCCTGCCGCCCGCTGCTCCCCTCGCAGTGTGCTTCGGTCCTTCTGCCTGTTCTGCTCCCTGCTCTGACTCTGGTGAATTCTCTCACCCTCCCGCGCTTCTGACTGTACCCAGTGCTTGTATAAATAAATAAATAAATCTTTAAAAAAATAATTAAAAAAAAAAGCTTAAAAAAATAAATTTTTATGCTTATTGTTTTATCCAATCCCACATCTTCTTTTAGTCTTGGGAAACTACATTGATCTAGAATTTGTCATTTTCTTCAAGGTTATAAAATTTATAAGCATACAGTTGTTCACAGAAGTTTCTTGAAGTCCTTTCTTTTTCTCTACTTCCTATGATGATTTTTCCTCTTTTACTTCTGATTGTTTTTTTTTTTTAATAGAGGCATGTTTTATTTATTTATTTATTTATTTATTTATTTATTTATTTATTTATTTATTTATTTATTTGATTTGTTTTTGTTTTGTTTATACATGCACTGGGTACAGTCAGAAGAGCGGGAGGGTGAGAGAATTCACCAGAGCCAGAGCAGGGAGCAGAGCAGGCAGAAGGACAGAAGTACACTGCTGAGGGGAGCAGCGGGCGGCGGGAGAGGTCTGCGCACCATGTGGGCCCCTCCTCCGGTGGCCGGGGAGCAACCGGGGATCGAACCGGCGCCGCAGAGGCCGCGGGCAGCTTCGCAACCCAGCGCTCATCCGCTGCGCCACCGGGGAGGCCCCTGATTGTGTTTTTAATGTTTTTTTCTTGTTTATTTTTTGTTAGTCTAGCTTGAGGTTGGTCTATTTTCTTTATTTTCTCTGACAACCAACTCTTAGTTTCACTTACCTTTTTAGTGTGTATTTTTCTTGCTTTTAATTATAGGCCTCTAGCAATTACCTTCCCTCTTAAGATAGTTTTTGTTGCATCAGATATATTCTGTTACCTTGTATCCTTATTTTCATTAGTCTCAAGGAAATTTTTTTCTCTTTTAATTTACTCTTGGTCCAATAGCTATAAAGCTGCTTATTGTTTCGTCTCCATGTACTTGCAATTTTTTACTTTTATTGTGTTTTACTTCTTGTATTGTGGATTATACTCAGAGAGTACTTGGCATAATTTTCACCTAATTTGTACTTTAATTGAAAATTTATTTGCATCCCAATGTACTCTATTCTTGAATGTGCTCTACATGCCCTTGAAAAATGTATACACAGTGTTTTTTTTTTTTTTTGTAGTTAGATATTTTTAGTTTATTTTTTATTATTTATGTTTTCAATTTTATATGTTTTACATCATTTTTCATTTTTGCACAATGTATGCATTTTCATCTTGGTTATAGTCCCCATACAACTCCCACCCCCCTTGTTTTGATCCTACTCCCTTATCCACCCCCATAGTATGTCTGGTTTATAGTTGCTTGTTGAATTTGATTTTTACTTTATTATAATTAGTCTTTTCCTGGTCCCTTATTGGTTTTTGGGTAGAGTGTTCTGTAGATATCTGTTAAATCTATTTTTCTAGTTCCTCAGTTAGGCCATTAAGTTTTTCTCTGTTTTGTTCATCTGCCCACGGTTGTATGTGTAGTATTAAAATCTCCTTGTATTGTTGCATTTATTGTCAATACATCTCTGTCCTTTTAGTAATTGTCTCAATTAATTAGATGTTCCACAATTCAGAAATTATTTGTTTATGTTTATTATTTCTTTTTGTTTTAGTATATCCTTAATCATAATATAATGTTTTTCTTTATCTCTTATTGCCTTTTTAAATTGAAATTCTATTTTATCTGATATGCATATAGATACATATACACTTAATTCCCATTTGCTTATAGGATTGTCTACCAGCCTCTAAGTGTGTTCTTGTTGATAGAATGGGCTTCTTGTAAACAAGGAAAGGTTGGGCTTCGTTTTGCAATCTACCTTATACCTTTTTACTGATGAATTCAGGTCAAATACTTCGAAAGTGTTTCTTAAGACATAGATTCTCATTGCTATTTGGGGGTGGTGCTGTCTTGTCTTTTTCATTTTTGAGGTTTTCCTTTTATATTTTATTTATGTGTTGTTTCCATTGTCTTGTGTGCTACTTCTGTTTTCTATTGATTTTTGTTTAAAGGTTCTGCATAGATTGGTAGATGATGGACTACATTTGTGTGACTCATTGAAAGCTTGTATCTTAAACT
This sequence comes from Talpa occidentalis, assembly GCF_014898055.3. Lineage (NCBI taxonomy): Eukaryota > Metazoa > Chordata > Mammalia > Eulipotyphla > Talpidae > Talpa > Talpa occidentalis. The sequence goes on from NW_023604972.1 coordinate 67,453,199, forward strand.
AGTTCTGGTGAGCCTCATTGTTACTCTCCTCTCCCATGTTTCCTTTCTGTTGCTCTATAGTAAATTTTTTAAGGCTAGTCTCATGTACTTTTTGGTATTGATAAATTCTTTTAGTTTATGATTTACAGTGAAGCTCTTTATCCTTCCTTTTGTCTTGATTGCTAATCTTACTTTTAAGCTGGAAATATTTTTCTTTATGTACTTTAAATATCTCCTGCCATACCCTTTCTGCTGGCAATGTTTCTTTCTATTAAAAAGTCTCCTCTTGTCTCCTGATATTATTAGTATTCTGTCCTTGTCATTGGTTTTCAACAGTTTTATTACAATATGTTTTGGTCTGTGTCTGACTGGAATTATTTTTTTGGAACTCTTTGGGCCTCTTAGATCATGACAGCTGGTTCATTTCCCAGATTGATGTGGTTCTCAGCAATTGCTTCTTTAAATAATTTTTTTATACGGTTGTCCTTCTGAAAATTTTATTCCTCTTTAGATTTCTTCAAATATCTCTTCAAGCTTCCTCAAATTACTCTTACACTTTTTTCATGTTTGTTATTTTTTTCTGTTGTTAAATATTTGTCTGTTTTCCAATATTGTGCTTTCAAGTCCATTAATTCTCTTAGTGCTTGCATTTGTTGGGTGTTAAAGCTCTCTGCTGTATTTTTTAATTTGGTTATAATATTTTTAGGTCCACTAGTTTTCACTGTAACATTTACATATTCCCTTGTTCTTTATTTTCTCTTCTTGTTTTAGACCATCCACTGCTTTTTTTTTTTTTTAGTTCAATGAACATTGTTATAACTATTACTTAAAACTGTTTGTCAAGCATATTCCACATTTCTGCTGAATTGAGACTACTCTCAAGTTTTCTTTCTTTTTTTTTTGTTTCAGAATTTTTGGTATTTTCTTCTGTATCTTTATTTTTAGTTTTTATGAGTTATAATATGGATAGATCTTCAGAATGTTGCCTTTGTGCCAATTGAAATGATCATAGAACTGGTACCAGCTACGGATAGGGAGTAAAAAATATAGGGCAGTAGAGCACTGAAGGATCATCTACAGTGGGCATCAGGGATTCAAAATTCCTACTGTTCTGTGGGTAGCAGAGTTATGTGCTGGGGTCCACAATGATACCTTTCTCTAGACTTACCCCTCAGTCTAAATATTTCATAAAGTCTCATGTCCGCATCTATCTCTAAGCTATATTTGAGTACTAAGTGTAATATTGGGCACTGATTATAGTTGATTATAAGTTAGAAATTCTCTTTTTCAGTACAGAGTCATATACTGGCATGTTTGCTCCTCTCGTCAAGAGGTACTTAAATTCTGGTTAATGAAATTATTTATTTGTTATCTCATTTTTTGCTATAGGTAGGAGATGAGGATGGTGTTTTAAAATTCCAGCCTTGGGCTTCAAGTTGTAGCCTTCTTTATGAGGAAGCATGGATGTTGTGACCTGATTCTCTCCATAGTTGTGGGCTCCAGCTATTTTATATTGGGATCTGCAGGCATAAGTCGGTAATTATCACTCTGAGTCCTTGTCCTTATTCTCCAGTTATGTACCCTCTGTCCTGAATATCAAATCTGTGTACCCCCTTATCCATTACAGTGCCAGGCATCCAAAGTTCCCAATGTTGACATGTGCCCAAGCAACAACTGTAGGGGGTTATACACATCAGTCAACTTTCTCTTTCTTTCTCTCCCTCTCACTCTGTCTCTCTTTCTGCCTCTCAGTTTCTATTACTCCAGTATCACTGTAAACACAGTTCAATCAGTTTTTCCCACCCCTTTACATCAGACCATTGGTCCTATTGTGTACTATGGTCATTTGTTTTCCTTTTAGGGATTATTGACTTTGTTATGCTGAAATTTAGTATATATGTAAGAGGTGAGCCAGGCATCTTAACTTTGCTTCCATATTGCTGTACTCCTCTAACTACATTTTTTATATGATATTCTTACTGTTCTGCAAAGAAAAAACACATATATACCTTCCTCTTCACCTGTTGCCAAACACACACACACACACACACACACACACAAATATCCAAAGGAAATAGAAATGTCCTGTCAAGACACCTATAAATCCAAAAGATACTTGTGGAGTAATTATCTTGTGCTCTTGGTCATGCACTACATTTTTAGGAGATTTACTGTATTTATTGAATCTGGAAGACAACTGACATGGTCATTTTCTGGAAAAGCATAGTAAATTGAATATTTTATCACCTTGAAGAAGCAGCCTGATTTCTCATTCTTGTAGGTGTGGAGTGGCAATTATTATGTAAAATAATCTTTGGCTCTGCAAATAACCTTGTCTTCCTTCTAATTATTATTAAAGTGAAATTAAGAAAAATGTTGGCATCACGAAACAACTCTCCTTGTGTAACACATTGAGTTTCAAGTTTCCTGGCATTAAACCAAAGTATGTGTAGGAAGTAAGCAAAAGTGGGCTTCTTTATATTGATAAATTCTGTGCATTAGTGCCCATTCTTCCACTAGTGAAGCTTTTCCAGATTTACATATTTCAAGCCATAATGATCATTCATTTCATATAAAAAGACATCACTAGTTAATCCAGACATTTTCTCACTGAACATGGGAAAATAAATTATTAACTAATGGTCATAACTGACTTTCAATAAAATATCAATTTTCTATTTTATGCTAATGCACAAGAATACATCTTTAGATATGAAAATATATCTTAATTACAGTGAAGGAAATCCAACAAATAATAATTGAGTATTGTGACATTTTTTGTGTGTGAACTCTTTGTATATCCATTTTATCCTCTTCTAGCTTGTATTCTTTCCACTAAAGCATCTAATAGCTTGATATTACATTTCCATACTTCTATGCAATCTAGGTGCCAATAATCAGATGTCTCTAAAAAGGACATGAATGCTAAAATGAGAAACTTAAGAGTAAGACTTTAGTGAAACTAGATCTGATATTCACAGTGGTTGGAAGATGATGCTTCTAAAATCTTCATAGTGGAGTTGGAGTATTTATATTTAAACATGCTCATTGCTCAGTTTCGCATTTCTTATGCTGTGGTTTATTAGAACATCTATGAGATGAACTGGACATTAATTTTCTGCCTTTATTATCTGGCTAGGATCCCAATTTGATTCTTTAAGTCTCAGAGATTTGTGAGCTACCAAAAACCCTTTCTATTTCTACAAAATAGCCAGAAGTTCTGCATGTGTCTTTCATGAACCATCCACGTAATCCCCATTGTTTGACATATTCTATAAATAGAGATACAGATTAAACATAAATTGAATAAAACATGAAATTGTCATTGTGCAGTTAAAATGGAAAAGCAAAAGAAGCTGTGGAAAATGATAGAGTTAAAGTTTGCCACTATGACTTTCCCTTAATCTATCTCCGTGAATACTCATCAGTCATATTGCAGTGAGGACTAGATGGAGAAACAAATGAACACCTTGTGTCAATATAAGCATTGCTGATGAGTCTCCTCTGAAAAAATATAAATCTCTGGGCTTATTTTTTATTCATCTGTCAAAGGATTTAGAATTGCTATTCATGAGTATGCATAGTAACACTATTAAGGCAGTTAATGAAAGATTAGGTTCTTCATTATAATTATGCAATCTTAGCTATAAAAATTATCATGTTCTTCAACTCCACCTAAGATGAAAAATAGTTAATGATGAGACATAGATCTTCCTTGATTATGAATTAGGTCAAGCACAACATATTGCTTAAAAAATGATATGTGATACATTTATTGTATACTTTTCATAGCACTTTACATTAAGATTTATATAGTATTCTTTTTTTACTTCACAAAACTAATTTATTTTAGCAGAAGTATGCTGTACTTCAGGCTATATAACAGAACCAATACATGGTAAACAACTGGAAGGAGGCTGTAAATAATAGATGCAAGATCCAGCTTTGATTAGCTTTCTGGCCACACTAAAATTTGGAATGTAGTTGACTTCAGATAAAAATCTTGTTAAACTCCTAACAGGATAATATCTTCAAAAATTTTAACATAAATATGCCTATTAATATACCTATAACTATTAATGACATTATACTTGAAAGAACGTAGGCTTTAAAATCAAGCAGAACTGTGCTTGCTTTCCAGTGCTAACATTTACTAACTCTGTGACCATGATCATATTACTTAATTACTTTCAGTGTCATTGAATAATAGGGTAAATAATATCTAAACTTTACAAGGTCTAGATATTAATAAATATAATTTTTTTTCCTAATTGCCACTCTTACCTTGACCTTTCAGAATTTCTGGAAGCATTTTCATTTCATTACACTGTTAATTAATTTTAATAAGTAAATATCTATCAATGTGTTGGTTCATGTGTATTAATACATGTCATCCTAAAATAAATTCATAAATAAAATTTAAAAAATAAGCCTATCTCTAGGGAATATCTATTAAAATGCATATTGATTAGGTTATTGTTTATTTCCTGACTTCACAGACTACTGATTTATCAAATTAAATATGAATCTGAGTTTTTATGTTACTCAGAGACCATAATGAATTATCTCAGATATTTCCTAAGAGATGTAAAACAATAATAATCATTATTTTGAAACATAAAATCTTTATCTGTGACTGACAGACTATAATTTTATAAAGATAGCATAATTCAAATTAGATTCTTTCATTAATAATGAAACTATAAACAATCCTGGCTAATAGGTAATCTTAATCTGTGATTATTAATCAAAAATATAATACATAGGGCCTCCCCTGGTGGCACAGTGTTTGAGCGCTGGGCTGCGAAGCTGCCCGCAGCCTCTGCAGCACCAGTTCGATCCCTGACCACCAGCAAGTGTCCCACGTGGCAACACAGACCTCTCCTGCTGCGCCCACTGCTCCCTTCAGCAGTGTATTTTGTCGGTCTGCCTGTTCTTTTCCCCGCTCCAGCTCTGGTGAATTCTCTCACCCTCCCAAGCTTCTGACTGTACCCAGTGCTTGTATAAATAAATAAATATTAAATATATACATTTACATATATATAATACATATTTGGAAGTATATGTTACATGAAATTATTTCACTTAGCTATTTATAGCATTCTATTTTAACAATCAGATTTTCTCCTTCCTTAGGGAAAAAGTATATTAAAGAAGAGTAAAAGGTAAATATACATAAGTGTTTTAAATGAAGTCAGAATTTAGGTTTATTATAATTATTAGGGAAAAAAGCTAGATTGAGTAGTACATAGAAAGATAGAGACCTATGTGAACATATGGTTTTCAGTTTTATAACTTTACTTGACATATATGTTTTACAAATTCTAGTTTTCTGTTTTCTTTTCTCTTATTTTGTCATCTATATTTGTACATAAAAAATGACATGTATTTGAAAGCCTGTGTATGATAATTGCATTACTTGGATGTTCTATAGATCTGTTTCTGTTTCTATTATCAAATGTTTTCCTATTGATTCAGCTATTTATTCTTGTTGCTTAACATGATTATCATTATTACATGATAGACAATATATATGAAAGTTGTAGAGAAAATTTCAGGCTCTGGATGATTTTACATTCCAACAGAATAATTTGAATTTTGGCTGGTCATCAGACAAGGTTAGATCAACTTAATCTAGTTTTACAGAAAGCATATTAATTTGTTTTAATATTTGTAAGAATTGTTCTATTTCCTTTCAACCTATTTTTATTTATTTTTTAAATAGATGATGGATTTATTTTGTTTTGTTTTAACTTTTCATAAATTATTTTATTTATATCTTTTACATCATTGTGTATTCCCCATAAAATTCCCAACATCAGTTTACCTGTGAACCATCACCATAGCCACTTGTGTTCTTCTTTTCCCTGTTTTGATCCCTTTATCTCTACCTCCCTTGCAGAATGGCTGTTACTTATGGTTGCCTACTAGTTTTGTTGTTTTATCATTCTTATCATTGTTTTTTTTTTCTTAGCCCTTATTTGGTTCCCCTATATTCAGTATTTTTCCTTTTCCTTCTATCTTATTTCACTGACATGATCCTTTCAAGATCCATGCACGTTGTTGTGAATAGCATGAGTTTATCTTTTTTGATTGCTGAATAGTATTCCATTGTGTATTCCATCTTCTTGAGCTGGTCATCTATTTTTGGGCATTTGGGTTGTTTACAAGTCTTACCTATTGTGAATAGTGATGAAATAAATATAAGGGAGCAGGCATCTTTTTGAATTAATGTTTTTTGTGTGCATTGGGTAGATTCCTAGTAGTGGAATTTCTTGGTTGTATGTTAGCTCCATTTTTAGTAATTTGAGGACCCTCCACACAGCTTTCCATAGTGGTTAGACCAGTTTAAATTTCCACAACATTTGTTGTTGCCTGCTCTTTTAATGTCTGCCAGTCTCACTGGTGTAATGTGGTATTTCATTGTGGTTTGATTTGCATTTCACTGATTCTAAGTGAAGATGAACATTTTTTCATATACTTGTTGGCCATATGCATTTCCTCTTTGGAGAAATGCCCTTTTAGCTCTCTGCCTATTTTTTGACTAACTTATTTACTTTGTTTTTGTTGAGTCATGTGAGTTCTTGGTAGATTTTTGTGATCAGTCCTTTATCAGTTGTATTATGTTCAAATATTTTCTCCCAATCAGTTGGGTGTTTCATTGATGGGTTAGTGGCTCTTTTTCTGTGCAGAAGCTTTTTATTTTTTTAAAGATTTATTTTTATTTCTGCACACAAGAGCGGCGCAGCAGTTGAGCGCTGGGTTGCGAAGCTGCCCGCAGCCTCTGCAGCACCAGTTCTATCCCTGGCCACCAGCGAGGGTCCCACATTGTGCTCATAGCTCTCCTGCCACCCACTGCTCCCCTCAGAAATGTACTTCATCAGTCTGCCTGTTCTGCTCTCTGCTCTGGCTCTGGTGAATTCTGTCACCCTCCCATGCTTCTGACTGTACCCAGTGCTTGTATTAATAAATAAACCTTTAAAAAAAACAAAAAAAAAGAGCTGGGGTGTAGGCCAGCAGTTTGGGCCGGTGAGAGGATTCACCAGAGACAGAGTGGGGAGTAGGAGAGGCAGATTAGCAGAAATACACTGTTGAGGGTAGCAATGGAGAAGATAAGAGAGGTCTGCTGCACCATGTGGGTTAGCTACCTGGTCAGGGATTGAACTTGTGCTGCAGTGGCTGCAGATAGCTTCATAGTGCTGAGACTTAACCCCCTTGGTGCCACCAGGGAGGCCCCCAGAAGCTTTCTAATCTGATATAATCCCTGTTGTTTATCTTTTCTTTCACTCTATTTTCTTTGGGGGATGTGTCTTTAAGGATGGCCTCACTCATAGCAGGAATCTAGAAAACCTAAATAAGGGACCAGGAAAAAGAATAACTATAAGAAAGAAAAAATCAAAATCAACAAACAACTATGAACCAGAGACACACTATGGGGGGTGGGGGGCAGGGAAAGGAGGGATTGGGGTCAAAATAAGGGGGTTACAATTGTATGGGGAATATAAAAAATAAAATTTTAAAAAAGAAAGGCTATCTTAAAAAAAGATATTACTGAGATTATGTCATGTAATGTTTTGCTTATATTTTCTTCTATGTATTTTATGGTTTCAGGCCTTACATTAAGGTCTTTTATTAATTTTGAGTTGTTTTTGTGCATGGTGTGATGTAGTGTTCTAGCTTCATTCTTTTGTAAGTAGTAGTTCAGTTTTCCCAGCACCATTTATTGAACTAACTGTCCTTGTTCCAGTGAATATTCTTTGCTTCTTTGTCAAATATTAGTTGTCCATAAATATGTGGGTTTATTTCTGGGTTTTCTATTCAATTCCATTGGTCTCTGTGTATGTTTTATTTCCCATACCATACTGTTTTAATTATGATGGCTTTGTAGTATAGTTTCAAATCAGAGCATGTGATACCTCCATTCACCTTCATTTTAGTCAGGGGAGCTATGGCTATTCAAGTTTTTTTGTGGTTCCTATGAATTTCATCAATATTTGTTCTGTTTCTTTGAAGCATGTCATTGAAAATTTATTGGAATAGCATTGACTCTAAATTGCTTTTGGTATGATGGCTTTTTTGATAATATTAATTCTTCCAACCCATGAACAAGAGATGCCATTTCATTTCTTTGTGTCTTCTTCTATTTCTTTTAACAGTATCTTTAGTTTTATTTGGATAGGTCCTTCACCTCTTTTATCATTTTCCACCAAGTATTTGATTATTTTGGTTTCAATTATAAAAGGGATGGTTTTCTTAATTTCTTCTTCTTCAGATTAATAGTTTGCATATAGGACAGCTAAAGACAATGGAGAGGGAAAATGCAAGAATCCCCACCTACACCTCTACTCAACAGCCACAGCAGTTCAGATACTAGGCATACACATCTACTCCTTAACAGGAGAATTCAAAAATCATGTCCACCAACACCAGTGGTAATGGGACACTATGTACAGAGCTAAACCAAAGGCAAACAACAGGAAGAAAGAAAAATACAAACAATCAATATGTCCCTTCTGGGAATAATACACCACAGAAAGAAAGTCAACATCCAGAACCCAATAATATGAACATAGAAGAATATCTCTGCCTGGCAGAAAAAGAACTCAGGGTTCCCATAATGAAAACACATAAAAAAATATGAGAAAACTTAGAAAGGGAAATATTTCAAAACAATGAACTGAGGAATGAGAATAAAGCACTAAAGAATAAACTGAAAGAAGTGGAGAATATCCAAAGATTAGTAGAGGAGCTCAAGAATTCTGGGAAAGGCCAAGAAAATAGAAGAGAAGAAACGGAAGAATGAATCAGTACTCTCAAAGATACAGATATAAAAAAGAACCAAAAAAAAGAAAAGGAAAGACAGTACAAGGGGAAAATAATGAAGAAACACTTCCCAAATTATCTGACTCCAAGAGGAAAAGAAATACCAGAGTCATAGGAATCCCAGAAGATGAGGAGAGACACCAATGAAGCAAGAAACTATTTAAGGGTAATCATAGAGAACTTCCCAAACATGAAGATGGAAATGAAAATGGATATCCAGGAGGCCAGAAGAACACAAAATTACCACAATGACAGGAAAACTATAGAAATATACATAATAGTAAAGTTTGCAAGAATCCAAGAAAATGAAAAAATAATCAAAATTAAGAGGACAAAGAAACAGGTAACCTATAAAGGAAAACCAATCAAGTTGACATCAGACTTCTTTGAAGAAACATTACAGGCAAGAAGAGAATGGAGTGTTATGGTTAAAAAAACTCCAAGTCAACCATGAATACTTTAACCCACAAAGCTCTCCTTCTTCTATGAAGAAAAAATAAGGACCTTCTCAGACAAACAGAATCTCCAGAAATTCATTGCTACTAAAGCCCCACCCCCCAAAATGCTACAAGAAGCCCTAAAGTCAAAACCAACAAAGGAATGAATAGGAAGATCATAATAAGGTAAGGAATAGAATCACAAAAAGGCTAACAAAATGGCAAATATGAATGCCAGTGTATCAATAGTAAATCCAAATATAAATGGACTAAGATAATAAATAAAAAGTCACAGAATAGCAGGTTGGATTAAAAAACAACCCAACACTGTGCTGTCTACACAAAACACATTTAACTACAAAAGATAAACATAGATTGAAAGGCTGGAAAATAATCCTACAAGCAAATGGACCAAAGAAGAAGGCATACTTATATCAGATAAAATAGACTTCAAAATAAAAAAGATAAATAGTGGAAGATGGTCATTATGTTATGATTAAACGGACAATACATCAAGAAGATATAACATAACACTAATCAACATATACACCTCAAATGATGGAGCACCAAAATACATCAGATAACTATTATCAGCCCTTAAAATAGACATTAGAGAAAATACATATGTAGTAGGAGACTTCAACACCCTATTCTCAACAATGGATAGATCAATGAGACAAAAATTAAACATGGACACTAGAGTTCTAAACAGGGACCTAGACCTCATGGGTTTAACAGACAGCTATGGGACATTATACCCAAAATATCTGAGTATACATTTTTCTCAAGTCCACATGGATCATATTCCAGGATTGATCACATATTGGGTCACAAGACAAACCTCAACAGATACCTTAAGATAAAAATCATACCAATTATATTCTCTGATCATACAGACATCAAAGTAGAAATAAACTCTGAAATGAAAGCAAGGAACCCTTCTACTTAATGGAGATTGAAACCCACACTATTGGAAGACCACTGAATTAATGAGGACATCAAAGAAGAAATACCTAGAGATGAATGACAATGAGAACACCACTTTCCTGAACATATGGAATACAACAAAAGCAGTAATAAGAGGAAAGTATATAGCAATACAGGCTCACATCAAGAAAGAAGAAAGAACTCAAAGACACAACCTAATCTCCCATCTCAAATAATTAGAAAAAGAACAACAAAAACCCCAAAAGCTAGTAAAGAAAGGAAATAATAAAAATCAAAGCAAAAATAAATGAAATAGAAATAAAAAAATCCAAAAGATCAACAAAACCAAAAGTTAGTTCTTTGAAAAAATAAACAAAATAGACAAACCTCTAGCCAGGCTCACAAAGAAAAAAAAAAAACCAATGGTAGAAAAGAGAAATAAGTAGGGTTATAAATGAAAGAGGAGAAATTACAACAGACACAGCAGAAATCAAAAGAATAATAAGAGATTATTATGAATAGTTATATGCAAACAAATTCTCTAGAAGACATGGTCAAATTTCTAGAACTATACAATCATCAAAAGATAAAGAAGAAATAGAACACCTAAACAGACAAATTACAAGCAGTGAAATTGAAACAGTAATCAAACTTCTTCACAAAAAAAAAAGCCCAGGACCAGAGGGTTTCACAAATGAATTCTACCAACTCTCCAGAAACAAACTATTCCCTATCTTACACAAACCCTTTCAAAAAATGGAGAAGGAAGGAATACCACCAAATAAGTTTTATGAAGCCAACATTACACTAATAACAAAACCAAACAAGGACAACACACACACACCAAATAAAACTATGGGCCGATCTCTCTAATGAACACTGATGCAAAAATCCTCAACAAAATCTTAACCAACAGGATTCAATAATGCATCAAAAATATAATACACCATGACCAACTGGGATTTATTCCAGGGGTACAGAATATTTTAACATCCGAAAATCAATTAATGCACTCCAACACATCAACAAAAAGAAAAATAAAAACCTTATGATCATATCAATAGATGCTAAGAAAGCATTCAACAAAAGTTCAATATCCATTCATGATGAAGGCCCTCAAAATCCTCAGGATAGAAGGAACATACTTTAACATAAGAATTGCCATATACGCAAACTCACAGCCAATGTTATCCTCAATGGTAAAAGGCTGAAAGCTTTTCCCTTAAGATCTGGACCAAGGCAAGGATATCCACTCTCACCCTTGCTTTTCAATATAATAATGGAAGTCCTCGCCTGAGCAATAAGAAAAGTAAAAGACAAACAAGGAATCCAAATAGGGAAAGAAAAAGTAAAACTATCACTACTTGCAGATGACATGATGATATACATAGAGAATTCTAAAAACTCCACAGGAAAACTAATCAAACTAATCAACTCTTCTATAATTTAGAAGAGTTTAGTAAAGTAGCAGGATACAAAATTAATACTCAACCTATTTTTATCATAGCCACTCAGAGGTCCCCATTCCTAGCCTGGGGGTTAATATGCAGGGGCCCTCCCTAATGCAAGCTCTAAATTCTAATTTTTATCTCCACAGTTTCTTGAAATTCTCAAAACTCTACTTAGTGTCTCACCCTCAACTCCTCTGTCAGATTTCACTCTAAGTCCCTAGTCCCTGAGATATCTATTGTATCTTTAAAAAAAGTGGGGTACAGTCCAGAGGTGTGGGAGATGAGAGGATTCACCAGAGACAGAGTGGAGAACAGAACAGCTAGATTGACTGAAATACATTGCTGAAGAGAAGAGCAGGAGAGACAGGAGAGGTCTGCTGTGCCATGTGGGTATCTCCCTGGCCTGGTATCGAACTTGTGCTGCAGTGGCTGAGGACAGCTTCATATGTTGTGTTCCCAACCCCTTGCACCATCAGGGATGCTCTAGCTATTGTATCTTTACAAATGCCCTAAGGATTTCAAATTCCCTCCGATATCTGAGATTCTCAAGTTTTCATTTATTTGGTTGCTCTCTGATACTTTCAAAGTGTTAATTTCCATTTTCTAATTGTTTTTTTATGGGAGAGTTGAAGCAAGCTAGTTCAGCCTAACTGAAATACGCCAATGGTTTTATATATTTACATTAATATGTAGGAAATTCTTATAAATGCAAAATTCAATTAACCAATTTGTAAACTGAATTTTAAAAACAATAAAAAGTGCATGTTAAATCTCTCTCTCCCTCTCTCTCTCTCCCTCTCTCTCTCTCTCTCTCTCTCTCTCTGTATATATATATATAATATTTCAAATGTTTTCAGCATAGAAGCATTTGTTGTTGTCATTTAGAAAGCAATGTAACCAACATAATATTACTGCAACATGCGCTCATCTGCACCTCCCAAAAGATCTAAATATTCTTTCCTCTGTAAATAACCACTTCTGAGTCCTAAGTCATAGAAGAACAAACAGGGAAAGTAAGTAAGAGCAGAAGATTTCAATACCAGGATTAGGAATGAGATGCTGAGTGAATTTGATGAGAAAAGGGAGAAAAAGGAAGAAGAAATTGAAGTCATATTTCTGACACACTTTCTGTTTTAATATGCATTCTTTGATACTTGATTAAGAACTACCGATAATAACATTTGCATAGCATATGTTGAAGCACCAAGGAAATCATCCCACACACCGTTGGGTTCTTCTGGACTGGTGTTGACCCAAACAAAAGTCTCAATGATAGTTAGATCAAATGTTTATTAGATAGATTATCAAAGTGAACATTTGAATCTTGGAAGCAGTCCAACAGATTTTACTCTGTGAGAACTGTTTCAACAATCATAAGTTTAAGCTGAGTTTATATAAATAGCAACAGTGAGTCACTTACCTCAAAAAATATAATTATTCTGACAGGGGATTCTGATTTTTAAATATCTTTCAGTTTCCTAGTTTATCTTACTCTGAAGAATTATCAGTGTTTTCTTTACACAGGAGGCAAATTCTGGGGTTCAATTGGTTTTCTGATTTCTAAAAAATTCATGTGGATCCCACAAAAGCTAGGTCTCCATTATTCACATCTTACTTATGTGTCTGTTTGGTCATTATTGTGGGGCGGAGGGAATGAAAGTTTGGTTTCTCTACCGGTACCAGATCACTGCATGGTTTTGTCTTAGAAGAGGATGAAATCTATTTTGACTTTAAGTCTATGAAGCTTACTTTACTCCTTTGCCTGTTAGGCCACAATATGGGTGCCCCAAAATGTTCAAAATATATTCACACTTGCAAATAATCAAGCAAATATTAGAGATTTATAAGAGAAATAAACAAAAAATAAGCTTAATATTAACATGTATACAATCTGTATAACATGAGAGACTAAGTCGAACCATGGCTTCAGACAGCCGACTGGAAATAAAATCTCAATGACAGTTCCACAACTAGCTTATTAGATTTAAAAAATGAGGATTCAAACCTGGGAAACAGTCTGACAGAACTATCTCAATAAATCTAGTCTGAATTTAATTTACATAGGTAAGAATAGTGTGTCATTGACACACTATTCATTCTGTGTCATTAAAAGTGAAATTACTGGGGGCCTCCCTGATGGCGCAGCGGTTGAGCGCTGGGTTGCGAAGCTGCCCGCGGCCTCTGCAGCACCGGTTCGTTTCCCTGCCGCCGTTGAGGGTCCCACAAAAAAAAAAAAAAAAAGAAAGAAAGAAAGAAAGAAACTGAGAGGATAGAGAAATGTTTAAAAAAAAAAAAAAGTGAAATTACTCTTGACAGAAAACTTCTACTTCTAAGTTGTCTTAACATAAAGATATGCTAATGTGAGAGAAAGCAACACAGAATTTAATATCTTCTTTTCTAAAGAATTCACTGCAGAGATTCAAAGGCTATGTCTCCATTATTAAATGTGCTTTACCTGATTCTTTGGTCCCTAGAGGGTGTCATAAGAAAGACTGCAGATTGTAGTAACATACATCTGTGGGAGTGTGAACCTACTGTCCTAAATCATATACACTATTGGGGCCTCCCTCATGGTTCAAGGGATTGACATGCAACATATGAATCTATAAGCAGCCATTGCAGCAAGAGTTGGATTCCTGGCCAGGGAGATACCCACATGGTGCAGCAGACCTTTCCTGACTCATTCGCTGCTCCCCTCAGCAGTTTATTTCAGTCAGTCTGCCTGTTCTGTTCCCCACTCTGTCTCTGGTGGGTCCTCTCAGCCTCCACACCTCTGGCCTGTACCCCAGCTCTTGTATGCATAAATAAATAAATCTTTTTTAAAAATCATGTACAGTATTACGCACCAATATTACTTCAATAAACTAAAAATTGTTTAAAAGTGTTAGTCAACAGATTACTATATAGGTTATGGACTAGGAAAGGGGTCCTAGAAAATTTTGCAGTATGTTCACAATACCCACTTTTTGGTGAGTCTTAATCTTTCATACATTCTTGACCAAAGTTGCATCTTCTGTCCAACAGTGGAGTAAATCTCACATCTTTTTATACTTCACCTAGAAATACGTGTTAGAACATGTCTACCTTCCAGCTATTATGATCTGAACCCTTAACCTTTATTGTGCTCTGTTAGTCATTTAATCTCCATGGAAACAATTGGGAGACTTGTAATTCAATCTCTCAGCCAGTTACAGTGATTGTAGTCCATGTGTCTGTGCTAGATAGTGCAGAGTCCAATTAAATAGCTGTGTCAATTTCCTGGCAGGCAATAATAAGAGGCATTTGTAAGGAAACAAAGGTTAAAGATTGAAGTAAACCCTAAATCCAGAAAAGTTTGAAGGGCATCCAGTTGATAAGGGCAGTCAGTTGATATGTTGATGTAGAAGTGTCTTTAGACAGGGTGAGGAAAGGCAGTAGTTTCCCCATTTGCGGTTGGATGCAATTAAGTATTTAGGAAAATAGCATCAGTAATAATATTTTATGATCCAGGATTTTACCATAAGCTTTGCAATTTCTTATTCCAATTTCAATTCCATAATAAACCTGTTTCTAGAGTATCTGTCAGAGTTCTTTTCCTGTGAATCCCTTTGAACATAAAACAGAGTACATAATAACTTCTGTAATAGACAAAAATTTTAAAATGATCTTAATTAAGATCTGATTTTAACATAATAAAGAAATTTGTTTAATTTTGTAACATAAAATATTTTAGAATAACCATAATTGGCCAATGATATACCAAAAATATCAGACTTTTTAGAAGTTTCACATTAATTTTATTTTATTTTTTAAAATGTATTTATTTTATATATTTTTGCATGTGTAGAGGAACTGGGGTATAGGCCAGAAGTGGGGGGGTGAGATAATTCATTAGAGACAGAGTGGGAAGCAGAACAGGTGGATTTACTAAAATACACTGTTGAGGGGAGCAGTGGGTGGAAAAGGTGAAGTTTGCTGTGCCATATGTGGGCTAGCACCCTGGCTGGGGATTGAACTCAGGCCTTAGCAGCAATAGCACTGATACTTAACCCCTTGGATACCAGGAAGGCCCTTTACATTAAATTTATAATATTCACATTAATAGCCACATACATTCTATGATTAAATGTTTATCTTTATCTGACAATGCTTTCCATGAAGTTTCAACTTTCTATTTGGGACACACTTGTTTAAAGATTACTATTATTATATTTTAGAATTTAGGTTTCAAGGAAGATTTTTCATAGATATTAAAAGACATAAAGCACACAGATTACTATGAAACAATGTTTACCCAAAATGGCAATTACAAATTTGAGCGGAAATCTATTTCTCTGATATGACATCACTCAAAGCAATTCGGACAGAACTAAATTCTGACAGAATTTTTCTCAGTTAATCAAACCTATGCATAAAAGAGCACCAGATACTTAAACTACTTAAGCAGTTTCAATCTGTCACTGAAAATTGACCACAACTTAAGAGTACTTTTGACCTTCTAGGAGATGAAATAAAGTAAAGTTTGATTTCAAATAAGTGTTCAATTGAACATTACTTCATTAAAGCTTAATTAAATAAAATTCTTAAACCAAGAAATTTGACTTTATCCCACTTGATCATAAAAAGTTCTTTTCTAAGATATCTCTCTCACAAACTTTCAACACCTTATTTTTATTTTCCAGTATTATATCATTCCATTTCAAAAAATAACCTGTTCATCTTGAGATTAAATCTTTTTTAGACCTTCAACAAAAATATCTCTATGGGCCTCCCCGGTGGCTCAGCAGTTGAGTGCTGCACTGCGAAGCTGTCTGCAGTCTCTGCAGAGCCGGTTGATTCCCTGCTCGCCAGGGAGAAACCCACATGGCGGGACAGACCTCTCCTGCCTCGCCCGCTGCTCCCCTCAGCAGTGTCTTAGGTCCGTCTGCTTGTTCTTCTCCCCACTCTGTCTGTGGTGAATTATCTCACTCTCCCACACTTCTGACCTGTACCCCAGTTCTTGTAAAATAAATAAATAAATCTTTTAAAAAATATATCTTTATTCCTTATACTTTACTTTTCCCCTAAACATGCACATACTACTTTCTTCGCAGAGAGGTTTCCCTTATTATTTCCGTTAGCTTTAATTTCATAATTCAGGAACACTTAACCCTTAAAATCTTAATTTCCAAATTTCTTGATTGCAGGGTATTATAAAGTTGTTACAGAATTATCCCTTTGGTTTGCAAGATTTAGAAGTAACTCTTTTTAATTAATGAAGTACCGTTGTTTTACATCTTTACATCTTTTTTGACAGTGCAAATACTCTCCCCTCTGGTGTGAGCCATAATTAATTCCCCACAACCAAAGCACCCATAGTTTTCTACCACAGTCTGTTGCGCTCCCCTTCTCCCCCCATTGTCATTCCTTCCACCCTTACTACCACTTCTCCTTCCCTTTTGGATGCCTCAGTTTCTCAGTGGCTTATTTCATTTAGCATACTCTCTTCCATCACCATCCACGTTGCCACAAATGGCTTGAGTATATCTTTTATGATCACTGAGTAATATTCCATTGTGCATATATACAACATCTTGATCCACTCATCTGTTTGGGGGCATTTGGTTTGTTTCCATATCTTAATAGCACTGAAATAAACATAATGATGCGTATTTTCCTTATGAATTAGTATTTTTGTGTTCTTTGTGTAGATACCTAGGAATAGAATTGCTGGATTGTTTGGCAGATCCATTTTTAGTCATTTGAGGAATCTGCACACTGTTTTCCAGAAGGCTGGACTAGTCTAGATTACCGCTAAAGGTGTAGGGGGATTCCTTGTTTTATACACCCTCTCCAGCACTTGTTTCTGTATTGTTTTGTTTTGTTTTGTTTGCATTATGGCCATTCTCACAGGTGTGAGGTGGTATCTCCTTGTGGTTTTGATTTGTATTTCCCTGATGATAAATGATGATGGGCATTATTTCATGTGCCTGTCGGCCATCTGTCTTCTTTGGAGAAGTGCCTGTTTAGCTCACCTGCCCCTTTATTTGGTCTGTTTGTTTGGATTCTTTGTTTTCTTTTTGTTGACTTGTATAAGCTCTGTGTAGATCTCTGATATGAGTCCCTTGCAAATATATAGTGTGCAAATATTTTCTCCCATTCAGTGGGGTGTTTCTTGATTTAGATATTATCTCTTTTGCTGTACAGAAGCTTCTCAGTTTGATGTAGGCCCAGTTGTTAATATTTTCCTTACTGCTGTGATAAATCCTCAAAGATATTTCTGAAGTTTATATTGTGGAGTGTTTTTCCTATATTTTCTTCTATGTATTTTATGGTTTCACCTCTTAACCCAAATATTTTGTCCATTTTGAGTTGATTTTCTTTGCATGGTGTGAGTTGATGGTCTAGTTTCATTCTTCAGGAGTAACTTTTTAATCTTTAAAGTGGGCTTCTATTTTTTTTTCCTTTATAAGTGGCATAAGACATATTTTACTCATAGAAACTAAAATTGATTTTAGTCCCCATGCAATAGGAAGTCAAAAGTAGATCCACCACTTATGAGATTTCAGTTAGAATATCAATATATTAATGAATTCTCACTTTTTAACTTAATAAAACTTCAAATTTTCAAAAGATATTAGGAAACTACTTAAATAATGCTAAAAGAAACAGATTTAAAATGTAGTCACCCATATTAAACTTTGAGGTTGAAGTTTCATTTTTCACAGGGGTGGAATCCAATCAAATTGACCTGGAAGTAAGCTGTTATGGTTACTTTTTCTGAAGTAAACTTCTGTTACTCTATACCATTATTTTATCTAAATGCTTTCTAAAGTTTCAGATTATCAAAATATCTGTGACCAATAAACTATTTTTAATGATCCCGATCTCTTAATCAAGTCTATCTGATGAGGATCTTCAGGCTTCCTAACATGGGGCAAACAAACTGATTTCTTTTGGGGCCTGTTTGTTTTGACGTTAGCCACAAAACATTCTGAAACTAACACAGTTACTTTTTCTCTTGGTAAACACCATGAGCTAATTTTGATTTAAACACATTTAAAAATAGAATTATAACTCCCAATAGTGTAACTCTGAACACACACATGTTCCAAATTAAACCATTAAAAATGAAGTTAGGGGCTTCCCCTGGTGGCGCAGAGGTTGAGCGCTGGGCTGCAAAGCTGCTCGCAGCCTCTTCAGCGCTGGTTCAATCCCCGGCTGCAGGGGTGGGTCCCACATGGCGCGCAGACCTCTCCTGCCGTGCCCTCTGCTCCCCTCAGCAGTGTATTTCGTCCTTCTATCTGTTCTGTTCCCCCCTCTGGCTCTGGTAAATTCTCTCACCCTCCAGCGCTTCTAACTGTACCCAGTGCTTGTATAAATAAATAAATAAATAAATAAATAAATAAATAAATAAATAAATAAATAAATAAATCTTTATTAAAAAAAAAATGAAGCTGATTCTCATTAACCAAAAATTATTCTGAATAGTTTTAAGAAATAACAGTTGTCTTACTGATATTTGTGAAGACACTGAGAATTTTCGTTGATTTCTAGATAGTTCTTTCTTTTTACATACTTCCTCAAATAAGAAACTACTCCTTAACTTTGAACTTTTTTGGTTCTGAAGAAGGTGGGGGCAGAAATTTTGCATTATAGCAGTAGACACTTCCTAAGAACGGATTTTTTTCTCCCTAAAATCTGAGGTTTTGGACTTTTGCATGCAACATTTAGAAGTTCAAGAGTTTTGCTTTATTTTTCATTTCCTAACCATTATAAATTTGAAAGGTATCTTGGAGATTGATAACCCATTCTATTGATGGGAATCTGGCAAAGGCAAAACACCAATTTTTGTTAAAACACAATTTTTATATCTGAGCTGTGTACTTTCATCTTTAAATAAGGGAAAATATTTCCCTAAAGCTAGTCAACAAATCTCTCCACATTTCTTTCTCTACTACTATTGCAGAAACACCTCTGGTGAATGGAGGTACTGTTTTCCTTGCCCTTACTTAGATGGAGCCAATTTGGACTACAGGTCCCAGTGTGCCATAAGCAGGACTTCCTGAGCAGGGCAGCCACTGGGATCTGGGGCAATGCTGAATAGTGAGGTGATATATAACACAGAAGACAGGTGGGCTCTGAGGTTTTTACTTATCCAACTTTCACTTGCACCCCGAGAATTAGTGTCACAAAAGAAGACACATGAAGGAAACATGTAGAGGCACTTAGAAAAGACAGTTGGGTGAGATAAACCTGCATAGGCTCTCCCTAGAGTTTGCAGGGAAAATGGCAGCCATTATCTTCATTTGTAGTGTGAGTTTACATTTTTTTCTCCTCTTGTCCTGGATTTCTAGGGCTGCCTTACCCCTTTCTTGCTTTTCCCTGGTAGAAAATACCTTACATTTTCATAAGCCTTTGGGCCTCAGCAGTCCAACTTTCGGCTGACCATTTTTAGCTGGGCATTTGCCATTAAGGGATTGGGTAATTTTGAATGCTTTATTGGAAAACCATTATTAGGAATACTTTCTTCTCCCTATGCACATGAATTCTATTAAAGATTTATCACACTAAATAATAGTATGCTTTCTTTAACTTTGTGCAGTGGATTGTAGAATTCCTTTTGGTGTATGCACCCCATAGTAGTTTGGGGTCCCTTTGTACCCTTCAGTCATGTGATAATGATTCAACATATTTTTCTCCTACATGAAATTTAGATGTAAAGTCCACCAAGTTTTCTATAGGTCTAAAAAAAGAATCCAGAAATTTTCCAAATCAATGGCAATTCAGCCCACTATAAATCACTCATGGCATACCCCAAAATCCAAAAGTTCATTTCAGCATAAAACATAATAAGAAGAGGAAGAACAGTCCAGTACACATTAGCAGTTTTCAACTAAGACTTAGAGCCAAAATTATAATCTATAGCAACCAAATCTGTGGCTTTTGGCTTCCAATGTTTTCTTAGTCTCTACCTCAGGGCAAATTAAGATCCTTCTTATAACCACACACAGAAACCATATTTCAGAGGCATGAGTTCATTATCTAACATTAAGTAAGAAATATTTAACAATTCATCAGTAAACAGAGCATATGAATAAGGCATGTGCAAGAGGAGATTTTGAAATCTCAAAATATTTCAAGAAGGGACCTCCCTTCTTGGCACAAGGGGTTAAGCACCTCACTATGAAGTGATCCGCAGCCTCTGCAGCATGAGTTCAATCCCTGGCCGGCCAGGGAGCAACCCACATGGTGCAGTAGACCTCTCCTGTCTCACCTACTGCTCCCCTCAGCAGTGTACTTCGGTCAACCTGCCTGTTTTGTTCCCCACTCTGTCTCTGGTGAATCCTCTCACCCCCCGCATCTGTGGCCTGTACCCCAGCTCTTTTATGAACAAATAAATAAATATAAAAAAAAATATTTCAAGAGGGAGAGCTAAAGCAAGAACTGGCCAGAAAAACTTCTTAAAAGTAAAAAGGAGTCCAAAAAGAAAATGTCCTTTTTTTAATTATAAATTTTATTTTTATATTCCCCACACAATTGCAACCTCCTTATTTTGACCAAATCCCTCCCCTCCCCGCCCTCCACCCCCCACAGAATGTCTCTGGTTCATAGTTGTTTATTTTGATTTTTACTTTCTTAAAGTTATTCTTTTTCCTGGTCCCTTATTTAAGTTTTTAGATTCCTGCTATGGTACATATACATCATGGAATATTACTCAGCTTTCAAAAAAGATAAACACATGCAATTTGCAGCAACATGGATGGTGCTGGAAAGGGGTCATGCTCAGTGAAATAAGCCAGAAAGAAAAAGAAAATGTCCTTTTTTGTTAATTCTTTGGTTTTACTTTTAGAAACAAACATGTGAACCACTCGGTAGTCTGAGAAGCCAGAAAACAGTGAAGCTGGACCTTCTAAATTTAGTTAGAGCCTCTATAGACTTAGGTAACTAAGCTAGATTTCTGTAGTTTATTTTAGTTTTGAAACTCTCAATCACTCCATTTGATCTCTTTGATTTTATTATTGTCCTCTAGTTAGTTTTTTTTTTTTTCCTTTTTTCTACTTATGCATGTGGCAGAGGAACAGGGAGGAGCAAATTGAATGAACTCCACACCCCTCTCCACACTGATAAGAATTCAAGCACCTGGGATTAGAACTTCCAGCGTGCCATGAACCAGACTTCCTAAATGGAGGGGAGATGAGAAGGAGAAAAAAATAATGTGGGTATATAAATTGAGGTGGAATTAAAAAGGAAGGAAGGACTTGGAGAAGGGACATGTAGGTGAAGTGGCTGTCCTTGGTCTTTGGTCTTGGTGGCTGTATCATTTTGGCAGAGAAAATGTTATTTTGATATCATAGTGAATTAGATGGTACATTTTGAATTTCAGGACTGTCTGGTCTTAGCTCTCTGGGACCTGCTAACCCCTTTGTTAAGTTTACTCACACGTGTTTCAGTCTTTCTGGTGAGATTATAAATGGAATTAATTGGAATTTCTTCCTTATGATACTATATGCACATAGAAATGCAACTGATTTTTGTGTATTGATGTGTACTTGCCACTTTACTGTACCCATTTATTATTTCTAGTGACCATTTTTAAAACACTTTTTTTAAAGATTTATTTATTTATGTATACAATAGCCGGGGTACAGGCTAAAGGTGTGGGGGGTGATTGGATTCACCAGAGACAGAGTGGGGAGCAGAACAGGCAGACTGAATGAAATACACTGCTGAGGGGAGCAGCAGGCAAGTCAGGAGAGGTCTGCTGCGCCATGTGGGTAGCTCCCTGGCTGGAGATCGAGCTCGTGCTGCAGTAGCTGCTGATAGCTTCATAGTTTGCATCTTAAGCCCTTGCACCACCAGGGAGGCCCTCTAGTGATCTTTTGATAGAGGCTTTGGGTTCTCTATGTATATTTTATCATCTGTGAATAGTGACAGTTTAACCTCGTTTCCTATTATATTCTTTTTATATCTTTTTCTTGTTTAACTGCCTTGACTAAAACTTCTCATACTATATTGAACAGTAGTGACAGTGGACATCCTTGTCTTGTTTCTGACCCTGGCAGCAATGCTTTCAGTTTTTCACCTTTGAGTACAATATTAGCTATGGGATTTTCACATATGACTTGTATATTATGTATAGACAAATTTGGAATATTAATATATTATTGAAAGTTTTTATTATAAATTGAATTTGAATCTTATCTCGCATTTTTCAGCATCTATTGAAATGATCACATGATTTTTATCTTTCTTTTTTGGTGAGATCTGGTGAATGACATTGATTTGCATGTGCTGAAATAGCCTTGAATCCCTGGAACAACACTTAGCTGATCATGGTGAATGTTTCTCTTAAAATGCTGCTGTATTCAGTGTGCTGTGATTTTGTTGTGGATTTTTGCATCATCTGTGTTCATCAGGGATATTGCCCTCCACTTTTCCTGTTTCTGTACTTTCTTTGTTAAGTTTTGTAATCAAGGTAATGTTGACTACATAAAATTTGATAGGGAGTTTCCTAACGTCTTTAATATTTTTTGGAGTTTGATTATATTATACGCATTAGATCCTCTTTGAATATTTAGTGGAAATCACTGTAGAAGTTATCTGTTCCTGGGTTTTTGTTTATAGGGACATTTTTCATTACTCTTTCAAATTCTGCAATTGTAATTGGCTTGTTTAAGCTGTCTATATCATCCTGTTTTGGTCTTAGAAGGTTATATAAATCTAAAAATGTGTCCATTTATTCTAGGTTGTCATTTGTGTGCACTGAGATGGCTATAGAAGGTTCTATGATCCTTTCCATTTCGTGCAGGATCTGTTGTGATTTTAGCTCTTGTTCTCTTGTATTTCTAATCTATTTGGGTCTTCTCTCTTATCTTAGTGTGCCTACCTAACAGCTTGTCGATTTTATGTTTTCAAAGTATCAACTCTTGGTTTCACTAATTATTTAGATTCTTTTAATTTTTTTTCTGGTTAATTTTCATTATTTCCTTCCTTTTACTGATCTCTAGTTTTCACCATTATCACTGGTCTCCACTTTTTTTAATTTCTTCTTTGATTTCTTCATTGACCCAGAGTTATTCAGAAGCACATTTTTTTAATATCTCCCATACTTTGGTTTATTCCAGTGTGTTTTTTTTTTCCCCCTAAAGATTTATTTATTTATTTATTTATTTATACAAGCACTGGGTACAGTCAGAAGCACGGGAGGGTGAGAGAATTCACCAGAGCCAGAGCGGGGAACAGAACAGGCAAACTGACGAAATACACTGCTGAGGGGAGCAGCGGGCGGCAGGAGAGGTCTGCACGCCATGTGGGACCCTCACCTGGCGGCCAGGGATGGAACCGGTGCTGCAGAGGCTGCAGGCAGCTTCGTAGCCCAGTGCTCAACCACTGCACCACCAGGGGAGGCCCTGCTTTTTTTTTTTTTAATATATATTTTTTTTTATACAAGAGCTGGGGTAGAGGCCAGAGGCATGGGAGTGTGACAGGATTCACCAGAGACAGAGCAGGGAACAGAAAAGGCAGAAGGACCAAAATACACTGCTAAGGGGAGCAGTGGGTGAGTCAGGAGAAGTCTGCCATGCCATATGGGTTTCTCCCTGGCTGGTGATCGAACTTGTGCTGCAGAGGCTGCAAACAGCTTCACAGCGCTGTGGTCAACCCGCTGCACCAGCGGGGAGTCCCTATTCTGGTTTCTTTTTATGTTTACTTTTTGATTTTATACCATTGTGTTCTGAGAAGATGCTTGATATAAATTCTATTTTCACATATTTTCTGAGACATGCTTTCTTTCCCCCAGCATGTGACCTATTCTTGAGAATGTTCCAAGTATATTTCAGATAAAAGTATATTCATTTCTGTTGGGATGGAAAGTTCTGAAAATATTCATTAGATTCATTTAAGGCCTTTATAACTTACTAATTTTCCATCTGGATTATCCATTACTTTGTGTTATTGGTGTGTTCAGGTCTCCAATAATAATTGCATTTTTGTCTATATGCTGTTTTGGGTCAACATTATTTGCATAGATAGCTAGCTGCCTCAGTGTTAGTTGGATAAATATTAATAATAGCTATATTAACTAAATAAATTAATCCCTGATCATTACCTGTGGTTTTCATTTGTATTTCCCTGATGATAAGTGATAATGAGCATCATTTTATATGTCTGTTGACCATCTGCATGCCTTCTTGAAGAAATACCTATTTAGTTCACCTGTCCAGTTTTTGATTGGGTTCTTTGTTTTCTTCTGGTAGAATTGTAGAATTCTTTGTATACCTTCGCTATCAGTGCCTTGTGATATGTACATGGTGTGAATATTTTGTCTGATTCAGTGGGGTGTTGCTTTGTTTTGCTACTGTCTCTTTTGCCGTATAGAAGTTTCTCAGTTTGATGTAGTTCCAGTTGTTTATATTCTCTTTTTTTTCCTTGTTGTGAGGATAAGTACACAACAATATTTCTGAAATTTATTTCAGGGAGTGTTTTCCCTTTGTATTTTATGGTTTCGGGTCTTACATCCATCTTTTATACATTTGGAATTGATTTGCATGTAATATGTAAGGTGGTGTTCTAGTTGCACGTTTTTGCATATGACAGACCAATTTTCCCAGCACCATTTATTAAGGAGGCTTTTCTTTTTCCTGTCTATGTGTGTGGTTTTACTTCTGGTGTCTCAAATTTATTTTATTGGTTTGTGTGTCAGTTTTCATTACAGTGCAGTTCTGTTTTAATCGTTATGGTTTTTCTGTGTATTTTGAAGTTTGGAAGTGTAATACAGCAGTTTTCCCCCTTTTTAGTCAGGATATCTTTTATGTTTCCACATGAATTTCAGTAATATCTGTTCCATTTCTTTGAAGAATGTTATTGAGATTTTTATGAGGATTCAATGAATCTATAAATTGCTTTGTGTAGGGCGGCCATTTTGACAATGTTGATTCTTCCAATTTGTGAGCAGGGAATGATTTTGTATTTTGTGTGTCTTCATTTATTACCTTTCACAATATCTTATAGTTTTTCTTGTATATGTCCTTCACCACCTTTGTTAGCTTTATTTCCAGGTACTTTTTTTTTTTTTTTGCATGAGGTTGTAAAGGGGATGGCTTTTTTAATTTCTTCCTTTCAGTCATTGTTTGCATATAGGAAGGTAATTGATTTTTGTGTTGATTTTCTAGCCTGCCCCTTTGCTGAACTTGTTTATTATTTTAATTATTTTTCTGTGGCGTCTTTAAGGCTCTTTATGTATATTTTCATATCATTTGCAGATAATGATAGCTTTACTTCTTCTTTCCCAATTTAAATTTCTTTACAGCTTTCTCTTGCCTATTTGATTTTGCTAGAACTTCCAGTATTACATTGAAAAGCAGTGGTGAGAGTAGATATTCTTGTCCACTGGATCTTAATGGAAAGGTTTTCAGTTTTTCACTCTTGAGAATGATACTAGCTGTGTTTGTCATATATGGCTTTTATTATAAACTATGTTTCATATATCCTAATTTTCAAGGGTTTTCATCACATTGATGGTGAATCTCGTCAAATGTTTTCTCAATATCTATTGATATGATCATATTTTTAATTTCCTATGTGTTGATGTGAATTACACTAATTGGTTTTTGAGATTGTAACATCCTTGTGTGCCTGGCATAAATCCCATTTGGTCATGATGTATAATCCTTTTAATGCATTGTTGTATTTGGTTTGCTAGATTTTATGACTTTTTGCATTTGTGTTCACTAGGGATATTGATCTTTAGTTGTCTTTTTGTGTGTGTTGTCTTTGTTTGCCTTTGATATTAGTGTAATGTTGACCTCATAAAATAAAATGTATTTGGGAGTATTCCTTATTTTCAATTCTTTTGAAGTAATTCGAGCAGAATTGGTATACATAGTCTTCAAAATTTTGGTTGAACTTGGTTTTAAAGACATCTGATTTTGTATTTTGGGTATAAATTTTTTTAAAGATTTATTTTATTTACTTGTACATACAAGAACTGGGGTATAAGCCAGAGGTGCAAGGTGGGGGGGGTGAGAGGATTCACCAGAGACAGAGTATGGAGCAGAGTGGTGGGTTCACTGAAATACACTGCTTAGGGGAGCAGTGGATGAGACAGGAGAGGTCTGCTAGCTATGTGGATTAGCTCCCTGGCCAAGGACTGAACTCATGCTGCAGTGGCTGGCAATATCTAGATATGCTGAGACATTAACCCCTGCACCGCCAGGGAGGCTCTGGGAGAATTTTTATTGCTGTTTTTATTCCTTTATTTGTGATTGATTTATTCAAGTTTTCCATTTCTTCCATTTTCAGCCCTGGATGATCTAGTAATCTAATCTAATAATTATTAGGTATTTAATAATCTGTCCATCTATTATTCTGTCCATTCCACTTAGGTTCTTGAATTTGTTTCCATATAAATATTCATAGTAATCTCTTACTATCTTCTGAATTTATGTGGCATCTGTTGTAAATTCTCTTTCATTTCTGATACTATTTATTTGGATTTTCTCTTTTTTTTTTTTCTTGGTGAGACTAAATAGAAATTTGTCAATTTTGTTTATGTTTTTCAAAGATTTAGCTTTTGGTGGTGTTGATCTTTTAGATGAACTTTTGTTTTCTGTTTCATTTTTTTGTGCTCAATTTTTTATTATTTCTTTCTTTCTACTAACTTTGGAAAATTTTTTATTCTTTTTCTAACTCCTTGAGATATACAAGGTTGTCTATTTGGGGTCTTTCTTGTTTCTTGATGTGGGCCTGCATTACCATACTCGTCTCTCTTTGCACTGTTTTTACTATGTCCCATATTCTCTGAAAGGTTGTGTCCTCATTATCAGTTGTCTCAAGCTAATATTTTTTATTTATTTTTATTTCCTCACTGATTCCATGATCTTTTGTTAGTGTGTTCTCCAATATATACTTATTAGAAATATTTTTCCTGCTGTCTATTTTAGTTGAATTTTAATTGGATACCTGGAGAATGTCCTATACATACTTGAATAAAATATATATTCTTTTTTCAAGGGGTTCAGGAACTTATAGATGGCTACTTTGTTTAAATCGTATTATATTACCATTCATATTTTGTCTTGTTGGTTTGTCCATCAGTGAGAGTAGGGTGTTAAAGTCTCCTACCTGAAATGTGTTTGTCCATTATTTGTTTTCTACATTCATAGATATTTCCTAATGTATTTTTAGTGTTCCTTCATGTGGTGAATATATATTGATATTTGTTATGTCCTCCTGATGCATTGATGTATATTGTTCCCTCAATCATTATTCAGTGTCCATCCCTGTCTCTTGTTACCATTTTTAACTGTAAATCTATTTTATCTTACATGATGGTTCTCCAACCTTTCCTCGGTTGCAGTTTTCTTTTAGAATTGTTTTCCAACCCTTTACTTGAAACTATTTATTTTAGTGTAGAAGAACTGTGGTTTAGGCCAGAGGTATGGGTGTTAAGAGGATTCACCAGAGACAGGTTGGGGAGCAGAACAGGTGGATTTTACTGAAATACACTGCTAAGGGGAACAGCAGACAAGACAGGAAAGGTCTGCTGTGCCATATGTGAGTTAGCTCCCTGGCAAGGGATTGAACTCAGACCATAGCAGTGAGAGTACTGAGACTCAACCCCTAGGTCACCAGAGAGGTCATTGGTTGGCTTATCTTTATATTTTTCAAGTACATTTTTCATTCCCTCTTTGTCCACAGTATTTCTTTTTGAGAAGTCCTATCATAGCCTGATCTGTGTCCCTTTATAGGTGTTCTGCTTCTTCCCACTCACCAACTTCAATAGTCTTCTTTATCTTGAACTCTTGGAAGTTTCACCATTATACATCTAGGCATTGGTTTCATTTGATTTAGGCACCTGGATTTTTGTCTTTATTTTCTTTTCCAGGTTTGATAAATTTTCTTCTTTCTTCTTGAAATATATTCTCTCTGTTCCTTTTTGTCTCTATTTTTCTGGGATACCCATTATTTTATATTGCCTTTCCTCATTATGTAGAATAGTTCACAAAATTGTACATCTTCAAATTACATTTAGTTTTTCATCCATCTTGCTTCTTTCTAAATTTGTATGTTCATGTTCATTGATTTGCTTTTCCGTTTGATTTATTGTACCTCTATAGCTTTCTAAAGTACTCTTCCATCTCCTCTTTTAATCTTTTGTCTTTATGCAATTCTTTTTTTTCCCTCTTACAATATGATTTTTGATCTTCTGTTCATTGATTTTGTTTCTGAGGATATTTGATTTTTTTTTTTTTTTAAAGAATTTTCTTGACATACTTGATTTGCTTTTCTGCATTTTCTCTGAGTTCTACTTTGAGTTCCTCAAATTTCTTTGATGGTAAGTTTGAATTCTGTACCTGATACTAGGAACAGAATGTCCTTTTCTTTGTGGTTGATTTCTGGAGATATGTTCCCCATACAAGTTGTTATATCCTCCTTTAGATTTATACTACTGTTCCCTGGTTTTTCTGTCTCTCCCCCACCCTTTGTTTCCCCTGGATCTCATCACTCATCTCTCTGGTTTTTACCCTTGCTAAGCATGCCTTCCTCCCTCCCACACTGGGCCAGAGCACTCAATATAGGGTAGCTGGTGGGGAGGCAGCTGTCTGGCCTGGCCCTGTGTGGCTTGAACTGGGTTGCACTAATTCCTGAGGTTTTAGTGGGTCGTCCCTATGTTGGGGGGTGTTTCCTGAAGAGTGGCTGAGAGACATTGATGTTGATCAAGACCCTAGGCAGCCCAGAATGGGGTAGTGCTGGTTTCCAAGGTGCAGTGGTGACCAAGGGCTGCTAGTGATGGGTGTGTTTTATGTAGCCTGAACTGGGGCCTCCATCTGCTCACGAGGTGTTGATGCTTAACCAGGGGTCAAGGGAACTTCCCAAAAAGGTGCCCATGTTGCTAGTGAAAGGTCGGTGTCAGTGCGGCCTGATTTTGGGCCTGCATCTGTTCCTGAGGTGCTGATGGCTTATCCTGGGCTTGAGGGTACTTACCAAGGGCTGGCTGCTGGCCACTAGTTAAGGGCAGGGCTCTGTGCAGCCCATATTTGGACAGGTGTCTACTTTTGAGGCACTGATGGCTGAATTGGAAGTTGAAGGAACTTTCTGAGAGTGGCTATGGGGGCATTGTGGGTAAGTCCCTGCACAGCCAGGGCTCTGAAACAGTTTTAATGTAATGGTTCTATTCCTCTGCTCCTTTTTTTTTAAGTGTGTTTCAGTTAGGATCATTTTTTACCAACCTTGTTCTTCTACATTACTAACCATTTCTCCTGTTCTCCCTAATCCGCTCACACACCCAGCATTTGAATTCTTTATTTCAGTGATTGTGGTTTTCAGTTTAGGAATTTTCACTTGAGATTTCATAGTTACTTTCTCTAGTGAAAAGATTTATCTTTTTATCTGTTTTCTTTAATATATTTATAAAAATATAAAAAAAAAACTTTATGGACTAAGCCTTATATGTCTGATAATTTCCATCAAATGTCAAGCAAAGTTTTGGGGAAAATTATATTAGCTGCAGATAGTTTTATTTTTCTTTAGATAAGATTAACTTTTTTTCTTGAAAGAAATTTGAGTAAAGACTGATCATCTGAATCCATTCAAATATGGACATGACTCAAGTTTGAATTTTAAAATTGTTAATTTCTAGTTTTCTCTTACTATGACAGTATAGTTGACTGGGTTTGCAAATATCAACTGAAAGCATGGGTTAGTAATCAGTCATACCCTTCCTAGATGACCTTGGATTGAAATTCTTGTCCTTTAGCCTATGTAAATCTACGACATAGAAGGTTACTACTAGATTCCCGCCCCCCCCAAATTTTGCACCCTATTTAGGATTTGCAGATGCCTCAAGACACAACTCAGATGATTATTAGATTTACTTCTCTGAGGTATCTAATACCCTTCCTAAAGCCCTAGTTCCTTCAGTAGCACACATTCCATTTTTGACTTCCTTCACGGTTTATCCCATACTTTTAATTCCTTCTAACACTTTGATAATGGCGATACTGCCTCAAAAGCCTCCTGTCACTTCTTCCAAAATCAATATGCCCCAGTTCCTACAAGCCACTATCCAGACCCACAGAACAGCCCATTTCATCCCATTAACACTCAGGATAATCTGCTTTTCCAATCTTTTACACAATCACCTATTTCTTCAGTCTTTCTAAGTCTCAGGCTATTTCCACACATTCCAGTCCCTCTCAGTAAATAATGAAGGGATTGTTTACCATCAATAATTCCCCCTAAACCTCTCATGATAACCAATAATATGTCTGGCACATAGTAGTTGTTCAATAAATGTATGTTCATTGGATGAGTCAATGAATGGCAGAAAGTGTACATTTCTAAGCCTGGAGAGAAATTTCATTTCTCAAAAGATGGACAAAAGTGGGTCAAAAAATTTTATGAGAAACATGGAAAGAAAAAATAGTTACTTTCTGTCTTTTTCCTTTATTTAATATTAAACTCCTGGAGTGAATTATAAGTTTTCTCACATTATTATATCTTATAACACACTCTAGCACAAAGGTGAATAAGAAATCTTGTTTGAATGTTTGTCTATTCCTTGTATCTTAAATAAGCATTTGTAAATTTGATTAAATAAATAGGTAAGTCAGAGACTTAACTCCCTTTGAATACTTTTTTTTTTTCTGATCATATCTGCAGGTGTTCAGTGGCTCAAGAAACACATGAGTTCCTCTAAAGATATTACATTTGCATAACTGAAGTACATGCTTCTTGATTTGTACATGATACCCAACCAGAAAAATACCTCTTCAACAAAGAAAAAACTGATCAAATGTTTTGAGACTCTCCCTCTTTCACCAATATTTGTAGAGTTTAGTACTGTGTTTTGCAACCATCCCACATCAGGTATGTTCATTTTCAGTTCTAGCAGACAAAAAGATAATTTTGGAGCCTTCAGTAGATTTTTACAGGCCTTTACTGTTGAATCAGGGGACAGACCAGCTTTCTCTCTCAGTATTCTTCTGGATTTCTCCTCCCTTTGCTGTCAGACCTCAGAGTGATGCTCCCCTTATAGCCCCCCACCCCTCAGCCCAGGTGTTCCTTTTTGCATATACACATGCCCTGTGCTCTTTGGGCCCAGGTGTCCATAATTACAGGTGCACGTGCAAGACTGCAGGTGCTGGTCATAGATACTAATTGTGGAAGAGCATACAAAGTTTGTTTTTAAAATCACTTACCCCACATACTGTTATTGTTAATGTGTGTTCAGAACTCTTTAAAGTTACTTAAGGGCATACGCACAAAAGCATAGCAATGGCAGCAGGTTCAACATCCATGGAATCTGGAATATATCATATACCAAAAAAGTTAGAAAAGCATTTACTAACTATTATATTTGTCTTTTGTTTCCTGTAAGGATGGTGAGGCAAGTCAGCCAGGAAATTGTTAATGTGATCATTCGAAACAAAACTCTCTAGCACTTTGTTTCAAAGTAGTTTCTCTCCTCTCTCTCTCTCTCTCTCTCTCTCTCTCTCTCTCTCTCTCTCTCTCTCTCATTGTCTCTCTCTTTTTGTCTTTCTCTCTTCCAGGGTTAATTATAATAATCAGTTTTATGATTATCTGTAGATTTTTGTTCTTTATTCAAAAGGACAGTTTTATTATAAGGGAAGTGAAGTGAAGGATGCATGCAAGGACCCAAGCAGGCAGAAAGAGGTATCCCTGAGTAGAACAGGTTTTTTAAATGTAAAGACATTTTGTTTCAAGCCCACGCATGTAAACCTGCCTGTATAGTCACAGGTGGGCAAGAGAGCTGCCTACAAAGTAGATTTTACATAAATTGTTTTCAAGACTGTGGAAATGTTATACAATTGGAGGTTAAATTAAAGTAATAAAAATATATAGGTGTACTAGAAAATAAAATTGAGATATGTCACATGAGAAGAAAAGTGTTCTGGTCTATTTTTTAACCTATTATTATTAAATTTCAGAATTTGGTACACAATTCATCGTTAAACAAAACTATGAAGATTTTTAATTTTGAAAAAAATATTTCATTATCAAGACTATTTATCAATGTGTAAAACAAAAGAGGGACTTCTTTTTGCCTCTAACCATAAAAGCCATATGCCTTGAAGTCATTTAATAGAAAAGCATGTAGGTGGAATTTTCATCAGTAGGCCAGCCTTGCCAGTTACCAACTGAGCAGCCAGGAAAGTCGTTTAACCCCGGTAGTCCTCAGAATTTTAATTTACAAAGTAAGTATGATAGTGCCACCACATATGTTGACTTTCCTACTCAAATGATATACTCGCTACATACAAATGCAAATGGTAAAATACCTAAAAGGTAAAATACAGTATTGTATTTAAAAACTAGCATTTTGAGTTAGACTGTCCTACATAAATCTGACTGAATGTACTATTGACTATTGCCTATTTTCTTAATTGTTCAAACCTTTAGATTCTTGTGTACAAAATCGGAATAAATTGGATTCAGTTCTAAAGAAATGACACATTCCAAGCTGTAGGTAAATTATTATATTACTAATATTAAGCAATGTGATATTTATGCAGCATATGGTATTCATGAGAGCTTATGAAAATGCAGTGACCATTACTATTATGTTATAGTTGTCACATTACATGGAAATTGCAACTTTGAGTTATATAATCTAGAAATAAGGGCTTGGAGAAAATTAAGGATCACAATGCATGGGTATGGCTTATTGGAGCAGGAAAGTAAAGATAAAAGATTTGTTTTATAAAATAATCTGTTACTTTACAATAATTGACTTATATCAATAATATGCTTATTATAGTGTAGATTGGATTGTGTTTTGTGTTTACAGCAAGACCAAAGCAGTTTTCTTTCATTCTCCTTTTAGTGAAGAAATTAATGAAATTCTATCATATTTAAATAGTTTGATTTTCAAAGATAATATTTTATGACATTTGCTTAGATCAAAATAAATATTAGCATTACCTGTGCCTTATTTTCTCAGTGTCTTATTTTCTTAAAATTTGGTGAGATTTTCAGGATATTTGGGGGGATAAAATAGAGACAACTCAGGCCAGCCTGGTGGCTCAAGGAGTTAAGTACCACCCTATGAAGCAATCCACAACCTCTGCAGCATGAATTCAATCCCCAGCCAGCCAGAGAGCAACCCACATAGTGAAGCTGACCTCTTCTGGCTCGACCACTGCTCCCCTCAGCAGTGTATTTCGGTCAGTCTGCCTGTCCTGTTCCCCACTCTGTCTCTGGTGAATCCTCTCACCCCCCGCATCTCTGGCCTGTATCCCAGCTCTTATATGCATAAATAAATAAATACTAAAAAAATAGAGACAAATTGAGCCCACTTAAAAGTCTTGATTTTTTTTTTTAAGTTATATTTATCACAGTATTGTGAACTGCTTCTCTAGGCATCAGTGAGGATAAGCCTGAGAGAGAACCAGACCACTGAATCTCACTCTCTGTATCACTGCACAGGAAACAAAACTCTTCATAAATATCCTAATAATCTGGAACTAATAAAATTTGTAACCATGTCCAAACTGCAGCTCAGCACTGATATCTCTTAGCAAAGACTTCTCTTAGATTAAGAGAAAAATACCCCAAAAGAATGTTTGTCATACTCAGGAAAACTCTGCAAAAACATTGTATTTGGTGCCCTCTCGTCTAAAGCAGTGATATTGCACTTTGATCTCCACAGTCCCTATAACTGGACAGAAATCTGGATATGTTCAAATGTAGGTGTCTTGCTACAAACATTTTGAACAGAATTTGAGGAAATGCAAACCTAAAGGTTTATATTTTGAGAGTATCATATAAAAGAAATAGCAAAGTCCTCGCTGAAGGAGGTGGGACCAGAATTAGAATAATCCAAACTTAACTACTTTTGTCAGACATTTAGGGGAGAGGGGGCCATGTCCAACGAAAAATAAATGGCCAACAATACTCTGAGCCCCGGGAAACACTTGTCATAGCTGATAAAGCCCATGGAGAGCACAGAAACACCCAGAAAAGAGAAGGCAATCCTCTTCCCCAACTTACAGTCAAGCTGATAAAACCAAAGCAAGCAGCAGCAAAGGGAGAAAAGCAGGTCCATATCCCAACCCGCTGCCAGGGCCCTAGAGCATAGTAGAAGAGGAATGACTTAAAAACTGCTGCCTGGACTGATTAACCAACATCTAGCAAGCTCTTATACCATACACCCCAGAAAGGGATGGAGTGAACAGCCTCCTGCACCCTTTTTAAGCCAGGAGGTCCAGATTTCCTTGCACAATATTTGTTCTTCTCTGGACTCTGCCTGCCCCAACCTCTCATTCATGCACTATCTCTAAATAAACTTTGGTTTTGCTTCTGCTAAGTTGTGGCTTTGAATTCTTTCATGGCCATAGTCAAGGAACAAGGAACCCAAAAACCCAGAAACATCTAGGAACCCTAAAACCTGGAAGCACTTTGTAGAAACGGCAAAAGAATTTTACCATGCCAAGTTCAAGACAATACGTGTGTAGCAGAAAATTTCTTATTTTCTCAGCTGTGCTCAAAATTTCAGTAATAGAAGAGGCAAATTCAGTAGAATTAATTCAGAAGGGTCTTGCAAAATAATAGGCAAAAGTACAAGGGAACAAAGGGAGGTTGAAGTTAGATACTTTAGAGTGCGAACTGAAGACAGAAGAAAATGGTGTTCAGAGGCATCTGAAGTTCAAGGAGAAAAAGGAGGCGAAGATTAAGGGTCACAAGTTCCTGCTCATTCTGCTTATTGTGATCTTTTTCCCAGAAATGTATGGTTTTCTCTTCTACCATTATTTTACATAAAGCCGCTTGGTTTTTCATTTCCTAGTGAATACCAGGAGTCAATTTTCTTAATTGCTTCACTTTGTATTGAGTGGATAAACCAGTAAATTTCAATAAGTATTAGGTACTTCCAATGCACTTGAAAGCATCACTTCAGTGTCAAACCTACCTGTCAATGTTGAAATATAATTATATTATTCACATATTTCAGTAACAATTTTGTATAAAAATTAAAGCAAGATGCATATTTATTTTTGCAGTGATGGAGCAGCTTATAAAATGTCTGCACCTGAAACTACACAAAGCAAAGGCTATCCTGTGGTCTACATGTTGAATAATTTCAATTTTAATGGGATTCCTCAAAAAAAATTGAATTTCATTGTTATATTAAAGGCAAAATAAATCTGTGTGAGATTTTTTAGTATTATAGTCATAGAGATTCACTAAGAAAATCTTAAATCAAATGTGTGATTATTATAAATAGTACATGTGGAATTAAGGAAGATTAGAATGCTGCTCATACACCAAGCATAGTGGAAATGAAATGAGTTGTATAGTTTGATTTTGTGAAGATTGGCTATTGCTTCAGGACCTGAAAGGTGATTCACATGCCAGCATGGCACTTGTGGCCTGTTTATGCTAATGCTGGACATCAGCAGAGTCATTAATTCCTGATTTTCAACTGCAGCCAACCACCACACACTCTGTATTTTTCTTACAGTTTTTGTTGCATCTTACAGTTTTTGTTGCCTTACAGGTTCTGCACATGTAGTTCATAACCTCTTTCTTTCCCTTTGTATCTGCTGCTTCCTCCCTACTCTTTCTCCTCTCACTGGGCTTACCTATATCTGTGTTTATGTAACTAATATTTAATTTAGATTTCACTAAGGAATTGGTGCATTTGGTTCTAGATCACTGTTTTCTATACTGGTCAGAATTTATACCCCAGGTGACTTCATAGATTCTAGCTAATCTAGAGATTGGCAGCTATCATCTCAATCTCCCCATAGTGAAAACACACACACACACACTATTAGACCCACTTAGCAAAGTGAAAATCATTATATCAACATAATGACTTCCATGAAAATGATTCCCTGATGAGAGCATCTGTGATTAAAAACTTCATAGAACAGAACTGTGAATGTAACAGGCATTCTTAAAATTGAACTAAAAGTACTTCATAAAGTCACAAATGAACAGCTTTGTCTGGAGTCATATAAATTCAGACAAAATTAGTGATTTTCTAACTCAAGTGGAAGATGCATTGAGAAGTGGAGGAACCTAAAGTGATAACAGCAGGAAAAGGCCAATTAACATATATAGAAAATGAAGTTTCATTATGTAACAAATTAAGTGGCATTAAAATATTTCAAATAGTAACTTGATGAAGACAGGATTTCAGAAAAGCTAACTTGGTGGCTGTACAAAGGATGCAGATGAGACTAGGAGACTTAAGAGGAGACCACTTGTAGGGGCCTCCCTGGTGGCTCAAGGGGCTAAGATACAACCTTTGAAGCCGTCCGCAGGCTCTGAAGCACAAGTTTGATCTCTGGCCAGCCAGGGAGCAACCCACATAGTGCAGCAAACCTCTCCTGACTAGTCCGCTGCTCCCCTCAGCAGTGTACTTCAGTCAATCAGTCTTTTCTGTTCCCTACTCTGTCTCTGGTGAATTCTCTTACCCGCCCCCCCGCCCCTCTGGGCTGTACCCCAGCTCTTATATGCTTAAATAAATAAATCTTTAAAAATAAAAGAGGAGACCACTTGTAATTATAAATAATAAATATAATCATATAATAATATTCACTCAACAAAGATTTTGTATGTACATACTACATGCCAGCATGTGTTACATGCTGAAAATAGAAAAATGTGGAACAGGCCAGCATGAAAATACAGAAAGCAGAATGAGAATTACAGAATAACCAAGAAATGTCATCACAGAGAAAGTGTAGCATGCCAGGACAGCACACAGCACACGGGAGGGGTACTAAAAACCCTGATCAGAAATTCAAAGAAGAAAATATCATCAAAATTGAGACTTTTGAGTTAAATAGAAATTATTGAAGCAGAGGATGAGATTGGCAAGAGGTGGGGGCATGGGGCTAGATGTTCAGTTCTAGAAAAATTAGTAGTTGTAAACATAAAAGCATAATACTAAGCAGTTTTGCCTGATTGACCAGTGTGATTGAGAAGAAAGTTTTGCCATGGCCATCCCACCCTGAACACAACTGGTCTCAAAAGCTAGAGTGTCAGACCTGGTTAGTACTTAGAATGGAGAAAAAGGGTTTTGGTTTTTGTTATAAACCAAATGTTAAATGTACAGCAATAATTTGTTAGCTGGAGTTCATACCCTGAAGGAGACAGACATGATATGATCCCTCCCCTATGAGAATGACAATACAAGGTGAAGGCAAA
Source organism: Talpa occidentalis (assembly GCF_014898055.3). Lineage (NCBI taxonomy): Eukaryota > Metazoa > Chordata > Mammalia > Eulipotyphla > Talpidae > Talpa > Talpa occidentalis. Next base: position 67,490,955 of record NW_023604972.1, read on the forward strand.
GGACCAACACAATAAGTATGAGACAAATTCTGAATGGGAGAAGCAACTGAGACGGTCTCCCATTGGAGAAGATAAGAAGTGTCTTGGGTGTCAGAGTAATGGTTAGCCAGGTCAAGAAATGAGAAATGACCCCAGCTCCAGGGAGAAAAATGACCATGTGTGTATGCCCAGAGCAAGAGACAAACTATGGGGAGACTGTTTAAAAGAAAAAAAGTTCTCCCAATACTATCCCCAAAAGAAAACTGCATTTGGACCTCCCTGGTGGTGCAAGGGGTTAAGCACAACACTATGAAGTGATACCAGTCTCTGGAGCACAAGTTCGATCCTGGCCGGCCAGGGAGCTACCCATACGGCACAGCAGACCCCTTCTGACTTGTCCGCTGCTCAATCTGCCTGTTCTGTTCCCCACTCTGTCTCTGGTGAATCCTCTCAGCCCCCACACCTCTGGCCTGTACCCCATCTCTTGTATCCATAAATAAATGAATCTTTTTAAAAAAGAGAGAAAACTGCACTTAATCCTTATTTAATCGAATTAACAGTTCTGTTTTGTTTAAAAGATGAAGCTTTTCCTTTTTTAAGCAATATCACGGCAGGTTAATTTCACTCATGGAAACTCTGAGTCATTTTCTGTGGAAATTTTTATAAACATAAAATGTGCATAGTAAGGCACATTGAAAATGTTTTCAACTTTTCCTTGAAATATTTTGTTATGTAAATATTTTAGGACTTTTAAGCATACAAATAACTTTCACCCAATTATCCTAATCCTGTCTAAAAATTCACCTTCACCACCTACTATTGTTATTCTAAAAACTGTCTCTAAACTTACTAAGTTAAAGGGAATAATTTCCCTGTTTAAAAAATCAGCTAGAAGAGTTTTAAAATAAAATATACTTCTGTAAAGTCTAAAGCTTTATAACATTTTCTAATTGGTTGAATTGCTTTAATTAATATGCATTTACATAATATTTGGTAACTTCTGGGCTAAATTACTTCATGCTTATTATTCTTAAGAGTCATCTGAAAGAAAGGTTATGATTGTTATTCTAGAGTGATTGAATAACCTGATGGGACATAGTGAGGTTAGTGACTTTTTCCATCTTATAAGAGAGTATCCACTAAAATTAGGCCTGCAATAAAGAATCTCTTTCTTTTCAATTGTTTAACACTGAGTCAACAACTATGAGTATAAGATTTTATTTAGGAGCTATTTTTAAAATGAAGTCTATAGTCAGATACAAGATTTTTTTTTTTAAGGTAAATTAGGTTTAATTATCTACATGCAGCCTTGTAAAGACATCAAATTTTGCCAGCCCACATTTTTTTTTTTTAAATACACTTTCCAAGTAGAAATTATCCAGTACAGTCTGTTCCCTTTCCTCTAGCCAAAGCCACATCAGGTCTGGCTCTCACTGGAGGTCTAGGCAGGACAAAGAGAGATCCTAGGAACTCTGTTTCAGGAGGCATTATAGCTACAGGTCTTATCCTTACAGCGGAAACATGTTACTAAAACATATATACCGACCTTATTCATACTCACAAGTTCAAATTGGGGTGACAAATTAAGGGAGGGATATCATATATAGACCTGGTTCACAGTTTGGTCCATTTCTGAGGACAGAATCAGAGGACCCATTCAAACTCATATTAAAGAACTGGCTCCTTCTTAAAAAGAAAAAAGAAAAAGAAAAAGTTTTAGATTGGTACCAGAATCTAAATAGTCACAACTAGAAGGGCTGAGTTAATGTTTAGTATCTTTCCCATGCTGCATTAAGAATTCACAGTTAATTTGATCTCCAAGTTTGCTGTTTGTAACAAACATGCTGAATAATTTCCCCCCACTCATAACAGTTGATAAGAAATTACTTTCCTCTTCCTTACTCTTCTCCATTCCTCTTAACAAGGCTGATGATTTACTTACACAGAAGGAGTATACACACATAATTGTAGATCTGCTATCCCTCATGGAAGAGTGTTAGAGGGCTATGCCTCCTCTGAGTGGAGCCATCATCTTTCTTGACGAAGAGTAGCACATTTCTAAAACCACATAAACTCCTAGAGAGGAGAATCCTGTGTAGAGAGATATGGGACAGCATAGAATGTAACTCTGTCATTGTCAAGGCTAGTTTTTCACAGGTAGCAGCACCCATTCATAGGGATAGTTGAGTATATGCATTATTTGAGCCAAGGGGCCAAAGGATGGGGCAGAGGTAGATAAACATTGCTGTTCTTGTCCCTAAGTTATAGGCCTATGCATGGTCTCCTCCCCCACTGCAGCTTTTCATTTTGAAAAGTTTCAAACCTGTAGACAGAGGCAAGAATAATACAATAACATTCATATACTTTACTCTAGATTCACCAATTAACATTTTGTCAATATGCTTATTCTTTCTCTTTCTCTTTTCTCTGTGATAATGGCATACATTTATTTATTTATTCATTTGATCATCAATTCATTACCAAAGTACTTGAGTTCATTATGGGCCTTATCACATTTCACAACCAAATATTTGAGTGTGTGTTTTTAAAACATGCAAATATCATAGTCTTGAAGTTTAATTTTCACACAATACTATTATCTGATTTTTTTTTTTTTTAAGATCTATTTAATTATACACACAAGAACTGGGATACAGGGCAGAGTAGCTGGGAGTGAGAGGATTCACCAGAGACAGAATGGGGAGCAGAACAGGCAGATCTACTGAAGTACACTGCTGAGGGGAACAGTGGGCAAGCCAGTGGAGGTCTGCTACACCACGTGGGTTGGCTCCCTGGCTGGGGATTGAACTTGTGCCGCAGAGGCTGCTGACAGCTTCATAGTCCCGCGTCTTGTCTTATCCCCTTGAGCCACCAGGGAGACCCTGTTATCTAATATTTGATTTTATCAACTAATATTTGATTTAATTTTATCAACTCTCCCAAATAAAGAATTTCACAGGATTTTTTTTTTTTCTTCTGTTTAAAGTCTGGAATCCAGAGCCTCCCCTAGTGGTGCAGGCAGTTGAGCGCAGCGCTGTGAAGCTGTCCGCAGTCTCTGCAGTACCTGTTCAATCCCAGCCGGCTGATGAGGGTCCCACATGGCGCGGCAGACGTCTCCTGTCTCACCCAATGCTCCCCTCAGCAGTGTACTTCATCAGTCTGCCTGTTCTCCTCCCCACTCTGTCTCTGGTGAATCCTCTCACCCTCCCGCGCCTCTGACCTATACCCCGGTTCTTGTATAAATAAATAAATAAATCTTTAAAAGAAAATAAAGTCTGGGATCCAATTAGAAGCAGCTATTGCATATATTTTTATATAAAGTGTCTTTTTATCTAGAATAATTTTGTCTTTACATAACGGTGACATTTTTTGATGAATCCAGACCAGTTGTTTTGCAATTGTTCTTCAATTTTTAGTTGTCTGATTGTTTCCTCATGATTCTTTTTATTTTTTTTAGGTTTCTGTGCTGTATTGTTCTTTTGTTTGTTGTTTTGTTAATTATATTTATTGAGATAATATTAACTAGCATCACACTATATATGTTAAAGGTATGGGTTTATACCTCTATAATATTATTTTATATAAATATAAATATATATATTTATATATATATTAAATATATAAATATATTTTATATATAAAATATATTTATATATAAAATATATTTATATATATAAATATTTATATAAAATATTTATATTATATTATATTAATATTATTATTTATATAATAATATAATATTATTTCACCACCCCACCATCAAAGCCCCAGTAATCCTCCATTGGACACACACTTTCTCTGTGTTCCCATCACATCCTGCTTCTGGTATCCTTACTCTTAGTCCAGTGTACTCTTCCCCTTCCTATTTTTACCCCTCTCCCTCTCCCTCCTAGTGATTATTTTTAGGGCACTCTTTCATTGTCAGGAATACTACATAGGTGATACTGTGTCCTAATCAATGTTTGTCAAGTAGTTCATATTTCAGAAGTTACTTGGTTCTTTCCATTTTCTTTTCTGTGGTCACTTACTAAACATAAATACTTTAAATATGATTCAAATTCAAAACTATATAAGATGATATAATCAGTGAAATACTATCCTATTTTCTACACTTTACACTCTGTTCCATACAGATTTCTTCCTAAATGTAACAGATTTCATTAGTCTGACAATTCTTTCTGCATACTCACAAGCACATTCATACATATACTACTTTGCATGTTGCTTTCTTCAGTTAACAATATGCTCTGAAAATTACTCCATGTAGGTCAATATCAACCTTGTTCAATGCTTTTAATCACCTCATAGTACATACTCCATTATGTGGCTCGATCATAGTTTATTCAACCTATCTCAACCGTATAGACATAAATTGTTTCCAATACACACTACTACAAAAATTCAATGAATAAACGTGTGCAATTTTTTTCTGCATTGTAATAGGAATAACTTTAGGAAAATTCAAGATGTGGGATTGCTGTTTTGAAGAATAAATATTGTGAAGTTTTTCCCCACCAGATAAATTGTGCAAGTTACATTCATTTCACCAGTGAGAGGTCAATGCCTCTGTGGTGTCGTTTCTAATGTTCAATTTGATAGGTGAAAAGTGGTCATTTAAATTGCATTTCCCAGTGAAGTTGAACATATTTTCTATGTATGAACTTTTTATATATACCTGTTATATCTACTTGCAATATGTCCATTTTTCTTGCGTGTGTCTTTACTCTTTTTCTCCTCCACTTTAAAGAGTTCTATTACATGTTAGAGATAGTAGCACTTTGCTTCTACTAAATATTGTAATATATCATTTTCAAATTTGCATTTGTATTTGATCTTGCTTATGTATTTTTTCTACTGTGGAAAAGGATTTTATTATTGCTTAAAGTAGTCCAAACTGTCACTGTTTCTTTCATTACACCTGGCTTTTAAGTCATAGTAAAAAAGTTTTATTTTCTTTAATTTTTTTTTTTTTTATTTATACAAGCACTGGGTACAGTCAGAAGCACGGGAGGGTGCGAAAATTCACCAGAGCCAGAGCGGAGAGCAGAGCAGGCAGACTGATGAAATACACTGCTGAGGGGAGCAGTGGGTGCGGCAGGAGAGGTCTGTCGAGCCACGTGGGACCCTCGCCAGCAGCCGGGAATCAAACTGGTGCTGCAGAGGCTGCAGGCAGCTTCGCAGCCCAGCGCTCAACCTCTGTGCCACCAGGGGAGGCCCCACAGTTAAAAAATTTTCCCTACTGGACTTAAGGCAATTTGTCTGTGTTTTTCTCAAGTATTTTTATGGTCTCATTTTATTTTAGCATTAGAAGTAACTATCAATTTACAGTTTATTCTTGTACATGTGAGGTAGGGTACCTTCCTCCAAATGGTACTCTACTTGTTCCAAATTATTTATTTTTAAAAATATATCTATACTTCCAATGTTTTAGGATGCCACTTTGATTACATGCTAAATTTTCACATGCCATTTCTTTTGGATTTTCTGTTGTGTTCTATGTCTCTAGCTAGACATTCATGTAACAGCACCACACTTCTTTTTTTTTTTTTTTTTATAGAGGCATGTTATTTATTTATTTATTTGTTTGTTTGTTTGTTTTGTTTATACATGCACTGGGTACAGTCAGAAGTGCGGGAGGGTGAGAGAATTCACCAGAGCCAGAGCGGGGAGCAGAGCAGGCAGAAGGACCGAAGTGTACTGCTGAGGGGAGCAGCGGGCGGCAGGAGAGGTCTGTGCGCCATATGGGACCCTCCTCCGGTGGCCGGGGAGCAGCCAGTGCTGCAGAGGCCGTGGGCAGCTTCGCAACCCAGCGCTCAACTGCTGCGCCACCAGGGAGGCCCAGCACCACACTTCTAATTCTAAAAAAAAATTTGATTTCTAATGGAGTAGTTCTTCCTTTAGTTCTCTTATTTTTTTAATCTCAAATTCTTCATTAAGCCCTTCCTGACCCCTCAAGAAAGGGTTTGATAGCAACTTTACATCCAGAAAAAAAAAAAGAGAACTAGTTATGTAGGGGTTAGGTTACATATCTGCATATACTCTTTTCATCTTATTCAAAAAAAGGAATATTCTTTATTGAAGTATACTTTTGTGTCACTGAAGAGTTGGACATATATTAATAACTTTATTCCTGTATAGCAGAAATAAGTAATTAATAAAATAGTTAATTCAGGTTGTACCTATTAAAGCCGGTTTTTGTCTCACTTCCTCTATCTCCAAAATGGGAATAATGAAAGCACATTCTTTCTAATGTTGTTGTCTAGCTATGCTTGAGTATTAACAAATACTTATTTGTACCATGTAATGTCTGTGTATTAAATTAACTTTAAATTATCAACCATAACTGCCATTTATATTTTTGATTCACTTAATTTGTTATTCCTAAAAGAATTAGTGAAATTTGACAAAGCCATATAATTTGGAAATGTATTACATTTTAATGCATGAATAGTTTCTTAAACAAAAGTGACTAGATTTCAGGGTTAAAAGATATAAATTCTGTGATTCAAATATTAATAACAGGGCCTCCCCATTGGTGCAGCGGGTTGAGTGCAGCTCTGTGAAACTGTCTGCTGCCTTTTCAGCACCGGTTCAATTCCTGGCTGGCCAGGGAGATTCCCTCATGGCGTGGTAGACTTCTCCTGTCTCGCCTGCTGCTCCCCTCAGCAGTGTATTTTGGTTGTCTGCCTGTTCTGCTCCCCACTCTGTTTCTGGTGAATCCTCTCACCCTCCTGTGCCTCTGGCCTGTACCCCAGCTCTTGTATAAAAATAAATAAATCTTTAAAAAAAATTCGTAACAACAGTAACATAAATTTTACTTCCTTTACAGTTTGGACAAAGTAAAAAATATTTTTTAAATCAAAGATTTAAAAGCAAAGTCAAATCAACAGAGTGATTTAAGCCACTGTGGAAAAACTTTGATGTCAAAGAAAATGATTCAGAATAATTTAGGTTGACTGTCTACACAGCTTGAATTTGTCAAACGAAAGCCAAGTTTCCACTACATTCTGCTGTGCAGAGCTTCCTTGTGAAGCAGAGTCAACAAAATCACTTTGAAGTTTCCTACAGAAATCAGCAGTCTTGCATAGAATATAGCCATGAGGTAGCAGTCCCTTCCTGGGTCACTGACATCTTAATTTTATGTATTCTTGTGTATTTATCCAGTAATGATGCATTTTCCTTGTTTATCTGTACAAAGTAGAAAGATTAAAAAAGAACAAAGTAAAAAAAAAAAGTGTTAGATAATCAATGTCTTCACTATAAGTCATTTCAATGCTACTTGAGAATCAAAAATACTTAAACAGATTGAGTTAACACAAGGTAAATCATTAACACAAGGTAAATAACATTGAATGTTATTCTGAATGGAAGCAGTCAATTAATTAATCTTTTCTGCTTATTTAAGAGGCTATATAAAGTACTTTGACTTCAGAATTTTTTTTAAGATTTATTTTATTTATACAAGAACCAGGGTACAGGCCAGATGTGTGGGCGGGTGACAGGATTCACCATAAAGAAAGCAGGGAACAGAACAGGCAGAATGACCAAAATACACTGCTAAGGGGAGCAGCGGGGCAGACAGGAGAGGTCTGCGGCACCATGTGGGTTGCTCTGTGGCCAGCGGGGATCGAACCGGCGCTAGAGAGGCTGCAGACAGCTTCACAGCGCTGCACTCAACTATCTGTGCCACCAGGGAGGCCCTGACTTCAGAAATTTTTTGCAATAGACATTCAGTCATCAAGTTTCTTTAGTATATTAGATATAAAGCATGTGTGCGAGAGTGAGTATAATACCTAATACTTAACATCTCAAAATTAAAAATAATACATATGGAATTCAGTTTTATTTGCATTCCTAGCATCCAATGACTGAGTGTAGAGAACTCTGCCATTTAACATGCCTTGTAATAATTTTTTTTTTTAAAGATTTATTTATTTATTTATTTGGTTTTTTGTTTTGTTTTGTTTTATTTATACAAGCACTGGGTACAGTCAGAAGCTTGGGAGGGTGAGAGAATTCACCAGAGTCAGAGTGGGGAGCAGAGCAGGCAGAAGGACCGAAGTACACTGCTGAGGGGAGCAGTGGGCGGCAGGAGAGGTCTGCGCGCCATGTGGGACCCTCCTCCGGTGGCCGGGGAGCAGCCGGGGATTGAACTGGCGCTGCAGAGGCTGCAGGCAGCTTCGCAACCCAGCGCTCAACCACTGAGCCACTGGGGAGGCCCCTTGTAATAATTTTCAATTAGTAAATATTCCCTTCCCCTTCCAAAGGACCATTTGAATTCTTTGAATTATGATGATTAACTTTGATGGTGTAGAAAAACTAAAAAGTATATTGTTGGATTAGTATAACAGAATCCAACTTGTTGCCTCCAGGAAACACACCTATGTACCAACGATAAACACAGACTGAAAATAAAGGTATGAAAAATAATCCTATAAGCAAATGGCACTGAAAGGAAGACAGGAACAGCCATACTTACATGAGACAAAATAGAGATCCAGCATAAAAAAGGTAACAAGTGTCCAAAGATGGACACTATATAATGATCAAGGGAACAATGCAACAGGAATACATAATAAATACTCATCAATATATACTTACCAAAAGAAGTGGCACCAAAATACAACACACAACTACTATCAAATTTAAAAATAGTGTTGGAGAAAATACACATGTGGTTGGAGACTTTAACACCTCATTCTCACCAATCAAGCTGAGATCTCACAGATCAAGGAGACAGAAAATAAATAATAATGTAATCACCCTAACCAAAGGACTATCTTGAATGGGTCTAATAGACACATACAGGGCAACACACACACACACACACACACACACACACTATATACAGTTTTCTCAAGTGTGCATGGGTTATTTTCCAGGAATTGATCACATACTGGGTCACAACAAAAGCATCAACAAATTCATGAAGAAAGAAGTCATACTAAGCATATTCTCTGAACATAAAATTATTGAACTACAAATCAACACTAAAGAGAAAAAAGAGATACTGTAATCAATTAGTTTGTGGAAACTGAATAATAAATTACTGAATGGCCACTAGGCTAACGAGGAAATCAAAGAACAAATCGAAAATACCTCAAGGAAAATGGTATTGATGACACAATCTTTCAGAATGTAGGGGGCACATCAAAAGTAGTTCTAAGGAGGAAATATATAACAATTGTTGGGTAAATAGTTTTCAGGCTTTTCTGCCCACCATTAGGATTGCACTGCCTGATGGGGTACCTGCAATTGTTACATTGTTGCAATATGTCTTATTTACTTCTGTGGGCCATAGGAGGAATATTGAGATAGTCACCCAGAGAAGCAGAGGCAGGAGAGAGGCAGGAGAGAGAAGGGGAGAAAGAAGGCTTGAGAAGCCCAGAGTGAAGACTTGCTGAGGGCCTGGAGGCCTGCCATGTACCTGGTTACTGCACTACATGTAAAGCTCAATAAAAGCCTGTTAAAGCCATCGAGGGCTCCAGGACTCCTCTTTTACCTGGTCTGCTCGGATCTTAGGAAACCTGCTCAGTGCTTATCCTGCCCCTACAATTGGTATAGTCAGCAGGATGATCAGAGGCAGACGGGCATGGAGACCTCCAAAGATCTCAGGAGGGAGTAAGGAGTAGCAGACTGTGTTTGCCTGTGACAACGCTGGATATGCCATTGGCAGCACAGGTAGTGATCAAAGTCCAAGAGCTGTGGAAAGAGCTGAAGATGCTTCAGGAGCACAGGAGGTGGACAAGGTCCCGGAGCTGCAGGATGAATCCTCACCTGGAGGAGGAGATGGCCGGAGAGGATCAGCGCGTGACTCCTGAGGCAGCAGAATCGTTGGGAAGAAGGACCACAATTCGGAGCTCGCCCAGTGCTAATGCAGGAAAAGACTGATGGACTTGAACTTACAATCCCACCAGAAGGCAGAGGAGCTTTGGCAGGGTAATGTTCTGTTTTGGGGACCCTAGCGGAGAATGGTATGGTTTGAACACCCCAGGAAATGGGAATCTGGGGGTAGCCAGTGGGCCTTTATAGCCAAAAGCAGCCTGTGTACTGCCCAGCAGCTAGGCAGAGGTAAAAAGCCAACTTAGAAAGGCAAAAGCTGGTGCTGAGATTGGAAATCCATGAGTGACTGTTAAGCAGCCTAAGTATGCTCAAAAAGGCCAGGGAGTCTCTTAAAATCACCTGTGGGTGATGCCTTGCTCACTGTTGTGTAAGGGTGAGGAACTGAGGAACCCGTCCTTGGGGGAACATGTGGCAAACGTGGCTTGTGGTGGAATCCACAGCCAAAGAGGAGACCCAAGAGAGGCCGCATGTGGAGCTTGTGTCCACGGATCCCCGACCCATGTGCTTGTGCAATGGGCTGGCCTGAGTGCAGGGGTCTGCATGTCACATTCGTGTCTATGAAAGCCCAGTGTTGGAGTGACTGCAGACAGAAAACTGTGAAGATTAGGCAATTACCCCCCCAAAGAGTACAGAATCGCCAATCCAAGAGTGAGTGCATCCTGGGGGTGGATGCAGTATGTGGCTTGTGTCCAAGATCACAGCCAGAGAAGGCCAGGAAGCCTGATGGTTCCTGGCGTGTGATGGCAGATGCCTGAGTGGTTCCCCTCCCTTGAATGAGCAGTGCCTTCCGCAGCAGAAGTGATGGCTCATCTGCTGGTGCCAATAATTTTCTTTTGCCACTTGGTTGGTGCACTGCTTGGAATTATTTGTGTTCTATTGTATTGTTTATTTTCTTTTGTGGGCCATGGCTGCAGTGTATATATTTGTTAAGGGAAAATTGTATATATGTAGATTGTATGGCAGAAAACCCTGAGGGGGTAGATTGTAGGGTAAAGAGTTTTCCGGCTTTTCTGCCCTCCCACCATTAGGATTGCCTGCCTGATGGGGCACCTGTAATTGTTACATTTCTGCAAAATGTCTTATTTACTTCTGTGGGCCCTGGGAAGAGTATTGAGCTAGTCACCAAAAGAAGCAGAAGCAGAAGAGGCAGGAAACAGAAGGGGAGAAAGAACACCAGAGAAGCCCAGAGTGAAGACTTGCTGGGGGCTTGGAGGCCTACCAGCTTCCTGGTCCCCCCTGGCACCCCTGCCTGACCTGTACCTGGTTATTGCACTGCATGTAAAGCTCAATAAAAGCCTGTTAAAGCCACCGAGGGCTCCAGGGCTCCTCCTTTACCTGGTCTGCTCGTATCCTAGGAAACCTGCTCAGTGCCTATCCTGCCCCTACAACAATACAGACCTAGGGCCTCCCCTGGTGGCGCAGGTGGTTGAGCGCCACACTGTGAAGCTGTCCACAGCCTCTGCAGCACAAGTTCAATCCCGGCTGGCTGGCAAGAATCCCACATGGCATGGCAGACCTCTCCTGTTGCTCCTGCTGCTCCCCTCAGCAGTGTATTTCATCAGTCTGCCTCTTCTGTTCCCCGCTGTGTCTCTGGTGAATCCTCTCACCTTCCCGTGAGTCTGGCCTGTATCCCAGTTCTTGTATAAATAAATAAATAAATCTTAAAAAAAGAAAATACAGGCCTATATGTAGAAACTAAAAAGAGCTAAACAAATAAACTTGTCTCTCAGCTCAAGAATATAGAGAAAGAAACTCATACCATTTGCAGTAGCATGGATAGAGCTAGAATTTATGCTGAGTGACGTAAATCAGAAGGAAAAAGAAAAATATTGCATGGTTCCACTTATGGGAAGAATATAGGGGAACCAAACAAGAGATCAAGATAAAACAAAACAAAAAACAAAACTAGCAGTGCCTTCCTGGTGGTGCAAGGGGTTAAGACACAACCTCAACCTATGAGGCTGTCCACAGCTGCCACAGCATGAGTTCGATCCCGGGCCGACCAGGGAGCTACCCACATGGTGCAGCAGACCTCTCCTGTCTTACCTATTGCTCCCCTCAGCAGTATATTTCAGTCAATCTTCCTGTTCTGTTCCCCACTGTCTCTAGTGAATCCTCTCACCCCTCCCCACACCTTGGGGCTGTACCCCAGTTCTTGTATGTGTAAATAAACAAATCTTAAAAATAAAAAAAAAAAAGCTAGCAGACAAATTGGAGACATACATGGAGGGGGATGAAGAGGGATCAGAACAAGGGAGGGAAGAGCACAAGAGGTAAAGAGGGAACACAAAGAAATATCAGTGTCAAAGGAGAGTTGTTGTAGACACCTTAAGAGAAGACTCCCTGTTAAGATTTGGGAGGAATTACAGTGAGAGAGCATCCTGCATGGCTGAGAATATAAGACAAAGCTATTCCCTGAACCTATAGGGATCCTACATCCTACTGTCTCCATATGGTGCCTCCAAAATACAAAATTCTAAGCATATATATTTTTCCCCTGGGATCACTAACATTGCTAAACTTCTAAAGATCTTAGTTCCCTAAAAGTACTACCTTCAGATGCAATAGCATTAGTTGCTTATTACACATTTATCCTCTTGAATTTTGGGAAGGATATCGAATCTATGAAATTTAAACTGAGAATAATGACAAGAATGAGCAAAGTCTCTCAAATCTTTACATCTGAGGAACATGTGATAGGTCTGGTGATATTTAGAGAAGAAGAAAGAAAACAGTGAGTCTGTTAGCATGTGACCATGGGATGACCATGGACCCTCAAACTTGCATGCTCTGAAGGTGTTTGTCCTTATGTGTACACATAAAGAAAGCAGACTCTTAGTGTAAAAGAACTTTAATGGAATTAGTGTGCATAGAGAGGGAAGCAATGAGAAGAGAATAGTTTCCCAAAAAAAATCACTCAAAATTACCCACCCTTCATGGACAAATGGCCAACCAAACAGGGTAGACATGAAGTGAGGTTGCCAAGGCCCAAATGTTTGCTTAGACACCTTTCAGTGGGGACCATGGGAAAGAGGCAAAAGAGGGCAGGAAAGTCTGAAACAAAAGGAGAGAGGCAGAAATACAATAAAGGTAACTGATGCCATTGTCAGCCTCTCCACATATCTTTCACGTGTGTCTACATGTCTCTTCACCATACATTTCCTTCCATGTCTTTTTCCCAGCAGTACCAGGTTGCAAGTCAAACCCACAGAAACAAGAAGAGAGCTGTTTTCTTCTTTGCTCACCTGCCTTCCATCTTATATATCTTCACTGGGCTGCTCAGATCTGCTTCCCTAGTTCCCAGTAGTTTGTCCAAGGCAGCTGCCCAGTGTAAGAGGGGAAAGGAAAGATGGTATCACCCTTACAAGTCCATGCTAATTATCTTTAAATGTTTAAGATACCTATATTGAAGACCTCTATATCATCTAGGAGGCCAGGTCAGGAGCAGAACTAGAATCAATACATGAAGTAAGCACTAAGGACAAATTTTTGAGCAAGTATTAGAGATGATCCTTCAACAATTGAAATTGCTTGAAAATCAAATGAGTTGCTTTGAGAACTGCATGAACATCCTGTCATTAGAAGTAAATGGTCAGAATTTGAATGACCACCAATGAAAGATTAAGGGTCCTTTCGAGGAAACTGGGAGAATGAGCTTCAAGACATTTCCTGCCTTGTTGATAACTGATAAAGAATAGTGATCCAGGGCCTCCCCTGGTGGCGCAGTGGTTGAGCGTGGGGCTGCGAGGCTGCCCGCAGCCTCTGCAGCGCTGGTTTGTTCCCCGGCCTCCGGCGAGGGTCCCACAAAAAAAAAAAATAATAATAATAGTCATCTATTGTCATTTTTCTTTCAAACTCTTACTCTTTCCCTCTCCTATCACTGCATCACTCTTCCCTTTCCCTACCTATCCCCTTCTTATATTTATATAAACATGTAAATAATGGGCACTCAAAAAAGATATGGGGTGCTTTAGAATTTGTTTCTGGTCCAATGTTGACTCTCTCGTGCCCTTGTGTCTCCATTTCCTTTTGTAGCTATTAATAATTGATGTTTTCCCTAAAAATAAAATGTGCTATGTAAACAGAATTTCAAGTCTTCTTTCTTCTCTCTCTTTCTTCTCTCTTCAAGAGAGAAGAAAGAACTTACAAGCCCAAGTAAGTTTTACATAAATTCTGGAGTCATCACATATGCACACATTTCCACCAATAGTGGTTTCCAAAACTAAGAGTAACAATTAGTCACCTTAAGGTGGAGATGGGGTTTTTGCTGGTGGCCTAGGGTTTAAATCTCAGCACTATGACCACCAAGGCCTGAGTTCAATTCCGCTGGGAGCTAAAGCACATATGGCACAGCAGACCTCTCCTCTCTCACTTGCTGTATAGTACAGTAAATCCACTTATAAATCCCCCCACTCTGTCTGTGGTGAATCTCACACCCTGCACTTCTGGCTTATACCCCAATTCTTCTATGCAAAAAAAAAAAAAGAGAAAAGAAATATCTGAGTATATTATCTCTATATTTCAGTAAGCAATGCTTGTTGCTAGACAGTTGCTAATGAAGAAACTTATGATGTATAGTTTGTGATGGATACAGATGGACTCTATTATAGAAAGAAATGAAACAGGGACTCAGTAATGGGTTACTAGTAGGAATACTTTCTTTTCCTTCTCTCCAGGAACACAGAAAACAGATTCTGGCCTGCAGTTCATATACATATCTCAAGTGTCCTCTAAGATTCTCAATGATTCTATAACTACAAGCCTTATGATGGCAGCACAGGAGTCTTTGGATTATAAACCTTCCTTTGGCTGGAACAGTTTGCCCTTTCTCAGACATATTAAGCTTGAAGTTGTGAAAAATTACTTTGTTCCTAGATAGCATCATTATATTTTCCTAAAACAACTAAGTTGAATGAGGGCCTCCCTAGTGGTACAAGGGGTTAAGCATCAGCACTATGAAGCTATCCACAACCGCTGCAGCACAAGGTCAATCCCCAGCCAGGGAGGTGACCCACATGGCACAGCAAACCTCTTCTTCCTTGCCCACTGCTCGCCTCAGCAGTGTATTTCAGTCAGCCCACCTGTTCTGCTCCCCACTCTGACTCTGGTGAATCCTCTCACACCCACTCCCCACCTCTAGTCTGTACCCCAGCTCTTATAGGCATAAATAAATAATCTTTAAAAAAAAAAAACTAAGTCAAATGAGAGATGACTAGTGTAGGGTAAATGCTTTTCAGGCTTTTCCACCCTACTGCCATTGGGATTGCCCTGCCTGATGGGTACCTGCTTTTTGTTACATTGTTATAAGTATATTTGCCAAGGGAAGTAGAGGCAGGAGAGAAACAGGAGAGAGAAGGGGAGAAAAAAATGCTAGAGAAGCCCAGAGTGAAGACTTGCAGGGGGCTTGGAGGCCTTTCAGCCTCCTGGCCCCCCAGCACCCCTGCCTGCCGTATGCCTGGTTGCAGCAATACGTGCAAAAGCTCCGGTCTTAGAAAACTTGCTCTGTGTTCATCCTGCCCCTACAATTAGTGTTGTTGGCAGGATGATTCAATGTAGGTGGGTGTGAAGCACTCTGAAGACCTCAGGAGGGATTGAGGAGCAAACTGTGCTTGCCTGTGACAATGATGGGCGTACCATGGCAGCACAGGTGGTGACAAGAGTCCAGGAGCTGCAAGAAGAGGAAAAGATGATGCAGGAACACAGGTGGACAAGGTCCAGGAACTGCGGAACAAGACCTCTAGTAGAGGAGGCAACAGCCTGCTAGGACTAGCCCAAGACTCCTGAGGCAGCAGAAAGAAAAGACCACGATTCAGAGCTAGCCAATGTTGACACAAGGAACAACGGATGGATTTAGACTGACAATCCCACCAGAAAGCAGAGGAACTTTGGCAGGGTAATGTTATGTTTTGGGGACCCTGGGGGAAGTTGATATTGTTTATATACCCCAGGAGATGGGAATCTTGGGGTGACCAGTGGGCCGGTGGCCAAAAGCAACCTGTGTACTGCCCACCAACCAGGCAGACTAGATGTATCAAAAAGCCAATTTAGAAAGGAAAAAGCTGGTTCTGAGATTGAGAAGCCCTGAGCATCTGTTAAGCAGCCTAAGTATGCTGAATAAGGCCAGTGAGTCTCTTAAAATCACTTGTGGGTGATGCTCTCCTCATTGTTGAGTGAGGGTAAATTGTTGAGTAACCTGTCCTTGGGGGATGTGTGGGGAACGTGGCTTGTGGTGGAGCCCACAGCCAAAGAGGGGACCCAAGAGAGGTCACATGTGGAGCTTGTGTCCATGGATCCCAGACCCATGTGCTTGTGCAATGTGTTGGCCTGAGTGCTGGGGTCTACATGTCACATTCGTGTCTATGAAAGCCCAGTGTTGGAGAGACCGCAGACAAGATTGGGCGATTACCCCCAAAGAGTACAGAATTTCCAATCCAAGAGTGAGTGCATCCTGGGGGTGGATGCAGTGTGTGACTTGTGGCCGAGACTAGAGCCAGTGAAGGACAGGAAGCCTGATGGCTCCCGGTGTGTGACAGCAAATGCCTGAATGGTTCCCCTTCCTTGTATGAACAGTGCCTTCCATAGCAGAAGTGGTCGATCATCTGCTGGTTCCAATAATCATCTTTTGCCACTGTGTTGGTGCACTACATGGAATTATTTGTGTTCTGTTGTATTTTGTTGCTATATTCAGTTGTATTTTTTCTTTTGTGGGCCATGGCTGCTGTGTTTATGTTTGTTAAGGGTAAATTGTATACAACTTGTATATAGACTGTATAGCAAGTTTGGATTGTAGGGTAAATGATTTTCAGGCTATTCTACTCTCCTGCCATTGGGATTGCCCTGCCTGATGGGGCAACTGCATTTTGTTACATTGTTATAAGTTATGTTGTTTATTTCTGTGGGCCATGGCAGTAGTATTGATATATTGCCAAGGGAAGCAGAGGAAGGAGAGAAAAGGCGAGAAAGAATGTCAGAGAAGCCCAGAGTGAAGACTTGCCCAGGGCTTGGAGGCCTACTGGCCTCCTGTCCCCCTACCCGCTCCATCCCTGCCGTGGTGTACTGGTTGCCGCACTACATGCCAAAGCTTGAATCATAGAAAATCTGCTCTGTGCTCATCCTGCCCCTACACTAGTAACTTTAAAATATTTAAATTATTATTTAATTGTTATCATTGAGTATCATTTGCCATAATGTTTTTTAAATCAAACTCTACAGTGTTCATAAGTAATTTACAATCATATTTGGAAATGTTTCACATTCTATGCATAGTTGGAGAGCTGACATGAACATGAATGCATTAAATAGCCTGAGAGTCCTTCAGGAAAGAAACTTATTTAAATAAAATACTTTGAAGTAATCTTTCCTCAACTTACTTGGCCATACAAACTTTTTTTTTTTTTTTTGAAGACTCTTCATGGCATAGGATGGATATCATTCCTTTGCTGGTCATAGTTGTGTGATTATAAAACAAATGCATTATAGCATGTATGTAGCCCAGTACTTGATCTTACATGGGTGTCTAATAAATATAAATTTATTTTCCTTTCTAAGGCAAAGACAACTACTCATGTACACAAATTTTGTGTTCTTCTTTATGGGAACTTTGTAGTGAAAACAACTAACGGGAACCACTCCAATCTCAGCTTGTATTGCATCTATGTAGACCTATGTACAGGGTTCTGGCCAGAGAAAATTGGGACAGAAATTGATCATAAACCTAACAAATGAAAAACAGTCTATTACATCTTTACCTACCTGTCTCAAGCCATTGGCTATCTATATTTTCATCCAAAGGGTAACATTGACAGCCATATATTGAAAATGGCAAATCTTTTATCAGCTTGAGTTCTCAAAGTATCTGTGAAGCAGAACCATCTTTCTGCCATCCACCCTCCATGAGACATACATGGACTTTACATGAGAAACAAAAATAGTGTCTGTAAGGAAAATGAATTAATCAGGCTATTTTTTTTCTTCCAAACAAGAAGTGGGCATTGCATTTGCAACCATGTATTGGTTGTGTAGCTATGGACACTTTACAGTATGAAGGGCGCTAGGAGGCACAGTTGCTTTTTCTGCCTCTTGGTCTTTCTGTCTACCTGCTTGTGTATAATGACCTGTGTCTCAGCATTGAAGTCCTGCAAAATCCACTAAAGGCTCCAAATTCTTTTTTCATCTAATAGAACTGAAAATGAATCTACCCAGTCTTGGATGGTTGCAGAACAGTGTCTGACCTCAAATTTGTGTTTGTTATGCAGATTATTGAGGTTATCACCCATTATTTCACAGAAATATAAAGCCACACATCTTTGATATATGAAATCATTAATACATTCAATCAACAGAAATATATTCATCATTCTTGAAGTCAGAGGTTTAGAGATGAATAAGGTAGATATTTATACAAATGAAGGCATAAAATTTAGAGATTCCTGAAAGAGTATATTAATATAGTGGAGAAGAAAACAGTGATCATCTCATAGATGTTTGTATGCTTGACAAAATTCAACATTCAACACACTCACTTAAGATAAAAAATATGTTCTATAAATAAGACTAGTAGGGAATTTCCAGAAATGTATAAAAACCATCTGTGGAAAAAAAAACAAAAAACAAACAGATTGCAGATAATGTCATAGTTACATGGTGAAAGATTGATTGCTTTCCCTTGCTATCAGAAACAATGTGACAGTGCCCACCTTCAAAAAATACAGCATAATTCTCAATGTCCTATCCAGTGAAATGAGACAATTAAAATATATGAAATGATAAAAGGTCGGAAAGAACTGTGTAAACCTATCCATATATCCAGGTATGACTGTTAGAGAAAATCCCTTTGAATATAAAAATGGCTAGAATTAGAACTAACAAGTTAATTCATCAAGTGCTCAGGATACTTGGTCAATATACAAAAGTCAGTTATATTCTTATCTACTAATTGCAAACATTTGGAAAACAAAAATTTAGAGCAAGAATTTATTTCTAGGAATAAACTTAAGAGTCTATTATCTAAAAATGAAAACTAGGAAACATCACTCAGAGAAATCAAAGAACATCTGAAAAAACCCAGAAAGATACCATATTCATGCAGTGGGAGAGTCAAGGTTCAAATTAACCTATTGACATATACATTTAAGATTAAATTCCAGCACCTCAATTTTGTAGAAATTCACAAAACAGTATCTAAAATGTATATGGAAATACAAAGAACAAGAATAACCAAAGCAGTTTTTAAAAGGTAAAATTAGATGTTAAAAATATAAAGTTTTTTAAAATGATAAAGTTAAAAGATAAAGTCATTTAAAGACATTATGAAACAATGATGAAAACTTTTTATTGGTGAAATTACTGACATGTAGATGAATAGGAAGAGTCTAGGGAAAAAAAAAAACTACATGTCTACAGTCAACTGATATTTGACAAAATTACAAAGGAAATTTTGGTGGCGAAACACAAAAGTGAGTTCAAAAAAATGTGCTAGTCTGGGCCTTTCTGGTGGTACAAGGGGTTAAGCACAGCACTATGAAGCTATCCACAGACTCTGCAGCACGAGTTCCATCCCCAACCAGGGAGCTACCCACACGATGCAGCAGACCTCTCATGTCTTGCTCACTGCTCCCCTCAGCAGTGTATTTCAGTCAATCTGCCTGTTCTGTTCCCCATTCTGGTGAAACCTCTCATGCCCTGCACCTCTGGCCTGTACCCCAGTTCTTGTATGCCCAAATAAATAAATCTTTAATAAAAAAGTGATAGTTTATTTTTATGAAAAGAATAATTTCTTTACCCTAACCTACATACAAGAATTAAATCAAATTATATTGCATTCTAAAACATAAAAACAATAAAACTTCTATATATAAACATAGGAGAAAAACTTTGTGACTTTGGAGTAGGCAATATTTTCTTAGACTATATACAAATATTGTAAGTCATAAAAGAGAAAAGTGGATTAGCTGGACTTCACAAAAATAAAAATACTTTTGCTCTTCATAAGACAAATAGGAAAAGACTGGCAGAAAATATTTGCAACACATACATCAAATGGAGATTTATGTTATACAGCTAAATAAATAACATTAACAACTCAATTAAAAAAAGCAATCTTTGACAAAGGAGCAAAGACTATGCATTGGAGCAAAGAAAGTTTGTTCAATAAATGGTGCTGGGAAAACTGGGTCACTACATGCAAAAGAATGAAGCTTGACTACTACCTAACATCATACACAAAAACCAACTGAAAATGGATTAAAGAACTAGACATAAGACCTGAAACCATAAAATACATAGAAGGAAATATAGGTGAAACACTACGTGATATGCACATCAAAGACATCTTTACAGACACATCACCCAAAGCAGTGATAGTGAAGGCAAAGATAAACAGCTGGGACTACATCAAATTAAAGAGCTTCTGCATAGCAAAAGAGACAATAACAAAAACAAAGAGAAACCCCACCGACTGGGAGAACATTTTTGCACACAACACTAATGATAAAGGACTGATCACAAAAATCTGCAAAGAGCTGATGTGACTCAACACAAACAAAGAAAATAATCCAGTCAAAAAATGGGCAGAAGAGCTAAAAAGAAACTTCTCTGAAGAGGAAATGCAAATGGCCAACAGGCATATGAAAAAATGTTCAACATCACTTGTAATCAGGGAAATGCAAATTAAAACTACCATGAAATACCATCTTACACCAGTGAGAATGGCACATATTAAAAAAACTAGCAACAACAAATGTTGGCGAGGATGTGGAGAAAAAAGAACTCTCCTGCACTGTTGGTGGGAGTGCAAACTGGTCCAACCACTGTGGAGAGCTGTGTGGAGATTTCTGGACCTACTAAACATAGAGTTTCCCTATGATCCAGCAATTCCACTCCTAGGTATTTACCCAAAGGACACAGAAACATCAATTCCAAAGAGCACCTGCACCCCTATGTTTATAGCAGCACTATTTACAATAGCTAAGCTTTGGAAACAACCCAAATGCCCAAAAATAGATGACTGGATCAAGAAGATGTGGTACATATACACCATGGAATGTTACTCAGCATTCAAAAAAGATAAACACATGCAATTTACAGCAACGTGGATGGTGCTGGAAGGGATCATGCTCAGCGAAATAAGCCAGAAAGAAAAAGAAAAATACCGGATGGTCTCACTCATAGCAGGAATCTAGAAAACTTAAATAAGGGACCAGGAAAATGAATACCTATAAGAAAGTGAAAATCAAAATCAACAAACAACTATGAACCAGAGACACTCTATGGGTGGTGGGGGGTCGGAGGGGAGGGATTGGGGTCAAAATCAGGGAATTGCAATTGTATGGGAATATAAAAATAAAATTTATTTTAAAAAAAGCAATCTAGGAAGAAAATGAATCAAAAGATTTGAATCGACACTTCACAAAAGAGGGTATATGGTCTGTTAATAATCATATGATTTAAAAGATGTTTAACATTATTATCAATGAAATGAAAATAAAGTGAGATACCACTACACACCCGTAAGTACAAAATCTGATGATACCAAGTGGTAAGGACTAATACCTTATCGCTTGTTATACACCCAAGGAAAACAATATCATATATCTACAAAACGATTTGTACACAAATGTTCATGAGTTCTATTTATAATAACCTCAAACTGTAAGAAACCTAATGTATATAAACAGGTAAATGAATGAATGGATTGTGATTTATCTACAGAATGGAATATTACTCAGTAAAATAAAGAACTACTGATACATATAACAACATGGATGACTTTCAAAACCATGCTAAAAGAATGAAGGGAAAAGGGAAGAAGCAACGTATACTATGATTTCACTTAAATGGAATTCTAAAAAATTGCAAAATAATACATTACATATACACCATGAAATATTACTCAGCAATCAAAAAAGATAAACACTTGCAGTTTGCAGCAACATAGATGGAGCTGGAAGGGATCATGCTCAGCAAAATAAGCCAGAAAGAAAAAGAAATATACCGGATGGTCTCACTCATAGCAGGAATCTAGAAAACTTAAATAAGGGATCAGGAAAATGAACAACTATAAGAAAGTGAAAATCAAAATCAACAAAAAACTATGAACAAGAGACTCTCTATGGGGGGTAGGGGGCGGGGAGGGGAGGGCTTGGGGTCAAAATAAGGGTGTTGCAATTGTATGGGGAATATAAAAATAAAATTTATTTAAAAAAAAAGAAAGAAAGGAGATATGTGGTTGTCTATAGATGGAGGTTGGATGGGGTGAAAAAGCCTTACAAAGGATTATAAGTAAACCTTCATGTTTAATAGAAAATTCATTATCTTTATTCTGGAGATGAATTCATAGGAATAGACATATGTCAAAGCTGATCGAATTGTATAGATTAAAAAAATTAAAAAAAATGGTTTAGCAATTTTACACCTTTTTTCTATCTTCAAGTTTCAAAATCATTTCAAATAACTGAAAAAAATTATTTGAAATGTATGCACATTGAGACATCTTTTGGACAACATTGATTTCATCCCTAACAGAAATTTTAACTAATGCCAGTATGTTAAGAATAACCCTGACAAATTGAGTTGAATACTTGAGTCAAATAATCTGTTATATAGTTTACTCAACAGTGAAAACATATGAGGCGATATTGGGACAATTTTAACCTTACAAGGATTAAAATTTCAAATTATAATACAGGAATTTACACAAAACACCTCGGGGAAGAGATGCATCTTGTCCACTCCATCTCACATAGAAGCAATTGGCATAGAGATTTCAAGTGTGGATATTGGCCAATTAGGTAGCTGGTAAGTCTGTGGTAAGTGTGACCCTATTGTTTAAGGTTGTTTCCCACTTATGTTGGAGAACCATGAGTTCCCTGGAGGCTAACATACTCTCTTTAAAAAAAATGCCATATGCCATATGGTTCTTTGTTTTCCTTCACTCACTTGAGTTTTCAGCTTATTATGTATATTATGGAAAATTTCTGCTTTTTCTCTTTTACAGTAAATTTAGAACAATAAGATGCCCAGAGAATCAATTTTATATAATAGCCAAAAGTTTCATACAGTTAAATGTAAATGAAATTAAGTACTCAATACATAAGAGTATAATTTGAAAGAGATATATGAATTATGAATTATGAACATGTTTCAAAGTTGGAAGAAGACATACAGCATCTCTAAGGATTACTGTTAATACTCCAATACATGCATAGCCGAATCAATAACTTTTTAGGTCAGCAGCTAATAAATTGCTTTATGTTAAGGCATTTTGAATTAGTTCGATTTTATTACAAGTTTGGTAGTCACACTGAAAAACTAACAGTTTCATATACTACAGAATTTTTTGTTCTCTCCATATGGATTCCAGGATATAGACATGGAAATAGGAAGGTAGAATTTAGTGATAAGTATTAGCATATTAAAGTGAATATTTGGAGTACTACAATAATTACAACTATCATTTTTTAAGCCATTACCACTGTGTTAGATGCTATGCCTAGCATATTACTAAGAACAATAACATTTATGAAATGCTTATACTGTACCAGAAACTACTGAACACTTTATATATTTTTTCTGATAATCTTTGCACTTATATACATAAATTAGCCTTGTTTTACAGATAAATAAACTGAGGCAAAAAAATCAATAATTTTTCAGTCACATGGTTAGGAAATAGTGCTGCTGAATGTGGGTCCACCATCCAATGGCACAGAAGCTAAACATTATGCCACCAGATTTTGAGAGAAGAAAAAATTTCTTCAATTTCACCTGACAAGACTGGTGGAAAGACTTTCAAGTCAGTTTTCCTGAGAATGTGGTTTGAGCAGTATTTATGGGGTTGAAGAACAAATCTAGAAAAAAGCATGTTTGGGAATCTGGTTGGCCACTTTCTGCTAAATCATGGTGTAACTGAAATTTGGATCCTGAATTGCAACAGACTGTGTACTCCTGCTTCTTATGTTGTCCATCTAACCACGAGTCAGGCTAATTTCAGTCCAGGCGAGGAGATGTCATCTCTAAGACAATGGACATTTTTCTGGACCTGTGCTCTGAATCAAAACTTATCAACTTATAAAAGATTAGGTTTTTTTTCCCCCTTGTTTGAAATGTTGTTGCAACAGGAACTTTGTTGCCACTTTACTGCAAGAATGTGATAAGGGACACAGCAGTCATGGAGCAGGTTTGCAAGACAAGACTCTGCTACTTGAGCAGAAGTTCTTGTGCCATTTATTGAAATCATTCAGGCTAGTGAAAACTGATCACACAACAATGGTATGAGGAATAAGTTCCAGAGAGTGGGATAAAAATGGGGAACACATTTTTATGAGGGACAGGGAAGGGGACATCGTGCCCACATGTCAAGAGACATTTGTGTCAGCAGAGTATTTGATGGTATCACAGGCAGTTAACCCGAGACCACCATGGAAATGGTCACATAATCATGTCAACTGTGGCATAGGCATCCCCGGGTCTGCCTAGTGTTACAAGCTATACTCTGTAGGAAGTCAAGGAATGCTCTACTGTGATTTGCAGATAGCAAATAGGTCACACTTGCCCTTGAGTGGCCAGCTATAGTAGCCAGCTCATAGGAACCCACAAAATGGGTAGGGATATTTTTGTCCCATGGTTGAAGCTACACCATGCTGTTCTTATAAGATTAGCAGAAATAGCAAATGACCACCATGGTTTCAATAGCTAAATATTAGAGGAATTATTTTGTGTGTCAAGTCACTTTGATTAGCTTTTGGGTCTGCCATTTTATTCCTGGAAAATGAATCAATTCCCTTCTTGTTTTGGTCTATTCAAACTGCTACAATAAAATACCACAGAAGAGTAGCTTATAAAGAATAGGAATCTACTTTTCACATTGGAGGCTGGAAGTTTGAGATCAGGATGCCAGCATGTTTGGGTGAAGATCCTCTTCTGAATACATACTTCTTGTTGTTGCATGGTAGAAGAAGCTAGGGATCTGATCTATCTAGATTTTTTTTTTTTTTATGTATGGAAACTACTCCCATCCTCATGGCTTAAGTACCTACCATGCTAACAACAGCATCTTAGGGGGTTAGGATTTCCACATATGAATTTGGGGGTGTGGGGATATGCAAAGCTGAGGGAAGTCATGATTTGTGGGTCCCCACCCATGTGCTCACAACTGCAAGACACGACTAAGGCTCAGAGAGCAACAACAAGATTTATTTCAAAGGGGAAATTGGTTAAATGAAAGAGTCTCTAAGGCCACAAATGATCAGCTATCCTGCCCCAAATAATATCTGCAGTGTGTCCAGTAGTCCAAACCAAAAGCTTCCTGTATTACACAGTGTTGTCCTTCAATGAGAGCCTGGAGTGATAATTGAGAGGCTAGTGGACCTGGAGTCAACTCACAGTGGCAGCAGAGGTAGTCACAGGTTATGCTGCTAAGGCAGCACCTCAACAGCAAGCAGGTAGTCCAGGCTGGGCAGCAATGGTTGCAATGGTTGGAGGTGGAGCTGGATATGCTGGAAGTAGGGGTAGTGGTTAGATGGTGGTACCACAGGATTCAAGAGGCCATGGATAGCTCTTAGTAGTGGTTGGGCACAGGCCAGCTGTGCTGGTCAGGTCAGAATTGCTGGTCAGTCAGCAGGCAGCGATGTGGAGAATCAAACACCAGTGTTATAACTCTTTAAAGTCACCAGGAATAGGCCATCTAATAGTGAACGGCTCTAATAAATGGCAAGCACAGGCCAATGGAAGGCAGCTTTTCTAAGGGCAATGCTAGAAGCCCGGGTACCAGTACACAGCTCTTTCAGAGATAACTGGGCATAGACCAATGGAATGGTTCAGCAGGCAATGTGGAAGCAGAGCTGGAGACAGAAGCAGCAGTCAGGCTGCAGTTCCAAGTGGAGATCAGGTGTAAAGGTCTCCCAGTGAATGAAGGTCTCAATGAGACCACTATCCCACTTATATTCCCTCTCTTGCCTTTGTCATGGACGTCCTGGGAAAGAGTGCACAATATGATTACACAGAGGTCTAAAGCTGTGTACATTATTTTGGACATCTGGCTCAATCTAATCCAATCAGTTTTTCTGGGGCAAAGGTGAAACCAAGGCCCACAAGGTAGACTGTGAGTCAAGACTGGCATTTCCCACTGCCCTCTAAGAGGCAGTGATATAGGGCAACAAGGGGCACTAAAACTGGTCAAGGACAGTGCCCAAATAGTTGACCAGTCACTGTCTGTGTTCTTCACCTGCATGCACAATTGTAAGACTACTCAGGTTCAGAGAATAACAATAATGGGATTTATTTAACAAACCAGGGAAAACAAAGAGTCACTGAGGCCACAAATGGTCGTTTACCACACCCAAAGCAGTGTCCAGTGCTTTATAGTCCTAAACACAAAGTCTCCCAAGATGGCTTCTTACTATCACTGCAGACCTGGAGCACGTGGCAGCCAGCCTATCCAACTCATGAAGACAGCAGAAGACACAATAGGAGATGCTCACCAGAGTTGCCAAGATGCCCCAGCACAGCACCAGACAAGTGACATTCAAAACAGCAGCTGCAGTGGCTGAAGCACCCAACAAAAAACCACACTCATGCAGCTTAGAGAGGCAGCTGGCTCAAGGTCTTCATTTACCCTGTTAGTCTGTAACAGCAGTAAGGCTGAGAACAGTTTCTGTTGCTTGGTTACCTGCAAAACCTCTGAACTTTTCCTCTCTGAGGTGGGCCGTTGGAAGCCTCTCTACATCCTTCACGGGCCCACAACAGCCTTTCTGGTAGATTGGCATGGTGGGGCAGAAATGGCTGACCCCAGAATGACTGAAGATCTGAAAACACTGAAATCCCGAATTTTGAATCCCAGGGGCTGATTCTATAATCTCTTATATTTCTTATCAGAGTCCACCTCTGCTGATAATCTGTTCACATTTTCCCTGGGGCTATCCATCCTCACCAGTGCTCCCTTCAGGGAGAACTACCTGTAAAGGTCTTTGGCTTCAGCCCCTATTACAGTAGGAGTCATTGGAAAAATGCCCTGGTTATTCCCCACTCCTGCCAGAAGTTTCTGTCTATGGCAAGCCCCCAATCAGGCACCAGCCAACCTGGTTTTGGGTGAGGCATCAAGAAGCTTCCCACTGGCTACCCAGAGCACTGAAATGGCAAGCCTGGCACTAGCCTTTTTATATTAGGTGCCCGAACCATCGAATGGACTAATGAGGTACAAGCAAAATGAACCTATCATGTTCATTAGCTCATTGGTTAATTATTTGGCACCAGATGGGCCAATTGGTCCTAAAATTGTCCAGCTGGTCACTTAAAATTGAAAATGTCCAATCAGGCAGGTCTCAGCTTGAGTGAGAGCTAGAAGAGGATATAAGGCAGGGCAGGCACAAGCTTGAAACTCCCAGACTCCTATGTTGTGCTTGACATCCAAAGAAAGAAGAAAGAAAGTCCAGCAGCTAGTCCCTAAAGAGAAAAGTCAAAGAGCTTTGCAGTAATGGGGTAGCAACACCTTCCTCTGTTTCTGAAGCTGCTGCCTTCTGAAAGGAGCACCAAAGACCTCGGACCTGGTATCTCAAAGAATGGTTTGTTGTTGGTATGGGCCAATCACTCACAAAGAGCTCTATCGATGCTGTTTCTAACACTGCCTCTGGCAACTGGGTGACCAGCACTACTGTTCAGTGCTACCCAGCACTGGTGATGGATGCATGGCATTCTGTGTCGGGGTCACTTTTGAGAGCTGTTAACAAGCTGTATCTGATCATCTGGGACTACCTTCTGATGCTGCTGGCTCCATTGTTGTCTGGTCCAGTGTTCAGTGCTTTCCGTCCCAACCATCAGACTGTGGCTGTGGGCTGCTGTGGTGTCATCTCAGTGGCCCCACCTGTGAGCAACTCCAGCTGTGGTGAGTTGGATCCTGGCCCTCTGCTTGCCAATGTGCTATGAGCTTCAGGGCCTTGTTGGTAGGATGACACCATCTTGAATGAGTCCCCTTTTGTTTGAGACTTCTGGACTCTGTGGACACTATCTGAGGAGAGACTAGCCACGTGTGGCCTTAGAAACTTTCGTTTCCCCTGTTTCATTAAATAAAGCCCATTGTTGTTCCCTATCCTCAGTGATCTTGCAACTGTGAGAGTGGGTGAGAACCCACAGACAGTGACCTGTCCCCTATTGGGCACAGTCTTTGGATGGCTGTAGCACCACTATAGCTGTTTCAGTGGGTCAAGACAAAAATAGCAGTCAAATAGTCTGAGCAAAATAAATCAAAACATCTTAGCAGAGACAGAAGTAAAAGTAGATACTGAGATTCTGAGATTCTTGACATGCATGCAGACCTTTTGGCTTTTGGAACTGGAGAAAGAAATCTAGTTCTGAAAAGCCATATTGTTCCTGCCTCCAGGCCCTTGAGAAGTCAGATTTTGCTTACCCATTGAGCTGATGGTGATATCCCAACAATGAAGCAATGAGCTAATTCTTATTGTTTCAGCTACTTTACAACTAAATAAACACAAATTTTAAACAGAATATAAAAAAGACAATAGATATATTCTTGGATTTACTTGTCGATTATTTTCTGGACATATACGTAGAAGATAACTACATGACAAGGAATTTTAATAAAGCTCCATTGATATTCCTTTATAATATTCTAGAATCATTAAAAGGATAACATATACTAAACACTGAATGTGTCTTCACTGTGAACTTACCTAGATGGTCAAATAACTTTCTCAAGAGTGGTAAATTGTAGTATCACTGAAGGTATTTTATATGTGTTAACACTTGAAGAGTGAAAGTGAACTTTATTTGAGAGGACTCCATAAAAGATGCTAAAAAACATGCTGTTTTGTCAATTTTCTCAAGACATCTCTACCTGCTCCTTAGGGTAAGTGTCACAGTAAAACAGACAAGGAACAGGGGCAAATGTAACAGTAAATTAAGAAATGGGCATGATCCCTTCCAGCGCCATCCATGTTGCTGCAAATTGCATGTGTTTATCTTTTTTGAATGCTGAGTAATAATCCATGGTATATATGAACCACATCTTCTTGATCCAGTCATCTATTTTTGGGCATTTGGGCTGTTTCCAAAGCTCAGCTATTGTAAACAGTGCTGCTATAAACATAGGGGTGCAGGTGTTCTTTGGAATTGATGTTTCTGTGTCCTTTGGGTAAATACCTAGGAGTGGAATTGCTGGATCATATGGAAGCTCTATGTTTAGTAGGTCCAGAAATCTCCACACAGCTCTCCATAGTGGTTGGACCAGTTTGCATTCCCACCAAAAGTGCAGGAGAGTTCCTTTTTCTCCACAACCTCGCCAACATTTGTTGTTGCTAGGAAGGGATCATGCTCAGCGAAATAAGCCAAAAAGAAAAAGAAAAATACCGGATGGTCTCACTCATAGCAGGAATCTAGAAAACTTAAATAAGGGATCAGGAAAAAGAATAACTATAAGAAAGTGAAAATCAAAATCAACAAAAAACTATGAACCAGAGACACTTTTTGGGGGGTGGGGGCCGGGAGGGGAGGGATTGGGGTCAGAATGGGGCATGTGCAGTTGTATGGGGGAATATAAAAATAAAATTTATTATTTAATTTAAAAAAAATATAAAATGAACACTCAGAGTGAAAATCAAAAAAAAAAAAAAATTAAGAAATGGGGGCCTCCCTGGTGTTGCAGGGGTTAAAGACAACACTATCAAGCTCTCTCCAGCCACTGCAGCATGAGTTGAATCCCTGGCCAGCCAGGGAGCAACCCATATGGCACAGCAGACCTCTCCTGTCTCAGCCACTGCTCCCATCAGCAGTGTATTTCAGTGGATCTGCCTGTTCTGCTCCCAACTCACTTTAGTGAATCTTCTCACCCGACCCCCGCCCCGGCACCTCTGGCTTAACACACCATTTCTCATATGCGTAAATAAATAAATCTGAAAAAAAAAAAAAGTATCGGTAAAGGGCCTCCCTGGTGTTGCAGTGGTTGAGCGCTGGGTTGCGAAGCTGCCCACAGCCTCTGCAGCGCCGGTTCGATCCCCGCCCACCAGGTGAGGGTCCCACATGGCACGCAGACCTCTCCTGCGGCCCACTGCTCCCCTCAGCAGTGTACTTCGGTCCTTCTGCCTGTTCTGCTCCCTGCTCTGGCTCTGGTGAATTCTCTCACCCTCCCGCGCTTCTGACTGTACCCAGTGATTATATAAATAAATAAATAAATCTTTAAAAAAAAATGTATTGGTAAAGTCTCAATAAATTAAATAAATAAGGAACTGGCCTTCTCTAAAGGCCATGTGTAATTATTTATAATATAAAAATGTATAATAATTATAAATGCATGTGTAATTATTTATGTAGGGAATTAAATACTACTGATAAAGGACCATATAATACAAAAACAGGACATGGTTCAGAGGAAAGGAAATTAAGCAATTCTACTTAAACTCATTGAACTTCCGTTTCTTCATTTGTGTGAAGATAACATTGCTTACCTCAGTAGGATGTGGTGAGGGTTTAACAATATACTGTACCTACACTGATGACTTGGTGATATAGTATTTGTAGTAGTTATTGTCAATCTTCATGATTACAGATGTATCTGGAAATTCTGGTGCAGAATTCCTGGTATTTGAAGATACTGATGAGCTAACCAGAGCCAGGCAAGCAACTTGCCTCTGTTCACCAAGATCTCATCATTCTTATTTCTGATGGGTGTGTGTCTGTGTGTTTGTGTGTGTGTGTGATTGTATATGTAGGAATGTAACCTAAATTGGTTTGTACTAAATCTTATGGTTTTTGTAATCAGGCTTTAGCTTTTTTGGTTTTCTTTAGGTAGTCTTACTCATGGACAAAAGAGAGAAGTTGTTTTGATATTTTTATGCCTAACTTTTGGAAACACTAGTGAAAAAAGTGAGATTCCAGGACTTTTCTACCCCATCTGCCTTAATCATCAACATATTTCATGTAAGCCATCACAGAGGCAATCAGATGACAATGGATTAGATGGGGAAAAATGACCCAAGCTACTCATAGAATATTACTGCAGCCTTGCCCTACTTTTAGTATGCCCCTGACAAGTCTCCTCTTCTCCCCCCACCTTTAATTTATGCAATTTTGACAGTCTGAAGTCATTATATTGCCCTATTTCTTTTTCTATTGAGATTACTCAAAGTTATATAAACATTTGAATTTAAAAAATTGAACTCAAAACATTTTTGTTTCTAAATTCTACTAGTATACACAGTTTAGTTAACACAAGACTAAACAAAAGCATTATTGCATTACTCCCACATGTCCTCTCTTGTAACAATACTTCTGCCCCACTAGAGAAAAATCCTATATGTTTTCTAGTATGTAGTACACAATTTGAATGGTACAATAGGTCAAACAGGTAAAAATGCTATACCCAGTGCTCTGCAGAGACAATGACTGTTAGTTTCTTGTGATACACACACACACACACACACACACACACAATGTAGCACATGTAAACATTCTTGGTTAGGGTCCATAAGAGATTTTGGTCTTATTGTATACAATAAATTTTCTCTTAGGCATTGGGAATGATATCAGTTATGTCCCACCATTGGGAAAATTGTGGAAATAGTTACGAATAATATGCTGTGTGCTGTTGTTTCCATAGGAACTCTAGTTCAGAAATGATGTCACTTAATAATATTGCTTGCCAGTTATGTACATGTGTACATATAGAGCTCTCTCTTCCTCCTCATTCTTTACCTCCTCCTTTCTTTTTCCCCCGTGTTTTCCCCCTACCACCGTCTCTGATATCCCAATGTCCCTTTCCCTCCCTCATTTCTCTTAACCTCAGAGCTCTCAAGATGTTTATTGCTGTCCATTGGTTTTTAATTTTTTTTATTATCTAATTTGTCTGCTATGTAAATTTCCTGTATTTGTTTTTATCATTTTGACTGACTTAGCTACACACAATTCAATGAAATTCCCTCCATTTTGTTGAAACTGGCTATATCTCATCCTTTTATATGGCATGGATAAACCACATCTTAATCCAATCATCTATCAATGGGCATTTAGACTGCTTCTGTGTCCTACTTATTCTAAATAATGCTGCTATGAATATTGTGGACATATGGATTTTTGTATTGATGGTTTCATGGCCTTTGGATAGATGTCCAATTAGGTTGCTGGGCCACAGCATTTCAATTTTTGGTATTTGAAGGTCAATCCATATTGCTTTCCGTAATGGTTGCACCAGTTTGCAGTCCCACCAGAAGTATAGTATACAGTTCTTTTTTCTCCACATCCTCCCCAATATTTGTAACTGGTGGTCATTGTAATATGTGTAATTCTCATAGGTATGAGATGGTATTTCGTTGTGGTTTTATTCTGCATTTCTCCTATTCGATGCAGCAGTGAACATTTTTTCATATGTTTTCTACCTTCTGGATGTCCCCTTTGGTGAACTGTTCATATTTTCTGCCCATTTTTAAACTGGGTTATCTTATTGTTGAATTGTATGATGGTTAACATGTCTTCTATAGGAATCCTTATAAGTTTCACACTACGTAAATATTTTCTTTCATTCTGTAGGATGTCATTTTAATCATATATTCTCTTTCTCTGTATAGAGACTTTTTAACTTGAAGTAATCCCAATTGTTTATTTTTATTCTTAGTTCCATTACCATAGGTGTCAAATCACCAAAAATATCTTTATTGTTGCTATCTTGGAATATGTCACTAATGTTTTCTTCTGTGAATTTTATTGTTGCAGGTCTTATATGTAATTCTGTAATCCATTTGGAGCTTTTTTTTTTAAAGATTTATTTATTTTATACAAGAACTTGGGTACAGGCCAGATGTGCGGGAGGGTGAGAGGATTCACCAGAGACAGAGTGGGAAACAGAACAGGCAGAATGACTGAAATACACTGCTGAGGGAAGCAGTGGGCATGGCAAGAGAGGTCTGCCGTGCCATGTGGGACTCTCTCTGGCCACCCAGGATCAAACTGGCACTGCAGGCTGCGGACAACGTCACAGAACGGCACTCAACCGCCTGTGCCACCAAGGGAGGCCTTGGAGCTTATTTTTAAGTCTGACATCTTCATTCTTGCTGGACTGCTCCATTCTTCTTCTTTTCCCTTTTCATTGAGATATAATAAAGTATATAAAGTACATCAATCTTAAGCATCAATCTTCAGCATACAATGAGCTTTGCCTGTTTCGGAACTTTGCATAAATGAAACCACGTTTCAGTTTCCCTTTTCCCTCAACATGCCAGAGCATGTTGCATATATCAGTTTACTTATTGTTTAGTATTATTCCATTACACGAATAGATCACTTTATTTATTTGTTCTCCTGTTGATGAACATCTGGATTGTTTTCAGTTTGGGACTATTTTGAATAAAACTGCTCTGGATAGACTAGTACAGATGTTTGGGTGGATATAGGCACTTATTTTTCTTGGTTGTACACTTAAGAACATACAGGCCATAAGGTAGATGTGTTGATTAGTTTAAGTGAACATTGCTCATTCTTTTAGACAGGTTCATAGCAATATATGGAATTTTCCATGCTTTATTTAAACTAGCCCGCTATTAATAAAGTTGTAAGTTCTTTCAAAATATTTGCCATTACAAAATATGCTCAAAATTGTCTTTTTACATAAATCATAATATCCACATACTAATGTGTCTATAAGAAAAAAAGCATAAGGAGTGAATTTACTGAGTCCAAGTTTATGT
This sequence comes from Talpa occidentalis, assembly GCF_014898055.3. NCBI lineage: Eukaryota > Metazoa > Chordata > Mammalia > Eulipotyphla > Talpidae > Talpa > Talpa occidentalis. The sequence goes on from NW_023604972.1 coordinate 67,524,461, forward strand.
ATACATTTAATTTTGGTAGATATGGACAAATTGTATCCAAACTGATTCAACTAGTGAACACTTGTTGGCAATATTGAGACTATTTTACTTCAGATTCATGTTTTGAACTTGTCTGTGTGATAGGTAAAATTATATTTCTCTGTAATTTTAATTTAAAAATTTCTTATTATAAGTAACATTGAGTATATTTTTTATGTTTTAAAGCATTCATATTTCTCTCTCATGGCTTTTATTTTAATATGCTTTACTTATTATTCTATTATATGGTTCCCCTTTTTTATGTAGGGAATAAACTAATTCTTTCTATGTGCATAAGTTACAAATATTTCCCCCAGATTATTGGTTGTCTCCTATCTCTTTTAATAGCTGAAGGAATGATTTGGAGTATTTCCTTTACAAAGCACAATTTATCAAACCCAAGTCTATGCTTTCTCCTACCACCTACAAGATATGTCTTGATCATTATTATTTTTTAAAGATTTATTTATTTATGAATACAAGAGCTGGGGTATAGGCAAGAGATACGGGGGAGGGTGAGAAGATTCACCAGAGACAGAGTGGAGAACAGAACAGGCAGAATAACTGAAATACACTCCTGAGGGGAGCAGCAGGAGAGACAAGCGAGGTCTGCTGTGTCATGTGGGTTGCTCCCTGGCTGGCCGGGGATCGAACCCGTGCTACAGAGGCTGCAGATTGCTTCATATTGTGGTGCTAAACCCATTGCGCCACCAGGGATGCCCTGTCTTGACCATTATTAATGAATAAAAAATAACTTGTGCTCCAAATGCACTTCTGTAATATTAAAAATAATCTCGCCCTAACGCACACCCCAGAGAATTGAACAGAGACTGGCATATGAAAAAAGTGATTGGTAGACATATAGAACATGAATTTGACTGCTACCTAAATATCTTTCTCAAAAGTACACTAGGAAAGTTCCATTCTTGGTAACATTCTTTGTCAGGGTCATTTGCTCAACTATGGAAGTGTTTATGCTGCCCTATGACAGATCCTAAATCACAGAGAGTGGTAGACGTGGCACAATGTTCCTAAATGCTTTGAATCTCGCTGAATAAGCTTTTCTGTGGCATCTCTGCTTGCTGCAGCTAAAAGAGTCTCTCTGCTTTGAAAGGTGCCTGTGATGAGATGGGCACAACTGGATAATCCATGCCAACCATCTCTTTTAAGATTTGTAACTTTAATTACATTTTCAAAGTCCCTTTCACCATATAAGGCCACATATTCAGTGGCTGGGACAATAGGATATAGACATCTTTGGGAGGCCAATTACCTGCCCACTCTCTTATCTCCCCTCCTTTCTTCCCTCCTTCTCTCTCTCTTTCTTTCTTTCTTTCTTTCTTTCTTTCTTTCTTTCTTTCTTTCTTTCTTTCTTTCTTTCTTTCTTTCTTTCTTTCTTTCTTTCTTTCTTTCTTTCTTTCTTTCTTTCTTTCTTTCTTTCTTTCTTTCTTTCTTTGTCTCTCTCTCTCTCTCGCTCTCTCTCTCTCTCTCTCTCTCTCTTTCTTTCTTTCTTTCTTTCTTTCTTTCTTTTTTTTCAGCACATCGAACAAAATGCTAGCATTTCAGGTAAAGAGAAGTAAACAAATATTGATCAGTTGAATGATGTTTTTTGAGTTCTTCATCTTGATGTTTCAGTCAAAATTCTGAAAATGTATATTGAATCAAGAATTTGTGAGGTGTTCATAAGCTCCAAGACGGTCAGAGCAGAAGAAAACATAAGGAGACTTTTCAGCACCCTTCACCTGTAGCCAGGGGTGACAGGGCTGCCTGGCCCAAGTATGACTCTGTATCTGTTAAGTCCAAGCTCACCCTTGGTGTTGCTCTAAGTACCTGCAGGTTGCTGTGTCATGATGGTTTCTAGGGACAGAACAGTTGAAATTCTGTGATGACACCAAATGTGGACTTGCCAGCGTTTTTAGACAAACAGGAAAGATTATTAGGTACATTATAGTGGGAAATACAGTTTGAAGAAAGAAATAGTTCATGTGGTACAAGAACTTAGATTGTCTGAATTTTTTTCTTTAGATCTGGCTGATTCTTGGTGGAGAACAAAAGGGCATCTTTGTGAGAGAATTTTCATACATTCAACCCAGAGGCACATTCTTAATGACCTTTGTTGGATATCTGAAAAAGACAAACTCTCACCCTTCCTCAACAAGTTCCGTTTAAGATATATCCTTATTGTTAAATATTCTTAGAAGAATAAATAATCATCTACAAATTCCTTGAGCAAAGACATTTTACCCACTTCTTTGTTATATATATATATATATATATATATATATAAAAATTAGAGAATTAGATGTTTACTATGATTTTTAAGTTTTTTTAAGATTTATTTTTAATTATTTATGCACACAAGAACGGGATGTAAGGCCTTCCTGGTGGCGCAAATAGTTAAGCACCGCACTATGAAGCAATCTGCAGACTCTGCAATGCCGGTTCGATTCCCGGCCGGACAGGGTGAAACCCACATGGCGTGGCAGACCTCTCCTGCCTCGCCCGCTGCTCCCCTCAGCAGTGTGTTTCAGTCTGTTGTTCCCCACTCTATCTCTAGCGAATCCTCTCACCCCCTGCATCTCTGGCCTGTACCCCAGCTCTTGTGTGCATTAATAAATAAATCTTTAGAAAAATAAAAAGAACTGGATGTAGGCCAGAGGTCCAAGGTGTGGGTAGTAGGGGGGAATGAGAGTATTCACCAGAGACAGAGTGGAGAGCAGAATAGGCAGATCTACTGAAATACACTGCTGAGGAAAGTAGTAGACTAAACAGGAGAGGTCTGCTGCGCCATGTGGGTTAGCTCCCTGGCCAGGGATTGAATTCATGCAGCATGTAGCTTGATAGTGCTGAGACTTAATCCCTTGTGCCACTGGGGACGCCCTTTAATGTGTTTTCTGTCCCGACCCGCGGGATTCGTAGGCACGTAAAGAGAAGGGCTGAGGATTGAAATGAGGGGCTTGAGACAACTTGACGCTAGCGTTTACTTCTTTATTTTTCCTTTTCCTTTCTTTTACTTTTCCCTGTCTTTCTACCTTCCCTGACCTTCTCTCTGCTCCTCTCGCAATAACCTCTCTCGCAATAACCTCTTGACCTTCTCGTGGTTCTCTTCTTATATCCTGGTAGCTCCTCCCATCGTACCTCCCAGTCTCATTTGATTAATAGGAAACACCTGTGGTTTCTCAGCAGGCAAAACGGTAAAGCGAAAACTAATTAATGGCACGTGTGTTGCGCAACACGGCGCATGCTCCAGGCGGCTCCGGACATTTTCAATTCTTTCTCACCACTAGGTTACATCTTCCTTGAGCAAAGGGGCCATCTTTAACCCAGGAATCTAGTGCAGTGGTGGGCATGAAGTCATTATTTAGCAGTGTTTTAGGAAATAAAAGCTTAAAAAATTAAATATGCACAGTAGCTTACTTACTACTGTCTGCAGTAATTTGCAACCAGAAGCATATAAATAATATATAAATATTTAATAGTTAAGATAAAATTCATTTATATAAAGTAGAATTCTGGAATTATGAATATTATTTTGACTTTAATTGCACCACAGATAAACATGGAACCTAAAATGGATCACTGAATATCATCCTATTATTTTAGATAAACTAAGCAGCAGTAGCCATTAGTAACAAGATAACACTAACCTAGTCTAAAACTGTCATCCTATAAAACACAGCTTCATTTTATTAAGTCTCTATGATTAATAATACATAAGAAAGAAGATTCATGAAAATAACATCTTTTAAAAATAACATCTTTCACACGGTGAGTCAAATGTGATTCAGTTATGCTATTCATCGGAAACATACCACCCCCTGGTCAGAGGCTATGGTTATAGTTCCCCACAAGAATCAGCAGCTGCCACACCAATATATTTGATGAAAGGCTGAATGAGATTACTTGATTTTGCAGGTCTGAAGCCATATATCTGCTCCTCTCCATGGGACCAGGCTAAGTGCATAAAGTAGTTCTCTCAAACCAAGCAATGAGTTCTTTATTGAAGACAAACTTCCATACTCTCAGAAACTGCAACGTTTCCTCAGTAGAAATGTTATGGCCCTTTAAAAAAAAACAGTTTTGCATACCAACGCAGAAAATTTCAAAATTATTTCTAGAATTTGTGAAAGAAGCATAATAAAAGTGATAAAGGAATTATATTTCAAAGTCACTGAAGAATTAAAAAAAAATTATCTTTCCTGTCACCTGTGATTATTTATCATGAGTGCAAAAGTGAGACCGTTGACCAAATAGTGTGACTCAGAAAATAATTTTACAAGTCATTTGAAGACAAATAAAAAATGGCATTTAAGCAGAAGACTTCCCTTGCAAATTTTCAATAATGCCACACCAAACTTTAATATTATATAATTTTAGAGTGCTACTATCAGAAATTTGGAAATCCTTCTAGTCTAAATCCTATTGTCTTGATCATGGAATTCCTAATTCTATTTTCTCTAAAACTTTCCTAGTGACAATATTTTATAGTAGAATCTATAACAACTTATACACAAAACTATTTTAACAGCAAATATATTTTTCAAAATCACTCTGTAATCATTATTGTTTTAATTATTTATGTATTTATTGTTGCTAAAACAACTCACACAGATTGGTATTGGGGACTTTTGTATAAGTTTTAGTTTACATTAGAAGGATAGGAAAATATTAAATTTTGGTGACACAATAAAATCCTTCCTCTAAATTTATATTGGTATATACATATACCAATATAATATATAACAATATAGAATATATAGAGACTAATATAAAATATAGAGGCAGATGTGTATGTGTGTGTGTGTGCGCATATATATATATATATATACACACACACACACCACTGCAATGGTGTGATCTCAGTGAAATTATTTATTTAGAAATCCCAATCTGTTCAAATAAATTAAAGAATGTCTAACTCAAAAATTTCATAAATTTTATTGGAGATAATACCTCTCAAAATACATCAGTTCCATAAATATTCCTTCTATTCCTTCCTTCTACCATTTACGTATCTATTACTTAGAATCATTCTGCATCATCTTATTTTTTCTAAATAAATTAATGGCACTTTTTGCCTGCATATATGGGGGGGGGCTATTAAACATTAACATGAATGAGAAAAATAAGTTTGAAGAATTTTGTTCTTCAGGTAAGACAGAAAGTTTTTATATTGACAGTTCTTTCGGGGTAAAGAAAGGTTCCATATATGAACACTGGAAATACTTTGAAAGAACTCTTTCAAATCAAGCTATAATGGCTTTCTTTCTTGTTTGCCCAGAGGGAAGATGCTGGGAATAATTCATTATTTTTTTTCTTTCTGAAGTATAATCAAGTAAGCATCAACTTAATTTCTACTTTGGCACCAAATAAAACTTGAGCTTGGTGTGGTTAAGGATTTAGTAAAATAATTTTATACCTCAAATTAATTTTAAAGTGAAGAAACTGCTTGTAATCTCAATAACTATTTTAAATGTAAGTGACTTCAACTCACCAGTCAAAAGATGCAGAATGGCTAAATGAATTTCAAAATAAAGTCCAATCTTCTGCTGTTTATAAGAAACTGAACAATAAAGATCAGTGTAGACTTAGAACTTTTAGTTTGGAAAACAGTTTTACAAGCAAATGGCAACTATATATCAGAAACAACTATCATTATATCTGATAAAATAGATTTCCAGCTAAGAAAGGTAATAAAAGGTAAAGAATGACACTGCATTGTATTATGATTTTATATTTATGGGTCTAATACAACAAGATATATATATATATATATATATATATATAGAGAGAGAGAGAGAGAGAGAGGATATATATTATATTCCATAGATATACAATAATATGAACAATAAGTATATATTTTAATACTTATATATTCACTGAATGGTGGAACACCATCATTGGAGACACAAGACACTTTATAACAAAACATAAGATAGATATTTTATAAAGATTTATTTATTTATGCATACAAGAACTGGGGTACAGGTCAGAGGTGGGGGGTGCAGGGGTGAAAGGATTCACCAGAGACAGGGTGGGAAACAGAACAGGCAGACACTCCTCCGGGAGAGCAGATGATGAGAATGGAGAGGTTTGCTACACCAGTATTAACATAATAATACTAGGGGACCTTTTTACCCCACTTTCAACAATGGACACATCAGCAGCAAGAATTACAAGGATAAACACATGCAGTTTGCAGCAACATGGATGGAGCTAGAAGGGATCATTGCTCAGCGAAATAAGTCAGAAAAGAAAAATACCAGATGGTCTCACTCATAGCAGGGAATTAGAAAACCTAAATAGGAGACCAGGAAAAAGACTAATCAATACAAAGTAAAAATCAAAATCGACAAGCAACTGTAAACCAGAGACACTGGGGGCGGGGGTGGAGAGGGGAGGGAGGGACGGGGAGAGGAAGAACTAGAGTCAAAATAAGGGGGGGGTGCAATTGTGCAAAGATGAAAAATGATGTAAGAATTATATAAAATAAAATATTATAAAAAAATTGCAAGGAAACGTCAGCTTTAAATGAGGAGATAGACCAAATAAAGCTGATATCTATAGAATACCAAAAAACAGCTGCATACACACTTTTTTTTCAAGTGCACATGGAACATTTTCAAGATAGACCATATCTTAGGACACAAGTCAATTATCAATAAAATCACAATTTATATTATGCCTAGTACCTTTTCTGACAAAAATGCCATAAATCTAGAAATCAATGATAAAAAACAAACAGGGAAAATATTAATACATAATACATAAAGATTAAATAACATAGCATGTATCTTAATAGCAACTTGATGAAAAAGGAAATCAAAGAGATTTAAAAAATCCTTGAGATAAACGATCTTACAAGTTATCAGAATCTACGCTATACAGAAAATGCAGTCTTACGTAGAAGAAGGCATTATAGAAGTAAAATAAATATAATCAGCAAAGCAAATCAAAACGATATAAACATATACTGGACACTCAGATAATTTGTAAAACACTTTAAAGCTCCTGGACATAAAGTCCTGAGGGCTCTGAGGTTAGGGGAGTGGTGGAGAAAGGGCCTAGGGGACTCAAGGGATGGCAGTGGTAGGGAGGAAAGTTGAGGTGGGGAAATATTTACATATAAGTGGAGAATTCACATGGCTGTGAGTTCTTGAAGAAAAGGGAAAAAGTGAATTTAAAAAAAAAAAGAAGCTGCTCTTAAGCCTTAAGAGAAAAACTACAGTTTGCTTTATAATTCTACAAACTGATGACTGTAGGGTAAATGAATTAATCAGGCTTTTGAAGCCATCATCCTCTGTGGCTATCACCTGTGGCCTTGGTCATTATTGATACAGAAGGCGCTTGGGAGCATGGGTCTGGGGCACGCATGTCTCATTGTGGACACCTGGAGTATGCGTGCGTGCATGTGCAAGCGTGTACACCTGAGCCTGGAGGCCAGAAATATAAAGGCAGGGCCTCCCTGGTGGTGCAAGGGTTAAGCACAGCCCTATGAAGCTATTTGCAGCCTCTGCAGTATGAGTTTCTTTGATCCCTGGCCAGCCAGGGAGCAACCCACATGGTGCAGCTGACCTCTCCTGACTCACCCACTGCTCCCCTCAGCAGTGTATTTCAGTTAATCTACCTGCTCTGTTCCCCGCTCTATCTTTGGTGAAACCTCTCACCCCCTCCACTTCTGGCCTGCACCCCAGTTCTTGTATGCATAAATAAATGAATTTAAAAAAAAAAAAAGGGCAGCTTCACTCGGACAGAGGACGGCTATGAAAGGCCAAGTGACTACAGAAAAGGCAAGACCATGAGAGAATGCCAGAGAGAGCCCAGAGAATGAGTAAGATTTGGCGGGGGTAGGGGTGGATTGGGATGCTCAGTTGCCTGCCTGTCTCCTAGCGCCCTGTGCCCTGCAGAGCCTGCCTTCTTGCTTGTCAGACTCCCTGCCTGGTGTGCCAGTGTACTTGGTTCCTTGAGCCTGAAAAATCCACTGAAGGTTCCTGGAATCCTTTATCCAGCTACTCAAATGCATAGTGAAACTGCCCTGTGCTTGCTGGCACTACAGTGATTTTATAAAATGTCGTATTGAACCATTTTAATCATTTTAAGCTATTTTTTGAAGAAAACTGTGTTATTTTATATTCATGCATTAAACAGATTTTTTTTTCCTATTTTAGTGCTAGGTTCTGTGACAGTAACCCTAATCTAAAAATCAAAAGTAATGATGCTCAAGGTCTGATAATAAGACAAGAAAACTGCAGGGTAAACGAAAATTGCTCAGGTTTTTGCACCTCTGTGGCTATCATCTCCAGCTTTGAGTGCAGGAGGCATTTGGGAGTGTGGGCTCAGGGTGTGCATGCCTGATGGCAGACACTGAAGTGTGGTGTGGGCGTGCATAAGTGGGCACACCTGAGCCTGGGGGCCTAGGCTATCAGGACAGTGTGCGGCAGAGGACCATATAGCTGAGTGCAGTGAAGAGTGGCAGAGATATGGCTAGGAGAGGACAGAGCATATAGGGATTCACAGGGAGGCCCAAGTTGCTTTCTCCCTGCTGGCTTTTTTCTCCTGTGTACTGTAGAAAATGTGATGCCAAGGGCTCCAAGTTTCTCTTTTAAACTGTTTGAACTGGCAGTGAACCTACCTGGCCTGGGATGGTGCAGAAAAAAATCACAATATAAGTCTTACACTACAGTGTGACTTTTGAAAGTAGAATGCTTACCTTGTGGATCTCATTTTCTCTTTCTTACTATACTCCAGCCACATTTTTTCAATCACACTCTTCTCACCTCCTGAGAAACTCCTACCCTTGTTCTTTTTTTCTCCTTATAGGAATACTCTTTCCCCGTATCTTTCAATTGCGGCTCCATCTCATAATAAATGTTTTGGCTCAAATGTCAACTCAGTAGTCCTTCCCTGCCACCCAGGTATTCTTTGCTATGTCATTTTAAGGTCTTTTTTCTAAAAATGCCTTACTTACAAACTTGTGATTGTATTATAGAATTAAGTTCGAGTAGTACAGTGTACTGGTGTAGCATGTTGACTGCTGTCCCCAGTGCTACCACTTTGCTTTGCATATAAGAAGTAGACGCTCAATAAATATGTATTTATTTGAATAAAGTGTTTCATGAAGAGTAACTGGAGCCATCAGGGAGGCTTTACACAGAAGACAATGTTTGACCTGAGGTTGAAGAACCCTGTTTGTGATATAGGATTAACATCAAATGAGGACTGATTAGGGACTTAAAAAGATCTTCCACCAGAAAGCTGAATATGTGGAATTGTGATCTTTTTATTATTATTATTATTGTATTATCCTTTTTTTAAGATTTTATTTATACCAGAACTGGAGTACAGGTCAGAGGTACGGGAGAGTGAGAGAATTCGCCAGAGACAAAGCAGGGAGCAGAACAGGCAGACTGAGAACACTGATGAGGGGAGCAGCAGCAGGTGAGGCAGAAGAGGTCTGCTATGCCATGTGGGTTTCTCCCTGGCTAGCCGGGAATCGAATCCGCGCTGCAGAGGCTACAGACAGCTTCACGGCACTGCTCTCAACCTGCTGCGCCACCGGGGAGGCCCCAGAATTATGACCTTTTGTATAAACAGATTTAGTTCCAGACTAACTTCCAGGGAGAGGGTGACATCAGATTTGGATAACGTGATTTTATATCTGTGAGCCATTCAGGTAGGGATCGACACTTTCCCAAGTAGGTCTGTGTTGGAGACTGATTCCTGATACTTTTTATCTTATAAAGCCACTCAGGAAAGTTGTCGGTTTCTACACAATTCTTCAGTGACTGTTTTTTAAAACTATATTTTTATTGGCAGATATCTTGTACAAATTAATGAAAATGTACTGAAGCTAGATTTTAAAACATAACTAGACTTTAAAACAGCTTAACATTTATAAAATGTTCCTTCATATTGCAAAAGGTTTCATCTAACCTCAGTTTAACCTAACTCAATTTGGGGTGTCAAAACTTTCAACTGCTTGGATTCCTGAGGATGTGTTTAAATATCACCAATTGAGGTTTTGTTCACTTCTCTTTAAATCCCTGAGGTGGAAGATGTTAAAATAAATTGCAATTTATGAAAATAGGAAAGTATTTGTTTAAAATTGTAAATCTGTAAACTTGCTAAAAGAAGAAACAAAATTACTCAACTTAGCAAAAGATGGTGAATCACCACTCATAATTCATGACTTTGAGAAATTTTCTTCCCTTGTCAAACTCTACAGGGAAAAGGTCCTTATCTCCTGTAGAGGCAGGAATGGACACGGAGGTTTTCTAAGATCCTGCAGACCGGGTAAAGGAGGAGTCAGAGTCCTCAATGGCTTTTCAGGTTTTTATTGGGGATTTACTGGGTATATGGCAGGCAGGGGTGTTGGGGGTCCAGGAGGCTGGCAGGCCTCCCAGCCCCCAGCAAATCTTCACTGGGCTCTCTGGCCTTCTCTGCTTCTTTCGGTTTCTGCTGCTTCTTCCTCGGCTTCTCTTTCAGCTTCTCTTTTCAGCGTCCCCGTGATGCCGCCCTTAAAAGCACAGTCTTAGCCCAGGTGAATCCCATCTACCTCTGTCCACACCCTACTCCAGGTGCCCACCATCAGGCATGCATTCAGGACCACAAGGATCCATCATCTATCCTGATGGCAGGAGGGCAGAAAAGACTGACGTTTTTCCTTACCCTACATCTCCCCTGTAGTGGAAGCAAGCACAGGGATTGACTCAGGCAGATGGATAAAGGAGAGTTCTGGAACCCTTGGGGGCTTTTTTTTCAGGCTTTAATATTCTTTCTACACCAATTATGGTAGGCAAGCCCATAGTCTGGCAGGGCAGAGAGGACGGGTCAGGGAGACTGGCAGGCCTCCCGGTCCACAGTGAAATCTTTACTTTCTCTTTGGGCTCTCTCATGGTCTCTTCCTCTCATCACCATCAATTGTCCTCTCGTAGCCACATGCCATAGCAATTCTGAGTGACACCTTCCTTATAGCCCCAGTTTCTAGGCTCAGGTGTGCTCATTTAGGCATGCCCACACAATAATCCAGGTGTCTACAATCAGACATGTGTACCCTGGGTCCAGTTTCCCAAGTGCCTCCTGCATTCAAGTCATCAGGTGACACCCACGGAGGCTGGTGGTGTAAAAGTTTGACCATCACTTACCCTAAAAGCCAGCCCCTCATGTTTTTCGCTGGTCTACCCACAAGTTCCCCTTGGCGATTGTGAACACCAGAGCCATGGCCTGCAAAAGTAAAGAGAATGCAAGAGAATGCAACTAAGCCCAGGCACAAAGGTGTTAGGGCACCGACCTAGGGACACAAAAGGCAAAAGGGTTATTGGTGCCTGCAAATGATACATCAATTCTGCTGCAGAAGGCACTGCTCATACAGTGGGGATCCACTTGTCTCACAGCATCTACAGTCACACGCCAGGAGTCATCAGGTTTCCTAGCCTTCTCTGGGTGGTCTCAGCCACCAACCATACACCACATCCATCCACAGGATGCACTGAGAATAGCGACACACTCTATACATTTTTGGGGGTAATCTCTTAATCCCCAGGGGTACTCACTGCTGTCATTCCAACACCCTGCTTCATAACCATAAATGTGACAAGCAGACCCCTGCACTAAGGCCAAAGGTTTGCACATGAACATGGATTAGGGGCTGTAAGGGCAGGAATGGGACATGGAGCAGGATTTCTATGACCCAAGTAGACGGGGTAAAGGAGGAGAGAGTCCTGGAGCCCTCAGTGGCTTTTGCAGGCTTTTATTGGGATTTACCAGGCACATGGCAGGCAGGGGTGCTGGGGGGGCTGGGAGGCTGGCAGGCCTCCCAGCGCCCCCAGCAAGTCTTCACTCTATCTAGGCTCTCCAGTGTTCTTTCACGTTCTCTCTGCTTCTCTGCTTCCTTGGTTATCCCATTTGTTCTCTACTCTCTTGGCTTCTCCTGGTGTTCCCATGATGCAGCCCTTAAAAACCCAGTGTTAGCCCAGGTGAATCCCATCTACATATGCCCACACCCTATTCCAGGTGCCCGCCATCAGGCATGCATTCAGGACCACAGGGTTCCATCATCTATCCGAATGGTGGAACGGCAGAAAAGCCTGATACTTTTTACCTTACCCTACAGGGGCCCATGTATGGCAAGTCCCACACATGGCCTCTCTGTGGTCCTCTCTGGCTGTGGTCTCTACCATAAGCCATGTTCCCTGCCCGTCCCCAGAGGACAGGTTCCTCAGGTCCTCACCCTTATTCAAAAGTGAACAGGTATCTTGGTGGTGGTAATTTTATGGAGATTAAACCTGAGAGGAGAAATGAGTGATGTAAAAAATATAGAGTGAACCAGGGCATCAGTCACAGGTGATTTTAAGAGGCTTCTTTAGCATCCTTTCAGCTGCTTAAAAACCACTCAGAACTTCCCGACCTTGGCACCAGCTGTTTTGCTTTACCTAAGTTGGCTGTTTGATATATCCCCCGCATGGCTACAGAGGACCCGGCAAGGGCTTCCTTCCTCATCCAGTCTTGGAATGCTCTCATGCCTGCTCCTTCATCCACTCTGACCTCTACTCTGGCCATTGCCACTCTGGACTATGGCACTAGATGTTCCAGACAACCCACAGGCTGCTTTAGGCCACCAAGACCCACAAGCCATCCCTTGATTTTCTCTCCTGGGGTATGCAAATGATTCCATCCACCCCAGGCCCCACAGTCATAATATCAAACTGCCATAGTTCTCCCAAGTAGCAGCAGGAAGGCATAGAGCAGGATCTCTATGATCCGAGCAGACGGGTGAAGGAGGAGTCCTGGAGCCCTCGGTGGCTTTTCAGGCTTTATTGCCATTTGTAGGGTAAGGAAAAATGTCAGGCTTTTCTGCCCTTCCGCCATCAGGATAGATGATGGATCTTTGCGGTCCTGAATGCATGCCTGATGGCGGGCACCTGGTGGGCATAGGTAGATGGGATTCACCTGGGCTGAGACTGCTTTTTAAGGGCGGCATCGCGAGGACGCCAGTAGAAGCCGAAAGAAGCAGCCGAAAGAGAAGCAGAGAAGGCCAGAGAGCCCAGAAAGAGTGAAGACTTGCTGGGGGCTGGGAGGACTGCCAGCCTCCCGGCCCCCCAGCACCCCTGCCTGCCATGTACCGGGTAAATCCCAATAAAGACCTGCAAAAGCCACTGAGGAATCTGACTCCTCCTTTACCCAGTCTGCTGGATCAGAAAACCTGCACTGTGGTCCATTCCTGACTTTTTACCATTTTACTAGGTTCATGGCAGGCAGGGGTGCAGGGGGCTGGGAGGCCTCTCTGGCTTTCCTCTCGTTGCCTCTGCTTCTCTGCTGGTTCTCTTCCGGCCTCTCTCTTATTCTCCTTCTGGTGGTTCCATTTCGCGATGCCACCCTAATAAGCCCCTTCTCAGCCCAGGTGAATCCCACCTACATATACCCACCCCCCCACTCCAGGTGACCACCATCAGGCATGCATTCAGGACTGCAGGGATCCGTCATCAATCCTAATAGCAGGAGGGCAGAAAAGCCTAATAGTCATTCACCCTACAATCCACCCCTTCCGGGTTTTCTGCTATACAGTTTATATACAAGTTATATACAATTTTCCCTTAGCAAATATAAATACTGCAGCCATGGCCCACAAAAGTAAATAGAATAAAAATGACTATAACAATAGACAATACGACAGGACAGCACACAACTAAGTCCAGGCAGGGCACCAACTTAGTGGCAAAAGACACGATTATTGCCACCAATAGATGATCTATCACGTCTGCTGCCGAAGGCACAGCTCGTGCGAGGGGGAACCACTCAGGCGTCTGCCATCACACGCCAGAAGCCGTCAGGCTTCCTGGCCTTCTCTGGCTGTGGTCTTGGCCACAAGCCACACACCGCATCCACCCCCAGGACGCACTCACTCTTGGATTGGTGATTCTTCATTTTTTGGGGGTACCCAACCCCCAGGGCTTCTGTCTGCGGTCACTCCAACACTCGGCTTTCATAGCCACCAATGCTACACGCAGACCCCTGCACTCAGGCCAACCCTTTGCATAGACACATGGGTCGGGGATTCGTGGATACAAGCTCCACATGCGGCCTCTCTTGGATCCCCTCTTTGGCTGTGGCTTCACCACAAATCACTTTCCCCACCTGTCCCCCAAGGGCAGACTCCTCAGCTCCTCATTCTCACTCAACAATGAACAGGGCATCACTCACAGGTGATTTTAAGAGACTCACTGGCCTTCAGCATATTTAAGCTGCTTACCAGCCGCTCAGGGCTTCCCAATCTCAGCACCAGCTTTTCCCTTCTCAAGTTGTCTTTTTGATACATCTCCTCTGCTTGACTGCAGAGAATTTGGCAAGGGCTTCCTCCCTCAGCCAATCTTGGGTTCTTCTCATGCCTGCCCCTTCCTCTACTCTGGCCATTGCCTTTCTGGGCTGTGGCCCTAAGTTTGCTGGGCAGTACACAGGCTGCTTTTGGCCACCGAGGCCCACCAGCCATGCCTTGTGTAGGATAAGGTAAAAAGTATCAGGATTTTCTGCCCTCCCGGCATTAGGATAGATGACGGAACCCTCTCAACCCGAATGCATACCTGATGGTGGGCACCTGGAATAGGGTGTGGGCATATGTAGATGGGATTCACCTGGGCTAAGACTGGGCTTTTAAGGGCAGCGTCACAGGGATGCCAGTGGAAGCTGAGAGAGAAGCAGAAGCAGAGGCCGAGAGAGAAGTAGAGAAGTAGAAGCAGAAGCCAAGAGAGAAGCAGAGCCATGAGAAGAGCAGAGAGAACATGAGAGAAGGCTGGAGAGCCCAGATAGAGTAAAGGCTTGCTGGGGGCTAGGAGGCCTGCCAGCCCTCTAGTACCCCTGCTTGCCATGTGCCTGGTAAATCCCAATAAAAGCTTGAAAACCTGCTGAGGTCTCCAGGACTCTCTCCTCCTTTACCCGGTCTGCTGGATCATAGAAAACCTGCTCAGTGTCCGTTCCTGCCTCTACACCTTGGTTTTCATCTCCTGGGGTTTACAAATAATACCATCTACCCCCAGGGTTCCCAAAAGATAACATCATCCTGCCAAAGTTCCTCTGCCTTCTGGAGGCATTGTCAGTCTCCAAGTTCATCAGTATTTTCTTTTTGTCAGCACTGGTGAGCTCTGAATCGTGGTCCTCTTTCTCCCATGATTCTGCTGCCTCAGAGGTCATGGGCTGGTCTTCTTGGGTCATCTCCTCCTCCACTCAAGGTCTCATCCCCCAGTTCCCATACCTTGTCCACCTCCTGTGCTCCTCCAGTGTCTTTAGTTTTTCTCAAAGCTCTTGGCGTTTTGCCACCTCCTGTGCTACCATGACACCTCCAGCATTGTTACAGGCTCACAGCCTGCTACTCCTCAGTCCCTCCCGAGGTCTTTGGAGGGCTCCATACCCATCTGCATTGAATCATCTTGCCGACTGTAAAGGCAGGACTGGACACAGTGCAGGTTTTCTGATCCAGCGGACCAGGTAAAGGAGGAGTCCTGGAGCCCTCAGTGGCTTTTGCAGATTTTTATTGCGGTTTACCAGGTACACAGCAGGCAAGGGTGCTGGGGGGCCGGGAGGCTGGCAGGCCTCCCAGCCCCCAGCAAGTCTTCACTCTATCTGGGCTCTCTAGTGATTTCTTGGCTTCTGCTTCTCTTGCTTCTCTCTCGGCTTCTGCTGGCGTCCCCGTGACACTGCCCTTAAAAGCACAGTCTTAGCCCAGGTGAATCCCATCTACCTATGCCCACACCCTACTCCAGGTGCCCGCCATCAGGCATGCATTCAGTACCAAAAGGATCCATCATCTATCCTGATGGCGGGAGGGCAGAAAAGCCTGATACCTTTTACCTTACCCTACAGTCCACCCCCTCAGGGTTTTCTGCCATACAATCTACATATATACAATTTTCTTAGCAAACATAAACAATGCAGCCATGGCCCACAAAAGCAAATACATCACAATATAACAACAAAATGCAACAGAACATAAATAAGTCCAGGCAGAGCCCCAACCTAGTGCAAAAGACAATTATTGGTACCAGCAGATGAGCCACCAAATCTGCTGCCAAAGACACTGCTCATACGAGGGAGGGGAATCACTCACAGCATCTACTGTAACACACCAGGAGCCATCAGGCTTCCTGACCTTCTCTGGCTGTAGTCTTGACTATAAGCCACATACCACATCCACCCCCAGGATGCACTCACTCCTGGATTGGGGATTCTCTACTCTTTGGGGGTAATCACCCAATCCTCAGGGTTTCTGTCTGCAGTCACTCCAACACTCGGCTTTCATAGCCACCAATGTGACACGCAGACCCTTGCACTCAGGCCGACCCACTGCACAAGCACGTGGGTCGGTGATCCTTGGATATAAACTCTACATTCCGCTTGGGCTCCACCCCAAGCCACGTTCCCCACCCATCCCCCAAGGACGGGTTCCTCAACTCCTCACCCTCACTTGAGAACGAGCAGGGCATCACCCAGAGGTGATTTTACAAGACTCACTGGCCTTCCTCAGCTTACTTGGTCCTTGGCAGCCACCCAGGACTTCCCAAACTTAGCATCAGCACCAGCTTTTGCCTTCTCAGTTGGCTTTTCTCCTTTGCCTAGCTGCTGGGCATACACAGGCTGCTTTTGGCCATCAAGGCCCACTGGCCACCCCCAGACTCTCAAAAAAAATAACCTGCCAAGGTCCTCTGCCTTCTGCCGGGATTGTCAGTCCAAGTCCATTAGTCTAAGGCTGTTGGCCTCTCCCTGCATCAGCACTGGTGAGCTCTGAATTGTGGTCCTCTCTTTGCCGATGATTCTTGCTGCCTCAGGGGTTATTGGCTGGTCTTCTCGGGTGTCTCCTTCATGCAAGGTCTCGTCCTGTAGCTCATGGACATTGTCCCTCTCCTGTACCACCATGATGCCTCCAGCGTCATCACAGGCACACACAGTCTGTTACTCCTTATTCCCTCCAGGTCTTCAGGGCTCCATACCCATCTGCATGGATCATCCTGCCGACTACGCCAGTTGTAAAGGCAGGACTGGACACAGTACATGTTTTCTGATCCAGCGGACCAGGTAAAGGAGGAGTCCTGGAGCCCTCGGTGGCTTTTGCAGTTTTTTATTGGGGTTTACCCGGTACACAGCAGGCAAGGGTGCAGGGGGGCCAGGAGGCTGGCAGACCTCCCAGCCCCCAGCAAGTCTTCACTCTATCTGGGCTCTCCGGTGATCTCTAGGCTTCTGCTTCTCTTGCTTCTCTCTCGGCTTCTGCTGGTGTCCCCGTGATGCTGCCCTTAAAACCACAGTCTTAGCCCAGGTGAATCCCATCTACCTATGCCCACACCCTACTCCAGTGTCCGCCATCAGGCATGCATTCAGGACCGCAAGGATCCATCATCTATCCTTTTGGCGGGAGGGCAAAAAAGCCTAATAACTTTTACCTTACCCTACACCAACTTACACCAATAGTAGCGACAGGAAGGCATAGAGCAGGATCTCTATGATCCGAGCAGACAGGTGAAGGAGTCCTGGTGCCCTTGGTGGCTTTTCAGGCTTTTGTTGCCAGGTTCATGGCAGGCAGGCCTCCCAGACCCTGGCGAGTCTTTACTCTTTCTGGGCTCTCTGGTATTTTCTGGTCTTGTTCTCTCTCTTCTGCTTCTCTTGCTTATTCTATTTCTGGTTGTTCCATTCTTCCTCTAGGCCGTCCTTATAAGGCCAGTCTCTCAGCCCAAGTGAATCCCACCTACATATGCCCACACCCTACTCCAGGTGCCCGCCATCAGGCATGCATTCAGGACCATAGGGATCCATCATCAATCCTAATGGCAGGAGGGAAGAAAAGCCTGGCAATCATTTACTCTACACCCCATCCTCTGGTGGAAACGTTAGTCCAATTACATCAGTTTTATCCTTGCATCAGCACTGGGCGAGAACCCTGAGTGACAAATGGGGTCCTCTTTCTTCCATGACCAGTCTGCTGCCTCAGAGGTTGTGGGCTTGTCCTCCTGGGCCATCTTCTCTACATGAGGTCTTGTCCTGCAGCTCCCACCTAGTCCACCTCCTGTGCTTCTGCAGTGTTTTTACCTCTTCTGCATCTCCTGGATTTTGGTCACCTTCTGTGCTGCCATGGTACCTCCAGTGCTGTCCTTGACTCCAGTTGCAGAGCTGTGAGAGAACACACATCCCCCAGCCCTGCCTCTGAGCAGCACCATGTCCATCCAATGCCTCTCCACCATATGCAGAGTCCCCTACCCCTGCACCAGAGACTCTTCCACATCAGGCCTCTTCTGGGTAGGTGCCCACACAGAGAGGAGGCCGGTCACTGAGCACTGCATGTTCCTGGCCTGCCACTCCTCATGCCCTCCCAAGGTCTTCAGAAGGCTCCATATCCATCCATGTCAAATCATCCGGCCAATCTAAGCCAGTTGCAGGGAGGCAACCAGGTGCAGGGCAGGCAGGCTGATCTGGGGTTGGCCAAGAACATGGAAGCAACCAAGCCCCTGGCAAATATTTACTCTGTCTCTTTGGGTTTTCTCTGGCATTCTCTCATGGCCCCTTCCTCTCACAGCCACCACTGTCCTCTTGTAACCGTGGGCCCTAGCCATTCTCTAAGTGACCCTGCCCATATAACCCTAGCCTCTAGGCTCAGGTGTGCACACTTACACATGCCCACACCATACTCCAGGTGTCCACAATCAGTCACGTGTATCCAAGGCCCACACCTCCAAGCCTTCTGTATTCAAGGCCAGAGGTGATAGCCACAGACACCAGTGGCATAAATTCTTGACCATCACTTACACTATACACCCTTTTCCTTGTTGGTGGTCCCTGCTACCTTACCAGAACTAGAAGGATATGCACCTCCTGGAAGGAAAAACAGACTGAAAATTTAACTTGAGGTATGAGGAGGAAGCAAGAGAACTCCTGGGAGATAGGGAAGAAAGAGGGAGAAGAAAAGGGCTGGGAAGGCCTAGTAGATGATAAGGGGAGAGAGACCCCAGAAGAGAGAAATTGCAGTTACACATCTGGATGCATGTCCAGATGGATAATAGAGAACTACTTTGTATAATACACTACACCCATATTCTTCATTTTCTAAACCTCAGACTTTTCCTTTTAATGAGAGCTGAGGATGTTTATCCTCTCAGTTCTTCAGGATACAGTTATGAGATTACAGCTGGATGCTATAAGCACTGACCTTCTGGTTCAAAATGAAGTAAATCCATGCAAATGGTGATTTTTCTTGGAACTGTTCTGATTTCTGCTTCTTCATGTTCACATTCTCAAAATTCTCAGAAAAGTCTCATGGGTATTCCCAATCAGAGTCAGATTCTCACTGTTTTATTATGATTCCTTTGAGGATGAACAAAAATAAAACTACACTGTTTTAAAAAGTGATTAGGACACATTTCTTTCAACTCCAGAAAGATGTTTAATCAAGAATGAAAGGACTATATACAATGCCAGAACCAAGATGATACTGAAGCTTTGAAATCTGTACACTTCACAAGGAATGGTAATGGTTGATATGTAAATGAAGGGATGTGTGTGTGTGTGTTTTGCAGGGGAAAAAAATCTCTGGTTTTTGCTGCTGTTGGTTATTCTGACATTTTGGTCATTAACAGTATCTGGTGGTATAACAGGCACATGGTGTCATTCAAAGCTATTTGTGAAATAAATTAATCACCTCAAAGAACCACAAGCTGTTACAGGAAGTTTAAGTAGCATTTTTACAAAATGTTCTGCTTATAGAGGCATTTAAATCCTGAAAAATGCCAAAAATTAGGATGAGAAGGAAGATGCATTTGTGGAAAAAGTCAAAGAAGTAAGAGAATAAGGCCCACGAATAAAGGGAAGTCAAGAAGAGAAGAACTGACCAGTGTCCTCTGGATCAGGAAGTTTCCAGGCCTCGGAACATGGCATGTACAAGAGCATGATGGTGAAGAGACTAAATATAGAGTCAGACTTCCTGAGTTCAGATCCCAGTTCCACTATGCATTCAATCATTGGATGGCCTTAGCGCTCGTCAGTTTTTCATCCATGGTATGAGAATACTGATGTCACAGAATTGATACAGGATTAAATGAGCTGAGTTCCTGCACATTTGGAATATTAGTTTCAAATATTACTGTCTGGAAAATTGAGGGTTTTTTATAAAATGTAATGCTGTCCAATCATGATTTAGACAGTCCAATCAGTGTTACTAAGTAGGGCTATGATACTAAGCGACTTCCTTCATTATTTTACCTGTTTCCTCATCTGTTAAATAGGAATAATAAAAAAAATGTTTCTTATGGCTTATGACATATATATGGAAAGATTTTTATAAGTTGAGAAGAAATACAACCAACGTGTGAAATCATTACTATTATTAAACCAAAATCCCTTTGTTGTTCTTTACCTGTGTACTTCCATGAGGTCCAGGGAATCACACAATCTGATGTCTGAAGTTTCTGTCAGGAGCTTACCTCGAGTATCAACATGAGAGGAGATAAATTAACCCAGCTTTTGGGACGGAAAATACTCTTCTAAAGAAAAGGAACACTTTATCTTCCAATCAATGATTTTTCTCTTTGGTCAGCTTCTTTCTTCCAGCTCCGCCTCTAACCTGAGTGGTGAGGTGAAGATAGTGGTGACTGTGAGCAGGGTAGTGAGGTGAGGAGGCTGCCTGAATGAGGGTGCCCCAGGCCAACACACTGGATATTCCAGGCCCAACTGAATCTTAGGGTCTAAGATAACAAATTGTGGGTCTGCTACTCCTAGGCAGTCTATTCGGCCGCCATTTTGTCACCTAAACAAGGTCAAAGTGGTCTGGCCAGTTAGGAACAGGAGCCCAACCCTTCAACCCTTCAAATCAAACAAGAACACAAAGCTGGATCACATTAGGAAGGTTATGCTTCACAAGGTATGTCCGGAACGCCCGGGGGGCTGAGGACAGATGCATAACATGTGCATCAGGAGGTATGTCCAGAACACCCGGGTGGAGGGGGACTGAGGACCCATGCATCACATGTACCTCATGAGGTATGTCCAAAATGCCCAGGGGGCTGAGGACCAATGCATAACACATACTCCGGACTTATACATCACATCACGAGGTATGACCGGGAATGCCTGGGGGGCTGAGGACCGATGTATGACAGGGGACCCCAGAAGCTGATCAGTGGACCACCTTGTTGATAAGATTAGAACCCTGGCTGGGGATTAGGGTGTATCATCAATTAGTAAGAAGTGCCTGAAGGGCAGACTCACAATCCCTAATCTTCTACACCCTTCCCCTTTGTTTAATCTCCTTAATCTCCTTACAACCAATTATGTGTGTCAATAAAAGGGCCAGGATCTTGCTCTTCAGCAGCATCCTGCATTATGTAGCCTGCTCCATGACTCCCGTTTGTCAGTGTGGTGTTGTCTGATGCAACAACAAATCCCATTGTTGTAAGACAAACCATTGATTAGCTGTCAAACTCTTAGAGAAAATTTCAATAGTAGATTTAGTATATATTAAATTTTGATATACTTATGGAATTGTAGCAGAGGATATTTAAATTACAGAGGCACATTTTGTTATTCCAACTCTTAAATGATAAGATAAGCATCACCTTCATATAACAGACTGGTGTATATGTTGTCAACTTCTTAGAACAAGTTTCTGCATTTTCTCAGTGTTACAGAGAAAATCTGTTGATTAATCAATTTAAAAATTCAGAATTTCTAAGAGGAAAAACATTTTTTGTAAATGTCCTCTCTCTCTCTCTCTCTCTTTCTCTCTCTCTCTCTCTCTCTCTCTCATTCTCTCTCTCTCACACACACACATACATACATACACACACATGCACACACAGGGATTTTAAAATAATTTCCTTTTACCTGTTTTGGAACAATATTAACCACAAGTATTATTTTTAAAGTTTTGTACCTGCAATCAGATAAGTTTTAAGACAGGAAGAGACTAGCTTTTAAATGTGTTTTGCATGGTAGGATAATCTAGATAAATCTTCCTTTAAGACATTCCTTCCATTTATCTCTTTGTTTCTGCAACAGTCAATTTGTTCTTCACCTCCAGGAGGGCTACCTTGGCTTTTCCAGGGATTTTCAATTACTTCCAGATGTTAGATATATATAACATTGAGTTCTTGATTTTCAAAAACTCCTCAACTAGTCCATTTTGTCCTTTTTCTTTTAAATGCCAAGCTCATCATTGCATTTTATAGCCTATCATAGGTTATAAGCCCTCCTATTTCATTTTTTCATTCATATTTCACATTTTACTAAATTCACACCCATTTTTCTTTCTACCATTGCCAATGTCCCCAACAGTGATGGCTCAATTCTTGATGTTTTGTGTTCTTCCCTGAAACTTACTGAATTCTCAAATAGGAAGACACTTTTCTGACTGTATTCTCAGTGTGGGTTTCTCAGTGGTGAAGTAGAGAACCCTCATCTGTGCTGCCTTCAACAGCTGTGTAAATACAGCTGGACACTTGCAAGTGGACAGTGTCAATTATAAATAGGTTTCCTTATATGTTCTGGAATGCTGTTCTAAGAACCATGAACTGTGATTTTTAGATGAGCCTCCATGACTGCAACTTTCATACACATATTTAAAGTGATTTTTTTTTTTTTTTTTGATTTGGACAGAGTCTTGTCTTTTGTGCATGTATTACTTCTTTAGCTCAGGCCTTTTTTTGGACTTTTCATTTTACAATATTCTCAAATTCATAGCAATCAGAAATATTACAAATCCTTTTACTCTTCAGAATGTTCAATATGAGGGAGACATAGTAGTTTGCTGGGGCTGCCATAACAATGTACTTTATACTGAGTAACTTAAACAACAGAAATTTATTTTCTCACAATTCTGGAGACTACGGTGTGGGCAGTGTTGGTTCTTTTGCAGTCTCTCTCCTGGGTTGGTAGATGGCCATCTTTTCCTTATGTATTCACATGGTCATCCCGGTGTGCGTGACTGTCAAAATTTCTTATGATACCAGTCACCTCATTTTACCTTAGCTAACTGTTTAAAACCCTAGCTCCAAATAGAGTCACATTCGGGGCCCTGGGGTTTAGGCTTCAATGTGTGGATTTTGGAGGGGGCCATAATAGAAAGGAAGCACAAGGAAAAGGGAGTTGGTGATAAGAAAACTACTGACTTTTGGTACATTGAATATTTGGGATCTACACTTAATAGATACAAAACTGAACTCATTATCACCCCCTTATCTCAAAGTCACTCTTGTACCTATATTTTCTGTTTCAGGAAAGATCATAGTCCTCAAGCAGTCACAAAGCCAGAAATATTATTTTTCCAAATATTTATTTTTATGTATTTAAGCATACAAGAGCTAGAGTGTGGGCCAGAGGTATGGGGGGTGAGAGGATCCACCAGAGACAGGAGCAGAGTGGGGAGCAAAACAGGCAGATTGACTGAAATATACTGCTGAGGGGGGGAGCAGCGGGTGAGACAGGAGAGGTCTGCTGAGCCATGTGGGTCACCTCCCTGGCTGGGTATCAAACTCATGCCAGAGAGGCTGCTGATAGCTTCATAGTGCTGAGACTTAACCTCTTGAGCCACCAGGGTGGCACAAAATCCAGAAATCTTGAATCACCTTGGACTCTGTTCTTCATCTAAAATCTAGTACTGTAAATCCCTAATAAGGGATGATATTAGTTCTACCTCCCTAATGTAACTTGGTCTCTATCTTAATTTGGACCATTGATTATTACTCACCTGTATTACTATAATAGTTTAAATGTTCTCAATTCTGTTCCTTCTCCCTACTCAAATCCATCTTCCACATTGCTCTAAAAATAATTTTTCTAGGAAAAAATTTTGGTCATGTCACTTTCAGATCAAATTTCTTCCATATTTCTGTATTGCCTTAAGCAGAGTTCAAATTTCTTAGTTCAAGAATGTAATATTATTAATTCTCTTCAGTCTCATTGGTTGAATTTAGGTCACATGCTCAACCCTAACCCATTACCAGATCCAAGCTATGCAGTACACTGACTCTGCTCATTAGGATGTACTCCTTAGGCTCACCTTCCCTGGAACTTGTGGGCTGGGTGGGGGAAGGATTGGGATTAGGACTAAATCAGGGTTCCATCACGAAAGAGGAAGAGGAAAGAAACTGGAAACTAGGCAGGTAAGAAATAATATCTACTCTTTTCTGTTTCTTTACAGAATTTACAGTCTTAACAACTGTGGTGAAGACAGAAAAATAAAAGCAAAGTTATAGTGCAGTGTGATAAGGACAATTGTAGATTTCTGCACAGGATGAATACAATTCTCCTTTCAGAATTAGCAAGAGGGTGTCAAAGAAGTTTCCTAAAGCAAGTGAGACATCACCAAAATGTGTGAAGAATGAATAAGAGTTCCCACATCGAAGAAGGAAAGGACAAGTGAGAAGACTTGAGTTAGACAACACAATACTCATTAGGGGAAATGAACGTTCTTTAAGCTAATCAGAGAAGGAAAGCAATGAATCTAGGAGAGCCAATGAATCTAGGAAAACAATGTATCAATTCATGATACATCTGGTGAGTTTTATTCCATAAAGTTGTCTATACAACCAACTGGTACCACTCATTAAATGTCAATTGCTGGGCCTCATTGGTGGTGCAAGGGGTTAAGATGCAACCTATGAAGCTGTCAGCAGCCACTGCAGCATGAGTTCGATCCTGGCCAGGGAGCTACCCACATGGCACAACGGACCTCTCCTGTCTCTCCAGCTGCTCCCCTCAGCAGTGTATTTCAGTAGATCTACCTGTTCTGCTCCCCACTCTGTCTCTGGTGAATCCTTTCACCCCTGCAGTTCTGTCCTATGCCCCAGTTCTTATATGCATAAATAAATATTTTTTAAATAAATAAATGTTAAATGCTGTAACATTTAACATGGAATCCATATAATATGGCACACTGGTATAAATTCCAATTGAAACATGAAAAAAATTGAGACTAAAGGTTAAAAAAACTTCTCCAGGGTCACATAAAGCTGACTCTAAACACTTTTTTTTTTTTTTAAGATTTATTTATTTATACAAGCACTGGGTACAGTCAGAAGCGCGGGAGGGTGAGAGAATTCACCAGAGCCAAAGCAAGGAACAGAACAGGCAGACTAACGAAACACACTGCTGAGGGGAGCAGTGGACGTGGCAGGAGAGGTCTGTGTGCCATGTGGGACCCTCGCCAGTGGCCGGGGATTGAACCGGCGCTGCAGAGGTCTAACCACTTTTATTCACAACCTTCCACCTATAACTCAAATTTACGTAACTCACTATTTCAAGCAATGAAAAATACCAAAAATAAACAACATTGCAAGAATATACATTGAAATATTGAGATACATTCATGAATGAAATACCAAAGGTAGATGGGAGAAACCCTGCCTAGTTACAAATCCTCTGATGGACAATTCTTTTCCATATGGATCAGAGCACAAGGGTCAGGTTCTGATACAGGGGTCTTCTTTTCATATATCATCTTACTCTCACAAGTCATCCATCAAATCTTTTAGTTCATGTTTCACCTGTCTCTCCCCAAAATGTCTCTTTCCTTCTTCAATTGCTGACTGATATTCATTCTTCACAAATTCAGCTTAAGAGCCTCTTCTTTTCAGAAACTTTCTTGAACTCCTTGTGCCATTTAGAAAGGATTCAGTGTGACTTATACAGAATTCCACAAATGTCCTTATCACAAAACACTTCAATTCTGGCTTTGATTTTCTCAACTTCCCTCACCCCAAACTATAAATTCTATGTAGATAGGGAGATCATTCACAACCTCCTCTCCTTTTATTTTTTTTTAAAGATGTATTTATTTATGCTGTGCAGTATATAATTGTCAAACTTCTTTGCCCTCCCGCCATTAGGATTGATGATGGATCCCTGCAGTCCTGAATGCATGCCTGATGGCGGGCTCCTGGGGTAGGGTGTGGGCATGTGTCGGTGGGTACACCTTGACTGAGAGACTGGGCTTTTAAGGGCAGCGTCACGGAACACCAGGAGGAACAGACTGGAATGAGAACAAGTAAGAGACTGGAAGAGAACCAGCAGAGAAGCAGAGACAATGAGAGAATGCCAGAGGGAGCCCAGTAAAGACTGAAGATTCACTGGGGGCTGGAAGGTCTGATAGCCTCCTGGCCCCCAAGCATCTCTGCCTGCCTTGTACCTGGTAAAATCCCACATAAAGCCTGAAAACGCCTCTGAGGGGTCCAGAACTCCTCTCCTTTCCTGTTCTGCTCAGATCATAGAGATCTTGCATCTATGCCTTCTGGCCACTACATATGCATACAAGAACTGGGGTACAGGCCAGAAGTATGGAGGGTGACAGGATTCACCAGAGACAGAGTGGGGAACAGAACAGGCTGAAATACACTGAAATACACTGCTGAGGGGAGGAGAGGTCAGCTGCACCATGTGGGTCACCTCCCCGGCTGGGGATCAAACTCAGGCTGCAGTGGCTGGTGATAGGTTCATAGGGCTGAGACTTAACCCCTATAACACCAGGGAGGCCCATGGATGTACTCTTGATGAGAACAGATCCAGTCTACACTTCTGTGAAGTCCAATCTCTTGTCAAAAGGGAAAGCACACTTGTCCATGACCCCTAGCCACCAGGGAGGCCCTAATCTCTCCTTTCAAGAATACTTTTGTTCAGCTCTCTTTCTCTCCTTTATGCAGTGCTCATGACTCATGGGAAGTCACCCTCTTTCTATCACAAGGAAAGGATCTGCTATTTAAGGCATTGGTTCTTTACCAGGGGCAAGTTAGTGCCTCCAAGAACAGTGTCCACACTCATATTTAGCTGTCACAAGTGAGGTTTGCTATTGGCATCCTTGTAATAGAGACCAGAGATGCTGCTAAACATCCTACAATGAAGAGGAGGGTCCTTTCTGCATGCCCACTCTCTGCCTTGGCCCTATCAAAGAATTATCCAACCCCAGATGTAAATAGTGCTGAGGTTAAGACACCCCTGATATAAGTGTTTTGTGTGGCTTTTGCTTCCTGATTATTAATAACCTAGGGATTTATATATATCCTAGGTATCAGTTAGACTGAAGCAAAGGACTGATTCCAGGACTGGGGAGGAGATGGATGATAAAAGCTAGAAAGCACACATTGTGTAGAATGCTAAGTATGATCTTTTCTCTGTAATGGAGCAGGTGTTACCAGGATTAGAAAGATATTCCAGAAGAGTGGGCCTATCACACAGTTTATAGATAGATGGGAGGGTAGCAGAGTGTGACACCCTGTGGCACTGGGAGAGAGCTACTGCTGTATTTCCTGATGCGGTGACATTATTTGGCCTCTGTTATGTCCCTAGTTGTTACCACAGTCCTCCACATCTAGAAAGGATGCACATATTTCTTGGATAGTTGGATTATAATGGTTTTCTGGAACACAATAAATAGACTATGATTCTGACCCAGTGTTATTTCTCAAAAAATAAACTATATAACCTTTAATGTCTGTGGTTACAATGAAGAAAAATTAACATACAAAAAAATTCCAATTTTCCCTGTGTTTTGAAAGAACTTCTTAGATAACTTTTGTATAAATGCCAGTCAGTGCGTGTGTGTGTGCGTGCGTGCGTGTGTGTGTGTGTGTGTGTGTGTGTGTAGAGTGGAGATGGTTCTTTGCAAAAGGTAACTTTTTTTTTTTTTTTAAGAATTATTTATTTATACAAGAACAGGTTACAGGCCAGGTGTGTGGGAGGGTGAGAGGATTCACCAGAGACAGAGCAGGGAGCAGAACAGGCAGATGGAGCAAAATACACTGCTGGGGAGCAGCAGGTGAGACAAGAGAGATCTGCCACGCCATGTGGGTTTCTTCCTGACTGGCCGGGATCAAACCCATGCTGCAGAGGCTGCGGACAGCTTCATAGTGTGGTGGTCAACATCCTGCACCACCAGGGAGGCACTGCAGAAGTAACTTTTGAACATATCTCCCTGGGATAGATTTTCGGTTGCCTTCTTGGGTCTCTTCTTCAGCTTGACTCAGGTGAATGCCAAAGACCTCAATTATGAGATGCCACTGACCTACCCTTTGGGACTTCAAACATAGAGAAGTCCTCAAGTTTCTGTCTGCTACCCCCTAGCCCCACCCCTCCCCCCAAAAAAAAAACCAAAAACACATTTTCTTTCTTCTGGCCCCTGATAGATTCACAGTGGCCTTGAAGGCATCAGAAATATTTCACTAGCAATGGCTTCAAGGTAAATTTTTGCAGAAAAACGAGTGTTACATTTCAAATTAATTCAGGGAGGGAAGTTTTTATTTTGGGTCCCATTAAACATCACACACAATAGCAGTCTAATATTTGCTGCCCTGGTAATTTTTGTAATGTGAAAGGCAATCTATAGTCCTGGCAACAAGCTTATAGACAATTCAATTTATTCTTAGAATTAAATTATAAAGTCTTGCTTTTTACTATGCACTGTCTCTGTATCCAAAACTATTTAGATCTAAATAGTACATTCTATAAACATGTTTAAGAATTTAATTTTGTAAATTCCTCCCTTACTTTTCTTTTTGTCTGTTACAATGGAAGACATTATTTTGATTGATTAGAAGTAAAACTGAGACAGCCTAGGTAAAGGAGTGTGATAGCCAGAGGAGGCCTGTTTGAACAGGTGAACTAAATCATGAAGGAAAGAGCTTTGTCCAAACAATTTGGCCCATCACACTGACCCTGAGGCAGCAGCTAGACAGAAAGTGTGAGAGCCTGACTGATCATTATCTCAAAAATTCCTGGAGGGAGAAGGCAGAGACCCCACATGCACAGCTGCAATGTAACATGTATGCACATGACCTGGTGTCCCCCGACCCAGAACAAGCGATAATGGTGCTCTCCTGGAGTCTTCCTCCTGGAATTACCCTTTATCTATTCCTCCTAACTACCCTGGAGGGGCCAGGCTAAATTGTCCTCCTACTTCAGGCCACCTCTCCCTCCATGCTTTAGTCTCTAATTAAGCCCTGCCTGGTCTAACTACACCTAACATTCTGGTGGGGGATGGGGAGGATAGTCTTTTCCTAGAAGGCAAAAGACCACTCTTTTGGGTTATGGCCTGTAATAAAATGTGGATGGCAAATGTAGAAGGCACTAGGAATCTTTCTATCTTTTTTTTTAATTTTTTGGCAAAGCAACTTAATTAGAAAATAATCTTCCATTTTAACAACTGATATTTACCATAAAATTACATTCTATTTTATTGACAACAAAACCGGTTCGCATTTGCAGCAAAATTTTTGCTATTGATCACTTTGAAAACCATCAGATTGTCAACGAGCTTTGTAAAATATCAAAAATGCAAACACTTTACTTTTTCAAACTGGTCTCCAAATTTAAAAAGTACATTTTCAGTAGGTCAAAGAGTGAGACACATGTATATCCTCCTATAAGAAGGGAGAACCAGGACAATGACCCCAGGTCACAGCTCTTGTGTATGTGCTTGGATCCAAGTACGCGCGTGCAACTGTGTGCATGCGCTCGGATGTGTGCACCGGAGTGTGCGCGCGCGCGCAACCACAGGGCACAGGGCCTCTGGGTCAGGCCTCGCGTGTTCCCTAAACCGGGGTGCACGCGGCGGGGAGGTGGGTAATGGAAGGGGGTGAGCAAGGCTTACGTTCCGGGCGGGGGCTGTGGGACCAACTCCGGGCCGAGTGTAAATGCGGTGGCGCCTGCTCTTTGTGTGCCCACGTGCGTCTCGCGCCGCCGCGGGCACCATTTTCTGCTGCGCTCTGGACAGGCACATAAAAGGGAAGGCAGCTGCCGCCCGTCGCCGTCCTCTTTCCCTCAGATGCCCTTTGGTGCAGGTTTATTATTACAGTACGGGCCGCACCGCCTCTCCCAGAGTCCTGGCGGGCCGCCGGTCTGTGCAGCGCCCTGGCCGCCTTCACGCCTGGCGCGTCCCCAAACCGCCTCCTCCACCTCCTTATTTGTCTGAAAAGTCACCGCACGTCGAGGAGGAGAAGCCCGCGGGGGGCGGGAGAGGCCGGGTCGGGGCGCGCGCGCGCTCGGCTCCGGGGCGGGGGCGGGGCCGGGGCGGCGCTGGTCTGCGGTCCCCTTTGTCTCCTTGGGGCGCGCGGGCGCTGCGTGGGCGGCGGCGCGCTGGGCGCTGGGGTGTCGCGAGTCGGGGTCCAAGCGCGCGCGCGTTGGCCGCCCGCCAGCGGGGCCCCGAGCCTCCGATTCCTGCCGAGTAAGCAGTCTGGCTCCGCGGCAGCGGCACAGTGGCAGCAAGGCTGGGGGCGCTGGCACAGTGCCAGCACCCTGAGAATTAGCTCATTGTTCACTGGCACACTAGCCGTGGAGAGACAGAGACAGGGAGAGAGGCAGAGAGATAATCTTATAGAAAGACTCAGCGCGCGCACACACACTCACACTCACACTCACACTCGTACTGTTGGAGCAAGAGCGCGAGGCTGGGAGACCTTCCCCTCCCTTTTCAAGGCTGCACTTCTTGGAAGTGCAGCCGGTTTGGGTTTTGTTTCCCTTCTCCCTCCTCCCTCCTCTTCCTCCACCCCTTTCCCCTCCCCCTTTTATCCCCCTCCCCCCAGCTGTCTTTCTAGCATGATGCCCTTTTTCATCCACATTTGTGTTTCAGGTGTAGAAAGGAGAGAGTGAGCTGGGAGCGGGCTTTTGTCTGTAAGTATATGCCATTCCCATCCCCGGCCGGGAGCGCTGCTTTCTCTTTTGTGTCGATTCCTTGCCGTTGCTGGTAGCTGGACTCTTCAACCCTGCAGAGTGCATGCTGCTTACCTCTAAATTTTAAAGAACTGAAGCGTGTACCTTGAACGAATTCTGACATTTTGGTCTTGCTGCATTAAAGCTGGGCTTTTTGTAAAATGCACAAGTTAAGAGGGAGAATTCTTTGGGGAAGGGGTGGGGTTTTTTGTTTGTTAGGGTAGTTAATTTTTTGTTCTTCTTGCCCATAAAGCATTGTTGGGAACTGTTTTGTTTCTTTGCATTAGATGCACTTTGGTGCATGCAACCCTCTTCCCCTGGTGTAAAATGAATTTTTGTCCCTGCAACCTCACACTTTATTACTCTTTCAGCGCTGCCGGTACTACTAAAGGTCTTCTCAGGCTTTGCCTCTGATCTTGCAACACTTTATTTCTTCATTTTCTTATAAAGGAGATGAACTTTGGGGGAGGGCAGGCTTAACAAGAAATGACTGCTTTTTGCTTCTTAATCATAATCTGATTTACACATATATACATATATATTTAATAGCAATATAGGAAAACTCTTAAGAGCTTATGATATCCCTATGAAGAACTTTTAGCTTCTCCACTCATCTTAATTTTTGTCATAACTTAGACAAAAGAACTGTGTTTGGATACCATGAAGGTTAAGAGAAAAATCACTGCAGCATGTACATAATGTTTATTTGGTTTGGAGAGAAAAAGCATAATGGTGTATATTCCTGACTTCCCCCCTCCAGTGTAGTGTTTTTTGGTTTTTTTTTTTTTTTTTAAACAGAGAAGGTTATGTAATGCAGTGCCATTTCCAAAAATATCCACTCTGAGGCATTACACATGGAGGAAGGCTGATTCCTATTCTGCTGTCTTGATTGCAAATATACTGCCAGTAGTATGTCTGGGAACAAAGAGCAGCCAGAAAACAATCTATTTTTATAACTTGGGTCTACTTATAAGTGGCTAAACCCTTTGAACTCCTTCAATTTAAAGATGAGTCAAACACTAAGAATAGCCCAAGACTCTCTGAAGTCAGGTATCAGGGATTCCTTTGTCCCCTATTTAAGCCTGTAGACTGCTTGGAGAGCTCTTTTAGAATATCCAGTGGTTACAATAATTTGCATGTAACTTATCTTAAGGACAGAAAATTATTATTTGTCTATAACCTCTAAAAAAATATTTTTTTTTTCATTTGTTAACCTGTGGGGAGGTGAATTTTCTATTGTATTTAAATGTATTTTGCAGGTTGGTCTCCCTGGACTGAAGAGGGAGGGTGGAAGGCCAAGACTGTTATGATTCTCAAAATGGTAAGACTTGTCAACAAGGAGATTCACAGTCACTTATCAATCTTTTTTACACATAAATATCAACCACCCACCTCCAGCCCTACATTGTTCCTACCCCATATGACCTTTAAAAGCTGACTCTAGCGTGTGGGAGCTTTGCAGTACAGCAATTTATATGAACTGATGTAGTGAAATGGATGTTTTTGATTTTCAATCATTTTTAATAGGAAACTGAATTTCCTCTCTCAGAAGTCAAGATTTATTTAACTAGAACTGCAGAAAGCATTTTGTTTTTTAAGAAGAACATGCATGGAAAAGGTAACAGCAGAAGGATTGAAACAAAGCTCTTAGAGATAGCTAGAGCTAATCCAAAAAGTAGCAGATACACTAGCTGATATCCTTAAAATTCAGTATGTATGAAGATCATGAACTTCTATATTACTATGCTCTGTCCATTGCATCTCAAAATGAATTAGTTATTTTTTTTATTTATAGATTCATTTATGAGAAACATCTGCTCAGTTTTAGATGTCAAACATGCTACCCTCTAGATGAAAGTAATTATTTCTGCAAAGCATGATCCACAGAGAAGGCAGTTTAATGTTTGATGACCGATTAAATAAAGAAATAGATGAAATACAGGTTGAGAACAGCTGAATAGGTATAGTCATCTTCTGTGAAAATTTCCCTCTTTGGAAATTAATTGAACTGGGGAAAAAAAAAAAAAAACAGAAATGTCAGAAAACTTTGTAGTTAAGTACAGCATGTCCTACTGCAGATGTTTATACTCTTTAAAACACCATTTTGCCACTTAGAATGTGTGATTTCCAAATTTAGGTTTTTTTTTCCTTTTAAATGAGGGTGGAATTTAATGAATCAAAAGTGAATCTGATATGCTTGATGTTTTTCTTTGAGAATAACCCAAGATTAAATTTCCCAGATGAAGAATGAATCAGAGGCAATTAAATGAGTTCAGTTTGAGTTTTATTAACAAGTAAGCTCTTGTTGTGTATGCTTCACCTGTCATTTCAACAGGTGGATGTCAGAATACCCCCCATCCCCCAAATAGCCCTTGCTTGGACATTGACAAAATTAAGAAATTTAAGGCAGAAGGGAAAAGAGAGGAACACAAACTAATCAGTGGATTTTGTGTAAATGGTTCTTATCTTCATATTAAATTCCACATTAGCATTGTCAGAGTACTAGGTGTTAATAAAATAAATTGCTATGCACTTTTTTTTTTTTTTTGTCAAAGATTTATTTATTTATTTTATTTTTTTTTTAAATATTAAATTTTATTTTTATATTCCCCCATACAATTGCAAACGCCCCATTCTGACCCCAATCCTTCCCCTCCCGCCCCCCACCTCCCAAAAAGTGTCTCTGGTTCATAGTTTTTTGTTGATTTTGATTTTCACTTTCTTATATTCATTTTCCTGGTCCCTTATTTAAGTTTTCTAGATTCCTGCTATGAGTGAGACCATCCGGTATTTTTCTTTTTCTTTTTGGCTTATTTCGCTGAGCATGATCCCTTCCAGTGCCATCCATGTTGCTGCAAATTGGATGTGTTTATCTTTTTTGAATGCTGAGTAATATTCCATGGTATATATGTACCACATCTTCTTGATCCAGTCATCTATTTTTGGGCATTTGGGTTGTTTCCAAAGCTTAGCTATTGTAAACAGAGCTGCTATAAACATAGGAGTGCAGGTGCTCTTTGGAATTGATGTTTCTGTGTCCTTTGGGTAAATACCTAGGAGTGGAATTGCTGGATCATATGGAAGCTCTATGTTTAGTAGGTCCAGAAATCTCCACACAGCTCTCCATAGTGGTTGGACCAGTTTGCACTCCCACCAACAGGCTATGCACTTTTTTTTAATCGTCTTTCACTGTGATTATCCACATCACCTTGTTGCTAGCTTTTTGTCCCAGAAATTTACCGTCCTTGTCACTATAGACAGACCGTGA
The DNA here is from genome assembly GCF_014898055.3 of Talpa occidentalis. Classification (NCBI taxonomy): domain Eukaryota; kingdom Metazoa; phylum Chordata; class Mammalia; order Eulipotyphla; family Talpidae; genus Talpa; species Talpa occidentalis. The sequence continues at coordinate 67,558,407 of NW_023604972.1, forward strand.
AGTTAGAGTAAGTTATATGTCAATGACTAATTTGTTTAAACATAAATTTGACCACTGATTGCTATTATAAGCCCTATAAATCAAGCTTAAAGAGTAAATATCATGTTGCTGTAGCCAGTGAGTGGAGGGAAGTTTGTGGAAGGCAAGCATGTATGCCAATGCAGAGATTGAAAGTTGGAAAGATTTGAATACAGAAGAGCAAATTCAAATTATCATTACATGTTGCTAATTTCTTACAGTTGTCATTTATGTATGGTGGCGGAATGAGAAATCACAATTTGTTGTTGTGGAAGGGTTTTTACTCATGGAAAAATTCTCACAACTTTTTGGTGATCCTTTCATCACAATGTCAATTCCCTTTGGCACAAGCTCATTGCCTGAAATGAAACCATCCCAACAACAGTTATTTTCTGTGGGTGATTCCAAGTAACTTTCTAGTAATTTTCTTTTTCAGGGAGGTCTGAGCTCTTCACAGTCTTGTATGTGTTAATGTGAAAACAAAGTATCCATTATTTAAAAAAAAATACTGATACTGCAGGTGTCTTTCACCTCTATTTTTTCCTTTTTGGGCATAATGAAGTAGTTTTCTTTCCTTGATTAGAACTGAAGTCTGTAATGTACTTACTGAGATTGAAGACTTAACCCATATACAATAGAAACTACTGCTAGAGAAGCAGGAGGTTTAACACTTGGCCACCAGTAAAAAATATATAAATAAGCCTTTTCAGTTGAACATGTATTTCCATCTACATGGATTGAAACACTAGAGAGGATCTAATTTCAGTGTATTTAGCCTGTTTTAGAAAGTGCTTATTCCAAATACAAATTTACAATCAGCTCATTCCATTTAGGAAATTAACTTGTAGACTCCAGAATTCAAAACAGATTCAATATATGAACATTTTACATACCCTAAAATGATAACTAAAGTTTTACAACGATAATTTGAAGACAATCAAGAATCCAGTGTGCCTTTTGCATTATCTGGATAGAACCACTTGTTCAGCTGCAAGAGGTGGCAATCACATTGTTTTCTGTGGGAGATACTTGAGCACAACTCCAGGGGGCGCCATTTACAGGGATGACTGCTTTGTAGCACCTAGGGTGGTGCAGCTTAGGAGTGCTGGTAAAATTTTTCATTTTGAGTATTGTTGGTTGTATCATAGTTAAAAGTTTTCAATAACTCACTCCCTAGTGATTTTTCTAGTAACCATGTTTTTTTTTTGTTTTTTTTTTTGTTTTTTTTGCAATTAACAGAATATTAAACTCTGAAGAGATCTTCAGTATACTTTTAATTTATATTTGACTTTTTTTTGCTAGATATTATTCTATGATTCTACTTTATTTGGGTCCTTGATATTTATCTGGGTGTTTTATTTTATTTATTTAAAGACTTATTTATTTATTTATTTATACAAGCACTGTGTACAGTCAGAGCATGGGAGGGTGAGAGAATTCACCAGAGCTAGAGCGGGGAACAGAACAGGCAGACTGATGAAATACGCTGCTGAGGAGAGCAGTGGGCGTGGCAGGAGAGGTCTGCGCACCATGTGGGACCCTCCTCAGCGGCCGGGGATTGAACTGGCACTGCCCAGCGCTCAACTGCTGCATCACCAGGGAGGCCCAGGGTGTTTTATTTTAAAGGTACTTGCTTCAGATATGTCAGTGAGATTAAAATATTTCAGAATGAGTATATAATCTACTTTAATAGTTTGGAAAAGGCATTATTTAATTCAACCTCAGGGTTAATTTCTGATTTTCAACATAGCTCCTCTCTGCAGAGTAAACTTGCCTCTGAGTATGTGTGTGCTGTAGACATAGTGGCATAAGCATCATCTTATTAAGTTTTAAGAGATTTTGGAACTGGAGCAATTTAAGTCCTCTCTGAGGCTGATGCTGAGCTTTTCAGAAAGATGAGTTGGCTCTATTGTACTGTTCATAGAGCTCTGTTTTCTGTATAGTCTGTGATGTGGCTTTCATGGATTTGCAAGGAGACTTTCAATAATCCCCCAATTAACTTAAAGTTTCCTTGTTTAAAGAAAAAGACAAAGATTGAGGTGGAATGCAATCCTATTGGTAGTTGTGTCACTGGGTTTTGGAATGTAAATTTGCAAGTTGCTGGAAGATTTTTTATTGGGGAGATGCTGAAGAGTACCTCCAGGACAATTTTTCTATGATACTGTCTTTTCTTTCACCAAGTTTTCCAGCACATCGTGAAGGGAAAATTGGGAATTGTTTCAGGAATTAGGACAGTAGGGACAGTCTATCTGTACTTCACTCCAGCTACCTCTCAAACTGATGCATAGATATTTCAGGCAGGAGAATTTATTTAAGCAGAATTGGACAAAGTAGCTATTCAAATTATCATTCTATTTAAACCTGATACAGTTCTTAAAAATCTGTATGTAAGTGAGATCATCTTAAATACACATGAAGGAATTGACTTTTTTTAAATCCTATGATGGATTCCTGAGTAGGAAATAAGGTAATACACTTCAAAATATGAATATTCTACCAAATTAAATGAATTGTGTACAGACTATGAATTTTATACACTAATTATCTGCATTGAACTAAGTGAGGAACCTTAGGGTAAAGTACCGTGACTTTCTTTGTCTTGCGTATTTTTTTTAAGATTTATTTATTTATATAAGAACTGGGGTACAGGCCAGAGGCACAGGAGGGTGAGAGAATCCACCAGAGACAGAGCAGGGAGCAGAATAGGCAGAAGGACCGAAACGGGCCAGACAGGAGGGGTCTGTCGCTCCATGTGGGAATCTCCCCGGCTGGGGCAGGAATCGAACCAGTGCCACGGAGGCTACAGACAGCTTCACAGCGCTGCGCTCAACCCACTGCACCACCTGGGGAGGCCTTGTATATTTTTCTTATTGCTATACTTGACTAAGTGCTATAAGACACTATTGTCACAGCTTAAGTAAAATGGAGGATTGACAAAAATTCACATATGCTTAATACACAAAAACTTGATTTTGTCATTTTCATCTTCGTTATTCAGAAGTTTGCTGGGGTGATGGAGTGGGATGGATTTGCCAGAATTATCTGCATAATTCCTTTGTTATACAGGAAAAGGCCAGGGATAAGGAAATCGGTATCAGCAAATCCAGTTTGAGTATACCAGAGGAAAATGTGTTGCAGGTTTTAGACTATGTTATCTTAGTTGATCACGATATATTATATGATTACAATTTTAAATTGTCCCTTTGCTTTGAACTGGAGAACAGATTAGCCATAATTCTCAGCCCAGCTCTCTAGAAATTATGGTTGCTAGAAATATCATTTATTGGCTCTAAAGTTATCTGAAGTGAGTATTTCTAGATATATTTTGTACCCAGGTACAGCTTGAAGCATTTTTCTATTTTAAAAAATTGGCACTGATCTGAAATTGATCTTCTAGTGCATGACAAGTTCTAGCATCTCTAATGGCTTGGAATTTAAGCATTAACATGACTCTCAACTAATTCTAAATTTAGTTAGTAGCAATGACATGGTATTAACCTAGCTGTAACACTAGATTATAATATCCTGCTTATTTATTAATTGGATCATATGCATTTCATTCATTGGCCAGATAAATTATAGGTTGTCAGAAGGTGTATTAAACTTCATATACAATATTTAATAAAGTATTGAATATGTTAGAGGTTCAATAAATATTTGGCATATACATGCTAATATCTATTGAAGTTGTGCTTTTTAAAATGCATCCTTAATAACAGTTGTGTTTAATTCTTGTGAACAAGAAGTAATTTGTGTCTTAACTTCTAAAGACATAGGAAGTTGAAGTGAATGTAAATTTAGTTTTCACAATGAAGTATTTTCCGTTATTTATTAACAGGAGGGAAAAAAATGTGGGTAAATCATAAAGCCACTATCCAAAAAAAAGTGACTCACAATTGCTTACCTTTACCGGCTTTTGGAGCCATACTCTGAACTACCTGCTGAGGTGCTGGCTCTCTAGATTTCATGTAGCTATGGTATCCAAAACACACAATGAAGTCATAAAATCTCCTACTGATCCAGGAAGAGCTTTGCTCCAAGTTGGAACTTTTAGAGTCCTCACTTTTTTCCAATATAATTTGATTCTGTGATACTAAGAAAATGATCCCAAGAACACCAAAGTGACATGCCTGAAAGTGTAAAGAGACTGAGAAGAGTTAGCAGTAGGGTTGCACATCTATTCCTATGTCTGTTGAACAAGTATTTTTTAAACATTTTATTTGTACTTAGTCATTTATTTTCACTTGGTTATAATTCAAGTGCATACTTTTATTTGTACTTGAATTATAGGAAGTGCACACTGGGCCTCTGTAATCAGTGAACTAATATTTTAGTTGTGGAAATAGACTAATATAACAAACCTAACCAGCAGCGCCATAATCTATAACAGTGCTAAGTAGTAAAATGCATGAGTGATATTGAGCCTGGTGGAGTAAGAATTGCACAGAGAATATTTTATTAAGGAAGTAGACAGTAAGCTGGAGCCAGTAATGGTGAATATATGGTGTGCATCCTAACACTAATTCCTTTTACACCTGTGGCAAATAATACTAATCAGTGTACATATGATATACTCCAAATGAATATGATTTTAAAATTCTCCACACAGAATTCTATTAACAATTGTTTAGAGTCAATGTGAAATTTGAAACCTACAAGTGGTCTCTTCACTGCTTGAGAGCAGGTACTCCATGCCTCATTAGACCTTTCTCACAAGAGATTAGCATCAGTCCTTAATAAATAGAGCAAAAAAAGAAGAAAGAACAATTAGATAGATTTAGATGAAGTAAGAACAATTAGGTAGATTTAGAGAGAAGTGTATTTTAGATAAAGGGAATATATTTGAAAGGTATGTTTACAAGGGTAAGCATAATGCATTCTCACTACAGTCCTCCCCACTGTTTAGGGCTTCTATTCTGGTCAAGGACAGACCTCACAAACTAGATCTGGAGTCAAGGACTTGATCTGCTAAGCCATAGGAAGCCACCTTGGAATTGGTCCAAGGTTCTCAGGTTCCAAGGTTGCTTGCATTCTTTGCCCAACAGCACACACAGTCACATATGCTTTCTGGTTAAGTGGAACCTTTCCTTGTTTTTTGCTGTCTGTTGTTCCTTTTGGAGTAGGGGACAGTGAAGGAGAGAAGGAATATCCTACCTAGAATTGGGAAGGAAAAAGGGAGTGTGCCTAATTAACCTTTTTTTTTTTTTTTAATAGAGGCATGTTTTATTTATTTATTTGTTTGTTTGTTTGTTTCGTTTATACATGCACTGGGTACAGTCAGAAGCGCGGGAGGGTGAGAGAATTCACCAGAGCCAGAGCGGGGAGCAGAGCAGGCAGAAGGACCGAAGTACACTGCTGAGGGGAGCAGCGGGCGGCAGGAGAGGTCTGCGCGCCATGTGGGACCCTCCTCTGGTGGCCGGGGAGCAGCCTGGGATCGAACCGGCGCCGCGGAGGCCATGGGCAGCTTCGCCACCCAGCGCTCAAAGGCTGCGCCACCGGGGAGGCCCCTAATTAACCTTTTCTTCTTGAGAAAGTGGCAGCACTTCCATTGGCAAATCCCAGCAGGTCTGGCAGTGTGCACTTGTCCAAAGAGGGTGTTGCTGTTGTACATGCTGCTGAAGAGAGGTGTCACACTTCCCTTTTGTGAGACTCACTGAGTGTAACCATGTGCTAAGCAGTTCCAATCACATATACCAGCTGGTTCTATTCTATTTCCTCCTGATTAGCCAGACATACTTAAAAAGATCAAGCCAACACTATATCATCATCATCGTCATAAAACTTTATACTTTTAGATTATAAATTATAATCTACAGGCTATTGCTAATTTAGTCGATATTCTGCTGACCATCTAAAGGGAATCTGATCACATGATACTCAAAAGTTGAGGAAAATCAAGACCAAGAAGGATTTTTCTGGAGTATCTTCTGGATATAGCATACCTTGGAATGCAGCAGCTGCAAAATATTCAGCATGAAATGACTTCACGATCCCCTTTAGCCCCTTCAGATGAGGTTGAACTTATTCCTGAGTCTCTCAGTAAAAGTGCCATAGGTAAGCATTTCTTCTGGAATGTCTTTTGCCTACTCCCACCTCATACTTTCAAAAAATTACTTTTTCATCGGCTGTGTTTAGACCTTTGTACATTTAATTTCTGTGGCAGGGCAGCCATGCCAAGAACTATGTGAAATAATCCTTTCATGATGGAACATATTTTCTTAGAGGAACCAGGCCTCTTGTTATTCTAAATGTGCCCCAAGAGTCTTTCCAATGCCTTTGCTTACTTAGTCCTAGAAAGAATGTTCCTCCTCACAAAATGTGACCATTCTTCCAGACTAAACTGAAATGACAACTTTTCTATGAAAGTCTAACCCTGGTACATCCAGTAGTAATAAGCTCATGTTCCTGTGTTGTTTACTCATCACAATTATAGCATTCTACTTGTCAGTTTTTACTGCGTGTTTGCCTACGCTCAAGATTGTAAACTTGAAACAAGAATATTGACCCCTACTGAGTATTAGCCCTCTGTGCATTAGTCCTCTCATTGTTAGGTAGTGAATTTAGATGTGGAACTATGGGACAGCTAGCCACTGAGAGAGAACTCTAGAAGAGCTCCTTATCATGTTGATTGACTTTCTCTATCTACAGAATAGAATGACACCTGAATATTAATCGCCATGCTCTAATGGGACCTTGGGACAGATCCCACATCCATGAGCTGCTCCAGTACCCATCCAGGATCTGGAATATCCTTAGTGATCAATAAAACAAATGAGTCAGTGGTCATGGATTCATGGGGATTTGTTATTTATAGGCAGAACCAGGTGAATTGCTTGAGGTTTACAACAGTAACAGCCTAATACTTTGCAGAATGATGACAGATCAGATTATAAAACTTGTGGCTCAGGAAATAAGATTACCACACACAGATTGTTAATTTACTACTGAGAAGTCACTCTCACTGAACATTTTAAAAGACTCCATTTTAGGGAGATAAACAGGGGGGCAGAGTTAAGTGCAACTCCTAATTCTGTGTGCCCTTTTTACATTTTAGACAGAAGAGAATCTAAGAGGGTACAGAAAGAGTTTGGTGTGGTTAACTGAAAGAGGAATCTAAAATGTTGAGCATGGAACACCATTTTTCTCTAGAATGTTATTGGTGTTTTCCCTGCAAGCGCTCAAACTTTAGTTTGTGTTAGAGTTTTCCCAGCAGGTCCAGCAATCTGATCGAGATTATCATGGCAATAGACCGAGTCTGCTTTGGACACACAGCTCATAAATTTTCATAAACAAAATTATTGCCTATTATTAACTGAAAGAATGGTTTCTAATGTAAACTTTGCCTTAATAGTGTTATGATTACTTAGCTAGAGATATATTCAAACCTTTGATTTTAGAATGAGTTTGTTCAGTGTCCATCCTTGCTTCCATAGTCTAAAATACAAATATAACTCTTGTTTGAAAAGGAGAAGAAAAAGATACATAAAAGAATGGGAACAATGCCCCCTTTTAAGCTGAAGTTGGGAAGCAGGGTCAGTGATTGTAGAGAAAGGAAGAATAGCTGAATTGTCATCAATAAAACTCGTGAGCCAAAGACTCATACCAATAAACAGTTAAAACAAGAGGAAGCTTCATAATACGAAGTTTGGGCATGGCTACCCACTTCTGGATCTTCTCCCTTCTCCCCTCCAGTCCTTACTCAGATCACCATCACACTCTACAATCCTTTGATTACTGGGGCAGGTAACAGCCTTCCTGTCTGAATTGTGTTTGATACAATTCCAACAGGGAAAAGTACTGAGGTCCTGAACAGAGAGAATTCTACAAAAAGATGTGTTTAAAATGGGTTCAGGCATTTGAGGAAGCTTTTATTGGATAAAGTTGGTGTTGGTGTAGTATCTGTTCTTGAACCAGAAATAGTAGAAATTAGAAGATACTGTATCTTTGGCAGTCAACATTCAGAACTATCAAAGTTACGTAAAACTAGAGTCAGTAGTTGCATGGATAAAACTTACTAATATACTTATAAACATGACCCAAGCAATGAATTATTAATTTCTTCTCACCCTTTACTAAATCATCATAGTGAAAGTTACCCACAGGTTTATTGGACCCTGATTTAAAAGTCTGTTGTGCACATTTGTAGGCAGTCCCTGAGTGCCACATGCGCCATGTGGGTTTGGCAGTACATAATTGAACACTGCCTGGTGCCTGCTGCATTGTAGAGACGTGGGTAAAACTGCTGAAAGAATTAATAGTGTGCAAGGAGTGGGCTGCTATTTGGAAGCATGCATTATCAGAGACATCCACTTGATATATGGTTAAAAGAATTAGAATTTTAAAAAGATGAATTAATTAACTAGTCTACCCATTTCCTAAATAGATTTCTCAGGATTTGTTGACTTTGGTCTAAAATGTTTTTTGAAAAAATGTGTTTTCTTTGCTACTTTGACACTTAAGTCAAACTAATGGGGGATACTGTATGATAAGGTACTCATGCTATAATGGTGAAAGCTACTACTAATATTCACAGAAAGCATTTAGTAAATATTTCTTGATTAATTGATTAAATAATTGAGAATATATACCCAACCAATTCTGTTAATACAGGGTCAAAAATGCCACTGACATCTGCAAGCCCTTCTTATCCTAATAATTTTAATTTTCGTTACTTCAGACTTGACTATTTCCAAAGTTTGGGTGCTGTGACCATAACAGGTCTCCATTTTCATGCTGTTCTGTTGGCTACTTGAATCTAATTATACATCATGAAATGCCCCTGACTTTTGGATATTTTGCTTACTTCTGGATAATAGAATCTTAAATTGTTCTGATCTTGCTATCAAGGTCTGGGAACCAAGGCTTCACTTTGTTTCATTTCATCTTCATTAAGCCTATTCTTTGTCCTTTTTTTTTTTTATTAGGACTGCTTTTTAAGCTTTAATTTTATTAGATGAGGCTTGACAGTCTACAAAGTCACAATTTAATCAGAAATGCAATTAAATTTGCTCAGTGCCTTCTTAGAAATAATTCATCTGATAATTAATGTGAATTTTGCTGCATTGATCAGCTTTTTTACTTTAGACAGAGCCAGAGGGGCACCTCCTGTTTGTGGCTGGATACAGCACTCTAGTGTAATCAGAGTATCAAATGTTACTTACCTTGTTTTTTGTTTGTTTGTTTCTTCTATTTGGTACCTTGATGATGGTAATGAGTAATAATTGGTTTATTATTCCACCTCCATATTTATATTTTTATGTGTTTAGAACTGTTTGCATTTCTACTACATTAAAGTTTCCAGAGTCAAGTCAATTTTCTTTCTTTTTTTTTTTTTAATCCCCCCACCCCCTTTTACCCCCCATAGTGTGTCTCTGGTTTATAGTTGCTTGTTGATTTTGATTTTTACTTTATTATAATTAGTCTTTTTCCTGGTCCCTTATTTAGGTTTTCTAAATTCCTGCTACGAGTGATACCATCTGGTATTTTTCTTTTTCTTTCTGACTTATTTCGCTGAGCATGATCCCTTCTAGCTCCATCCATGTTGCTGCAAACTGCATGTGTTTATCTTTTTTGATTGCTGAGTAATATTCCATTGTGTATATATACCACATCTTCTTGATCCAGTCATCTATTTTTGGGTATTTGTGTTGTTTCCATAGCTTAGCTATTGTAAATAGTGCTGCTATAAACACAGGCGTGCAGGTGCCCTTTGGAATTACTGTTTCTGTGTCATTTGGGTAAATACCTAGGAGTGGAATTGCTAGATCATATGGAAGCTCTATGTTTAGTAGTTCAAGAAATCTCCACGCAGCTCTCCATAGTGGTTGGACCAGTTTGCACTCCCACCAGCAGTGCAGGAGAGTTCCTTTTTCTCCACAACCTTGCCAATATATTGGTTTTTTTTTTTTTTTTTTTTTTTGGGCCCAAAGATCTATTTATTTATTTATTTTTTAAAATAATAAATTTTATTTTTATATTCCCCATACAATTGCAACCCCCCCCCCATTTTGACCCCAATCCCTCAATTTTCTTTCTGAATTACCGTTCTGAGTAGTTGTCTCACTGCGTCTCTGATATAATAACTATTTCCTTCCTTTTCAGTTAGGATCACTTCATGGTTTTAATGCATGTATGGTATGTGTATCTGTAGATTACTGATGAAGATTTTATTTCTTTAAGCAGTTTATGTAAATTGACAAAAATTTTGAAAATCAAAGTTACAGTGAACTTGATTTCAAATGTATCAAATGCATTTGATGAAATATATTCTGAGTAAGATTACCCATTGCTAGTTGGTCTAAGAATAAAATGTTGAAAGTTCATGTTAAAACAATTTGGTGTCTCAGCAAATACCCCTTGCAGTGGTTAATAGATATTTGCATTGTGCTCAACATTTCCTCACAGGGAAAATTGACAAAAGATACAAATGTGATGACCAGTGTCGCTTGGGTTTAATTAGATCCAAAGTCCCAGTGTAGCCAAAATCAAGGTGCTGCTTTAATCGGAGCCTTTGTTCAACTGCTGGAGCAGTACCTGGACCCTTCTGTGTCCTCCAGCAATGCTGATGTTTTTCCCAGTAAGTTATTTTTATAGGGCAGCTATTTATCAGAAGCACAGACAATAGAGCAACAAATATTTTTGGGAAAATTACTCTTTTGTTAAAATATTTATGTTATTTATTTATGCATACAAGAGCTAGGGTGTAGGCCAGAGGTGTGGGGGGTTGAGAGAATTCACCAGAGACAGGGTGGGGAGCAGAACAGGCAGATATACTGAAATATACCAGGGAGACCCCCAAGAAAATTACTTTTGATGATAGGTGTCCATGAGTCCTGAGCAGAGATGCTATACCCCAATGTGGGAGAGGAAGACTGGCCCCAGCTCTCTGGAGGCCTTAAGGCAGTGCTCCTGGTGCCTCCTGGGAAATAGCAGAAAGGAAGATATTGACAAACTTTTCTCTGAGAAGAGAGCCTGGTTTTGCATCCTGTCTTCTCTGTCATATTTATGTGACAAGGTTGGGCCGGTTCCTGGACAGGTCTTAGCGTTCTCATCTCTTAAGAGTATGATAGACAACTAAGCTTGATTCATTTCCTTAAGCCCCTAACCCTGTTGCTGGCATGTTACACATATAGACCTATTTCACTCTTACAACAACACTGTAAAGATTAAATGAATGTGCTTGGAAAACATGCCTAAAATTTAAAAAACAAAACAAAAAAACATCACAGTGAACTCCATTATACTTTTCTGTAAAAAATTCAGGTCTCCATTTACATACTCTGTCTGTGTTGGTTCCAACAAACTCCCTCATTGTGCTCATACTTCTCTTCCTTTGGAGAAGTATGGTTTTGATGTTTGGTTTACAGGGGAAGAAAGACTGAGGAGAGAAAGCTTCCTAACTTGGCATTCCTTTTGCAGTTATCACATCTCTTGAGGTGTTATTTCTTCATTGAGTGCCAGCCCCAAAACACAATTTGGGACGGTGGCTTAGGTCTTCTCTGTTTCCCAGCCTGACTATGTGTCATCAAAGGAGCATTCTGCTGAATCAGACAGTGCTCCAGCCAGTGGGCATGCAGATCCAGGTGGTGTACAGGGGCACATCTACCCTAATTATATTTATTCCTCTTGTTCTTTTCATTTTTTTGCCAGTTTTCATGGAGGATAGGTTGTTGGAAGACTTATTTTAGTAACCTCTTTGTGACCCTATTATTTAGAGCACACAGATGCAGATCTGGCTATATTTCTCCATTTTTAAAAGCCAAATTTCTTTGTAACTAAATCCATGTAAATAGATTTAAATTATGTACTCCCGCAATAGAAACCACTCTCCCAATTTGGTGATGTTATGATACCTTTTATGTTGAAGAGTTTCCAGTCTATAAATGATCAGGACAGTGCTACATGAATACTGAACTGTGAAATGACTTGTTAAATGCTGTGGGGTTTGAAGCTGCCAGCAAAAGAGAGTGCACTGATGGATAAGGGAGGATAGTTTCTTTTGGATTGTGCACTTTGGGAGAAGATAATGACTTTCTGTAAACCTCAGTCTTGTGCATATCAATAAGAGGGACATTTTAAAAAATCCTCAAGCTTGTAAAATGCCATTGACCACCACATCATTCACCCATACCAAGAAAAATTCCTAATCTTTATGTCTAGATAAATAAATACTTGTCTCACTGACCATTGATTAAAGGATTTAACAAAACAAATCTGATTTGGTAGGATTTATTTTCTGTGTTGGTGAAAATTTTCATAAAATCTTAATGGATTGCATAATTTATTTAGGAAAAGGGGAGGGAAACATAGTATTCTTGGTGACCAGAAAATATATTTCTTACATTTAGTTATTTGAAGGTGAATCCCAGCATACCTAAAATTATTCAAACAAGTCTAGATTTTACCCTATTAACCTTAGAGTGTGCTTGTAAAAAGTCCTGCTAACTCCAGATGTTTGGTATTGGAAAGCCTGCCATCAGTGTTACTCTCATTTGTGGATGAACATTTCAAAATTTACAAGTTCAGTTTGGTGTATGGGGCACAACATTTTTTTTTTAACTTTCTTTTTGTTAAATGTACCTTAGAAGTTAGAAATGATTCTAATTTCTTGACTATCAGTGAAAACCAATTTCTATAAGGGAATAAGGTGGTCCAGACTTAGAACTCAAATGTGTTAAGTAAATATTTACTCTGGTTTCATTACAGGGAGGTAAAAGATTTTATTAACATATTTGTTGGGGTCATGGAGGCAAAGAGAAACTTATGTTGTACTTAAATGCCTGAGGGGACTTTCTGTTTTTGCTGCTAGTTAACAAAGGCCAGTACTTATTTCTGTTGAAAAGAGCAGGTATCTTGTTTTGTACACTTCTTTCTTATTGTTTATTCACAAACTGCTTAACCTCAAACCAGAGTTTTGAAAAGCTGCTCTATTTTTTCCCTTTGTTTGGAAAATCTTCTTAGATATCCCTTATGAGATTGGTTTCCAAGTTATATTCTTGTTCTTTTTCTCCTGGTTTCCTTAGGGCTGTATCAGCTGTGGATAGTTTGTTTTGTCTTCTTCCCTAAAAAGAAAAATCCCCCATTAAAAGTCAAGATTTGAAATGTTGAACTTAATTCCTTGAGTCCAGTCCACAGTTTGGCTCGGATTACTGTACCAGGCTGACCTCCAGCCCAGGGAGGTTGCCTTGGCAGAAATCTGAGAATTCCTCGATCAGTAACTCCCTTTTTTGGATTTATGGAGTCTTTAGGTGGATTCGTTGTGCTAAGCATGTTCCTGTTAGAAAGGCATGAGGCTGGAATAAGAGGAGTTTGCGCAACACAAATGTTTGCAGCTGACCTCACGTTGCCCTCTTTGAGTTAGCCAGCTGCTGCCGCACCCTGCCTGCAGCGTGCACCATCAAGGCCCTAGGAACTCACATAGCCCTGTTAAACAGTGATGAAAAAGCAGAGTCGGATAATAATGTTAACCTGTTGTGGCTTGCCCCTAACTTAGTTCATTGTTCCTCTTGGAAGTCTTTGCTATTATTCTTAGAAGTCAAATTTGAAAGACTCAGCAGCCAAACAAGCAGAACATTATATCGTGGAACAGAGTGGCTGTGAAAGCTCTTTGTGCTGACGATTAATTTCACATGTAAACACTTTTCATTTTGTTGCCAGGGAGGAGATTTCCCTTTCCTTTCTCTGCCTAGTTGAAATCTAGAAATAAAATTCCACAGCTGTCAGTTTCCCACATATTCATCAGCAGCCTCTCAGGATAGTTTCACAAGGAACAGTGAATTTAGAAATCTCCACTATGTAAGTCTAACAGCTTGTTTCAGACACCCCAACTCAGAATGCACAGAATTAGATACCTCCTGCCTGCCTGACACGTCGTGTTGGGCAATAACATCATGTTGGGCAGTAAGCTGCTGCATTATGTTAATAAAAGGAGGATGTTTTCTTTGCCCGCTGGGCACATACATTCAAAGAAAAACTGATGTCAATTGACTTAACTAATATGTATGAGTTCTTGCTGTTTTCCTCATTGAACCCCAGGTGCTGCCCAAAACCCCATTTCTACAGGGTAAAGATTTGTCTGGGTATGGGGATTCTGAAGTGTCAACAGCCCCCTTTTAAAAGGCCATCATTTTTTTTTTCCTAGCAGGAGAGCATTTCTGACTGTTCAGTGAAATAGTGAGGTATCTAATGCTTTCTCTGTAATTGCCCCGTGTTACCAGCCTGTGTGTGTGTGTGTGTGTGTGCATGCATGCACACATGCACACATACAAACTTGAGTTAGTTTACTACATGTTTCACTGAGCTCATAGACCAGAATATTTGCCAATGTAGGCAGCAAACACTTTCTTTCTGCTTTCCAGAATGCAGATTCTGTATATATTATCCGAATGGCCCAATACCTTGCGTGTTGATCTTTTTGTCTTCTAGTTGTGATGCATTCCCTCTACCCTGTGCTTCATCTCCAAGCAGTGCTCACAGGATGAGACAGGTCTCTAAGACTTGGTCTCTAGAGAGGCAGCTTAGTGCATCGTCTTTTGGCACCATCTAATCTTTGATGTAATGCTGTTCAGAGAAAATGATCCTTGAAACTCATTTATGGTTTCAGTTTACATTCAGCCCTCACATGTGACCTGCAACACCTGGGAGCAGAGTGGCTTTTGAGGGAGATTCTTAATAGCACCACTTCAAAGGATGTTTGCAGAAATGAAGTGCAAGTATATGGCACACAAATTTTCCTGGTATCATAGTACTAGGTTTCAAAACCCCAGTCAGTGAAGCAGAACAGGACATGTCCACACGCACTCATCCACACACAGTGTAATTGACAGAGAATTAATTATGCAGGTTGGACACCTGCTGCCTCCTCTGCTTTCCTAATTGCAGGGGGTGGGCACCTATCATTGTTAAGTCCAAAAAACTCCTGTGTGTGCTTTTTTTGCACCAAGGGTAGGAAATAATATTTTACTAGGGTTGTTAGCAACCAAGCCATGCAACATCTTCATAGCAGCTTTCTGAGAAAGTATGTTAACCAATTAAGTAAGCAGCATATATGTATGTGGTATATTTATGCACTCAGTAAGACCAGAGGGTCATTCTCATTTGAAAATCTCCCCAAGGAAATATTGAAAAAGATAGTAAATGAACAAAAGAAAACATAAATTTAGAATCAAGTAATCAATATAATTCAAAATTTATATGACGTATAGTAGATACAGTAGGATACATGTCAGTAATATTTTAGATTGATTCTGGTTGTGGATCATTCTATGGGAAAATAAATAGGGAAAATGAAATGAAAATTTAAAAGAAACTCAAAAACAATTTAAGTGATAATCTAGTTTGCATTTTTGTAGGATCTTGGAAGAATGGACTGACTTCCTCTACATTTTATTTTTTTTTTTGAATTTGAATACCAAGTAATAAATTGGCAAGATAATTGCTTTATAGACTTTAAAAATGAAGTGATTTTTCATGATGTATTATCCACAATAAAAAAAAAAAAAGCCAAGAAAGGTAGAGATGAAGGAAGAAGGTACGAAAAGGAAGGAAAGAAAGAAGGAAAAAATAACTAAAAAAGCAAAAACTATGAGCATTTAATTTTTACCTGCTGTGATAGACAATTGAAGCTTAAATACCCAAATACATTTAAAAGAATCAGTAAGAAATAGCACAATTTCAGTATTAAAACTGTATTTAAATATATAGTAGGTTTAGCTATTAAATATGCTTGAAAGCAAAAAAAATATGTTGCTCATGGATATCTAACTATGTATTTATTAGACTTAGTGTATTGTTCTTCTTGTCAGTTCTGTTTTTTTTTTAATAAATTTTATTTTTATATTCCCCATACAATTGCAACACCCTTATTTTGACCCCAATTCCTCCCCTCCCGCCCCCCACCCTCCATAGAGTTTCTCTGGTTCATAGTTTTTTGTTGATTTTGACTTTCACTTTCTTAAAGTTATTCATTTTCCTGGTCCCTTATTTAAGTTTTCTAGATTCCTGCTATGAGTGAGACCATCCGGTATTTTTCTTTTTCTTTCTGGCTTATTTCGCTGAGCATGATCCCTTCCAGCACCATCCATGTTGCTGCAAATTGCATGTGTTTATCTTTTTTGAATGCTGAGTAGTATTCCATGGTGTATATGTACCACATCTTCTTGATCCAGTGATCTATTTTTGGGCATTTGGGTTGTTTCCAAAGCTTAGCTACAAAACTAATTGTAGGGGCCTCCCTGGTGGCGCAGTGGTTGAGCACTGGGTTGTGAAGCTGCCCACAGCCTCTGCATCACTGGTTCGATCGCCAGCCACCAGGTGAGGGTCCCACATGGCATGCAGACCTCTCTGGCTGCCCACTGCTCCCCTCAGCAGTGTACTTCATCAGTCTGCCTGCTCTGCTCTCCGCTCTGACTCTGGTGAATTATCTCACCCTCCTGCACTTCTGACTGTCTCCAGTGCTTGTATAAATAAATAAATCTTAAAAAAAATTAAATTGTAGAAAAAAAATATGTTACTGGGTATATTCAGAGGAAAGCATGGATTCAAGCAAAAACTTTGCATGTTCTCCAATTTAAAGAATAAAATTTTTCCTCCTCTTAATACTTTCACAATCTTTAATGTTTTCCTGATTGTTCATGGTATAGCTTGCATCTACGATTCTTAATTGACTCCTGGAAAAATAGTATTTTAGAGGATTTTGAGAATTTACCTGAGCAAGAATAAACATTTGTCTTACATATGGGAGACAATTTTAAAATAACACTTATTTTATGAAGACTAAGGCAAACTTTGGTTTATTTGTTTAATAAAATGATAGAGTTGAGCTATTGCCATATACATGATTCAGATGAAGCCAACAAGATCAGCAAAAGAAAACTTAGTGAAGTTTTAGAAAAAATAGTTCAATTGTTATTCACAACAAACATAAACTTGGCTACAGAAGATAGAATGAGTGGAATGGAATATAAGCCAACTGTCCATCTTGGAGCATCAGCTCATAGTATCAAGAAGAACACACAGCTTTAGAGTCCAGCAAGAGCATGTGGACTCCAGGGAAGTAGAGGAACTTATCCCTGTTGTCTGTTATGTGTATTATCAGGACCTAAAAACTTAAACGACTCAGTCTTTGTCAGCTCCTAATATTCTGAGCAAGGTAAAAAAAAAAAAAAATCAGCACAGGTAACATTTGTGTCTTTTTTGCTATGGCCACTAAGAGCTCCAGAGAGACCTCCTGTCATGGGGTACGCTCCCCACATGGAGCTTATTACATCTTACCTGCAGTCTTGGTCAGTGAGTACATAGAAAAAAGTATTTTGTGTCATTTGAGAACAAGGGTAATAATTCTTACACATCTTTTCTCCTAAAAATCCTTCATTTTAGAGTCTTAAAATACCACAAGTATTAGAAAGAACAAATCTATAATGTAGCTAGGTATATCCAATAACCTATTATCTTTTCCCAAAACCATAAACATAAATTTAAATATCTGCTTCATAAGCTATCCCATGATTGCTTTATTAGAAACCAGTCAAGCAGGTTTTATGAATGTAACTGAGACTCCTCTATCCCTGCCATTATTGGCTTGAAGTCCTGACCATGAAGGAGTCCTGACCATGAAGGAGATTTATCAAAGTGACATTTATTTTTTGTAAAGTAGACAATGATTACTTTATGATTCAAACGCTAAAAAAAAATCTGATTTTAATTGGAAATGCCAGTGGTCGGTATGTGACTATATATATTTCAAAAGAATAATTTTGAGGTAGAAGTTTCCTGAGTTGTGAGTTTTGCTATAAAATATCTGTTTTTCTTAATCAATGATGTTCTTGGGGAAACAAATTGTAAGAATAATAAGTATAATAACTGCTGAGAGGCAGTTACTTTTCCCTACAAATCACAAGTTGGTGGTGTTAGTATTGAGTTAGTTAGTATTGTGCTTTGAACCTAGAAGTTAAAAAGCTAAAGCAATGCCATCTTGTTAAAATAGGAAAGCACAAGTGTACAAAAATAACTTTTACTTGATTTTGCTTTTCTTTGCAAGTGCTTCCTAATGTGCTTCCTAAGATTTTACACTTTTTTTAAGTCAGTGTTTTTGGTTTCCAATGGAACTTATTTCTTTTTAATATGTGTAATTAATTATACTATTAGCATGCTTTTAAAAATAGTTATATAGAAATGTAATTATTTTATATATTCAGTGAATTTATGTTGGATCTCATTTTGAGATCTCCTAAAATTAAGCTGGGAATTTGTTTTCTGTGACTTTTTAATATTTATTTATTTATTCATACAAGAACTGAAGTACAGGCCAGTTGTGCGAGAGGGTGAGAGGATCACCAGAGCCACAGCGGGGAACAGAACAGGCAGAAGGACCAAATAAACTGCTGAGGGGAGCAGCGGGCGAGACAGGAGAGGTCTGCGTATCATGTGGGACCCTCCCAGGCCAGCCAGGATCGAACCCAGCACTGCAGAGGCTGCGGACAGCCTCACGGCATTGCTCTCAACTGCCTGGGCCACCAGGGGAGGCCATGTGACTTTGTTTAAAACCTTAAAAAGAAAGCTTGTGCATTTTAGATTGCCATTTTGTTTTCTTAATTTATTTATGGTTAAAGGGAATGTATGGAGTGTCTCATAAATAAGGCAGAAGGAGCTGGACAGAAGAGAGGAAAGTTGAGGAAGAGAAGGAATGGTGTTAGGACAGCCACATGGACCAGATAGCAGACTGAGCACAAAATTAGAAAATAGATCTAGTTCTTATGGGATGAACTCTCAAATACTTAAGACATGCATATCTGTGGTGACTGTGGAGTGATATAATTTTGAAGGTGTGATGGTAGTGATTTGCATTCTGGGATAATTCTAGGGCACTGGAATAGTGGAAAAAAAAACTGAAGTTCAGAATCTGGAAACCTTGTTTAAGTTGCAGTGCTACCCTATGCTGACTGTGTGACTTTGGGCAAGTCCAGTGACCTTTTGAGTTTCAGTTTCCTCATCTCTATAGTGATAAGACCTATTCATGGGCTTATCATCAAGATAAATTAGGTAATGTACACAAAATTGCTTGGTAAGCTGGGATGTGCTATAAATGTTACTGGAGTAGAGCAAAAAGAGTTATTGTTAGATTATTCCAAAGAATCAGCAGTTACTCATCCACATTTCTTACCTCAAATCCCCTCAACAAATAGATCGATTGGGACAATGAGAACCTTGCAGTTAACCCGTTGATAAGGCTACCTCACATAGTGTGTCCTAAAACAAAAATATAAGTCTGGTTGTTAACCCAATAATTGTTAATATTTAATATTACATATTAAATTTGAGGTTTATTTATAGAGTTTAGAGAATTTGATCTAGAGGGAATCTTACCTAGTTTCCTCCCCACCCCCACCCCTTCAAGCAGTGCTGTATCAGTGTGAATTAGCCCTGAAAGATGGTTGTTGAATTGTTCTAAATTTCTTAAAGATTTTAGTTTTTCCTCTCTAAATTCCTTTAGTAATTCAACAACTCTTTTTTTTTAAAGAATTATCTATTTTTGCTTACAAAAACTGAGGTCTAGTTCAGAGGTGCAGGGGTGGGGGGGTAAGAGGATTCACCAGAGACAGAGTGGGGAGCAGAACAGGCGGATCCACTGAAATACACTGCTGGTGGGAGCAGTGGGTGAGACAGGAGAGATCTGCTGTGCCATGTGGGTTAGCTCCCTGGCCAGGGATTGAACTCATGCCTCAGTGGCTGGCAATAGATTGATAGCGCTGTGACTTTAACCCCTACACCAATAGGGAGGCCCTAATTCAACAACTCTTATGCCAACTTGTCCCTTACCACTGACTTAAATCTGAAGTTGTAATTTACCTTTCCCATCAACCCTGTTGTCCTTTCCCATCAACCCTGTCTCTACTGGAGATGGAGAACAGTTTGACTAGCAATTGTTTTAGGAAAGTAACACTTTGTATACTGAAAGGAGTTACTCAGTAGACTCTCACTCCATCACATCCCATTTCACCCACTCCATGGCACCTCATCCCATCCCATCTCATCCCCACACCCAGAATTTATCAGCTGGTATTTTTTCTGAATTATTCATTGCACAACTGTCCATCTCCCTGGTCCTCTCGTTTGATATTCTTCCAGGCAGCTGGGCTATGTGTTATCTGGGGCCACATGGGCCTATGGGGAAGTGCAAGCTGTTTCTTCCTTTTTTCATTAAGTTCTGTGATCAGGATGACACCTACAGTGTTTGATGGGTGCATGGCACATTGTACACATAAATGTGGAGTTTTTCAAGGATACTTTGAAAGTTCGGCCTCCTGGTGCTTTGTTTGCTGGGTCAACATACCTTGAAGTTGCCATTTGGAATGCTAAAGAAAACAGTGATTGACAACTGCTGTATGGACTTAATCTTAGAAGACAGTACGCTAAAATCCTGACTGCAGAATATATTCAGAAACATACTGTGTTTGTCTGAGTGGATAGGCATTCCCAGCAATTAAAGTGACGAATTAGTGATCTTTTAGGGGAATTGAATTCAGTAAGCTGATGCCATGTGCTTTCAAAGTGGAGCCTCTTTTTAACCTGAATGTGTGTGCTTTTTATGTTTCTATAGGTTTATTACCCAGAGCACTGTCTCTGGGTTAATCAAGACCCATTTCCAAAAAAGGAAATGGATGGGAGGCTTCCTAAGGTAAGATCCTGCACTGGTATTGTGGTTCTGATTTATTTTTTCCAATTTATAAGAAGCTTTAAAAAAATTATAGCTATTTATTTTTTTATTTTAACATTCATTATAACCTATTGTAATAATCCATTAACCTGTCACCATTATCACCTTAGAAATAATATATATAAAAACTTCTAATCCTAAACTTCTTTTGTCTGTTAAAGTTGTCTACCTTTCTTTTCCACTTCAAAGTGTAAATTTTCACTAAAAAATTATGGAATCAATTTATTAAATGTGCATTTGATGATTTTTTATTTGTTTTTTCTGTTCTTAAGTAGATAAACTGAAATTTGATGACTTAACTAAAAGATATCTTTTTTAAAATGTTCCTGGAAGTAACATTGGTTTATAAAATGCAGTGTACATCATTATAAGTAGGCATCTGTACATACTACATTGTTTGACATATTAATTGCCATAACCATATTAATTGATCTTCAAAGTATAGGATGATGACATTTTTGTCTGCTAATAATGCCTGAATGCCTGACAAGATTACCCATGAAACAAAATAGAAAGAATATAAAAGCTGTTATATTTATTTGTTCTAATTTTTAGGGAATTATATTTCTAAATTTACTTTCATTGTGCTGTTACATTAAATGTGAGAAAACATCTATCAGTTTTTACTGTAGATACCTTTTAAGTTTGCCTGACAATGTAAATATCAATTTGACTACAAGCAGGAAAATTATAATTTTAACCAGTGACCTGATGAATTTGCACTTAATAAAGAAAAATAGACTCCATCTAGGGACTGTTATATACTGCATGATGGAGAAAGATGTGACAATGTTTGCCTGAATTCATGTTAAGGCTTCACTTCTGGAAAAATAAGACATCACTGTGATCTTCTTCAAAATACATCCTCCCCTTGTGAAGAACCCCAGAATTCCTTTATTGGGGGCAAAACACTTTCTTCTTCTTTTAATGAGTGACAAGAGGTAAGGATTGAAATCTAGAATATTCTGTTCTCCAAAGGGAGGATACTTAGGACTTTAACTCCCCAGGAGCTCTTCTCCCAATTGGGTATGGCTCTGCAGGGTGCTCTTCTCTGCACACTTTCCACCACTTCTTCACCCTGTCCAGTTGCTGGGGTGTCTTCCTTATGGAAATTTAATTAAGGGCAGGATTAACAGGGACCATTTTTGTCTCTTTGCATGTCTGTAAACTTAGTGCTTAAGACACTCAGAACATGAATAATGAGGGAAGATATGCATGAATATTTTGAGGCTTCACAAAAGGCATAAAGAGTAAAAATGGTCAATTAAAATCTCAATCTTTTAATTTTTTTTTCCCTGGAAGTAGTTCTCACAAAACTAGCCATATTTCACCTAGTTCATTTCATTCTATTATATTTTCCATGCAGGTAAAAGATTAATAATGTTACAGGGCAAACCCCGATATAAAATGGGGTTGCCTGACTGTGGGTCCTCACCCACACTTAAAGGGGACTTATTAATGCTAAACTGCAGACACACACAAAAGGATGATAAAAGATTTATTTACAATAAAAGGGGAAATGGGAAATGAATAACTCAGGGAGAAAAAGAGAGAGACAAGTTCGTAAATGCATCCTACACTTTCCGCTGACCTGGAATCCCAATGACCCGCCGAGCTGGCAAAAACTTAGCATGTCTCATGGCCAAGCCAGCGACCCCTGGCCACATAGACAGTTAAATACCCAAACCGAGAGCCTAGTTGCTTAACTCCGCCCTCAGGTCCTCATTAATCTTCCCTTTGGTGATCATGGGATTTGTAGTTCACAGTGTCTGGGAGTGGAGTCCACAAAGCCTGGGAGTTTGCTCAGGACATCCTTCACCCCTATCAGTAACACTAAGATGCATAGAGACAGACTAATGTTCTACATATTCATTTTTGAACAGAGTAAGTCTAAATTGAGATTGGCAATTGTAAGGCCAGCCATGTCAAGAGAATAGTTATTAAGTGCAATAATTTATAAACTTTTGATATCCCTTTCTAGCTTGTGAAAATTAACAACTATTGAATTACTAATTTCTTCAAACCAAAGTTTCTCATATCCTGAAACATTCTGACTGGCTGATGGGAAAGAGAAATTAACATTATTTGAAAGCTAACAGAACTACAGTGGATATAAATTTTTTAATCTTGTTATCACATGCCAAAGATTCCAGATTGAATGCTCAATATAATGCTTTTAGAAATTTGCCTATATCTTCAAGTGTCTGTGAGTGATATTTTAATTTAATTTTCTGTTTTGGTCCTGTAGTTATTTAATGATACCAAAACAATCTCTGAAATATAGTCTAAAACTGGACCATTAAGGTACATCCCAAAATAGCTTTTAGAGTCTTAGCTTTTTAGACACAAAATTTAAGCATACCTGATGTTTAATGGGGACAATCTATACAGTAAATAAGACTTCTTAAAGTTGAATTATCTGTTTTATTTAGTTCACTCTGGGGCTGCTAAACACATTTATTCAGTTTCAAGTTTGTTTGAAGTTCCTGACTTCTGAATTCTTATAAAAATATTCAAATCTGATTTCTCATCAATCATAAAGCAAAATTATCACTTTGATCCAAGTACTTATGTCCAGTCAAATTGGTGTATTATAACTATACTATAAGGATATGTTACCAAGCAGATAATGAAAAAAATGAAAGCAGACCTTTTTTGAAATCACATGGATAATTTTTCCAAGAAAACTCTAGAAGCTAACAATTGACTGAAAGAGAAACTGCTGTCAAATCATTATTTTCATACTTGCTTCTAACTTAAAATATGTTTGTGATAACTATATTGTCATCATATTATTTTACATCATCACTTGGGCAAATTTACCTTATTGTCCTGTCCTCTTGATGTTTGGTTATAAGAGAGACCTTCTCTGATGGGTGCTCAGTGGATCATCAGTCACATTGCAGTGGTAGTATTCTAGTCAGAAGTGTAAAAAATCTCATGCCGCAGGATTGTGGGGGGGCCCTTCAGAATAACCCCAGTCAGTCCCACAAAATGACTCTCACTGTCTTCTGGCCTTGGTTTCCCACTACCCTTTCTTTCCTACAATCACTGCCTCCCATGTCTCCCCTAACCCCTCTACCACATTATTTCCCTCCCAAAACTCTCACTTTGGTTTTTACTTCTGGTTCTTATCATAAGGCCCACATGAACTGTGTCAGTTTCCTACTGAATAAATCATACTTAAATTACATCTGTGTAGCTGTGATGGCTTCTAATTATTTTCATTACATATTAGAAATTGGGCATTAACTACCCATCCTGCCAACCCCAATCAGCACAGTCATTGAACTCTTTTTAAAAAAAAATGTATGACGTCTCACGAGGGTGTCTTCCCCAGCCTCCTGTCGGGCCCTCTCTGACATTGGAACCTGCCCTCTGAAACCTGACACTGGGGAACGCTGCCGCCCACATGGCTGGGCACAGTCAGTAGAGAAGCACTTGATTCTACCAAGGCCAAGGCGACTAGTGTTTAATTACTTCATGCCCCCACAGACCTAATATTTACACTCAGGTGAACTGTGTTTAATATGTAAACCCAGTTTGCAAAACATTGGGTGTTCAAGGATAAAAGGTGGGAGGGAGAAGCCAAATTTTTCGAGTGGAAGCATGACTGAATGTGTTTCTTTTGTGTGTGTGTCTGTCTGTTGATACCTGGGTCCACTTGCCTTTCAGGGAAGACTTCCCATCCCTAAGGAAGTGAACCGCAAGAAGAATGAGGAGACTGAGGCTGCCTCCCTGCCTCCACTTGGCAGCAATGAACGCCCAGGAATCAGTTACCTCCACTCTTTTTAAATGTAACACCTCCATTTGTGTATGGGTATTGATGAGGTCATGGTATCATATATGGGATTTTTTTCTGTGTAAATCATCAAGTATAAGAAGAAACTATGGGACTCTGAGCCTTGCTTTAGAGAATTTACAGTGGGCAAATAGGTATCATCAAACCAGTTTTTAATCATTCTGACTCAAGTGAAAACACTCAGAATTTCACACTGTGAATCCACGTTTACAACCCTTACAGGTGGGCCTTCAGGCCTGGTTCGCTGCGATGACGTCTTCCACAACTCAAACTCCCACTGCTCTCATACAACCGGTCCACTTCTGCCTTTCACTCATACAGCTCCTGACTGCTTCTTGCAGAGGCTGAGAGTCCCCTCCCCCTTTTTTTCATTTAGATGTAACAATTCTAGTAGTTTATGTTCATCGATTGTCTGTATATCTCTATATTTTATCCATGTACTCTTTTGATGTATAGAAGTAGTTTGAAATTCATTGTTTCCTTGTGGTAAGTGACCGAGATGCTGCCACAGGACCTGAGACACTGATGAATGGTGCTATTTTGGACTTTCAACATGCTCCTTGGCGAGGTAGCTCTGATGGAGTTATTTTTTATTTCCATGTTCTAAGAAGGTATTGGTATTCTGTTTCCCTGACTGTCGTTCTCTAGACTGGATTGACTTGTTTTTCTTGTGTCTTCAGTGTGGCTTTCTTCTTCAGCATTGTAGGTTGAGTGAATGCTACCAGAGAGAGTGTAAGAGACTCATGTCTCATCGGCTGGCACTCATGAACAGTCCCTGTAACGGGAGCAATCACAAAACTGTAATTTACTTACCAAATCTCTTTCTTTTGGTAGCATTGCCTGCCTAACTTAGAGAAAGAAAAGCAATAATTTCACAGGCATTTTTAGGTGTCTCTTTTGGTTATTTTGTTCAAAAGAGTCTTTGGGGAAAATATGCAAACTTTTAAATAAATAACCTCTAAAAAATGTCCAAAATGCTGGCATCTGAAGAGGAATATGAAAATTACACACCAAACCTAAAACTTCAGTTGGGAAAAAAAATCTTTATAAAATTAAATTTTTAATAAAGGGCAGAGCCCTCCTTTTCTGCAGTTCTAATAAGCAAGGTGTAGAATTTACATTTTTGTCCTTGCTCCCAATGAAATAGATAAACAAAAATAAAATCAGACAATACCATCTTAATGGAATGTTGTTGTGTTAGCCAGTCTGAAAGCCCACCTTAATTTTTATATTACTGTCTTTTAGCTCTCCTCGACAGGGCGGGCTTGTTCTGAACTGTTCTACTTCTGACTGTTAGACATCAGGATGCATGCACTGCACTTCCTACTTCTCTTCTCGTTCCCCCATTGCCTAAGTTTCTTGTGCATTACCCCCCTCTCTCTATTAGAATAGGAATATCAGCTGTGTAAATAGAGCAAGAAAATAGTATACTGCATTGTGGCATTTATGTAGAGTTGCATTGTGTAGTGCTGAAAATGCAGGCTTTTGTAACAATGTGTTCTTAACTGATGCACTCAAGACAAGTACCCAATGTATTTTAGCTATTTTAGTAGTATTTGTTCAATAAATATGCAAGCTGTAAGGTAACTGGCTTGAGTCATCATTGAAAAGGCCTACTTTTGATTGTCTTCCCTAGTTCATATTAATGCATGTGTTCCCAGAGCCCCCAGAGTAGACCCAAGGGCAAATATCAAAAGAGATAATTCTGTCTTTCATGTGTTTTCCCTTCTGAGGGATTTATGAGATTAGGGGTTTATCAGTGGCTCATTAGAATGATATTTTCAGAACTGTCCTCTGACAAAGGAGGCACTGTATTATTTTTTTCCTTTTCAGGGCATTCCACACCTCAACACTTATTCTTTTTCACTCCTTGCCATTGATAACTCCTCTGCAATATTCTTCATTCACTCCAAAAGGTGTACCTGACCTCACTTCTTCATGGAATATTATCATCACTTATACACACAAAAAAGGTTTATACTTACAAGATGATAAAAATTTGAGATAGGTTTTTAAGTCATTACCTCATATAAACCCAGTTCCTGGGAACCTAGCAGATGTTAAGATGACATCACCAGAACCTTCTAGGATCTTCTAAAGCCCAGAAATGCAGGGCATTCATTCCCTCCCAGGACATGAGAAAAACCTGCTAGATCTCCTCATCCATATGTGAAAACTCAGCATGGCTCCCACACAGGTTGCTACACGGGCTGACTGAACCTGCATATTTGGGTTTCACCTGAACAAAGCCTCACAAAAACACCTCTGACATAGGAGCCAGAGAGGGAAGAGAGGAGCAAAATGTAGCACTGACACCAAACTGGGGCTCAGTCTCTGGAGATGAGATCAGAGATTCTCGAGAAATCTTGGGTCTTGATGTGTGTGTGTGTGTGTGTGTGTGTGTGTGTGTGAGAGAGAAGAGGGATTTTTTTTTTTAATTGTGAAACCACTTTTGAAATTAATGCACATCTCAGATTTTTATTGTTTCCAATTTACCCTCAACTTCTAATCTTTCAATAAGGGACCCTTAGGGGCAGAACTAAATTCAAACTGCCTACCAGATAGATAGTCAGAATTTGTTCAAGCTGAAAAAAAGGAGCTTCTACTACCTCAACTGGTAATCCCAGCCAGAGGTTAATCTTGGGAATATAGCAGAACCCTCCATAAAGTTAATCACCTTTTATATGATAAACTATATCACCCAACATGCTCCCATCACCTGTATGTTATCCTAGTTCTGGGACTTAATCTTGCCTTCTTGTTGAACAGTGAACAGAGAAAGGTGATGGACCCATGGGGATGGCACAGTGTATGTTGCTCTGTACCTGTCTGCATTAGTAATTTTTTGCTACAAAAAATATAACCATACTTTGCATATTGAAACAATGTTCTTTTCTTGTCTGTCAGATTTTGTTGGTCAGGAATTAAAAGTAGTTAAAAAAAAAAGCAGTTTAGCCAGTCGCTCTGGCTCAGGCTCTTTCATGAGTTTACAGTCACAATGTCAGTGGGTTGCACTTATCCAAAGGCTAGACCAGTGCTGGAGAAAGTACGTCCCATACAGCTCACTCACAGACTTTTGGCAAAAGAACTCAGTTTTTCCACTGAAAGGCCTCTTCCATAGGCTGCTTTGGTGTCCTCATGACCTCTGGCTTCCCCCAGAGCGAGTAATTCAAGAGAGATCTGGGAGAAAGCCACAAAATCCGTGACCTATTCTTGGAAGTCAGTGTCATCCACCACATTCTATTCATTAGAACCAAGTCATTAAGTACACCCACAACCATGAGGAAGGAATTAAGCATTGCCTCCTGAAGGGAGGAATATCGAAGAATTTGTGGACATATATTAAAGCCAGCACTCCAAAAATTAATTAATTTATTTATTCCACACACCATCTGATATAAGAGTACTCAGCATAACTGTCGGTCAGAGACTGAAAGTAAGAAGGACTGAAGCCAGAGTGCTGCTGCCTTCTTTCATTGGAAAAGTTTTTACAGTCCTTCAAGAGTCAGAGACTGAAGTGTTATGAGGAAAGTACCCACGAACTATAACGCTGGGATTGCATAGCCTCTACTTACTAATCAAAGTGCTATTGGCCACAAAAAGAATATTCAAAGTATATTACTGGGAGGCATAAAAACCTAGCAACTGGAATTAATAATGTTCAAGGTTCAACTCAACTCAGTAGGTTTGTGTTTGCTGATGACAACTCTCTTGGCCTCCATGAAGCTCAAAATATGAGATGTCTGATTCTGTACTTTAAACTGTGAAACCCATATGTGAGGATCAGCTGTGGAATTGTTGAGGGTCAATAACTGCTGAGGCAGTGCAAACAGGCTGGAGCACTAGCTGAAATCAGAGTTGGAAACCCATCCTTTCACTGGATTGCATTCTTTCCCTTTGTTTTAAGAAAGTGCTATTTTAATTGCCAACATTCACAAATTGCAAGATTTCACAGGAATATAAATGTCTTTGGGTTTCCTTATAAAGTGGAAGGTCTACCATAGGCAGTTGGAGCTGAATAGCAGCTTCCACTTTCGGCGAGGCATGCACCTCTGCCATCCAGCCCTCACCATCTGTTATTTTTAGATATCTCATGTTATTTTTAGATATTCACTCATTGACATCATTTGCCTGCCTCTGTTGGTGTGTGAGTTTGCAACACTAATCCTTGGGTTTCAGAGGGGTATTGGTTGATGTGCTTATTTTCACCAATAAAAAGCCAGGGATGGTTCTGAGAGTTTTTGTTTGTTTGTTCAATAATTGGAGCACATGCACGTCTATAAACAGTAGACTAGAAACAGAAGTTCCTATTATGTTCCCCAAGTGGAGGCTGCCACGTTTTTATCCTTCTCTAATGATAAGACTCCCATGCTGAAAAATCTTGGGTTGAGTTCAGAATAAGGCTTTCAGGATCGATAATCTCATGATTTTGATATGGATTTATGTAATTAAGGGTCCATGAAATCTTTGCAAAGAGCACATGCTCATGGACAGTATTAAGGGAACCAGTTTCCACATCCTCTGCATACACATATTTTTTTCCTAAAGTTGACCTGCTGAGAATAATTTTGTGTTCATAACCATCCTTCCCCACATTACATAAAAAGAAAGATACGTGTTTCATTTATCCCAAATCTTAATATGCACTGCCCTTACCATGACACAAACCCCAGATGAGGCAAAGAGAAAGTTTCCTTTAATCATTCATCATAAAGCCATAGAAGTTCAGACTTCCCGGCCTTAACTAAACAATAAAAGAAAACAGAACTGAGGTGTCTGGACTCATAGAAGGATTTTCAGAATTCAGACGAATGGTAAAGTGATGGGGAAAATGACAATTTTTATTTAATGTTTTTCCTTTGTCCACTCCTGATTCTTGTCAAAGAACATTTGCTGTTTGAGGGAGTGTCCAGAGAGAGTAAAGCAAAGAGAAAAACAGTAGGAAACATTGAATACAAAAATTCAACTTCACATAATTGTAAACTTTCTTATTCTTCTCCGTACTCATCCTTAAGATATCTCTTGCTGGGAAGAAGAGTAACTTAGAACAGATAAAGCAAGACAGGATTGTACTAAGGATTACTTTAATTACAATGCCTTTTGGAGATAGCAATATTTTTGACAAAATAAAATGGATAAAACCAAAGGATAAATTACTTTCATCTGGGTTCTATCAGCCTTGATGTGTGCATTAGTTAATAAAGCTGTCAAAACTTGTTGAATATATTTCATATCATGAAATGTATGTTTCAGTTTAGTCACTATTCATCATAGTTTATCTTATAAAACATTTCATATAATTTTCATAATAACCAGAAAAAAAGGTGCACTGTTAGACTAATTAGCCACCTAGCACCTTTCTAATGCTAGTGGTGGTTGTGATTTTATTCTAGTTCTTATTTAATTGTTCTCCAAAGTCAATCAGCATCATTCAATAGCCTCACATAATTTGACTAGAAATAGAGCATGCTTTTTATCATTTTTCTTATTTCATATGAGTAAGAGTGTGTTAATCATCTTGTTTTTATAACTTATTTAAACATGGAATAATTATACCAGATCTATAATATTCTAACTTGTCTTCAATGACAGTTTCAAAAAAATGTACTTTTAACTCTTACAGATCTTTATGATATATATAGACTTTATATATTCTATATTTACTCTCTATATATGTGTGTATACACACACACACACATATATACACACTACTCATCTATATAAAAGGTGAAATGTTGCCATCTTGCAACAACATGGATGGAATTGGAGGGGATTATGCTAAGCAAAACATGTCAGAAATAATTTTTTAAGATAACATTAGTTTACAACACTGTATATGATTCAGTAATACAGTATCCCACCTCTTGAGGTGTGTGCTAGCACTCAACACTCACCACCAAGGTCCCCACAGTGCTCCACTAGAGTTCATTGAGCCCCCTCCTCACTTACCTCTCCACCCTGCCCCACTCCCTCTGGTAGCCTCAGTTTTACAATCAGATTTCTAGGATTTGTTCTTGCTTGGTGTTTTCTGACTCTATTTTGTGTCTCTATATTCTGCATATGACCAAAACTATCTGTATTTGTCTTTCTCTTCAAATTAGGTAACTTTAATTAGAAATTGGGACCTTTCTGAGTCCAATGCTTCTGTAACTTTCTGCCCACTTTTGGTCCTAGCTGAGTTCTCAGGGGCTGCACAGACCAAGCCTGCTCTCTCTTTCACACACAACCTGTACCCTGCTCTTCCCCTTGCTCTTTTATCCTCCAGGTGCTACAGCTTCTGCCAGTCTTTCCATGACTCGTTTTCTGGAACTTTCACCAACTCTATTGCCCTCTGACAAGATCTCTGTGGCCAGCACAGCTTCTTTCCAAAAACGATAGTCAGGTCTGAGAGGAGCAGTGACAGAGGTTACCATAGAGAACATGTGTACTATGCACTGAGACAAAGCTAAGTGAAGGGAGTGTGTGTCCACATTATTGTCTAAACAGCTATTGCAGTGCTACATTTGGTGTGCCCTCCCTGGCACTTTGAGCAACACCCCACACCCCATTAAAACTCCCATTCTGCTTCTCACCATAGTGCTGCTCCCACAGCCCTTAGGAAAGAGGAGAGGCCATGGACTATATTTCCTGCTCACTCCTTTCCCCAAGCTGTTTGTGCCAAAGCTGCCAGATAACTTATATTTTCTGGCCACAAAATTTTACCATTTTGTGGTGCATACCTCCTATATAGACATGCCCTCAGAAAATGTTTATAGTGCTTTCAACCTAATCCTAAACAGTATAGGGCAACCAAATATTGAACTTTGTTCCCATATTCCAAAAAATCCTATTTTTAAAAAATTTCCATTTTAAATGTTGCCCTAACTACAAAAATATTACTGATTTTATAAGCTTTGGATTATAGAAATTTGTATTTCTGAAATAAATATTATAAAAGCAACAGCAGAGAAAGCTAAACTGTATCCATGAAGGCAGAGCTGGGAAAGAGAGCAAATCAAGGCTTCAGGGGCTGCTCCCTGCTGACTTCTTCAATCCCCAGGCTGATGTCTTAAAAGCCAGTGTTCCCTGCAGAGCTGGACATTGCTTTCTAGAAGAGAAACTGGAACGCTCTAATTCGTCATTAACAACTAGGAGCTGCTTTGTCAGATGTGATAATGAAGGGATATCTGATGTGAGTACCTGTGGAGGAGGAGGACTAGCTCAGAGGGACCTTTTTAAAGTGTGTTAGTAACCTCTGAGAAGCATGTGAAAAATTGTCAACTTGCTCATGGCACGTACAGGACACTTGGGGCTGTCACTTAGCTCATCTCACATACTACCATGTACAACACTGAGTCGGTGCATTATCAGCTGAGGGATAATAATTGCCCAGAGTGAAATGTCTTCTCAAGGAAGGAAGACCCTTTTCCTTAAATCTTACTTTTTCATGGCACCACTTTTGAAGACTTGCTCCTTCTAACTTCTTGTTTCTTGCTAAATCTTCATGATCTTTCTCACCTACCTCAAATGTAGACATGCCCTCAGAAAATGTTTATAGTGCTTTCAACCTAAATAGTGGCAGGTCAAAAAGTTATCTTGGGTTTCATGAGTGTATTTGTATTTTTTTAAAGATTTATTTATACAAGAATCGGGGTACAGGCCAGATACATGGGAGGGTGAGAGGATTCCCCAGAGACAGAGGTGGGGAACAGAACAGGCAGACTGATGAATACACTGCTGAGGGGAGCAGCGGGCAACACAGGAGAGGTCTGCTGCGCCATGTGGGATTCTCACTGGCAGGCTTGGCTCGAACCCTTGCTGCAGAGGCTACGGGCAGCTTCACAGCGTGGCGCTCAACCACCTGTGCCACCAGGGAGGCCCTGTATTTGTATTTTTATATGGCAAAAATCCTTAAACAAAAATTGGAAAGTTAATGTTGATATTTCAAGTATGTGAGATGGGAGCTGAAGGACATGGGGCAGCATTTTTTACTCCCACCCAACAGGGATCTTGCAACCTTCTGCCAGCCTGACTTTCAGCTGGCTGTTGTCAAACATTTGCTCTAGGACAGGAGTGCCATGGCACTCATGGACAGGAGTGCCTGGACGCCACATTTTTAGAGTGCATGTATCAACTGGATGGTGCACCATGAGCTGGGGCATCTGTCACTGTGCTGAGCCCCAAGGCTTACTCAGTTGCTCCAATTGAATGGGAGGCTGTCTCCTCCCCCCCTCATTATGTCACATAGTCCGCATGGGTGCCTCAACATCAAAAGGCAGTTAGAGGTAGGGGAAGGTCATTCCCCCTGCAGGACCAACTGTCAGCTACAGTAAAGAACTGTTGTGACTTGGTTTATCCGCTAGAGAACTAGTAGTGCACTGAAAGATTAGTAGCCTTACATTTTTGTCGGAAGGAGCTGAAATGACAGTTCTTTACTCTTCTATGTCTCATACAATTTTTCTTTTCAAAAGGAAAGCAACTGTAGGCTCCAAACTCTAAATATGAGAGAAGCAGTTGTTCTCAGGGCCCAGTATCTCTCTTTGATACTGGGGAAGAGAGAATGGAAAATGATTGATAAGAAAGGAATACATACAATGTATGTGGGATTTCCTTGGGGATGATTAATATGTTTTTGAATTATATAAAATGTAATCATTGTCCATCCTTTTGAATATACTAAAAACTATTGAATTGCATACCTTAAAATGTCGAGTTTTCTGGCATGCGAATTACATCTCAATTTAAAAAATTGAACAGTAAAAATTTAAACAATATAATTAGAAAATGACACAAAAGACATTTCAATGTAGAGAATATGCATATGACAAATAAGTACAGAAAGATATTCAACACCATTAGCAATTAGAGAAATATAAAGGAAAACCATAATGAAACATCAGTAAACATCTATCAATATAACTAAAATAAACTGTGGGAACCCACAGTTACCTTCCTTTTGAAAAGAAAAAATGTATGGGACAGAGACAACTGTTACTGTTGCTGAGAAAAATATGAATCATTCACACACTGCTGGTGGGAGTGCAAAATGGTAGAGTTCCTCTGCAGTTTGGCAACAGTATGGTAGTTTCTTAAAATCTAAACATGCAGCTGACATATGACCCAGCAATTGCACTACTGGGAATTTATCCTAGAGAAATGGAAAGTTATGCTCACGTAAAAGCCTGTGCATACATGTTTATAGCAGTTTGATTCATAATAGCTCCAAACTGGAAATAATCTAGATAGCTTTCAAGGGGTTGGCCAAGCAAACTATGTACATCCATGTCATAGAATACTACTCAGTTGTGACAAGAAATGAATTACTGACACATGCAACTACCAGCATGAATCTCCAGAGAATTAATCGGAGTGAAGTAAATATTAATCCCCAAAGTTTACATACTATATGATTCCATTTCATATATTTTTTTAAGAAAATGACGGAAGTGTACAAATAGCAGACAGTTTATTAGTTGCGAGGGGCTAAAATGAAAATCTGGGCAGGAGGGAGTACATGAAAACACAACTCAAAGGGTCCTTCTGGTGATAGAAAAATATTGTATCTTGACTGCTTCAGGTAAATATCCTGATGGTGATATTGTGCTACAATTTGACAAGGTATTATCCTTGGGAAACTGGATGAAGAGTAGATGAAATCTCTGTATTATTTTTACAGAATCCACAATTGTCTCAAAATAGATTAATTCAAAAAGATAAAGGAAGAAAACATATACTGAACAAAAACAAAATATTAAATTATGGCAAACTTTTTATTACTTACATTTATGTTATTTCTTATTTTTCACACTTTAAATAAAGTGTGCCATGATGAACTTCTGTGTTAAGCTTCCTTTCATATTTTTCTAAACTACTTTCGCAAAAGTTGGTAGCATGTTACAATATTATTGCTAGAGCAAGCACTATCCTAGGTCACCCTCCAGGCTTGCAGTTCACACATGGTTTCCAAGCTCTGTTAACTTTGTTGGTGAAAAAAGTATACTCATTGCCACAATTTTCATCCCTGTATGAGTGAGTGTGCACATCGTTAAATGTCGACAAATCAGTTTAATCATTTTATGACTAGTCTACTCACCAAGGAACAAATGTTTCCCTCTGCTTTCATGATTTCATGATGAAGCAATGGGCACAGGAAACACTGAACTGGTTAAAAATTGACTGTAATTTGTTAAAAGTTACAATAAAAGTAACAGACAAGTTTGGGTATGAAAGGAGTCCTGAGGTAAAACATAACCACATAACCAAGAAGTAGGAAGATGAGCAGACATAACCAGAGCCAGGTCAGAAGTGAGTCCAGACAAGACATGAGGTAACCCTGGGGAGAGTCAAAAAATGATTTCTGTACAAGTTTCAATATTACAGCAGGGACCTCATGCATAATGAACTGGGTGCAACACATCCTGGTAGAAAAGAGGAAGACAGGTAATCGAATGGTATAACTATACAAATGACAGAAAGCTAGAGAGGTAGCCCAGGCATAATTTTAATACTGGAAACAAAGTCCATTGTTTCAGTAGAGACTTGTCCATGAAAACAAACAGGGGGCCAGGGTGTTTGAAGGTGTGTGTGACTGTGGATGTATGCTGAGAAACAGGAAATGTGAGATTGGTGAATGTGTCTGACCTGAAAAAGAAATATAAAAACAGAAAAGTATTTACACTGCTGATAACACAAATAAAGATGCAGCAAGAGGGGCTGTCAGCCATATTGCATGGAAGGGGCATAGAGTTAGAAGTGAAAAATTGATCTCTATAGACCAGCATTCTCAAACTCTAAAAACTGCATGGCTAGAAAACCCTCTCGTGACTACACATGATTACTCATATCTAAATTATGCCTACGAGGAAAGGAAATGGGTCAATGTTGCAGAATCCATATGCTGTAGAAAAGTAAAGGGAACTCTGCATCTTATCTGCTATGGTCCATAGAAATCTCTCCTCAAACGTTCCTGAAAGATCTTGGGCAGTTTCTTTCTCGATACTGCCCTTGATAGGAATTTATTCCAGCAAACAATAACTTGATCTTTTCTTTATAACACAGAAACAGCCAGAAATTTTTTTCCTTTGAATTGACTCACTATTTTCCTATATCTGATTTTTACCCAAGAGCTTAGTTCTCCCTTTGGAATCACACAAAACAGTGACAGTAAGAGTCTATATTTAATCATTATATTATATATTATTAGCATTGTATGTATGCTTTCCTTTAGTTCTCACAACAAACTTAAAACTAGGTCACTTTTATTATTCTTGCTTTACAGGTGAAGAAACGGAAGGTTAAAGAAATTACATAACATTCCCAAATTATTGAGTGGGGAGAGCCAGTATTTGAACCCAAGTCTTTGTCACGGGCTTTTTTTCTTATAAGGACTTTGAAAAAGTCTGCTAAACTGTATGATGATTCCAAGCCTGTGTCCTTGTGAGAGTCCTGAATGTTGTAGAAGCCACCTCTTCCATAAGTGTGACAGATTTCTGCTCCTAAAGTATTGTTGCAGTTGCCTTGCAGAGAACACATACATGAAAAGTCTGGTCAGATTACATAAAAGGACAGAGCTGACATTTAGATGGTATGAACTCTTCTTTCTGTATCTCCTTTTTTTGTGGTTGGTAGACAGAGGGCAGGATTTGCTTGAGAACTGCTTTGATTACAACTACATAAAAGAAACTCAGAGTCAGTAAACGATCAAATTGGCACAGGACATTTGTTACACGTGGGTTTAGAAATAGGCTTCCAGGAGTGAACATAATGTGTCGAGACCAGTTAGTGGAGATCAGAAGGAGGTGACCAGTGTCCTCTGTCAGGCAGATCTCCTCTCTGATCACTACAAGACAGCAGCGGCTCTGGGTGCGCTGAGTGTGCTGAGTCCACTGATAGAGCCAAAAAGCACAACCTCCAGCCTTGTCATATTTACCCTTGCTGCTGTCCACCTGACCTTGGATAAATTGATGTGAGATTTTAAGATCGCTCAAGGATAGCTTCTCTAAACGACTGTTAGGCATCTATTTTGTTTTCAAAATTTCATATTGTCTTTATTAAAGTCACCAATTTTAATAAGCTCTTTTTTCCTTAGACTTTAAATTTAATTTATTAATCCTAGTATTCTAGTTATCCTAGCAATTTTAGCAGTCTAATGGCCTTTGAACAATAATGTATCCCATTTAAAACCAGTAAATTAAATACCTTCACCTATTTTACATTTATAAGATTAATATATTTTATTTCCTTTCTGAATAACTTGCCTGATTGGCAAATTTTCATATAAATTTAATAAAATCAGCTTAAAATATGAATACTGAATTATCTTTTGTGTTACAATATTATACCATTAGTTAATAATAATACCACAGCAAGCACAAGTATGAATCAATTACTAAAGTAGATATATTAATTTGATGTTTAATGCTATTACTCAAAAGCAATTCTAGAATATCATAAGTACACAAAATATTGATCTTTAAATTGCCTTTATTTAAAATATCAATATTATTAGTTTTCAATTTTGTAATATAGTTCTACCCAATTCTCAATTCTGACATGAAAGATGCTTACTTTTAAAGGGGTGAGTACAATCCTAGTTAACTAAAATACAAATAACCAGAGCTTTTGACCTAGATCTTGATGGGATGCAATATACCTTATTCAAACTTAATTCCACAACTTCAAGAAAGGAATGTCATGTGACCAAACTTGAATTCAAGTCATACACATTATCTGTTTCTTCCTGTGTACTACAGAAATCTGCAATCCCACCATTTCTGCCAACCATTTTTTGATTGATTTTTTGTTTCTCAAGACATGTAATGGTCACCCTGCCCAGAAAGAAAGACCTTGGCCATGGCCAGCAGATCCTTGTATTCTTTTTCACTGACCTTCTAATACAAAATGACTACAAATTAAAAATGAATTTTGGGTGCCTCCCATGTGATTTAAATTAAAGTTGATATGAAAATACTAGTGACAGACCTTTTTCTAACCCAGTCTTTGGTCTTTATCTGTTTAGACTTAATACACTGAGATAATTTTGTGTACTATCTTGTCCAGTCTTATGTAATCTTAAATTTGATAAACTTGTTATCCTTATTTGAAGCACCAATAAATGATAATTGGAACAGGCCTGCCTGGGACTGGGACATTTCTCATCAACTTGTCATTGTATATGAGGCATGTCACACTTGTCTGGGCATGTGTGACAAGTAGGGAGCTTATTAATTCTTGACTTCTGGAATTCACTTCATAATCTACAGGACTGTGAAGCCTATAGGCATCTTGGACCATGGAGAAAACATCCCAGATGACACTTAAATAGCTGTTTTGGCATTGGCCCAAGGGCTAGCTTTTGAAACTGCTGTCTCTATTTCCCTGTCTTAAGAATTTAGACTTTGCCACGCACAAAGTATAAAGCAGCCCATCTACCTATAGAGAAAGCATAGTGATAAAGGAAATAATAGTTTGATTGTGGCACAGATCAGTTTTAAAAGATTATCTTGTACCTTTCTGTGTGCTTAGGAAAATGCCCTGAGATTTAAATTAAATTCAGTAGTGATTAATCTTCACTATGTCTTATTTCCTCTTAAAATGTTAGGGCATTTCCTCCCTTTGCATCATTCCATCCCTAGCAGTTCTCTAGCACTGTCCCCAGACTCTGGGTTGGTTTCTCAATAATCATCTGTGGTAAATTAGGGACCTTATTGTCAGTTTTCTTTTACCCATACGAAAGGGAATTCTAGCAAAAGATTTACAAAATCATCTCCCAATTAATCAATCTAGTTGTCTTGAACATTAACAAAATAGTTTGCCTGTATTTTATTTGAATAACATTTTGGCAAAGTGATCTTTCTGTACTTGTTTTTGAAAACAACTTTGCTGTTTTGATTGTTTCTATTTGTTCTTATTTTATCTACTAGTTTCACAAGCCTTGTTGTTTCCCCCTGCCCACCATCCCATACTATGGCTTACCCTCACTAGCCTCTTCTTATAATTACCTAAACATTCTTAATAGAAATGGATTTGTCTTGGGGCATCCCCGGTGGCGCAGCGGTTGAGCGCTGGGTTGCGAAGCTGCTGGAAGCCTCTGCAGCGCCGGTTAGAACCCCGGCCGCTGGGCGAGGGGTCCCACATGGCGCACAGACCCCTTTCCTGCCACGTCCGCTGCTCCCCTCAGCAGTGTACTTCGTCAGTCTGCCTGTTCTGTTCCCCCCTCTGGCTCTGGTGAATTCTCTCACCCTCCCATACTTCTGATTGTACCCAGTGCTTGTATAAATAAATAAATAAATCTTTAAGGAAAAAAATATATATATATTTGTCTTGTGAAAAATATTGTTACCAAATCATCTCTTGTGTGAATGTCCTTCCCCAATCTCCATTCCCTGTGGGCATCCAGGACTAATAGGACCAAAATTAGGTGACCACTTCTCAGACCAGGAAGAGTGAAGACTTCCTTCTGGAGTCTACAGGATATCCAAGGGCTATAGAGCCTGTAAGAAAAATCTTCTGGTGATCATGGAAATATTAGTTCTAGGCATACTAAGTAGAAATGACCAGGAGAGGAATCAAGAGCCCTCTAGAGCTTTCCCAGTTCCAGGAACCTTGTCTGTCTTGCCTCACATTTGAACAATGAATGCTGCCAATGTGAAATAAGCTTTCCTTTCATGTGTGCCTGGTGGTGAACAAACAAGTTCTCTTGGATTCTTTAGCTGTTATCCCTCCTTTGAGTATTCACTTAAGCCAAACTAGCTTTAACTAGTTGTCAAGTTTCTTCTGGGAATATTAGTAGCCTTTTAATATTAGAATAGGTGGGAGCCTTATGCTTTCTTTGAACAACCTTTCTACCAAGTGGTATAATATAATAAACAAACAAACAAAAAATCTCAGACTCAGTGCTGCCCTGCTTACAAAAAGATCACCAAACAATTCATGGAATTGATTCTTAAAGATGTCTATGTACTCATTCTCTAATCTTTCTGCAGACTTAGTCTACACTTTATAGGAAAAGCTTGTGCTATGCAAAAACCAAGAAATACTCACTACTATAGGATCATTTTGGGAAATGGCATTTCAGAGCAAGGGCAAAGATGTTGAACTGCTAGACTTGCAAACTTAAACCTCGTTCATATAGGGCAATGATTAACTGTCTAAATCTTCCTGGACAACCATCTATCTTAGAAATCTCTAATTCCAATTGAAAAAATCACTTGCTAGCATACCTTACTCTGACTAAAACCTCTCTGGTATATATTTTAAAAGCAATATTTGGAGCTAAATATTTGGAGCTATTGACCTTATGAGAACTTCTGATTAGGGCATTTAATATGCTAATTAGCACCACTAAAATTTAAATTACAGCTTGTTTTCATATAAACATATGAAGCTATATAGGCTGATATATTTTACAAAACAACAGAAATAATAACCTCCTCTGGAAGGCCTTCTCTTGGCCCCTTGCCTGGTACATCCTTGGTGATGGTGGAATAGTGTCCTGGTCCAGAGCTCTATCCTCCCCTCTCTTCCCTTTCTTCCCAATATCCCTAACTTCACTCCAACTTCTACTTTATCCAAAACTTCAATTTTCTTCATTTCTTCTCACAAAAGACCTTAATGGTCTCATCAGTAAGGTACTTAGCTGTACTTTAAGCATGAGCTCAGATCTGCAGCATCAAAACAACTGGTTTCACTTTCTTAATGTAAGGAGGCCTTGTCCTCAGAAACATAGTCACTTGCTGCACTGCCTGTGATGAACAGGACATATTTGTGTTCTTTCTTGTAGAGAGTGACTTTAGATCTTAGAATGAACAAAGCAATAAAGAATGAGTTGGTATTTTCATCTGTAAAGTATTTTCACTGATATCCTGCAACATATGTGGTCAACTCATTTATGTAGGTGAGTGGATAAGTGGGAACTGAGTACACGTGTTGAAAGTGGAAGTTTGTGGGTGTAGGAGCAGAGAGCTGAGAGTGTGGTTGGACCTGCCTAGAGCTGAAAGATGTTTACAGCACTCCAAATCTCTCAGAATTCTCTGATCCTTTATATCCTATAACCCAGCCACTGAATTGCTTTCTTCTTTCTTTTCTTTCTTGACTTTTTGGTCTTTGCCTCATGCACTGGTCTCTGATAAGAGCTTTATGATTATGGAGAAAAGGGCCATTCCAATTAGAAATCAATAACATCAAGCTTTTATAAATTCTTATTATGATACCAAAGAGAGAATTTTACAAGGATTTGAAATTCTAGCCTCATTATAGCAGAAGATATTGCAATTATGTAGAGAAGAGTGCCAATAATGGAGATGAGAATCAGAGAAAAATAGTTGTACTTCTGGGTATTTGGTTGAATTGAAATTCTGAATAAACAGATTACCAGATTTATTATTATATATTGGACAAATCATGTTTCTAGATAGGGTAGAAAGGTACAATGGGTATAATGTTGTAGTTCTCATTCCATGGATAATGGTAGGAATATTGGTGATTAAAATAATGGAATTATGCTTGCTAAAACTTAGTTCTTACAAAATTACACAGCTCTTATAAAATTATGTATTATTATATATGTGTACGATTGCTACAAACCTATCTTCAAAAAACTGTCAGTTAGAAAAATCAGAATTGAGCGCCTATTGAATGCATCTCCTTCGTGCTCTGGAGGATTGATTTTGAGAAACTTTTAAGGAACAAAAATGAGGTAGGTGTCTGTCATTCATTACTTGTAAACAGATGCTATACCTGGAACCACCCATAAAGGCCGGGTTCATATTCAGACCTTCTCATTTAAAAAAGAAAAATTAAAAAAAAAGCATATATTTGCATGTTGACTTTTAAACAGATAGAATAATATATACAAAAATAAGTTTGAGATCATTCTGCTGCTTTAGTGGTCAAACTTAATTAAAAATATTTTCATGTGTAAAGGAGTCTATCTTAATTAGATTCTAGAGAACAGGCAAAAAATATATATCTATAGGGATACATGGACCTAAGGAAAAAAGGAAAGTCACTGAAAAACCCTTCTAAATTAATGAATGGAACCATTTTAGAAGTAAGTAGTCAAATAAAATCCACTTTTTAAATATCCACTTGTTAATATTATCTGGGATCCTATATCCAATTGAATAACAAAAAGGTCTTTTTCACACTGCCCACACTGGAAATTTTGAGACATTTCTAAAAAATTATTGTCAAGCTGCAAAAGCACTGAAAAGAGTCTGTTTGTAGAGAGTTGAAACTTGACATCCTTATGTCATTGAGAAACAGTTTTATGTGAATGTTGTCACTTTGTGAGCAGAAATGAAAAGCAGTTGACTTTGGTAAGGTTAACAAGTGGGTGATACCTCCTTCTTGGTTTCCCTGTTTCCTTAAATGAAGGCTGTCTTTTGTTTTGGTCTCTTACCAAATGTCCATTATTCATTTTCCTTGTTTTCAAAATTCACATAGCATCTGTTGCTGTATTTTCAGAAATATATTTCTTTTCCTTTTTTTTTTTCAAAAATGAAAGTAAAACATAACTGCAAAATCAAGTTCAAATGTTCAAAACAGGTGAAATGTCCCAGAAAGATAACCTCTTTTTTCAGATCTTTCAGTTTGCATGTATAACCATATCATCCTGTTCTCAGAAGCTGAATTGTTTTTCTTTTTATATTACTACCCTGAATTCAATTTGATTTTTTACTTTCTTTTGTTTTATTTTTATTTATTACCTAACATCATATCTGATAAAATTTTCCATGTGAATTTGTCTATCTCTCTCTTATTTTGAATGTTTGCCTAGTATTCTGATTTTTTGACTATATCATAATTTAATAATCAGTAACATATTGATAAACTTTTCAGTTGTTTCTTATTATCTATTACTAGAAATATTTGTGCAGTTAGCACACTTGCATAAATTAACTTTGTGTTCAGGTGTACATTGTACAATATTTGCGGAGGTAGGTTTGGACATTCCTAGAAATTAAATTGTGTGGGAATAGGAGATGATACATACATAATTAAAATCTTTAAATCTTTACCAAACTTCCTCTCAGAAAAAAATGTACACATTCACACGAGTACCAATAGCAAATATGATTCTGATATTTTTCATTAGGTTTCCTTTATGTAGATGCATCACAAATGGAAGGGCATTGCCATATGGAGATCTGCCTTGGGCTCACTAAGTGCAAAGCCACATGTGCATCTGACTGCTCTGGAACATAAGTCAGCAGCTGCAAAGTATCAAAATAAGTCAGGCAAGGGCCTGACACTGAGCTTCTCAGTAGTGAAATTCTATTGGCTGAGCATGAGTTTTCTCTCAGACTCAGATATTCCTGGTGAAATACTAAGTCTAGACTATCAGGAGACCATTGTCTCTAAGGTAGAAGGGGACCAAGACGGAGGGGATGTTTGCTTAGGTGAACAGGAATTTAAGTTGTAGTCCTACTTTTCTTCACTGTTAACTCTTATTGAGGAAGAATTTAAAAAGCAGTGTAACTTTAGTAATTTTTAAGCTTCAAATGCTTTGAGTTACACAACACACATCAATGAACACACAATATATGCATATGCCAATGCATACATGAGAAGACATACACACACATATGTATGACCTAAAACACACTATTCAATCACTAATTCCATGTATTAAACAAATGTTCTCTCAGCTTCTATATGAAAGGCTTATGCTAGATCAAGGAGGGGTCGGATGCTGTGTGAGCAAGGGCTGTGGCTTAACTAGATGTTGTGAGCCCGTCTCTCGTAATGACCATGTTTGTTGATCATCCAGAACCATCTCTTCCAGCTAATCCCTTTACATTTCTGATTTATGAACATTTAATCTCACCCAAATGATTTCTGAAGATCTAAGATGAAACAAAGAAAATTACGGTTAATAATTCAGCAAACGTAGTAGAGGACCCTCTTTGTTCAAGGCATCTGATTTAATATTGTAGGGACATGAAGACAAGCAAGATGTATTACCTGCTCTCAAATAATTGATTCTGCTGCAGAGATACAGAGAGGATCAAAACAGTGTCTGTGAGGCGTCCCCAGTGGCACAGCGGGTTGAGTGCTGGGCTGTGAAGCTGTCCACAGCCTCTGCAGCGTGGGTTCTATTCCCAGCCGGCCAGGGAGATACCCACATGGCATGTCAGACCTCTCCTGTCTTGCCCGCTGCTCCCCAGCAGTGCTTTCAGTCCATCTGCCTGTTCTGCTCCCCGCTCTGTCTCTGGTGGATCTTCTCACTCTTCTGTGCCTCTGGCCTGTACCCCAGCTCTTGTATAAATAAATAAATCTTCTTAAAAAAGTCTCTGTGAACCCTGAGTTTTAGATACACATTGTTTTGAGATATTAAAAGTTAAAAAGATAGGGCCTCCCCGGTGGCGCGGCGGTTGAGCTCTAGGTTGCGAAGCTGCCCGCAGCCTCTGCAGTGCCGGTTCGATCCCCGGCTGCTCCCCGGCCACCGGAGGAGGGTCCCACATGGCGCTCAGACCTCTCCTGCCGCCCGCTGCTCCCCTCAGCAGTGTACTTTGGTCCTTCTGCCTGCTCTGCTCCCCGCTCTGGCTCTGGTGAATTCTCTCATCCTCCCATGCTTCTGATTGTACCCAGTGCTTGTATAAATAAATAAAAATAAATCTTTAAAAAAAAAAAGTTAAAAAGATAGATACTCCATTAGAGGAACCCCCATAACGGTGAATATGTTACTTTACATTGTAAAAGGGGCTGTGCTGATGTGATTAAGTTAAGAATCTTGATATGGTGAATTTCTTAGAATATGTTGGGGGGCCCAATGGAATCACAGGGTCATGATAAGAGGGAGGCAAAGGAACAAAGAGAAAAGACAATGTAATGACAGAAGCAAAGAGAGGCAACATTCTTGGCATGTGACCTTTTTCTATTTTTAAAGTCAGCAAAGTAGCATCTTAAGTCTCTTTGATGAAAGTTTAGAGGAAGCAATCAAAATGGGAGACCATAGAAAAAGAGAGTAAAGTGTGCTTTAACTAGTCATGCAACAGCACAGCAGAGTGAAAAGAAAATTGTTTAAATAAACAATCAATTATAAGAAAACAATTGGATTTCAAAAAAATTATACATTATTCCCTCTAGAATTTCATATTCATGACCAGCATTAATTAATGTCCAGATTTCAAGGGCTTGACTGTGAGTCTTCCATTAGTCAAGAATGTTTTAAACAGTTATAGGTTAAGAGCTATTCTAACTGTGGCCATGATTAATGCTGGAAATCAAGATTTCAAGGGTAACCAGGGTCAAAGTTCAGAGTTCAATTTGTCAACTTTCTTGAAAAATATTGGAATACTAGGCCTTTTCTGAGACTGAGTATCTGGTAGGGGAGTTGTTAAAATATGAGGTTAATTCAAGTTCAAACACTGGTAAGAAAGTGATTGTGGAAACTTTCTTACCAGGGAAACTTTCCTAACAAGTAAACATATAAGAA
Organism: Talpa occidentalis; assembly: GCF_014898055.3. Classification (NCBI taxonomy): domain Eukaryota; kingdom Metazoa; phylum Chordata; class Mammalia; order Eulipotyphla; family Talpidae; genus Talpa; species Talpa occidentalis. The sequence goes on from NW_023604972.1 coordinate 67,603,359, forward strand.
ATGTTGCCTCTCTTCCCTGGAAAACTTTGATGGTTTTGTCACATTGAAATTTTCCTAGTAGATTTAACTGAACAAGCTCTTGTGATCCTGCTTAGCTTTATGATTTGATGAATCAAATAAATCTCTTTAATTTTTGTCTTCAATTAACAAAACTAAAGGAAAAGCAGGGGTATTGCCAGGTAATATTACAATGTAATAGCTAAGGGAAATCACTCAACAGAAGCATGTTCATTTTTATACTTTCTCGCTGTTTTACTGTTGCTTTTGAATCAGTGGATTGGAGAGATAAGTCTAAGCCAAGTAAACTTAATGTGTGGCTATTAACTGTCAATTGTTAAAAGATAGATTGCGTGCCTCCCCGGTGGCGCAGCGGTTGAGCGCTGGGTTGCAAAACTGCCCGCAGCCTCTGCAACACTGGTTCAATCCCCGGCTGCCGGGTGAGGGTCCCACATGGCATGCAGACCTCTCCTGCCACCCGCTGCTCCCCTCAGCAGTGTACTTTGGTCTTTCTGCCTACTCTGCTCTCCCCTCTGGCTCTGGTGAATTCTCTCGCCCTCCCGCGCTTCTGACTGTACCCAGTGCTTGTATAAATAAATAAATAAATCTTTAAAAAAAAAAAAAAAGACAGATTGCTTCTGACCTAAAAATCCATATGTCTCACTTACCACTACCGCTAATACCAAAAACTTTTGCTCTAGAGGGTAAACTTCAAAAAAAATCTGATGAATTTTTAGTAAACTCTGAGGCAAAAGGCACATCAGCATTCTTTATGCTTTCTGTAATTTTCTCTGTCACCATTAACAAGAAGAATGAAATATAGGTAATCTGCCAAAAAATAAAAAAAAAAAGTCCAATAAAGCTTTAAGAACTTTGTCTGGAGTTATTTGTACAAATCTTGTATGCCCCAAAGATGACTGGAAAGTCAAATAAAGAAAACAGATTGGCTTGCAACAAATGTGTCATTTTTTAGCCAGGCCCTCATTGTTGGGCCTTGGAATTGAAGGCTTCATTTCCTGATTATGAAACTACATCCTTGGGGGCACAAGCAGCAGGGTAAAATCAGCTCTTTCCTGAAACCTAAGTAGTGAGATGAGCTGGCTTTGTTGATGTATGTACCTTCCATCCCCATCTCCCCCTCCACCCTCAGTGAGTACAGTTGGAAGACTGGTCAGTGGAGGGTGCTGAAAGCTGTTGGCAGCGGCAGTGGTGGCTTTTTGTCCTGTGTGACACTCTAAATGTGGCAGTAGCATGCCTGCCACAAGAGTATGCTGCCTCTAGGCAGCCCTGTCCCTGGTACAAGCTGGGTTTGAGTGCCTGAGCCCCTCCTTACCTCCCCCAAATCTCCCTGCTCCTGTGACTAGCCCCAGAAGTGCGCTGTGTGCTGGCAATGGAACTGGCAGCAGTGTTCAGCGTTTTGCCAGCAGAGGCTGACAGTGATAGTGGCTGTGGCAGTGGCAGTGGTTCTCCTGCCATGCAGCACCTGCCATGCAGCACCCCAGCTCCACTGGGAGAGAAGTGACAAAATTTCCTTGTGCTAGAGCGAGCTCCTCTGGCAGAGGAAGCAACAGCAAGACTGCCAGCCCAGGTTCAGGGCTGTAGGGAAGAGCATGGGGCGCCAATAAGCAATCTCCAGTGCTGCACTTCCTGGACTGCAGGTAGTAGAAAGGCCTGTAGCGATCCTACCCAACATGGCGAGCTCCCAACAAGGCATACCCTAAAGCAACTGGGACCTGTGTCCCAGCCTGTTTCAGTACCCCTCCCTCTTTATGTTATACCCAGCCCCACTTAAGGGCTGTCAGGTACAGCATGCCTCTGGCCCCACTGAGGCTGGCTCTGGCTGTGGTTCCTTGAAGCTCACAAGCCATTGAGCCTATAGTGAGATCAGGACTGGTCACATATGTGCAAGCACCAAGTTTTCCATTTTATATTTGGTGCCCAAGTCATAGAATGAAACAATCAAGTATAAGTTAAATGAATCAATCAGGTTCAATCACAAGTCATTAGTTAATTATTTAGATTTAAAAATAAGAACAAACTGATTGGTGCTAATGATCCATTCAGACATTTGGGATTGAAAACAGTTCAGTTAGTCTTGTAGGGTGGGGGACCCTGAAAGAAGATATAAAGCAGGGCAGGAACCAGCTTAGACATTCTGTTACTGGCCTCTGAAGAACAAAGAAAGAATAAGGATCAGCAGCCAACCTCCAAAGAAAGAAGAAGCATTTATTAGCCGACCTCCAAAGAAAGAAGAGAAACTGAAGACCTTTGCAGAGACCTGGCCATTGTACCTACTTCTTGCCCTGCCTCTGACATCACCTGAAAGTAGCACATAGGCCACAGCTCGGTGTCTCCAAAAGCTATTGTGCTATTGGTTCATTCCTAGAGCTCACAAAGAGCTTTTAACACTGGTATTTCTGAAACCAACTTCTGGTTGTTACAGAGCCACCCCGCTATAAAACCGTTTGCCTGACTGTGGGTCCTTACCCATGCTCTTAAAGGAGACTTATTAATGCTAAACTGCAGACATATACAAATGGTTGATGAAAGGTTTATTTACAAGGGAAGGGGAAATGAGGAAATGCACAACTCAGGGAGAAAAGAGGGAGATAAATTCTTAAATGTGTCCTACCTGTTCTGCCGACCTGGAATCCCAATGGCACACTGAGAGCTGGCAAAGAGCCAAGAGCCATGAGGCCAAAGAGCATGACCCAAGGCCCATGTGTCTGGTTTTATACCAAATCTGGCTGCTTAACCCCACCCTCAGGTCCCCGCAACCCTCCCTTTGGTGATGATGGGATTTGTCATTTCCAGTGTCTTGATGGCTTTGGTCTGGAGTGGGGGTGGAGTCCACAAAATCTGTACGGTGTTTGCTCAGGACATCCTTTCCCCATAACAATTCCCCCCTTTCACTTTTTGCCACCATTTACATGGTAATGAAGGTCAAATGTATGGATGCTGGGGTGCAGCCTCAGATTAAAATTTTTCATGGTTCCAGTTTGAAAGAAAACCAGTCTCTCCAGGTGTTGCCCATTGTGGAAAGCAAAAGTCCTCCATTCCTGGAAAAACAGTTCATCAGTCCAAGCCAAAAAAAAAAAAAAAAAAAAAAATCTGGAGGTATTAGCCAAAACAAAAGAGCAAAGATATCAAATCACAGTGAAAAAAAATCTTAAAATTGGTTCAACTTATGTAAAAACAAGTTCTCTCAACCTTGATCCCATTTTTTTCAACAGCATAGAAAAAATTTGCAAACCAAATCTAGTTTTAAACCATTTTACCTATTTTTGCATAAAATCACAGGGCAGAATAACTTAAACAGCAATTTTAGCTGGCTTCGTTGGAACACTCCATATAGGATCAGAGCGAACTCTTGACATCTGGTCCATGTAGGCTTCATGAACAAAGTTGGTCTCGTCAGACTCCACCTGGGCTTTCCTCTCCTTGAGGGTATCAGGACTTTTTCATTTTCTGGGTTGTCTAGTCCCGCTCATGGAGGCAGCTTCTTCACCTTCCTTGGAGGTCTCTGGAACCCTATGAAAAAAGCAGTGGGTTCTCCTCTTCTTGGTCCAGCTCTATTTCAAGTTCCTGGAAGAACTCCATTTAAAGCCACACAATGAAACTCATTTCTAATTTTTTTTTAAGTTTTAGCAGACAAAATCCTTATGGAAGTTATGCAAAAACAGACACTGTCATGAGTAGTAAAAAATTTACTACCAGTATTTTCATGCTGTGTTGGTATCAAGGGGAGACAAAATGTGAATAAAAGTTAGCTCTGCTGAAAAAAAAAAAAAAGAACGCAACCTTGCTGCAGATCTTGGTCATTCAAAACAAGAAAACTTTGTTGAATCAGAACAAAATGCAAAAAAAATTACCAGGATTATGTCAAACAAAACTTAATTTAAAAAAATCAGGTGTATCTCCAGATCTATTCAGTTCTTTGTAGGAAACTTTTTTTGTACCCTCAAAAGTTCCATCAATAGGAATCTGTTGTGGCCTTTACCCCCTATTTTCTCTAGAAACAATTTCTATAGTATACAATATTGCAAGGCAACAATGAATATTGGCAATTAACATACATATCAGGTACTGAGAGGTTGTATACACATTTTAGAAGACCAATGTGAACATGTCTGTACATGTCAAAGTGTTACCCTTTCCCAAGTGACAATGCTTCCCTTCCAGTTTCACTTTACAAGGTAAGCCAAATAGGACAAATTCCTTTGCCTTTCCCAGGAGGAAAGGGATAAATTTTTTGGAGTGTCTCAGGAGTTCTACTGAGGTTCCACAAAATTTCCTTCTATCAACCAAATGACAGACTACCAATTTTTTTACTTGAATTTAGATTTCTGGAATGCTTTTCCATAAATATCAGAAAATAGCAGAAACATCAATATTCAGTCTCTATGAAGGCACCGGCTTAGTTCACTATTACAATATTGACAATCAAACCATAACCTTTAGTACTTTTCTCATAACTGGAACCTCTTTTTTTTCTTTCTTTTCAATGACTATAGGCACCATGTATACCATTTTATCAACCGCTAGTGGCCAAGACAAGGACACAAGGAAAGGACATACAGACATACAGTATATAGACACAAAGAGCTCTTTAGTTACACTTATCACACGTGGGATATCTTATACAACTGCAGTCCCATTCATAGGCCAAGATGAAGTTAAAAGAAAATACCAAAATCATGATCAAAATCCTTTCTGTGTAAAAAAAAAAAAAAATATATATATATATATATATATATATATATATATATATGGCCAGTATATGCATGATTCTAGATGTTATTTCATGTCTCCTAACTTTGGAAGGAAAGAGATTGGTTAGAGCATGTTAGTCATCTCAGGGTTTCTTCAGAAAAGTGAATCCTTGGGTATCCTGCAGCAATAACTGGAAAAGAAGTCAGTAACATTTAAGTTTGTTCCTTTTTCTTAAATAAATATCTCAGGCTCTGTAGGGATTCACAAGACCAATAGGATTTTGTCTCTGGGGTCAGTTCCTTCTGGGCTTTTTTTTTTTTTTTTTTAGCTCTAGTGGAGTCCCTGGGCCCCCTGTTGTTCATCTGAAACTTCTCTACATATTATCATTTGTCTCCCTTCCTCTGTATTGTTTTCTTGATTTCTTCTCTGTCCATATTCCCTATTGTCATCTGAGCCTCTACTCTGGGCTACCATTTGTCTCCTTTCCTCTGTCCTTGGTTCTGGTTCCTTGTACTCTGTCTATATTCCACCCAGTAACCCCTACGTGAATCGTCATGTCGTGGTGTCCTGTCTTCCGTCCTGTCTTCTGTAATTATTTCATCTGCCACTTCTCTGTAATCTGGGACAACTGTACTTCCAATGTCCCTCTTCCCTGCAGTAAGCACACTGATTTCTCCCTAGGGGTTCACTACTCCTGGGTTCACGTCTCAGTCTGTTATTATTTCCCTGAAACCCTGTCCTGTGCTCCCTTTGCACAAAAACAGTTGCAGGTTTCAGTCACTTTTCCTGTCTGTTGTTATAAACCCGAAATGCCAAGTCCACTAACTGAGGTGGACTCATCTCTGTGACACTGTCCACCTTTGTTAGCTTTCTCCTTATGTCTGGGGCACAATGCTTAATGAACACCATAGTGATCAGACTAGTGTTTTCTGGGGCTTCTGGATTTATATCCGTGTGGTCAGTATATGTCTGGATAATTCTTTCAAGGAACTCCAAAGGATCCTCATTAGTTCCCTGGTTGAGCTCTAAGATTTTATTGTAATTTTTTTGTTTGGGGATTCCCTGCTGCAACCATACCAGTAAACATTTTTTATAGAGCTCTAACATCTTCATTCCCCCATTGTTGGGGTCCCAGTCAGGATCTGCCAATGGGGCAACTATCTCTGGCTCTGGGGATTCTCTATCCTGTTGGTGGAGACAGTCAGCTTCCTCCCTGGCTTTCCTGAATACCATTCTCTGCTCATCCAGAGTCAGCAAAGTTTGGAGCATAGACTGTATATCCACACAGTTAGGGCAGTGGGAGAGGAAGATAGAGGCAAACAATTTCGCCATCCTCTTAGGAGCCTGCTGGTATGAAGGGACAGAGCTCCTCCAATTTAGGAGGTCCACGGTGCTAAAAGGATGGTGTGACCAAAAGTACCCAGCAGGTCACCCATGTTCATTCAAGCCACCCATGGGCATCTGTCAGAGAGGAAACTGTCCTGCTTCAGGGTGACCCTTCCTGCCAAAGTAGGAGCCGCGCCTCGTGTTGGGAAGAGACGCCATTTTAGTTTCCTCCCCAGAAGGCAGTGGAGGCTGTGCAGCCTCAGGAGTCTGCACAAGAAGGACCTTGTCACATGGAGAAGGAGTTTGTCCTGATGTATTTTAAGGTGTTTAACAAATGATATTCTTTCTCTTCTAACTCTGCCCTCTTGCAGTCCTCATGGGAAGGAGAAGTTTTATCCCTTCTTTGTGCCATCAGCAGAGCCTTTTATACATCCAATTTATGGAGGGCAGCCTGTATCTGGTCCTGCATACTTTTATTTATTTATTTATTGAGGTTTGTAGTTAATGTTTATTATCACTGAAAATTTCAATTATTTTCTACATTACTCTGACCCACATGTGAGCGCTTACATTGTTGCTTCTCTGAGGGCTAGCATTTCTACTTCACCTATTGAGAATATGCAACAAAAAATTCCGGCTCTTAATTTAGCTATGCAACAACAAATTCAGGCTCTTGATTTAACTATTAAGAGTATGAGGGATCAAAACCTTACACTTTTCCAGTCAGCTTTTAATAATGCTAGAAAAGGGTAAGGTTTTCATCCCTCGTACTCTTACTAGTTAAATCAAGGGCCTGAATTTGTTGTTGCATAGCTAAATTAAGAGCCGGAATTTGTTGTTGCATATTCTCAATAGGTGAAGTAGAACAGCTAGCCCTCAGAGAAGCAACAATATAAGCGCTCACACATACTACCAGAAAACCACTCAGAAGCACAGATTGCAAAGCAGGGATTGCTTGCAAACCGCCCACGTATGTCTACAAAAGTAAAATCATGTGCCACAGCACAGTTTAACTAAATTATTTACGTTTATAAAACTGGTAGTGATGTTTAACAGAAAAAGACTACTTAAGGTCAAGGCCGGGAAAAAACTGAAAGAACTTAAACTAGGCATGAGATTGCTTAGGCTCATGGTTGAAAGACCAGACAGAGTCGTATGCAAGAGGAAAAAAAAAAAAAAAAAAAAACTGTTCAAGACCTAGGACAAAAACTTTTACCAGTGTCCTGCAGACCTAGTGCGCTTAAGGTGACCAACACAAGGAATTACTTTGGGCTGGTCTACCCTGGGTGTAATTTGGAAACCACATTGGGCACCCAACTGTTACAGAACAACCCCGATATAAAATCAGTTGCCTTACTGTGGGTCCTCACCTGCACGCTTAAAGGGGACTTGTTAATGCTAAACTGCAGACATACACAAACGGTTGATAAAAGGTTTATTTACAAGGGAAGGGGAAATGAGGAAATGCACAACTCAGGGAGAAAAGAGGGAGATAAATTCTTAAATGTGTCCTATCTGTTCTGCTGACCTGGAATCCCAATGGCACACTGAGAGCTGGCAAAGAGCCAAGAGCCATGAGGCCAAAGAGCATGACCCAAGGCCCATGTGTCTGGTTTTATAACAAAACTGGCTGCTTAACTCCACTCTCAGTTCCCAGCAACCCTCCCTTTGGTGATGATGGGACTTGTCGTTCCCAGTGTCTTGATGGCTTTGGTCTGGAGTGGGGGTGGAGTCCACAAAACCTGTGTGGTGTTTGCTCAGGACATCCTTTCCCCCTAACATGGTGACCAAAGATGACTGGCACTACTGGCCAGTGCTGCCTAACTCTGTTGACAGGTGACTAGCACTCTGTGTCCTGATCACATTTGAGAGCTGTCCACCACTTTTGATCATCCAGCACCACTTGCCAGAGCTATTGCCTCCATTGTTGGCTGGTCCCGCATCTGACACTGTCTAGCCAGGCCTTCAGACTATTGCTGTGGAATGCTGTGGTTCATCTCAGCAGCCCCACCTGTGAGCTCCTCCAGCTGAATCTGGCCCACTTCTTGCCAGTGTGCCATAGCTCCAGGCCCTCATTGATAGGACAGCACCATCTTGAATGAGCAGCCTTTGGTTTGGGACTCCTAGACACTGTGGACAAGATCTGGGGCCAGCCACCTGTGGCCTTAGAAACTCTTTGTTTCCCTGTTTGTTAAGTAAGCCCCATTGTTGTTGTTCCCTGAGCATGAATGGTCTTGCAATTGTGTGCATGGGTGAGAAACCATAGATAGTGAAACTGTCCTCTACTTTGGCACTGTCCTTTGACCACTATAGCACTGCTGCGGCCCTGTTTCAACTTAACCCTGCACATTTCCTCCTGACACTACTCCACTGATCATGATCTAGATCTTGTTATTAAAATCTTCTGAAATGTTCACATCTAGGAGATAGTCTAGGGTTGACAGAAAGTAAATTTATTCCAAACGATGATATGCTTCAAGGAGAAGAAAGAGAATCAGAATAAAAGCATCAAAGGCTGCTACTCCAACATTAGTATAAACTGCATCTTTCTTTGTTTCATTTTTCTAGATTTTAAGGCTTAGATGCTATAGCATTTTGGCATCTGAATTAACCCCTGAATTGTGTTAATCCAAATCCATATGTTGAAGCCCTAGTCCAACAGTACTTCAGAATGTTACTATATGTAAAGTTAAGACCTTTAAAGAGGTGATTATTATGTTGTTAGGGTGGTCCGAATCCAATAGGATTGGTGTCCCCAGGGCCTCCTTGGCATTGCAAGGGGTTAAGCACCGCACTATGAAACAATCCGCAGCCTCTGCAGTGTGAGTTCGATCCCCGGCCAGCCAGGGAGCAACCCACATTATGAGGCAGACCTCTCCTGTCTTGCCTGCTGCACCCCTCAGCAGTGTACTTCGGTCAATCTGCCTGTTTTGTTCCCCACTCTGTCTCTGGTGAATCCTCTCACCCTCTAAAACTCTGGCCTGTACCCCAGCTCTTGTATGCATAAGTGAATAAATCTTAAAAAAAAAGGATCAGTTTCCCCATAAGAAAAATGGGAGATACCAGGGATATGTGTGTACAGAAGAAAGGCAATGTGAAGACACAGTGAGAGGTGACTACTATATGCAAGCCAAGGATATGAGCCTTAGGAGAAACCAACTTTGTTTTTTGTTTTGTTTTGTTTTTGCTTTTTTTTTTAAGATTTATTTATTCATGCATACAAGAACTGGGGTACAGTCCAGATGTGCGGGAGGGTGAGAGGATTCACCAGAGACAGAGCGGGGAACAGAACATGCAGACTGACTGAAATACACTGCTGAGGGGAGCAAAGGGCGAGACAGGAGAGGTCTGCTGCACCATCCTGGCTGGGAATGGAACCCGCGCTGCAGAGGCTGTGGACAGCTTTATAGCGCTGCACTCAACCACCTGCACCACCAGGGAGGCCCAGGAGAAACCAGTTTTCCTGACACATTAATCTTGGACTTCTAGCCTCCAGAGTGTGAGAAAATGAATTTCTATTTTATATTTATTGTTGAAGATTTATTTCCTGTTTCATAGTTAGTATGGCACTTAGATAATTGGCTTACATATTTTATATGAAGATTTTTATCTTTACATTATATAGCAGTATGCTATTCTTATACATAAGGTACACAAAACATGATTCTTTAGAACAGTTATGCACCCAGACTTGCAATGTTATATGTATATAGTATATCCAGGATGTGATTGACAGGAAAAATAGAATTCTACTAAGTATAAACACTTCTGGGTTGAAGGGCAGCTGCAGCACATGCAACACTGACCACTTTAGGACACCATTCAACATCAAGATGTAGCTGTATTTTTTTTTTTAAGATTTATTTATTTATGCATATAAGTACTGGGGTACAGACCAGAGGTGAGGGGATCTACCAGTGACAGAGTGGGGAACAGAACAGGCAGACTGACTGAAACACACTGCTAAGGGGAGCAATCAGGAGAGGTCCCCAGCAGTTCCCTGGCCGGGGATCGAACTCATGCTGCCGCGGCTCAGGCAACCTCATAGGTTGCGTCTTAAGCCCTTGTGCTATCAGGAAGGCCCTGTAGCTGTAGGGTTTTATGAATCATCCCTATTTCTACTTTAGGAAATTAATGTTTTTCTTAATATTACTGCTTTAGCAACAGATCAGACAAAAAGGACAATATGCACAATCTCCAATGAAAATCCTGTTATAGAGAGTGAACTGATACAATATTAGAAGAATTTAAAATTGCAAACTGCAACCTTTTTTTTTTATTCCCCCAAAGTATCCCGTTCACACTGTCTGAGATTCCACTCTATCCCAAAGGCAAAGATCACTGAGGAAGGCATCAGCATTTATTCCCTACAGGCCTTTAATCATGGTGGAAATTGAATGCACTTAAGATTTTCCACTATACTTTCTGCCAAATCTGTTACAGATCATTCAGTGGCCCAGGATGGCCTTTTAGTCCAGTAGCCTTTCAGTTTGATCACTGTCAATCATTTGTAAACTCTTTCCACTGTTATTTGCATCAGTGCCTAGATCACAGTCAGATTTTCTGGTAAATACAGACATCATTCACTCTATTCCATACAGGCACACAAGAGACTCCATGCTCCCCAAGGACAGCTTAAAGGGTGACCCCTCAGCCATTCTCCCATTAGGTAACAGAACCAGACAGAATTAAGGTTGCAACGACTTCCAATAACATAATTTTGGGGTAAGTCATCTTTTTTTTTTTTTTTTTTTTTGTGGGACCCTCGCCAGCGGCCAGGGAATGAGGCGGTGCTGCAGAGGCTGCGAGCAGCCTTGCAGCCCAGCGCTCAACCACTGCGCCACCAGCGAAGGCCCTTTGGGTAAGTCATCTTAACCACATAGTTCAAGATATCTAATGGATTGGAAAGAACAAACAACTTCTGGTATGGACTTTATTTTTCAAAATTAAAAATGATAAATATAAAGATGTTCGTGTTACACTGGAACAAATTAAATCGTCTTTCTTCATCATGCCGACATGCCTCAGCTGTGATAATAACTGATTTGGATTCTTTGCCAGAGCTAATTTCTTGGTGTTCTAAGAACAGGCTGCCATGCTGGAGATTCATCATCTTTCCCTTCAATTTGTATCCCATGACACAAAAAATGGCCAGTTCATCTCCAAGTCCTTCATTAAGATAATGAGGGCACAGGCCATGCCAACAGCACAAGCCCCAATAACTTCAATTTTATTTGGGGAGCATGTTCTTCCTTAAGAAGTCTCTGAAACAGTTGGTCCAAAAGGATCTCAGGAGTGTGTGCTGGGAGAACATAGGTGGCATCCAGGAGTGTGTGCTGGGAGAACATAGGTGGATCTGGACTTGACAGAAGCTACCCTTGCACCAATTTCTGTCCATTAAATCACCCAGTCTGTTTTTTGTTATGACTGTCCTGGCTGACTAGTATATTCCCAAAGTTGGCAAATGCTCTAACTTTGGAGATAATTCTTCCTTTTAATTCAAATCAGCAATAGTAAACATACACAACAATAGTCTGAAGTCCCACTGTGTGAATGTGGACATCTGATAATTCCAGATTCTCCTCTACCCTTCCACCATCCCAGTATATGTTTCAGAATTCTCATAGGAGTGCTTTTATGTCCCATGAAATGATTTGGTCATCCCTGGACCCCTTGGCCTCCGTTCATGCTCTGATGCATAATCTTTGTTAACTATGTGTTCATCTTTTGTCACCTCATAAAATGTTTCCTCCTCAGGTACGGACATTGAGATTTCCTGAAAAATGTTGGTAATTCTTTCAAGTGCCAGCTAAGTCAGTGAAACCAGACTAGAGAAATATTTTCAATACTGGCTGAATTCACCTCAAAGTCTCATTTTTTAGAGGATATTGCTTTTTTTCCTTGGGGTCTTGCTCCATTCTGTCAAGTCAATTTTTATAGGGTTTACATTTTGGAAACGCCCAGGAGTTTCATCTGCCCAAACCACTGTATTTACCCTGCCACAAATCTCAGGAGGCAAGGCTTCACCTTTCTGCAGAGCATCCTTAATGAGTACCATCTGGTTTCACAAGATATGTTCTGTGGGATACCCATAACTCAACCTCTGATCCTGGTATGAAGAAAACACAATCGGCTCCTTCAATTTACTATGGAGATCATCACCAAAAAGTGGAATTGGACATTCTTCCATATAAAGGAAATTATGTTGCAGGTTTTTAATCACCAAATTAGCATTTTAATAATTGTAGGAATGCTTATTGTTCTGGCCTTCCCATAAACCAAGGTTGTTTTCTTACTAACCCATGCTAACTTTGAATTTAGAACCAAATAGTTTGTTCTAGTATCCACAAAGTCTATGAAATGATCCCCCACATTAACTGTTACTCAAGACTCCAAGGGGGTTATTGCAACAGCCCTTTTCAAATCAAATGGAATCCCTGGGCCTCTCTATCCTTCATCTGGACTTCCCTTCTGAACACCCATTTGCCTTTTTTCTTCCCTCTTTGATCCTTTGTTCCTTCTATATTGCCCATTTACCATCTTGCAATGTTGACACAAATCCCCACTCTGTGATTTTATTGATTTCTTTTTCTGTCTTTCTATTTTTTCATATCTTCTCCTCTTTTTTTGTTTCTAACCAGGGACACCAGTTCTAGTGGCCTTCCACCCTATGGTAAGCACAATGACCTCTCCTTAGAGGTCCACTTATTGTTCCTTCTCTCTTTCTTCTGAACCCTGTCTTGTCTTCTCTTTCTATAAATACCACTTCTTGCCTAGGTTTCCTTTCCTTTCTTTCATTATAGATTCTCAAGTCTATGTCAACTAATTGTGAAGGACTCATTTGTACAAAACCATCTGCCTTAGTCAACTTCCTCTTTATAGCGGGAATATTTTTTATTTTTTTATTTACTTTTTTTTTTGGTGGGACCCTCGCCGGCGGCCAGGGAATGAACAGGCGCTGCAGATGCTGCGGGCAGCCTTGCAGCCCAGCGCTCAACTGCTGCACCACCAGGGGAGGCCCAACAGCGGGAATATTATGCGTAATGAATGTCACCTGACCATTCCCTGGAACCTGAGGGTTAACATATGTGCAAGTGCTGTATGCCTGTATAAGTCTTCAAAGAAACTCAGAAGGCTCTTCACTGGCTTTTTGCTGAACATTCCAGTACCTTAGCAAAACTTTTTTCTTTAGGGATCCCCAGCTTTAACTTTACTAATAAGCATTTCTTGTAGTGCTCTAACCTTTGCATATCTCTATTATTGGAGTCTCAGTTAGAATTGACCAAAGGGACAGCTTCCTTTAGTTTTGGGTTTTCTATATCGGCCAAGTGGAGGTGACCAGCCTCTTCTCTATCCTTCCCCAAACCATTCTCCATCCATCACACGTAAGCCATGTGATCAACATAGACTATATGTCTGCCTAAGGAAGCTGACAGGATGCAAAAATGTCTATGAACAAATCTGCCATCTTTTGGTAGCCTCAACAGTATGGAGAGATAGAATTTTTCCAATTCAAGAGATTCTCAGGGGAATAAAGGTTATTATAATCCCTGTAATACCTAGCGGGATGGCTCCATTCATTCAATTCTCCCATTTGAAATTGATGAAGAGGAAACTGTCCTGTCCCAGAGAAGCTCCTTTGAACAAATTGGGTACCTTATCTAGTATGATAAGTCATACCAGAAATTAAAATTCTATTTAATTTCTGAGGGGCAGTGAGGCTTATGGAACCCTCATGGCCTCCATAGAAGGGACCCAGGTCACATAGAAAGGGTTCCCCGCTAGGGGTTCAGCCATTAAGTGTTGGCCTTCCTTTTCTTGGCCTCATTATTACCATTATCAAGTGAGGGGAAAGTTGGTCCCCTTTTCTCTGTGCCATCAAATATGCCTCTGTGTTTATCAAATCTAATTTCTGAAGGGCAGCCAGAATCTGTTTTTGCAGATTTTCAATAGATACTAACCTCCTCTTGGACAAACTAACATGTTTACTCATATATCCAAGGAGAATCCTAGAAGCATAAAACCCAAATACATACCTGTAAACAAACCCAAACTACATGCCCATATGAACTCCACAAATATAAACATCAATTTGTTTATACCAGAACTTAACATACTTGTCAACTCCGAACCTATGACAGAAGAAACAGAAGGATTAAGGGGTAAAAGGGAAACGGAATTACCCAAAGTGACAGTTGAACCCGTGACTTATTTGATATTTCTCCAAATCAAATCCTGCCCATTTCTTCCAATTGCTCTGTGCTTTAAGGTGACAAATGCAAGGATGACACCTGCACTGGTCAACCTCAGGTGTTCATTCCCATGTGTGCCATCAATCTAAAACTGCTAAAATAATTTCAAGTACAGGTAATGAATACTTAGATTGTATCATGTGAAAAATATTACACTTAAAACTTTCTCATTGTTAATATGACAGTTTGACATTAAAAATGATTTACTTAAAATTCTAGTGGACCTATGTATATGTTTTAACTTTACTGGTTTTATTCATAAGATGAGAATATTATTTACTGTACAGGGCTACTTCAAAGTTTACCAGAAATTACATGTGAGAAAATTCTCTGTAATAGACTGTAAAAGGAGTCTCTGTAGAGCATGACCTTTGCTCTCTGACATATCTGAATACAGTGTTGCTACTTATTGCTGCATGACCTTGGAAAAACTACATAACCTCTCTATGCCTTATTCTCAAATGTAATATGAAGATTCTTCTTTTTTAAGATTTTATTTATTTATACAATAACTGGGGTACAGGTCAGAGGTGCGGGAGGGTCAGAGAATTCACCAGAGACAGAGTAGGGAGCAGAACAGCAGGTGGACCCTGAGGGGATCAGCAGGCAAGGCAGGGGTGGACCCTGAGGGGATCAGCAGGCAAGGCAGAAGTCTGCCATGCCATGTGGATTTCTCCCTGGCAGGCTGGGAATCGAACCTGCCCTGCAAAGGCTGCAGACAGCTTCACAGCACTGCGTTCAACCTGCTGCACCATCGGGAGGCCCTGAAGTTTCTAATACAATTAAACACATAGGATTATTGTGGGATGAAAAAAAAAAAGAGAAAATTCATACATGTGCTGAATGCATAATAAAGCACTTCAAAAATGTTAGATTTTATTAAAAATCTACAAAGTATCTTTTTCTAGAAAGTCACTAATGTGTAATAAGAAGAAATTATGGGCCCTGCCAGTATAAACCCCTCCTCTGAGTGTTTCTTAAAATAGTGAATGTTCTGCTCTGGACTGTTGGGTGTTGGGTGTCATTGAAGGAAGAAATAGACTGGCTTGTCCCTCAGGCTCATGGCCAGTACTCTTCCAATACCAACAACAGAGACTCTGTCCATCCCCTGAGAATGTTGTTAAAGGTTTATATGCAAATGCAACAAGTCTCCAAAGGTTTAAATCAGTTGAGGTCATTTAACTTCATAAAAATCATGATCAGTAGGGCCTCCCTGGGGGTGTAGGGGGTGAAGACACAACCTATGAAGCTATCCACAGCCACTGCAGCACAACATCGATCCCCAGCCAGGGAGCTACCCACATGGCCCAGCAGACCTCTCCTGACTCGCCTGCTGCTCCCCTCAGCAGTGTGTTTCAGTAGATCTGCCTGTTCTGCTCCCCAATCTATCTCTGGTGAATCCTCTCACCACCCCCCTCCCCCCACACATACCCCTCTGGCCTGTATCCCAGTTCTTGTATGCATATATATATATTTTTTTAAAAAAAACCATGATCAGGGGCCTCCCCAGTGGCGCAGTGGTTGAGCGCTGGGTTGTGAAGCTGCCCGCAGCCTCTGCAGCGCTGGTTCGATCCCTGGCTGCTCCCCGGACACCAGGTGAGTGTCCCACATGGCGCGCAGACCTCTCCTGTTGCCCACTGCTCCCCTCAGCAGTGTACTTCAGTCCTTCTGCCTGCTCTGCTCCCTGCTCTGGCTCTGGTGAATTCTCTCACCCTCCCGCGCTCTGACTGTACCCAGTGCTTGTATAAATAAATAAATAAATCTTTAAAAAAAAAATAAAACAACCATGATCAGGAAAAATGCAGCAAGTTTTAAAATTGCTGCTTTTTGTTCCATTTCAAGATGGCTATTAGAACAATCCAGAATTCACCTCCTCCATGGACACACCTAATTTATAGTTACATATGGAATAATTTCCTCTGAAAAAGCTTAAAAAACTAGCACAGTAACTCCTTCCCATAAGAAAAAGGAGAAAAAACTTCTATCAAATCAGGTGGGAAAGACTGAGACACAGGTTTGCCATAAATGCCACCCCCAAAGCCCATCCCATTTGGAGTGTAGGTGCTCAGTTCTTTAGTTATCACACCACACCCAGCACCAGGGTAGCTCTAATTAGTCCATTAAGTCCTCCCATCTTTGTTTTCTCCATTTTCCCCTCCTCCTCCAGTAGCCTCATTTCTACAATTTGTTTTCTTTTTCTAGTTTGTTTCTATTTTTTTTTGTCTATCCCTTTGTTTTCTTTCTTTGCTTTTCACATTCCAGAGAAAAAAATAATTTCTCTTTTTCTCCTCTGACTTACTTCACTTAGCTTAATTCACTCCAGTTCCATCCATGTGAAAATTTAATCTTTGTATATAACTTAGTACTACTCTACAAAGATCTATCTATCTATCTATCTATCTATCTATCTATCTATCGATCTATCGATCTATCATCTATCTATCTCACATCTTCTTAATCCACACATCTGTCATTGGGCACTTACATTGTTCCTATAAGTTGGCTATTGTAAATAATGCTGCAATGAACCCAGGAGTGCATCTACCCCTTTGAATTAGTGTTTTTGTATTCTTCAGGTACATGCATAAGAGATGAATTTCTGGATCATATCATAGATCTTGTTTTATTTAATTTTAATATAATAACATATTTAGTAGTTTGCAACTTCTCAATTTTTCTGGCATTAATGATTGCCTTATTTTTTTAATTTACTTTGTATTCTATGTCTTATTACTAATTCATCCTCAAACTTTCAAAGAAAACTCTAAGTCTTTGTTCAATATGCCAAACAGAGAAATCCTTCTCTATTCTTAATATTTTGAGAAACCCCATACTTTTTTCCAAAGGACAGGGCCACTCTACGTCCCTGCCAACAGTGTACAAGAGTTCACTTTTCGTCACACCCTCATCAGTACTTATTTCTGTTCTTTTTCATATAGGCCTTCTCACAAGTATGATATGATGTCTCTTTGTGGTTTTGATTTGATTTTCCTGAAGATGATAAGTTATTTTGAGTATTTTTTCATGAGCTGTTGGCCATGTGTATGCTTTCTTTGAAGAAGTGTGTATTTAGCATTTCCACTCATTTTTTCTTGGGTTGATGGTTTTATTTTTGTTGAGTTGTATGAGTTACACATAGATTCTTAGATATCAGAACCTAGTCTAATGCATGATGTGCAAATATTTTCTCTCACTCAATAGAAGGTCACCCCAATTTTTATTTTTTTAGATTTATTTATTTGTTTGTTTATTTATTTATTATTTATGAGCTGGAGTACCGGCCAGAGGCATGGGAGGGTGAGAGGATTCACCAGAGACAGAGTGGGGAGCAGAATAGGCAGACAGACCGAAAGCACTGCTGAGGGGAGCAGTGGGCGAGACAGAAGAGGTCTGTCGCGCCATGTGGGACTCTCCCTGGCTGGCTGGTAATTGAACCCATGCTGCAGAGGCTGTGGACAACTTCACAGCACTGTGCTCAACCCGCTGCACCATTGGGGAGGTCCCCACCTCAATTTTTAAGACTTGTACCTGAGAGATGAGTCCCCAAATATCTAATTTTCAGAAGCAAGGAAATTCACAAGAGCCATGGAACATTAACAAATGGGAAATAACCATTAAAAAACTCTCATATGGGGTTTCACACATGAAAAGTGAAAAGTCTCCAGACTTTATGTTATTCTTAAAGCATAGACTTGTGGGGCAAGGGCTGTTGAAATACTCTGAGGATGCAGATGTTGCATACCATTTACAGAATGAACTTTCCCTCTCCCTTGTTAAAATTTCTCCTTTAATCTTAGAAATCAGCCTGGTGGGAAAATAATAGTGCATATGTGTCCAACTGTTACTACAGAGCCTTCAATGCACTCCTTCCATAGAAATAAACCAATAGAAGTCCTCCCTGGTGGCCTAGGGGTTAAGTCTCTGCTCCATCGCCACTACCACCTGATTTCAATCCCTGGCCAGGGAGCTAGCCCACATGGCATAGCAGACCTTTCCTGTCTCGCCCACTGCTCCTCTCCACAGTGTATTTCAGTGGATCTGCCTGCTCTGCTCCCCACTCTGTCTCTGGTGAATCCTCTCACACACCTCCCGCTCCTCCACCCCCACCCCCACCTCTGGCCTATACCCCGTTCATCTATGGGGGGAAAAAAAAAAAAGAAACTTAAAAGAAAGCATTAAACAATGAGAAATTCAACTATTATGTCAGATCTCAGACCAATATGCAGAGCTCAGTGAGCTATTAGGGACGGGAATGGGTTGTCTGTTCTCAAAGGAGGTTAACAGGTCAGGTCCAGAAGCTAAAAGTTACAACTGGGGGCCTCCCCTGGTGGCACAGACAGTTGAGCACAGCGCTGTGAAGCTGTCTGCAGCCTCTGCAGCTCCAGTTCGATCTTGGCCGGCTGGCGAGGGTCCCACATGGTGTGGCAGACCTCTCCTGATTCGCCCGCTGCTCCTCTAAGCAGTGTATTTCATCAGTCTGCCTGTTCTGTTCCCCACTCTGTCTCTGGGAATCCTCTCACCCTCCCACAAATCTGGCCTGTACCCCAATTCTTGTATAAATAAATAAATAAACACTTAAAAAATAAATAAATAAATAAAAATAAAGGTTACAACGGAAAGGGTCACTCACACACCTTTTTTTTTTTTTTTTTTCTCCCGTCATGGATCAGAATGGCCTATTTTATCATTTGTACTCTATGGAATGTTTTAGGTCCCTCAGCAGCTGTTGAACATTTAAATTAAAGGCATGACCAATGAAAATATGCATGCATATATTCTGTCTGAAATTATTTAGGGTTTTATGGTATTTCACAAAGAAAAGGCATTATCACATAATCCACCTATTTTTCTCCCAAGTTTCAAGTTCATTTGATTAGGTAATCAGCAGCCATTTGTTCTAGTAACTTTGTTGCCTTTTGCTAACCCTGCAATCTTAAACCTAGCATTAAAAAAAAGTAAATCTCACTACTTAGTCATAAAAACAATGCTTAACTGGATGAATTGCCACGTTTTTGAAATGGGGATTTTTAAGATTAAAAAAACATTGAATTGATAGAGTTAAGACCAAAAAGGAGGTATACTCTCTAACTCCGTTATGGCCGGCTTTGCCAAGGATGGCATCCTGCCTTCTCACCATCCACATGCTCCAGCCCACTCACATTTCTCTGAACAGCTGTGCCAGAATTTCATACAGGGAGGGCTTTATGCCACACAGCACTTCCAGACGTCACATCTAAATCATCTTCGTTAGCCTTGAAAACTTGGATTCCTACCGAGGTTCCTGGCACTCAAAACAGCGGAAGCCCTGTGTGTGAGCTTCAGGCTGAGAGCCACGGAGGTAAAGGCACCCGCTGTTTGAAATGCGTTTTGAACATCTTGTGTGCCACTGAGCTGCTGCTTTTCTACTCTGTGAAGGAAACTTCAAAATATTTTGGGCATGCAAGATTTGCAAAAGGTGTTGAAGAGAGGGAATCATGCATCGTTGAGTTTTCCTGCACTTGAGACATATGGAAGTCATGTTTTCTAATGTAAATATCAGAAACTTTTCCTGTAATGTAGAAGAAAAGGGATAGAATATCTAAAATCAGAATTATCTCAGAAAAAAATTAAGCTCACCTCTCAGGAGTTCTTAGATCAATGATCTTTGGGGATTAGAAGGCAGGTCTTTCCAGTATTTCCTCAGCACTCCCTTAATTTTTCGTCTCTCTTCAGTGTTCTATGTTAAACAAAATTTCATCTCCCCCCGACCCCCCGTATACTTACCCATCACCCAGGCCACGGGAAAAAAACAAGATATCGGCATCCTTCATGCTGCTGGAATCTCACTGCTTGAAAAACTCATATGGCTCCTAAAAATAAATGTGGCTGATTTGAGCAGACACCACAGTCCACAAGAATCTACATCTAACTCTAGAATTAGCTGACTGTTCCTCAGTCAATGCTGACTCTATTTCTAGCATTAATGTTTTCCCTCTTCCAGTGATCATTGCAATACCAGTAATGATGATAATAACTGACATTTAACCAAGACTTCCTAAGTGCGGGGAACTTATTAACTTACTCATATGTCCATATAGCTTCTTTTAAACTCTTCCTGGAGTTTTGAGTGACTCCCTGAAGATAATATTTTTTTTTTTAATTAGGCTAAAGGGACCTCTCTGCTGGCTCAAGAGGTTAAAACACAGCACTATGAAGCTATCTGCAGCCACTGCAGCATGAGTTTGATCCCCGGCCAAGGAGGTGACACACATGGCACAGCAGACCTCTCCTGTCTTGCCCACTGCTCCCCTCTGCAGTGTATTTCAGTACATCTGCCTGTTCTGCTCCCCACTCTGTCTCTGGTGAATCCTCTCACCCCCACATCTCTGGCCTGCACCCCAACTCTTGTATGCATAAATAAATAAATCTTAAAAAAATTAAACTAAAGCTTTATTATTAGAAGTAATACTTTGTATCACAGGAGAAAACAGTCAGGAAATAAGGCTGTTAAATAATCAAAATCCAGGCCTCCCCGATGGCATAGCAGGTTGAGCGCCACGCTGTGAAGCTGTCTGCAGCCTCTGCAGTGTGGGTTCCATTCCCCGCCAGCCAGGGAGAGTCCCACATGGCGCGGCAGACCTCTCCTGTGGCACCTGCTGCTCCCCTCAGCAGTGCTTTCAGTATGTCTGCCGTCTGCTCCCCACTCTGTCTCTGGTGAATCCTCTCACCCTCCTGTGCCTCTGGCCTGTACCCCAGTTCTTGTATAAATAAATCTTTAAAAAAAATAAAAATCCAACACAGTTAATTTTAAAGATCTAAGTGACTTTGTTAAATTCATGAATCAGGCAACATCCCATCTAGCAAGTACAATGACACTGCAAGAAATTGTACCCAATTTATAGTTAGAAAACTGATGGGGCAAGGTTATTAGCAAAGCCACCTTCCCTCAAATGAAATCAGGGACATCTCATAATGCAGATCTCATCACAAGTGCTGACCAGGAAACTCCAGATCGATTAAATTTCCACTTTCAGGAGAAGTTGAAACTGCAATTAGATTAGCTATTTACTCTTGGTGGGAAGAATTACCTTATTTTTAAACTGTTGCTTCTCTGTATCGCTTTTCTTTAATATTGCATTGGACACAAAGGAAAATGCTGAATGCACCTATAATCTGCTCTGGAGTGTTCCCAGAAAAGCCACCAAGGGGAGCAATGTGTCTCCAAGACAGAATTACAAAGAGGCATGTTCCCATGTTGTGGGAGTTCAGAGGTACAGTTAGCCCTCTGTTTCCCAGGTTTTCTCCTTGAAATCTGAAATCATCGCCCTTGGACTTAATCCTCCATATCCTGACTCATCCTGTCTGCACAAATGCCTGGAAAACTTAGGAAGAGAGAGCATGTTGGGTACAATATGTTTACACAGCAGGGATTTAGGTACGGGCAACTGAAATGTAGATATGGTGGATCATGGACTCAGTGTCCTGAGTCCACATGTGCATAACAGGCAAATAAATTATTTTAACTTAGAGTGAATATTTCAAAAATACACATAACTGGTGTTGGACCCTGGAAGAATTTGTGGTGAGGCAAAATTCTTCTTAAAATGAATAGACATTGTCTACTGGTTGACCCCACCATGGAGAGAAGCTTTAGAGCAAATTATGCCCAAATGGAGTTTCCTGAGCAAAAAGAGAAATGGCAGCTCTGGAGGACAGAAAAGGGTCACAGGGGCAGGGAAAGGGGCCTAAAACAATGGCTCTTATATTATCTGCTTGCCTGGAGCTTGTTCCCCCAGGACCCAAGCAGCAGCAAACTCAGCTTGCTTCTTTGTCCTTACAGAAGTAGAAGGAAGTCAAGGAAGCCTGGGTGATTGTAAATCAGGAAAATGCCAGTGACTTTTAAAAACTTGCAAGAGCAAACTTTCCCATTGGAATTGTGCCAGCCTAGGCCAGATGTGTCAAATGTCTGCTTTTGGCTGCCTTGCTTGCTCACAGCAGGAAAAGGTGGGGGAGCAGAGAAGGGGTATCGAAGATGAAAATATAGTCAATCATGTTGTAGTCTGTCCAGGGTGAGAGACCTACAAGAAATAAAACCCATCATATTAGTGAGAGTAACTTAGGAAAACAGAAAACCAAAGAGCTCTATGCACAGGAATGAGAGAGGAAGGGGGTGAATTTAGTGGAAAGTCAGGGCTGCCTAGAGGCATAACAAATGACCACAAGCTGGAAAAGTACAGTGGAGGGGAAATGTGGGATAGGCAGATTCCTCACAGGGTCAGGGTCATTTTCTTTGGCACCCTATCAATTATATTACTGTTGCCTCTTTGAATTTCATGCTCTAAATAAGCACACTTTCCTTATTTTTCACAAACCTGGAACAGGGAGACTTTTCTAAGGCCATAAAGAAAAGGTTGACAGATTGGAATGATTAAGAAGTCTAAACTTGTACTTGGCAAAATCAGTTTATACGAACAAATTTCAAAGTCAAATAAGGATTGTAGGAAAATATTTGCAACACATATAAAAGACAGAGTTAATATCCATTATAGTTAAAATGCTATAGAAAACAATATAAAAAAACCCAAGGGGGAAAAATGAGCAAATGATAAGAAGAGGAATTTAAAAAGAAGAAAATTAGCAAATGCCAAAAGCATTTGAAGAACTCAAAAACTCAATAATAGTTATAGTTATTCAAATTAAAACAGGAGTTAATTTTTTAGTTAAGTTGGCAAAATTTAATAAATTTTGGTGACATATTCTGTTAGAAAGAGGATAAAACTGTAAACTCCTTAATATTCCATTAATGGGAGTATAAATTGGTATGCAATTTTTGAAAGACAATTTGGCAGAATTTATCAAATTTTTAAAAATATTTATTTATTTATGCATACAAAAACTGGGCAATTTATCAAATTTAAAATAAATACACTTTACAATGAAGCAAATTCTATTTTAGAATAGTTCTGAGTCTAGACAGGAAAATGTTTGTGTCTGAGTATTAATATGTGTGTGTACACATTGTAACATTATTATAACAGAAAAACGAAAACTAGCAATCCAAACATCATATAGGGAAATGGACAAATAAATCATAGGGTATCCCCATCAAGGAACTTTATAGGACTACCAAAAAGATGGTGACTTTAAATGTACTGACATGGTACAGTAAATGAAAAAAGACTCAGAAATACACACAAACATATGAATATGTAATATATATACATATATATTACTGGGGTACAGGACAGATGGGAGGCACCAGAAACAGACTGGGGAACAGAACAGGCAGACTGACAAAATACACTGCTGAGGGGAGCAGCGGGCGAGACAGGAGAGGCCTGCTGTGCCATGTGGGTTTCTCCCTGCTTGGCTAGGATCAAACCCGCGTTACAGAGGCTGCGGACAGCTTCACAGTGTGGTGCTCAACTGCCTGCGCCACCGGGGAGAACCATGAGTCAATTTTTATGAAAGTGAGAAAAAAAATCTATATTCCCATGCCCTAAAAGTTATATAGAAAACACACACACTCTCTTTAAACTGTAAAAAAGTGGCTAAATGTAAGGCAATGAAGCAATTAATCAAGATAAATTTGGTTTTCATTAGTTCTATTTCTGTATTGTTTGAATTTGTTGCTAAAGTAACTATTATCTTACAGTTAGAAGTCTAATGGAAACTTGAAAACAGATAAACATGCATTCATATTACTCTCCTATTGTAAGCTTGTGGTGTGCAGAAGAAACCTTTTTCTGCTCCTTAAGATGACTAACTGGTGGTGATGGTAATTTTGGAAACAATTATAAACTGAGAAAGGGTTGAACACCCTCCCCTGCAAAGGTTTTAATATTTTAAGACTGGGCATTTCAGCAGAACCTATGAAGTAGTATTCACTATACTCCTACCTCAGTATTATAAGACCGAAGATAAAGTCACCTTCTTAGAATTCCTAGCACATTAAAATCCTTGTAAAGATTTAATGAAGCAATATGTAGAGTATTTGAAAAAGTGTTGGCATGGAATAGGCGATATGTAGATTATATTATTATTTAAGCATTAATCATCACTTTCTATCTGAAATCCCAGTGTAAATCTGTGTATAATTCAATTGAATTCTGCCTTCGCAAAGACAGAGGCACTCCATAATTTCACTAGTGAAATGTCCTCAGATGACATAAAGGGAGGATTGGCGTTTTTTATGCAAGGCAGCAAGGGGCGCTGAAACTGACCAAGGCCGCTACCCAAATAGTTTACCAGTCACCATCTGAGTTCTTCACTAGCGCATACAATTAATTGCAAGACCACTCAGATTCAGAGAACAACAATAATGGGATTTATTTAACAAACCAGAGAAAACAAAGAATCACTGAGGCCACAAATGGCCGTTTATCTCACCTGAAGCAGTGTCCAGTGTTTTAAAGTCCTAAACACAGAGGGTCCCAAGATGGCATCTTTCACGTACTGGAGGGCCTGGAGCACATAGCAGCCAGACCACAGGCCTGGATCCAACTCAGGAAGACAGAAGGAGACACAACAAGAAATGCTCACCAGAGCTGCCCAGATACCCCAGCACAGCACCAGACAAGCTACACCCAAAACAGCATCTACAGCAGCCAAATGACCTGACAAATGGCTGCACTCATGCAGCTCTGCAAGACGACCATATCCTGGTCTTCGCCTTCCCTGCCAGCTGTAACAGCAGCAAAACTGGGAGCAGTTTTAGTCGCTGGGCTACTTGCTACACCTCCGGACTTTTACTCTCTGAGGTTGGCTTCTGGAAGCCTCTCCACATCCTACAGAGTCCCTCAACAGCCCATTGGAAGATCGGCATGGTAGGGCAGAAATCACTGACCCCAGAATCTCTGAAGATCTGAAAATGCTGAAATCCCAAAAGCTGAATCCTGGGGGCTATTTCTGCAATCCCTTAGATTTCTTATCAGAGAATCCACACCTACTGATACTTCATTTATTTTTCACCTGAGGCTATCAATCCCCACCAGGACCCCCCTCCAGGGAGGGGCACTAGAAACAGTCTTTGGCTTCAGCCCTCTGTTACATTTCCTTCCAGAATGGTTGTAGGTGGTGTTCCTGGAGCAATGAAAGAGTCTTAAGCAGAAGCAGAGAAGGGGAGTGAATGGCAAAGGGCCAGGGCCCTCTTTTTTCCCCACAGAATCAAGTCCTGGGGAGCAGACATCCTTACGTTTTTCATAAACCTGGACCAGTTGCAGAAAAAGGAGACATAGTGGTCTCCTGGTTATTCTGCGGGATTTCCAATCTAAGTAACAAATGCTTACAGAGAAAGGTATAAGGTAAGAGGAAGAAAATGGCATGACCAGTGAGGCCCCACCTTAGTGAGAATCAGCTGGGTTATTGACTTCCCTTAAAGGAGCTGGCTTGTGACTGTGACTATCATGGATGTAAAACTTGGTGAATGTTGACATGATCTGGTGCTTGATACCCAAGTTCTGCTAATAAATTAACAGTTTCCTCTTCTTCCCCAGTTTTGTAGCATAGAGTCACAACTAGGTTATGAAGAGTAGGGAAAGACCCTTGAGATAAGAACATTGTGTGACAGAAATTATAAACGAGAATCTATGCAATGTAGTTGAACTTAAAAGATCATTTTACCAGAAAAAGTTCAAACTGAAATGAGACAAATACAAGGAAATTGTTCCAGGAGAGACTTTATAGGGTATGTCTATGCATGGTAGGGGGACGCCTTGAAGAAAGAAAGGGTCAGAAGATTATGAACAAAGAGAATAAGATTAAGCCAGGTATTAATGTTTGTCAGTTTCCCTTCTTTTGGCCACATTATTGTCCTTGTTTGTGCTTGAGGAAGTGGTTCCCTTCCCCTCTCATCAAGTTATAAAGATTGGAGGTGTCTAGGAGAAAGGAGTCAGCACACCTTCAAGGTAAAAAAGAATCAGGAGGGTTTTTGTTATTTCTGTTTGTTTATAAATACTATAATTTTAAAATAGTACACTGGAAAATGTACTGTCAATGGAATTGAGGATAGCTAACAGACCTGAGATAAATAGTTTTACCTCTCAGGTTTAGTTTCCTCCTCTATAAAGTCTGGTATCTTGTAGTATCTGGCCATCTTGTAGGTGGTCTCTAAGATATCCTCCAGCACATATATATATATTTTGGTGGGACCCTCACTGGTGGCCGGGGAATGAACTGGCACTGTGGAGGCTGCGGGCAGCCTAGCAGCCCAGCGCTCAACCGCTGTGCCACCAGGGGAGGCCCTATATTTCGTTTTTTGTTTTACTTCATAGAACTAAAAGGAACACCATGGTTGAAATCTAGTCAAAACCTACACCCAATACAAGAATATTACATGGGGCAAACTGACAGATGAATTGAGTTTTATGAATGAATGGCCGCACTCATGCAGCTCTGCAAGAGCTTTTATGACTTATTATATGACTTTTTATGACTTACTTTTATGACTTATTATAAATTGGTAATTTCCTTGAAATATAAACTTCCTGGATCAAAACTCAGGTTTCCTCTAGTCATGTTACCTAAAATTCAGTCCCAATCTTTCTGTATGTGATTACAGCTATTATCCCATGGATGAACTCTGAACTGGAGTCACAGGCTGAATATTTCAAAAAATTCTTTGGACACAATGGGCAGACATTGACACAACTTAGCTAAGACCAGGCTGCTCAAGGGCAAGCATTATTAGAGTTAGGTTCTTCTAGTGACATCCCTAAATCCAGGTTCTCAATAAATGTGTATTTCTTATTCTTGTGAAGTCTGTGGATCAGCAGGACTTTCCATCATCCAGTAACTCAAGGATCTAGGATATTTCCATCTTGTGCTGCCCTCACCTATTTTGAGTAGTAGCATCTTCTATAGGAAATGCCAGGTGCTCTGACCTTATTCAGGCTACAAATTTTCCATGTTATGAACTTCAGACTCAAGCCAGTAGTGCTTGCTCTGTTCCCCCTCCTCTATGGCCCTCCAACAATGCACTCTCTATCATAGGTAACTGCTCGTGCACCCCCCTATCCAGTGAAGCTCTTAGGAGCCCTCTTGTTGGGCTATGCCTGAGTCATAACTGTCAGGGGCCTGTGTCGCAGTCACTTCTCCTCTTTGGGTTGTACTGCCCCATTGTCACTCTAAATTTTTCACTTAAAAATTTTAGCCCCTTTCCACTGGATATATGTTTGTATGCTCTGGTCATCAAATTTTCCTCATTTTTTTTTTTATTTTTTCAGCTTTGTTTCATCAGTTTTGTTGTAGTTGGAGGACAGTCAAGCATCTTCACTCTGCCACCATCTTGCCAGACTCCAGATCGTGCTCTTTAATCTGTTTATTTTTTTCTTCTCAAAAATGATTTTAGCTTTGCAAACTCAAGCAGCTTGCTCAAAGTAGGTATTCTAAACTCTAAGTCTCTTCTGGAGATAGGGCTGCCTTTAAGTGACTGTATCACATAGCTCTTAAAAAAATTATAAACCTACTGAAATCCTCATAGTCAGACTTTCACATTCTCTAATTGTGCTTTCAGTTTTGTTTTAAACCTATATTTATTCTGCTAAGTTTCATTCTGTTATTTTCAGACACTTGCTTCAGTCTTCTGAATTATTTTTATTATGCCATTTATTGTAATAGCTACTTCCTCAGAATTTGCATTATACACCAATTTGATGAGTATGTCTTCTCTTCTACTTCAAAGTTCTTGAAAAAGTAGGTCAAAGGTAGAGCCCTTCAATGGAACACCAGAGACCTTCCTGGAAAGGTACTGCAAATCATTAATAAACACAGTGGGTTCATTTGTTCCATGAGCTTCAGATCCTTTTTTTACCATAAGATAATTGAGTTCACAATTCTCAACATCTCAAGAATTTTTTTTATGATTTATCTTATCTAAATGAAAGTTGATCTCATTATTTTTATTTTTTAACTCATTCCTACTTCTCAATAATCTACTGATGGATAGCATCATGTTCCTATCCTCTGTGCTAGAATCCTGGGAGCAAATCCAGATCCTCCCTGTCATTCACCTCCCTTATTTGTATAGTTTAACTGGTGTAAAACACTAAAATATTGCCACTACTGAACTACAGTAGTGCCCCTCTCATGCCAGACCACTGCCTCCGAGCATTTCTCCATGCTTCTGGCCATTTTTCTTCCAGTCTATCCTCTTCATTCTCACTAGAGCACCTTCAAAACTGCAGATAATCTCAAGTTACACCCTTGAATAAACTCTACTCAAACTCTGCAGTCTAAGAATAATACTAAAGATACTTAGCAAGCAGTTGAGCATGAGCAACAATGAAAATGGGGCACATCATATTCTCAGATGCCTAAAATTCCCTACTCTCTCAACCCTCATCCAAACCTCATATTTGCATCTCAATACTCTAGTTTATCTTCCTGGATTCTCTTAAGCTCCTTCATCAATTTACAACAGGTCTTGTCTCATCTGAGGCCAGATAACTACTCTTGCATCCTCATGCATCCTCTTTCCCTAGTTTTGGGTGGAGAATGGCTAGTCTCTCAGGTTTTACTCAAGAGTCAAGATTTTATAGCATTCAAAATGAATGAATAAATGAATGAATGAATACAATAAAAACTAATCCTCAACTGCCTCTCTCCCTTAATGCCAAGGTCTTTGAAATGAAAACTCTCAAGTCTTTTGTTTTTATATTTTCAGCTAGAAATTTGACTCTGTTCTGTCTGGATTCTCTTGTGTCTTTTCTTCTCTAGGCAATTAATCTTAGCTTCTTGGTTTGGTTAAATAGTAAAGAGGTCACGAGTTAAAACATATTTTCTGAGAACGAAAAAGACTTCTTATAATATCTCAAAATAGTATCCCAATTCTTTATTGATCTCTCTACTTACCTACTATGTCTAGTTTCATGTGGGCAGGGACCAATGTTTGACTGAACTCTTACCAATGCTTATGACATATTAGATGCTCATTAAGTGTTTATCAACTGCCTGATTAAACCAATGAACAAAGACAAAGTATGTCAATAGCTCTTGCCATCTCTTCCCTGTCTCAGGCTTCTGCCGAGGAGCAATGTGTGGGTCCTTAGGACTAGAAGGTCTCTAACCATCATCTCCTTGGAAAGCTCTGTTCTACTTGAAAATCACTGCCTTCTCTCTCTCCCCTCAGGAATGCCTGATATCATTTCTTCCTTTTCTTCTCTCTTTTATTCACTCCATTTTCTTTCTTTCTTCCTTTCTCTTTCCTTAACATAATTTCTTGTTATGTACAGGTTAGGTACCAAATAACAACTATAGAGATTAATGTATTGTCAAGGCACCTAAATGCCATTGATTGTTGAATGGTTACTCACTGGCCACCTTAGGAAGGAAAACAGTCTCCAGTACAATCATTTCAATATTCAGATTAAATCAAATGTGATTCGAAGTTTGAACAAATTACTCTTCAATGTTTGAACTTGTTTAATATATACTGTTTCCATAATTATGAAGTCAAAGCAACATCAGCTTTTACTGTAATCTGGGATTCTTATTCTTATTGCAAGATGCCATCTTCTTGTCTTGTAGTAAATGTGAGTTTCAGGGCCACTGTTTCCTATTTCACTTATTTTATTTTACACATTTATGACTTAAATATTTTTAAATATTTAAACTCATGAAAGCTGCTTCAGTATTTCTATTCTTTTACCCACTTTTGTTGCAGAATATCTGCTTTCTTACATATGCTCAAAACAAAACAAAACAAAACAAAAAACCCTTTTTTGAGCTAAAACACTTTGTCATATCTTATTTAGTTTTGCAGGACATAATTTTCTGTTCCTCTTTCCATCATGGGTTACAATTTACTTCTTGTCTATACATATTTTTATTCTGCACAACAGAGGTCAGCACACTGTTTCACATAGATCAACATTAAGACATGGTTTAGTTTTGTAAATAAAAAACTGGTGGAACATATCCATCATCATTCATTTAAGCATAGGTCTTTGAGTGCTTTCACACTGTAACATCAGAGTTAACTAGTCATGGCAGAGACTGCATGACATACAAAGTCTAAAATGTTGCTACTTAAATCTTTACATAAAACATTTACGGTCCATAACTTTGGAATGATAACTAAAAGTCCTTTATGTCACAAAACCCTAGAGTTTCAGAGATGGAAAGGATATCAATCTAAGAGCATCATTTTACAGACTATAAAAACAGGCATGCAAGGATCAGGTTCAATCGAAAGTTTGTTATGTGCCAATCACTGTACTTTAACAACTATTATGTTAGTGCTTAACTTATACCAACCAATGTTATCATTTCGATTTTTTATAGATGATAAAAATCAAGTGCTTATATAAAGCTTTAATAGTCCCATGGCTATTAAAATAAATGATAGTGGTAGATTGGACACAGAAAGTGGGACTTCAGAGCAAAAGAACAGAATCATTGCATGTTCAGCCTCTAAGTGGAAGAATTTTATGTACGTCCTATAGGAAGGAAGTATCAGAACTAAGGTTATTGCCGGGTTTCCTGTTCTTCATGCCATTTATTAAAAGTAAAGATTTTTATTCACCTTTGTCTTCTGGGAAGAAAAATATTTTCACATGTATTTCCTGAATTTTAACTGAAGTATACTAATCCATGATTGTAGGACATCTGTTCTAGCATGTCAGCACCCTATAGCACTAAGTTGGTTGGTTCCCTTCCTACTTAATGGAAATTAAAACCAAACAAAGGGATTCAATGAGTCACATAGCTATGGCCTTATTCCATGGAAACTTGATTAGGGCTTTCCTTAACCCCTTAATACTTTGCATCACAGAAATGGAACAACAAGTAGTGTTCCCTCGGTTTCCATGAAGAAATGGTACACACCTTTATTAAATCAACAATTTGTTATGACTTCAGGCTTTCCTGTGTTCACAGATTGAACAGAAACTACTATTTGGGGTTATAAAATCAACAACTAACATTTCCAGTTGGAATGACCTGGGGCAACATGCTATAATTATTGTTGATTCAGCATAAAATTAAACTTTTGTTGATTGCATTAATACCTGCAGCTTCATGATTGTTGGATTTCCACATGGTCAAGACCACTAAAGATTCCATACCTATGTCATATCCCTACCACCATATATGCATAAATCCCACATGTTAGTTCATATTATATCATATTTTAGCTCCTCAGTCTTTTTCTTTTTCCAATATGTTAATTCTGTACTCCCTAAACATTTTCCCCCTTTCAAGGTCTTCTTGGTGCCCATACTCAACCTAATATGTGATACACATAGCTGGAAAGATTGCAGTATCCATAAAAGTATTGCCATATGTTTAGCTAGACTCTTGGAATGGAATAGCCTGGCAATAGTCTGTTTCACAGCAAAGAAAATATGCCCATATCTACCTTTAAATTTTCCACAAACTTCTGACTCCACATATTTCATCAAACTATAACTCTTCAAATCTCTACATATGCATGATGTATGTACCTCATGATCCTACCCTTCTTTTCTCCTTACATTTGACAAAGAGCCAGTTCTTCTGTGACAGGTCAGTTGTCCCCTAGTGTTCTCTATTACAACATATCTCAACCTCTTAGGGAACATGCACATTTTCCCACACTCAGTTCTTGTTTGAGGGCAAGTCATCTAAGCAGCTACCTAGCATGTCAATTCATAAGAAATTAAAAAGGATCTTTGTAAAAAAAATAGTGTAAAAAATATAGTACTAGTCAACTCAGGTTTTTATATATAATCATAAAGTATAAATTGCCCTCCACCCTATTGTATGGGAATTTAAACCAAACAAAATAACACATACGACAACTGAGCAATGTGCCCTCCATTTCTGATCTATCAAAAATGTTTTTTTATGATATTTTCCCTTACAGGATGTAACCCCAGTGTTGCCACCAACACTGAAATTGGCCAACTGACAATTGTTTGGAAATGTCAGTTGCTTGGAATTCCAATTGATTGGAATAGTTGAGATCCTCAAACTCAATACCATAAAGAAGTGTCACATGTATATTTGATTTATATGAGCCATTCAAAATAGCAAAGACAAAAATGAGAGCTGAGCAAATAGTAATTTAAATATTATAAGCAAATTTGCCTGTCACTCTCTTTATTCCTCATGTGATATACAATAGTATTGTCATGGAGGAGGAAAATGAACCTCTGGGGTACATACAATGTCTGTGTTCATTGTCTCATCCCTCATTACATAGACACTGAACTCATCATTATTGTCAATATCTATTCTTGCAAATCATCATTATTACAATCAGGGTCAGGCAGAAATACCAGGATACATGGTGAGTTTTGATCATCATTTTTTTTTCCTTAATACTTCAATTCTCCTTATCTTGGAGACATTAAAAATATTATGCCCTCTATATTACTATATATTGTAAATTACCATATGTATAGCTATATATTGTACAAAATGAAATACATAATGCCATAGAGAAATATGCACGCCAAATCATATCATTTTATATTCAGTTTAGAAATTCTCAGGCATAATTTAATTAAAAAAGCATGATTATCACTTTGTTCTTTTGTATAACCCAACCCACATATAAGCTGCAAACAAATATCACAGAGTAATGTTGTTCCCTGGGAGAGAGTGACTTATTTTATTACCTAATAAATGCAACAAAACATGTTACCTGATTTAAAAAATTACATTATCTTCTTCTTACCTTTTCACCTGAAGTTAATAAAAAAGATAAAATAAAATTCAGAAAAACAAATCAGTGTCATGAGAAATGTAATTATCAAACATAAAGTAATAATTGAAGATTTAAGTAAGAAAATAACAGAGTTGCATAATGTAAAAAGATCAACAGAGAAGATAAAAATATTATGTAGATCTATGGAAACAGAATAGACCAAATTGAGGATCAATGAGGTGACCTTGAAGATAATATTCACAAAACACAGGTAGAGGAAGAAAAAAATATGAAGGAAAAAAATGTGGAAACACTTTCAGAATTATTTTGTCCCAGTAGGAAAGGCAAATAAAAATAATGGGTATGCCAGAAGGAGTAGAGATAGACAAAAGAACAGACAACTTATTCAAAGATATGATAGAGGAAAAGTGATCAAAATTGAAGGAAAAACTGTAAGCCCATAAAGCTAAAAGAACACCTGATTATATAAATGTGGAGAGTCTACACAAGATCCCTATTCCTGAAGCTACCAAGAGTTAAAGAGTTGAAAAAAAAAAAAAAAAAAAAGAAGGGATGTTAGAGGAAAAAAGAAAGAAACCTATAAAGTTACTCCCATTAGGCTTATATTAGTTTTCTCTGAGAAAACCTTAGGGACTTTTTTTTTTTAAAGATTTATTTATTTATGCATACAAGAATCAGGGTACAGGCCAGATGTGCAGGAGGGTGAGAGGATTCACCAGAGACAGAGCGAGGAACAGAACAGGCAGACTGACTGAAATACACTGTTGAGGGGTGCAGCGGGTGAGACAAGAGAGGTCTGCCACACCATGTGGGATTCTTGCTGGCCGGCTGGGATCAATCCGGTACTGCAGAGACTGGGGACAGCTTCACATTGCTGCACTCAACCTGCTGCGCCACAAGGGGAGGCCTGAGACTTTTGTGTGTGTGTGTAATTTGAATGTAATAGCATATTCAAATTACCTAAAGATAAAGATTATCAGCCAAGAATACTACAAGACTCTCCATTAGATACAGGGAGAAATTAAAGTTTTCCCAGACAAACAGAAGCTAACACTAGGCTTCCCTACAAGAGTGATAAACAGATAAACAGAGTCCTCATGTATAATTTGAAGAGAAGAAAATTAACCAAAAAATTGAAAAAAGAAAACTAAAGACAAAAAGGCAGTTGAAAATCCTCATATATCAATAATTATCTCAAATATCAATGGACTGAACTCACCAATTAACAAAAAAAAAGTGACCAGTTGGATCAGAAAACAAGTTCCAATTTTCTTCAGTCACCAGGACACATATGAGTCCCAAAATTTAACATAGGATCAAAGAAAATGGTTGAATAACAATTCTACAAGGAAAAGAGAAGCACCCCCCCACTCCCCATAAAAGGCAGGGATGACCATCTTATATAAGATAAACTGGACTTCCAGCTATAAAGATAACAAGAGACAGAGATGAGCAATATGTAATGATTACGGGATCAACATACTATGAAGATATAACATTTGTAAATATAAATGCACCTAATGAAAGAGCATCAAAATATATAAGGCAACAGTTATCAAATCCAAAAATAGACATTGGTAGTAGTACAATAGAATTAGGGTAATTCAACACCCCACTTTGAGTAGTGGAAAAATCAACTGGACAGAAAATCATAATAGTCTTAAGTGAGAAGTTAGATCACATGGGCTTATGTGGAGATTGAATAGCCTACTATTGAATGACTATGCGGTTAATGAGGAAATCAATGAAGAAATTAAAAAAATACCCCAAGGCATATGAAAAAGAAGACACAACATACCTTAACTAAGGGGGACTAGCAAAAAGGGTACTAACAAAGAAATATATAGCAATACAGGATCACATCAAGAAATAAGAGCTCAAATAAGTTCTTATTTCTCAATGCAAAGAACTAAAAAAAAAGTTACTATAAAGAAGGGTATAATAAAAATAGTGTTATTAAATGAAATAGGAGGAAAATGTTCATATGATTAATAAAAACAAATGTTGGACTATGAAAAAATAAACACAACAAACACATGTTGCAGGTACACAAGTAAAGGGAGAAAACTAATACGTGAAATCAGAAAAGGAAGAATGGCAGTTACAACAGACAGCATAAAAACACAGATAAACATTGAAACTGCTATGAAATCTGTGTAACAGTAAGTTGCATAATCTAGAAGAAATGGATTAATTCTGATAAATATATAATTTTCTAAGACCGAATCAGCAAGAAAGAGAAAAACTGAATAGAACAATTACAAGCAAGGAAGTAAAAACAATAAGCAAGGACATAGAAACAATCATCAAAAGTCTACCAAAAAACAAAAGCCAAATACCAGTTGGTTTCACAAGTGAGTTCTACTAAACCTTTAGAGAAAAATTAGTACCAGTTCTCCTCAAACAGTTCAAAAAACAGAGAAAGGGATTGTTTCCAAAAACATTTTATGAATACACAATTGCCCTCATATAAAAACAAAGACATCACAGAGCAATATTCCTGATGAACACAAATGCAAAATCCTCAACAATATGTCAGCAAATGAAACTGAACAATGCATAAAAGAATAATACATCATGACAAAGTGGGGTTTATTCCAGGTACATGAGGATCATTGAGCACACGAAATTCCATCAATGCAATTCACCACATGTGTAAGAAAAAAGATAAAGATCGTGTAATCATATCAATAGATACAAAGGAAGAATTTGATAATATTCAACATTCAGAAAAAGACAAATCTTAAAACAAACCCTTGAAATCTGACCATAGATCTAAGACATTCAGGGGGTAGGAGGAGTGAGAGGAGCAAGTAGTGAGAGGAGCAAGGGTGAAAATTGGTGGGGGGTGGGCGGAGGAGAGCACAATGGACTATGGTGGAAGACTATGGTGGCTTTAGTGGTGTGAGAGATACAGTGACCACACATGCAGGGAGAAATCAATTAACAATTAACAATTGTTAATTGTTAACAATTAACAATTAACAAGGATGTTAGAAAATGATACTTCATTAAAAAAATAACAATACCATTTACAATTGTTCAAAAAGAATTATACTTTTAGGAGTACATATAACAAACAAAGTTAAGGACTTGCACAGTGAACACTATGGTTAACAGTGTAAAAATAAATAAGAAAGACACCAAGAAGTGAATATGCATTCCATACCCATGGATTGGAATAAACAACATTGTTAAAATGGCCATATTAATCACGGATAAATTGCAACCTTATAAAAATTTCAATGGAACTCTTCAAAGATATATAGCAAATATCAAAATTCCTATGGAATCACAAAAGTCCCCCAATAGCCAAATCAATACTGACAAAAAGTAACAGTTATATCACTATACAACTATAATTTAAAGTTATAGTAAAAAATTCAGTATGATATTGGAATAAAAATTGACACTGACCAATTAAACATAATTGAAACCCAGAAATGAACACACAATAATATAGACAATTCATCTATTAAAAAGGAGAAAGAATACACAATGGAGACAGGAAATGCTTTTCAAAAAATGGTACTAGGAAAACTAGAGAACCATATTGCAAAGTAATGAAACTAGCCATATATCACAAAATATTAAAACAAATTATTTCAATGTGCATTAAATACATGAATATAACTCCCTCAACCATAAAATGCAAAGCAGAACACTTAGCCTAAAGAGTCCATAATAGTCACTTTAGTGATGGCTTTGTGGATTTACTTTCAATTGCAAGAGACAAAATGGAAATTAAAGGAATGGTTTTAGAGCAAACTAAAAATATGCACAGCAAAAAATTAACTATCATTAAAATAAAGATACCCTACTGAACTTTAAAGTGTAGTTATTTATTTATTTATTTTGAAGATTTATTTATTTATTTATTTAAACAAGCAACGGTTACTTGTAGAAGTGAGGGAGGGTGAGAGAATTCACCAGAGACAGAGTGGGAAACAGAACAGGCAGACTGACAAAATATACTGCTGAGGGGAGTGGCAGGTGCAGCAGGAGAAGTCTGCCAGGCCATCTGGGACCCTTGCCGGCGGCCGGGAATCGAACCGGCACTGCAGAGGCTGCGGGCAGCTTTGCAGTCCAAAGTTCAACCACTGTGTCACCAGGGGAGGCCCTAAAGCGTATTTTAAATAGAATTTTATTGTCTCTTTTGCTGTGCAGAAGCTCGTTAATTTGATCTAGTTCCAGCTATTTATCTTTATCTTCACTATCAATGCTTTGAGTGATGTGTCTGTAAAGATGTCTTTGATGTGCATATCATGTAGTGTTTCACCTATATTTCCCTCTATGTATTTTATGGTTTCAGGTCTTATGTGTAGTTCTTTAATCCATTTTGAATTGATTTTTGTGTATGGTGTGAGGTAGTGGTCAAGCTTCATTCTTTTGCATGGAGCGACCCAGTTTTCCCAGCACCATTTATTGAACAAACTTTCTTTGCTCCAATGCATAGTCTTTGCTCCTTTGTCAAAGATTAGTTGACCATAAATCTGTGGGTTTATTTCTGGATTTTCTATTAGATTCCATTGGTCTGTGTGTCTGTTCTTGTTCCAATACCATGCAGTTTTGATGATTATGACTTTGTAGTATAGTTTGAAGTCTGGGGGTGTGATGCCTCCATTCCCTTCTCTTTTTTTCAGGAGAGCTTTGGCTATTTGGGGTTTTTGGTGATTCCGTATGAATTTCATCAATAATTGTTCTATTTCTTTGAAGAATGACATTGAAAGTTTTATTGGAATAGCAATGAATCTGTATATTGCTTTTGGTAGGATGGCCATTTTAATAATGTTCAAAGATAAACAGCTGGGACTACATCAAATTAAA
The DNA here is from genome assembly GCF_014898055.3 of Talpa occidentalis. Classification (NCBI taxonomy): domain Eukaryota; kingdom Metazoa; phylum Chordata; class Mammalia; order Eulipotyphla; family Talpidae; genus Talpa; species Talpa occidentalis. Next base: position 67,641,102 of record NW_023604972.1, read on the forward strand.
GAGTTTCTGCACAGCAAAAGAGACAATAACAAAAACAAAGAGAAACCCCACCAACTGGGAGAACATTTTTGCACACAACACTAATGATAAAGGACTGATCACAAAAATCTGCAAAGAGCTGATGAGACTCAACAACAACAAAGAAAATAATCCAGTCCAAAAATGGGCAGAAGAGCTAAAAAGAAACTTCTCTGAAGAGGAAATGCAAATGGCCAACAGGCATATAAAAAAATGTTCAACATCACTTGTAATCAGGGAAATGCAAATCAAAAATACCATGAGATACCATCTTACACCAGTGAGAATGGCACATATTAAGAAAACTAGCAACAACAAATGTTGGTGAGGTTGTGGAGAAAAAGGAACTCTCTTGCACTGTTGGTGGGAGTGCAAACTGGTCCAACCACTATGGAGAGCTGTGTGGAGATTTCTGGACCTACTAAATATAGAGTTTCCCTATGATCCAGCAATTCCACTCCTAGGTATTTACCCAAAGGACACAGAAACATCAATTCCAAAGAGCACCTGCACCACTATGTTTATAGCAGCTCTGTTTACAATAGCTAAGCTTTGGAAACAACCCAAATGCCCAAAAATAGATGACTGGATCAAGAAGATGTGGTACATATACACCATGGAATATTACTCAGCATTCAAAAAAGATAAACACATGCAATTTGCAGCAACATGGATGGCGCTGGAAGGGATCATGCTCAGCGAAATGAGCCAGAAAGAAAAAGAAAAATACCAGATGGTCTCACTCATAGCAGGAATCTAGAAAACTTAAATAAGGGACCAGGAAAATGAAGAACTATAAGAAAGTGAAAATCAAAATCAACAAACAACTATGAACCAGAGACACTCTATGGGGAGTGGGGGGCGGGGAGGGGAGGGATTGGGGTCAAAATAAGTGGGTTGCGATTGTATGGGGAATATAAAAATAAAATTTAAATAAATAAATAAATAAATAAATAAATAAATAAATAAATAAATAAATAGACTTTTAGCTAATGTGTTTGACTTCTATACTTAAAGGGGTAGGATGACAAAATAACCAGTTTTGAGTATAAAAATCGAAATGACAGAAAGTTCCAAATAAGTTCAATGTTATAGAATATTTAAGATTTTTTAATCTTTATTTATTTATGCATGCAAGATCTGGGGTGCAGGCCAGATATGTGGGGGCTGAGATGATTCACCAGAGACACAGTGGGGAACAGAAAAGGCAGAGTGACAGAAATACACTGCTGAGGGGAGCAGCCAGGGAGACAGGAGAGGTCTGCTGCTCCATGTGGGAAGTGCCCTGGCCGGGCATGGAACTCATGCTGCAGTGGCTGCAGACAGCATCATAGGTTGTGTTTTAACCCCTTGCACCACCATGAAGGCCTATTGAATTGAAATTTTATAATATATAATGTATGCTGTTTCTTTTATGTTAAAGATCAGTTTTTTCTGATCCATTCAATAGATATTAGCCACATATTTAAATAGAATCATCTTATAGGGAGTTGAAATTATTAGCCTATATCAAGTTGGATTTGCTGCCTTCTATCATGAATCTTAATTTTTTTTTAAAGATTTATTTATTTATTTACACAAGTACTGGGTACAGTCAGAAGCATGGGAGGGTGAGAGAACTCACCAGAGCCAGAGCAGGGAACAGAACAGACAGATTGATGAAATACACTGCTGAGGGGACCAGCAGGCACGGCAGGAGAGGTCTGCATGCCATGTGGGACCCTTGCCAGCAGCCAGGGATCGAACCTGCACTGCAGAGGCTGTGGGCAGCTTTGCAGCCCAGCGCTCAACCACTGAGCCACCAGGGGAGGCCCTATCATGAATCTTTAAGGAATCTCTTCTGAATCATTAATTGTTTCTACCATACAAATATTTTCCTGTGATAAAACCAAATAAAACTAAGAAATAAATTTTAAAAGTATATTTGATCCCTTCTACCATTGCCAGTATCATCCATTTTAGTTTTTCTAGAACTCTTTTCTAGAAAAACCCTTTAAAATATTTAAAGTTGTTGGCAATTGTGAAATCTGACTTATTCAGCCTTTTAAGTGCCCTCTTTGGTTAATTTCCTGTCCAAGCCATTCTTCAAATCGTAAGTGGAATAGCTTTCCTAAAATACAGATCTCATCATGATATGCAAAATTTTGAAATCCCTCTGTTGTTCTCTACTACTCTTTAGATAACATAATTATTCTATAAAATGATTTATAAGGTTCTCCAACATTCGGTGCCTATCCACCTCACCACTCTTCTCACCGCTCATTTATTTTATTTTATTTTTATTTTTTAAAGATTTATTTATTTATTTATACAAGCACTGGGTACTGTCAGAAGCGGGGAAGGGTGAGAAAATTCACTAGAGCCAGAGCAGGGAGCAGAGCAGGCAGAAGGACCGAAGTACACTGCTGAGGGGAGCAGCGGGCGGCAGGAGAGGTCTGCGTGCCATGTGGGACCCTCACCCAGTTGCCAGGGAGCAGCCGGGGATCGAACCAGTGCTGCAGAGGCTGCAGGCAGCTTCGCAACCCAGCGCTCAACCGCTGCACCACCCGGGAGGCCCCTCACCGCTCATTTAGATCTGGTCCATTAATCTTTCCCTGTTCAATGCCCCAAGTGTGACAGACTTGCTTTCACATTGAAACCTACCTAGATTACATACTCTGTTTGGGATTCTATGCTTTCCTGATTTTTCAGAGCTAACTCATATTCCCTGTTCATCTCTCTGCTCCTCTCCATCAGGATAATTGCTAGGATATCCTGACATATATGGTCATTGAAAAGAGTCCATGAAGATGAAATCTGTGTCTTTCTGTTTTCTTTATCCTTTTCTCTCTCAGTCTAGCACAGAATCTAGGAGGTGGTCTACATTTATTTGTTAGACAAAGAAATAGTATCATGACGTAATAACATAAAAGTTCTATTGGAGTCTTTTGGATAAACATTTCAAGTTCTTGTTCACTCCTTTTTTTTTAATATTAAATTTTATTTTTATATTCCCCCATACAATTGCAAACGCCCCATTCTGACCCCAATCCTTCCCCTCCCGCCCCCACCCCCCAAAAGTGTCTCTGGTTCATAGTTTTTTGTTGATTTTGATTTTCACTTTCTTATATTCATTTTCCTGGTCCCTTATTTAAGTTTTCTAGATTCCTGCTATGAGTGAGACCATCCGGTATTTTTCTTTTTCTTTTTGGCTTATTTCGCTGAGCATGATCCCTTCCAGCGCCATCCATGTTGCTGCAAATTGCATGTGTTTATCTTTTCTGAATGCTGAGTAATATTCCATGGTGTATATGTACCACATCTTCTTGATCCAGTCATCTATTGAGTTGTTGAGTCTCATCAGCTCTTTGCAGATTTTTGTGATCAGTCCTTTATCATTAGTGTTGGGTGCAAAAATTTTCTCCCAGTTGGTGGGGTTTCTCTTTGTTTTTGTTATTGTCTCTTTTGCTGTGCAGAAGCTCTTTAATTTGATGTAGTCCCAGCTGTTTATCTTTGCCTTCACTATCACTGCTTTGGGTGATGTGTCTGTAAAGATGTCTTTGATGTGCAAATCCCGTAGTGTTTCGCCTATATTTCTTTCTATGTATTTTATGGTATCAGGTCTTATGTCTAGTTCTTTAATCCATTTTGAGTTGATTTTTGTGTATGGTGTGAGGTGGTGGTCAAGCTTCATTCTTTTGCATGTAGCGACCCAGTTTTCCCAGCACCATTTATTGAACAAACTTTCTTTGCTCCAATGCATAGTCTTTGCTCCTTTGTCAAAGATTAGTTGACCATAAATCTGTGAGTTTATTTCTGGATTTTCTATTCGATTCCATTGGTCTGTATGTCTGTTCTTGTTCCAATACCATGCAGTTTTGATGATTATGGCTTTGTAGTATAGTTTGAAGTCTGGGAGAGTGATGCCTCCATTTCCTTCTTTTTTTTTTCAGTAGAGCTTTGGCTATTCGGGGTTTTGGGTGATTCCATATGAATTTCATCAATAATTGTTCTATTTCTTTGAAGAATGCCATTGAGATTTTGATTGGAATAGCATTGAATCTGTATATAGCTTTTGGTAGGATGGCCATTTTAATAATGTTTATTCTTCCAATCCATGAGCAGGGGATGTCTTTCTATTTCTTTGTGTATTCTTCTATTTCATTTAACAGTGTTTTATAGTTTTCTTTGTATAGGTCCTTTACCTCTTTTGTTAGATTTATTCCCAAATATTTGATTTTTTTTGTTTCGATAATAAAAGGGATGTTTTTTTTGATTTCTTCTTCTTCAGATTTATTGTTTGTGTATAGGAAGGCTACTGACTTTTGCGTGTTGATTTTGTATCCTGCCACTTTACTGAATAGATTGATGAGTTGAATTAGTTTTTCTGTGGAGATTTTGGGGTTCTCTATGTATATTATCATATCATCTGCAAATAGTGATAGTTTGACTTCTTCTTTTCCTATTTGGATTCCTTGGATGTCTTTCTCTTGTCTTATTGCTCTGGCTAGGACTTCCAGTATTATATTGAAAAGCAATGGTGAGAGTGGACATCCTTGTCTTGTTCCAGATCTTAATGGAATTGCTTTCAGCTTTTCACCATTGAGAATGATACTGGCTGTTGGCTTGTCATAGATGGCCTTTATGATGTTGAGGTATGTTCCTTGTATTCCAAGAATTTCAAGGGCTTTTATCATGAATGGGTGTTGCACTTTGTCGAAAGCTTTCTCAGCATCTATTGATATTATCATATGGTTTTTATATTTCTTTTTGTTGATGTGTTGGATAACGTTGATTGATTTTCGGATGTTAAACCATCCTTGTGCCCCTGGAATGAATCCAACTTGGTCGTGGTGAATTATCTTATGGATACATTGTTGGATTCTGATAGCTAAAATTTTATTGAGGATTTTTGCATCAGTGTTCATTAGGGAGATTGGCCTGTAGTTTTCCTTTTTTGTGTTGTCCTTATTCGGTTTTGGTATTAGTGTAATATTGGCTTCATAGAACGTGTTTGGTATTGTCCCTTCCTTCTCAATTTTTTGGAAGTGTTTGTGAAGGATAGGCACTAATTCGTCTCTGAATGTTTGGTAGAATTCATTTGTAAATCCATCAGGTCCTGGGCTTTTGTTTTTGGGGAGGTTTTTGATTACCATTTCAATTTTGCTGCTTGTCATTGGTCTGTTTAGGTGTTCTATTTCTTCTTTATCTAGCTTTGGGTGATTGTAGAGTTGTAGGAATTTGTCCATCTCCTCTAGATTGTTGAACTTGTTTCCATATAACTGTTCATAGTAGTTACTGATTATTCTTTTGATTTCTGCTGTGTCCGTTGTGATTTCTCCTCTATCATTTATGATCCTGTGTATTTGTGCTTTCTCCCTTTTTTCCTTTGTGAGCCTGGCTAGGGGTTTGTCTATTTTATTGATTTTTTCAAAGAACCAGCTCTTGGTTTCATTGATCTTTTGGATTGTATTTTTAGTTTCAATTTCATTTATTTATGCTTTGGTTTTTATTATTTCTTTTCTTCTACTGGTTTTGGGGTTTTTTTGTTGTTCTTTTTCTAGATCTTTGAGCTTCGAGATTAGGTTGTTTCTTTGAGTTCTTTCTTGTTTTTTGATGTGAGCTTCTATTGCTTTATATTTTCCTCTTATTACTGCTTTGGCTGCATCCCATACATTTAGGATATTGGTGTCCTCCTTGTCATTCAATTCAAAGAATTTTTTAATTTCTTCTTTGATCTCCTCGTTAGTCCAGTGGTCTTCCAGTAGTGTGGTTTTTAATCTCCATGAGGTAGGATAGTTCCTTGCCTTCTTTTTATGATTTATTTCTAGTTTGATGCCTTCGTGGTCAGAAAAGATGGTTGGTATGATTTCAATCTTGGTGTATCTGTTGATGTTTGTCTTGTGCCCCAGTGTGTGATTGATCCTGGAGAATGATCCGTGTGCGCTTGAGAAAAATGTGTACTCCGTTTTTTTTGGGTTTAGTGTTCTATAGATGTCTGTTAAGCCCAAATGCTCTAGGTCCTTATTTAGAGCTTTAGTTTCTTTACTTATTTTTTGTCTTGTTGATCTATCCATTGTTGATAGTGGTGTGTTGAAGTCTCCTACTACATATGTGTTTTCTCTGATGTCTGTTTTCAGAGAGGACAACAGTTGTCTGATATATTTTGGTGCTCTTTCGTTTGGTGAGTATATGTTAATGAGTGTTATTTCTTCTTGAAGTATTGTCCCCTTAATCATAATGTGGTGACCATTGGGGTCTCTTTTTATTTTTTTGAGTTTGATGTCTGTTTTATCTGATATAAGTATAGCTGTTCCTGCTTTCTTTTTTGGCCCATTTGCTTGTAGGATTGTTTTCCATCCTTTGACTTTGAGCCTATTTTTATCTTTTGTAGCTAAATGTGTTTCCTGGAGACAGCAAAAGGTTGGGTTTTGTTTCTTAATCCAGGCTGCAACTCTGTGTCTTTTTATTGAAGAGTTTAGTCCATTTACATTTAGAGTTAATATTGATATGTTAGCATCTGTATTTGCCATTATGTTTGTCTTTTCTTTGATTTTATTTATTCTTCTAATAACTTTTTTTTTTTTTTTTTTGGTCTTCTTTCGTTGTTATTCGTTCCTCTGAGGTTCTGGCTTTAGGATTCCTTGTAGTATTTTTTGGAGTGGGGGTTTATTCATAATGAAATTCCGGAGTTTCTCTTTGTCTGGGAAGGTCCATATTCTTTCTTCATGGAGGAAAGAGAGCTTTGCGGGATAGAGTATTCTTGGTTGGCATCTGTTTTCTTGGAGTCTGTTGACTATGTCCCTCCACTCTCTCCTTGCCCGTAGTGTTTCTTCAGAGAAGTCTGATGTCAGACTGATTGGTTTTCCTTTGAATGTTATCTGTTTCTTCCCTCTTGTCAGCTTCATTATTTTTTCCTTGTCCTGGATTCTTGGGAGCTTTACTATTATGTGTCTTGCTGTGTTTTTCCTTTCGTCGTGGAAGTTTGGTGTTCTTCTTGCTTCTTGTATATCAATTTTCAGCTCCTTCTTCGCATTTGGGAAGTTCTCTTCAATTATCTCCTGGAATATTTTCTCTGTTCCTACATCTCTCTCCTCTCCTTCTGGAATTCCTATAACTCTTATATTTCCTTTCCTCATGGAGTCAGATAGTTCCCGAAGTCTTTCTTCATTCTTTTCCTTCGTACTTCTCTTTCCTTTTCTGTTTTGGTTCTTTTTATTTCTGTGTCTTCAAGAGAACTTATTCGTTTTTCCATTTCATCTATTCTGCTTTCCTTGCTTTTCCCGGAGTTCTTTAGTTCCTCCATTAATTCTTTGATCTCCTGCATTTCTTTTACTTCTCTCTTTAGGGACTCAATTTCATTCTTCTGACCATTGTTTTCCCTCTTTAAGGACTCAATTTCCTTCTTCTGATCTATCACTTTTTTAATCATGGCAATTTTAAATTCTCTTTCTGGAAGGCTCAGAAGTTCTTCCAAGTTGCTGTTGTTGCAATCTGGGGAGTGGTTTTCTTTTTGTGGTGTGCTTCTTTCCTGAGTAGTTGTTAGGTTGCGTGTGGTTCTTCTACTCCCTACTGTCTGTTTTCTAATTTGTCGTATGCGTTGGGACACTGTGTTGCTCGGACTGACTGACATCTTGGGTGAACTTCTCCGCTCCCCTCTGGCTCTTCCAGGAGCCATCTCTGTCTTCTAGGGGAGCTTTCTGCTGGTTTTAGGCAGTTTTTACTGAAGAAATGTCCCTGTTCTCAAATAGCGAAGCGGGATGCAGTCCCTGCGCCTCCGGTTTCAGGCACACTCTTCTGCGCACCCGGTCTGCCCCGGACGTGGGTGCCTGCTCCCTCTGTGGGCTCAGACTGCTGGTCGGAAGGGGCCTGGTGTGGAATAACTTCCCGGCTGGCCACTGGGTCCTCCAGAAGCCTTCTGCCCTTTTCAAGCAGTCTTAAGAAATTTCCTGTTTTATGGGGTGTTAGTGACTTTTTTTTCCTGGTCGCTAGGTGGCGCCAGAGATCTTTCCTATTGTCCTTGGGGGGCTGTTTTTCGCCTCCCCCCACCCCGTGGGACAGGGAACAGAGCGGAAATGGTAGGGTACACCTCAACAGCTTTGGGGTGCTGTGTCTGCCTTGTGCCCCACCGTCGTGGAGAACCCACGCCCCGAATTTTCGTGCCCCGGGTCTCAGTTCAAAGCCCTCAGGTCCAGGACGCGGGCTGTAGCCCAGTTCAGTGGCGCGGGAATGGCGCCTTTTGCACCCGCTCCCGTGCCTGGGCGCCTGGTTCCTGCTCACTCAGGGAGGGACTTTCACCCCCGTGAGGGTCTCCGCGCGTCTCCCCACAAGCCTAGGTCGCAGGCGCGGGGACCTGGGCAGCTGCGATCCCGGTCTGCACTTGCTTTTCAAGAGCGCCAAGCGCTCCGCTTTCCGCGCAAGCTTACTGGCAGCCCGGGTGTGTCCGCTTCTCCCGGGGTCTTTGTTCTTCTCTAATGGCGCCCGGAGCCGTTCGCTCACCGCCACAGCGAATCCTGCAGGGTTCGCCTCAGCTCCCGTTCACGGGGTGTGGTGGCTGCAATAGTTCCTTTCCACTCCCAGTCCCGCTTGCTGGGTCGTTTGTTCTTGGCCGTTTTGGTTTGTTGTTTTCCTCCTCTCTGCGGGTCGGAGAGTGCCGCCTCTGTGGGCGGGGGAGGGGAGCAGGGTTCTGCGCTTCCCTCCCTTCTGGTCCTCTTTTATGGCCACTTTCTTCTTCGGGTAGTTTGCTGGAGTCACCCGTTTATCTTCCGTGTCCCGGTTCTCACTGGGACCTGCCGCTTTTCCTCCCTATTAACTTTTTTTAATGGGAGATCTTACTCGCAGCGTCTCCTCGCCGCCATGTTGCTCCGCCCCCTTTTTTAATGTCTGTTCACTCCTTTACTCAAGTTTTATTTCAATTGTCTTCATCTTTATTTTATTTATTTATTTGTTTGTTTATTTATTTATTTTAAAAGATTTATTTATTCATGCATACAAGAACTGGGGTACAGGCCAGATGCACGGGAGGGTGAGAAATTCACCAGAGACAGAGCGGGGAACAGAACAGGCTGGCTGATGAAATATACTGCTAAGGGGAGCAGCAGCAAGACAGGAGAAGTCTGCTGCACCATGCGGGATTCTTGCCAGCCTGCTGGGATGGAACCAGCGCTGCAGAGGCTGAGGACAGCTTCACAGTGCTGTGTTCAACCACCTGCGCCACCAGGGGAGGCCCTGTGTTCATCTTTAGAGATGAAAATCATTTTACAATCCTAGAATGTGGAATGGTTGCTAACATCAGACTCTGATGAGTAGAGAATATATAACCAATCATCAATCAGTAACAACAACAAAAAAATCAGTTTTACTCCCAACTTAAAATTGGAGATGTAGGAAGAAGTTCAGTCTTGCATATTTTGACTAAATGATGTATCAAAAATGTAACTCAGGGCCTCCCCTGGTGGTGCAGCGGTTGAGCGCTGGGCTGTGAGGGTCACCGCCTCACTGGTGAGGGTCCCACATGGTGTGACAGACCTCTCCTGCCACACCCGTTGCTCCCCTCAGCAGTGTATTTCATCAGTCTACCTCTACCTGTTCTGCTCCCCACTCTGGCTCTGGTGAGTTCTCTCACCCTCCCGCGCTTCTGACTGTACCCAGTGCTTGTACAAATAAACAAACAAACAAACACATAAATAAATAAATAAATAAATAAACCTTTAAAAAAAAGTAACTCAGAGCCTCCCTGGTGTCACAGGGGTTAAAGACAGTGCTACCAAGTTATTGGCAGCCACTGCAGCACTAGTTTGATCCCTGGCCAGCCAGGGAGCAACCCACATGGTGCAGCAGACCTCTCCTGTCTCGACTGCTGCCCCACTCAGCAATATATTTCAGTCAATCTGCTGTTCTGCTCAGCACTCTCTCTGGTGAATCCTCTCACTCCCCACACCTCTGGCCTGTGCCCCAGTTCTTGTATGCATGAATAAATAAATCTTTTTTAAAAATTTTAGCTCAAATAAATTTCCCTTCCTTTCCATGTTCCAGGTATCTATTCTCTGAGTCTGGGATCACACCATGAATCTCACTGCTCTTTTCATAAGTCTTGTACTGTTGACTAATTTTCACAGTTATAGTCATTGAATTCTCACTTGTTGAAACTGACCCAAGTGGAGAAAAAAGAATATAAAGCCTTCGGGGGCCAGGGCATTCTATTTAATATTACTCCGTTCCTACTGATAATTGAATATCAGCATGAATGAAATAAGGCCCTTTAGAAGCCCCACTGGCAGCATCAGCAACAGCAGCAACAGCATGGGACTCTGATAAGACTCCCAGACCAGGACCTCCCTGGTAGTGCAAGGGGTTAAGACCCAGCACTATGAAGCTGTCTGCAGCCTCTCTAGTATGAATTTGATCCCAGGCTGTCCAGAGAGTTACCCATGTGGTGCAGCAGATATCTCCTGACTCTCCTTCTGCTCTCCTCAGCTGTGTATTTCAGTCAATCCACCTGTTCTGTTCCCCACTCTGTCTCTGGTGAATCCTCTCACCCCCCACACCTCTGACCTGTACTCCAGTTCTTATGTGCATAAATAAATAAGTAAATAAATAACTGACTCCCAGACTAGCATGGGTGTAGAGTCAGGGCCAGGGGAAACTGCACTGCAGCATCATTAGTGAGGGCCCTAGTAAGAACCCCAGAAATCTATGGGGGAAAGAGCAGTTCATCTGTATGCTCCTCTTCGACAGGGTCATTGTTAGACCTATAGGAAGGAGCAAAAGTGTGGACTCCTACTAAGATACCCAGGCAAGAGTAGGGGATAAACCAGGTCTAGTAGAGGCCCCACTGACAACAGGGTAACTATGTAAGTAAAGAATGGGGAGATGGGAAAACACTACAACTAGCAATTTGAGTACTTTGGGGAACACAATATGAAAGAAAGAACAAATTTTCAGAACCCAATCACAAATGCAAGGAAGATCTGTCCTTCCTATCAGATACAGAGTTAAAATTTGCCAGAATAAAGAAGTTCAAATAAATGAAAGAAAACAGAATGTCTGATTAAAGATACACAAAAAGACTTAGAAAACATAGTGAAGGTCTTGAGAAATAAATTTAAATAATAGAAGAACAAACCTAAAGCTTTAAAATAAAACTAGAGTTACAGGATGTAAAATGATAAATGGAGTAGATGAAAAATTCTGGAGAAAGCTATGGATATAGAAAGGACTAAATGTGGGCCTTCCCTGGTGGTGCAGCGGCTGAGCGCTGGGCTGCGAAGCTGCCCACAGCCTCTGCAGTGACGGTTCGATCCCTCACCACCAGCGAGGGCCCCACATGGTGCAACAGACCTCTCCTGCTGAGCCCACTGCTCCCCTCAGCAGTGTATTTCGTCAGTCTGCCTGTTCTCTTCCCTGCTCTGGCTCTGGCGAATTCTCTCACCCTCCCACGCTTCTGACTATACCCAGTGCTTGCATAAATACATAAATAAATAAACAAACAAATAAATAAATCTTTTTTTTAAAAAAAAGAAAGGACTAACTGTATGATCAAATTAATGACCTCAAAGATTGAAACCAGGTTAGAGAGGGCAGAAGAATGGACCGTAAAATGAAACAGCCACCCTCTGCCCAGTCTGATACAAGAGAGCTGCCAAAAGTCCCAAAAGGCGAAAAACCAAAACCAAGGGCTATACCAATACAGGGGCCTATGGGCTACAACCAAACAAAGGACAGTGCCTGATAAGAGGACAGGTCACTGTGGGTTCTCACCTGTATGCACAATTGTAAGAGACCTCAGGCTCCAGGAACAGCAATGTTGGAGTTTATTTTACCAACAGGGGAAATAAAAAGCTTACTTTAGCCACAAGTGGGTGGACATCTCACCCATATAGTGTCAGGATGGTCGTCACCAGTAACCAGAAGTGCTGGACAGCACTGGCCAGTAGTGATGGTCACTATGATACCCCAGAGGCAGTGTTAGAGGCATTAAGTTTTAAAAACTCTTTGTGAGTTGTTGGGCTATCCTAACAACAAACAGCTCTTTGAGACACCAGGCCTGGGCCTTTGGTGTTCCTCTCAGGTAGCATCAGAAACAGGACGAAAGGGCCAGTCACTGACAGAGGTCTTCAGCTTCTCTTCTCTCCTCAGAGGCTGGCTGATGGATGCTTTTTTCTTCTTTCTTCTTCGGAGGCCAGGAATGGTGTCTCCCCTTCTTCTTCCTTCAGAAGCTGGAATCATCTGTCCCTCTTTCTTCAGAGGCTGGAACTGTATTCTTTCTTTTTTGGAGGCTGGAACCATCTGTTTTTCTTTCTTTGGAAGCTGGAATGTCTGCATCTAGCTCCCTCTGACCTTGGCATATATCCTCTTTCAGGTTGCCTCCACTCACAAGTCTGACTGGACCAATTTTCAATGATTGGACCATGTAACACCAATCAGCTCGTAGTTCAAAACTGATTGGTCCATTCCATAATGCAGGAAGTATACAGTTGCATAAAAGGGCTCTGAGGAGCAGCTGCCACAACTGACTTATGGTGGAGAGAACACCACTGCTGCTGCCGGCTCCTACCACTGAGGCAGCTGGATTCCAGTAACAATTCCACACTTTCAATTTTTGTCACCACTTCTGTGGCGATTGATAGGACAAACAGCTCTATTTTCTTAATTACAAATAACATTATACAATAAAAGAGCTACAACTTACTTTCATACAATAGTTACATCAGTTAACTACAAGCAACTATGTTACACTATACAAAAGGTTAGACCATGAGAACCAGACCATTGGAATCAAACAATAACAATTACATCAGTTTTTAAAACAACCATTTTAAATCCACATTTTCAAAAGAAAAAGATTAGCCCTTCTTGTTTCTCTTTAACAAATATTTCAAGTCTTCAATAGGTTCATAAGTCCAATGAGTTCTGGTCTCCGGGTCATCTTTTAGAGTCCCCTTTACTCTCAAATGATGCATCCAAAGGTTTTATATCCACAAGCTTCAAAGAAGTGTTTGTGGTTAACAATACATCATGGGGACCAGACCCTTTCTCATACAGTTGGGCTTGGGCATCTCTACTCTGCCAGTTCTTAAATAAGACCTGATCCCCAGACCTGAAAGGATGTAATGGTTCATCTGGAGGCAGAGAAATTCTAAAGAGTGAAAAATTATGGGTGCCTGCCAAATCACTTGGATGTGCTTTACATATTGCTTGATTCTGCACTCTTGCTCAATTTCTGGTGTGGTATTTAAAACTGATTCCTGGAAGGTTCTCCCATAGACAATTTCAAAGGGACTTAACTGTAACCCACTTCTAGGTGCCACTGTAATACGAGGAGGGCAGTAAATAATACCTGGTCCCAAAACAGTTTTATTACTTGGCATAATTTTGCCAACATCTTCTTCAGTGTATGATTGCATTTTTCTATTTGTCCAGAAGATTGCAGCCACCTGTACATAAGGAAAAGATGCATAACCCAATCATGCAAGGCAAAGCTCTTCACCACAGGCCACCAGATGCACCAGGGAAGCACTTCCCATTCAGGACTCAACCACCTAAATCTCAGGAAAAGACACACATCTTAATCCAGGATATGAATCGCCTTGCTCTACACCAGGGACCTTCAGCTACACCCTCCCCCAAACATGCCTCACTCCAGGCCAACCTCCAGCATCTCTAGAGCAGATGCACATACCATACTAGTCTGCCAGTCAAGGCTCAGCCCTTCACTTTGGGCCTCCAGCTACGCTGAGGAATTGTATCTAACTTAGCACTAAACCAATACACATTTGGGAGCAGACTCGCACCCCAAGTTGGACCATGTAAGATTGTGCTCCATATCAGTGCTCTCTGTCTTCCTTTCCAGGCAACAGAAACAGACCTGGAACCATTGTTATTGGGTGTGGAGTTCCAGACACTCAGACTCTTGACCCAGCATACCACAGTCCTCCTAATCAACAAAGCTAGACCAATAAGTGCTTCAGAGGTATCTCTAGAACCACCCCAGATTCTACAGGACCACAATAGCTGTGCTCACCATCAAGTAAATGCCCAGGACAGTGGAGAGAGGGACTCATACACAACAAAATACTCAATTACAGCATAGCAAACCCAAAGCAAACCCTAGGGAGAAAAAAAATAAATAAATGTCCAAGCAGGGCCTCAGGAGGACAGTATACCACAGAGAGAAAATAAAATTGCAGAACCAAACCACAAAGACATTAAAGATATATATTACCTATTAGACATATAATCAAAAATGTCCATGATTAAGAAAATTAGAGAGTTGGAAAAATACAAAGAAAACTAAAAAAAATAAAAGAAAATGAATACTATCCAAAACACAATAAACAAGCATAAGCTCTAAATTGAAACTTTTAAGAAAGGAAAAAAACAGGATTTCAGGGAGAGGGAAATACTTGAGAACAATCCAGTGAGGTAGAATAAATCAAACAGAAGAACAAATCAGTAATTTCAAATATGAAAAAGTGGTAAAACAAGACAGAAAAAGAAAGAGATACAGATTTAAAATAATGAAATACTTTGAGAATTATCTCACACCATGACAAAATGAAATGTAAGAATCATAGAAATCCCAGAAGCAAAGAGAAAGAGTGGGGAACTGAAAATCTACTCAGGGGAATAGTGGAGAAGAACTTCCCAAACTTGAGGAAAATGAGCACAGAAGTACAAAAAGTAAACAAACAATAACAACAACAAAACCTCAAGAAACCTACAAGGTAGCAGATAAAAGAAAATCTGCAGCAAGACACATAATAGTAAAACTTCCAAGAGTCAAAGAAAAGTAAAAAAAAAAAAATGAAGCTAATGAGGGAGAATAAACAGAAGACTAATAAAGGAACATCAAGTAAGCTAACATCAACTTCTCTAAAAAAATACTATGGCAGGCCTCTCCTGGTGATGCAGCGGTTGAGCACTGGGCTGCAAGGCTGCCCACAGTCTCTGCACCACTGGTTCAATCCCCAGCCGCCAGCAAGGGTCCCACATAGTGCGACAGACCTCTCCTGCCGTGCCTGCTGCTCCCCTTAGCAGTGTATTTCATCAGTCTGCCTGTTCTGTTCCCTGCTCTGGCTCTGGAGAATTATCTCACCCTCCAGTGCTTCTGACTGTACCCAGTGCTTGTTTAAATAAATAAATAAATCTAAAAAAAAAAAAGAAATACTATGACAAGAAGAAAATGGAGTTATATACACAAAATACTCAAGAAAAAAAAAGCCAGCCAAGAATATTCCATTCTACAGACATTTATTTTCTATTTTAAAGAGATATAAGGACATTCTCAGACAAAGAAAATCTTAAGAATTTTGCATCCGCTGAATTTTCCTACATAAAATATGGAGAAGTTTTATGCTCTCAAACAGAGGAAAAAACACAAAGAAATGAATAATGAGTTAAATAGAACCAAAAAGCTAGGGATAAAATGACAATAATGGACCTTTACATATCAATAATGATTTTAAACATCAATTTTCTATTTGGCCAGAATAGACTGAACTCACCAATAAAAAGACACAGAGTACCTAGTTAGATTAGGATACAGAATCCAACCATCTGCTCCCTTTAGGAAACAAACTTAATTACCAAAGATAAACATAGATTGAAAATAAAGGGATTCAAAATAATTCTGAAAGCCA
Organism: Talpa occidentalis; assembly: GCF_014898055.3. Taxonomy (NCBI): domain Eukaryota; kingdom Metazoa; phylum Chordata; class Mammalia; order Eulipotyphla; family Talpidae; genus Talpa; species Talpa occidentalis. The sequence goes on from NW_023604972.1 coordinate 67,656,740, forward strand.
ATGGCATCCAACAGAAGATGGGAACAGCCATATTTTCATGAGGCAAAATAGACTTCCAGCTTAAAAAGGTAACAAGGAACTGTATGGACACTATGTAATGATCAAGGGAACAATACAACAGTAAATGATAGCACTCATCAATATATACTTACACCAACAAAGGAGCACCAAATTACATCAACTACTATCAAATTTAAAAGCAGACATGAAGAATGTACATATATAAAGAGACTTCAAAATCCTGCTTTCATCATTGGACAGATCACTGAGAAATAAAATAAGTAAGGGCATAGTCTCCAGAACAAAAGTACTAGACCACATTCACAGGGCACTAAACCCCCACAAAGTTGAAGACATATTTTTTTCAAGTATACATGGGTCATTCTCCAGCATTGACCACATAGTGGTCACAAAACAAACATCAACAAATTCATGAAGATAGAAGTAATGCCAAGTATCTTCTCTGACCATAAATGTACAGAACAGCAAACAGAAAATAAAGAAATATTTAACATGTGGAGAATGAACAAGACACTACTGAATGATGAAATTTAATGAGAAAATCAAAGAAGAAATCAAAAGGAACTAGAAAAAGAACAAAAAGAAAACATACACACACAAACCCATTAGGAGGGAGAAAATGATAAAAATTAGTGTAGAAATAAATGAAATAGAAATCAAAAAGATAATCCAAAAGGTCAATGAAAACAAAAAGTGGTTCTTGGAAAAAATAATACAAATTGGGAAAGAAAAAATAAAGTTATCATTTATTGTATGATAAAATACACAGGGAACCTAAAATGCTGCATGAAAAACTATTTGAAACAACTAGTTCAGCAAAGTGGCAGAATGAAAACAAATAAACATGCAAAAATCAGTTAGTTGTCTTCCGATAAACACCTAATGACTAGAAAAAAAAAGAAATTAAGAAGGCCATCCAATTTACAATCTCACAAAAAAAATTAAATGTCTGGCACTAAATCTAACAAAAGATAAAGAGATTAAGTAGCTATACAAGAAAAACTATAAAACCACTAAAAAGTAGAAGAACGCATATAGAAATAGAAAGATATTCCATGATTATGGATAGGAAGAATCAATTTTGTCAAAATGGACATCTGCCCAAAACAATTTAAAGATTTAGTTCAATCCCAATAAAAATCCAATGGCATTCTTCAAAGAAGTAAAACGAAGATTATTGAAATTCATATTGAGCTACAAAAAATAAACCTGAATACCCAAAGAGGAAAAATGAAATAATCAATTTCCAGATATCAAACTAAACTATGCATCCATGATGATTAAAACATATCATAGTGGAACAAAACCATACACACAGACCAAAGGAATAGAATTGAGAGCCCAGATCCCACATTTATGGACAACTAATATATGAGAAATGAGCAAAGTTTATACACTGGAGCAAAGAAACCTTTTTCAATAAATGGTGCTGCAGAAATCGGAGTGCCACATGTAAAAAAATGGAACTTGACTGTTATCTCACACCATGCATGAAAGTAAATTCAAAATGGATAGAAGACTTGAATGTAATACCTGAAACCATGGATGGAACTGGAAGGGATTATTCAAAGTGAAGTGAGGAGAAATACCAGATGGTTTCTCCCTTATGTGGAGTCCAGAGAATCAAAACAAAGAGTAAGACAAAGACAAGTCATAAACCCAAGCTTGAAAGCAGACAACATATTTGAGATTTTCAGGTGGGGAAGGGGAAGAAGAGAAATAGGGGAAGAGTAGAAAACATGGGTGGAGGAGAGCAAAATGGAATATGTTAGAGGACTATGGGCACTTTGGTGGGAAAAAATAAGGTTAGCTGTATGACAGGAAGAGGAAGAACTGTAGGAAGATTAGAAGTTTATGCACAGGGAGTAAAATAGCCTTACCTTCTAAACATTTTGAATAAAATGGGAATTGCAGAAAACTATTGAAAACTCTTTTTAAGTTTCACATTCTTATATTTTCAAGAAGTCTAGATTGAGGAAATTCTACTTTGTGAAAAAATAAACAAGGTTGATTAAAAAGAAAATAAATAACTGACAAATTCCCACACTGCTCAAACTCATTCAGAAAAGGGAGCAAAAGGGAATACTACCAAAAACATATTATGTGGCCAACATTACTACAAATCAGAAGTAGAAAACATAACCACTTTCCCTAATGAACACAAATGCAAAAATTCTCAACAAAATCTTAATACTAGTTGGCCCTGGTATATAATCCTTATATTTTGTCACTGGATTTGTTTTGTTTAACCAGTCACACAAGGTTGATTCTATATTCGTAAAAAAATCAACATAATCCACATCAACAAATGGAATGATACAGACAACATGATCATATCAATAGATGCCCAAAAAGCTCTTTATAAGATTCAACATCAGGGCCTCCCCTGGTGGAGCAGGCGGTTGAGCGCAGTGCTGTGAAGCTGCCCGCAGCCTCTGCTGCGCGGGTTCAATCCCAGCCAGCCGGTGAAAATCCCACATGGCACAGCAGACCTCTCCTGACCTGCCTGCTGCTCAGCAGTGCATTTCACTCAGTCTACCTGTTCTGTTCCCTGCTCTGTCTCTGGTGAGTTCTCTCACCCTCCCACGCATCTGAACTGTATCCCAGTTCTTGTATGTATGAATAAATGAATCTTTAAAAAATATAAAATAAAATAAGATTCAACATCAACCTATTATGAAAAACCTTGAAAAACTGGGGATAATGGAATGTTCCTCACCATAAGAAAGGCCTTTTACAGCAAGCACACTGTGAACATTTTTCTCAGTTGTGAAAACCTGAGTTTTTCCAGTAAGATCTGGTATGAGACAAAGATTTTCACTGCTATTCAACATAGTTTTGTAAGTTTAGAGTGATTAAGGAAGAGTAGGATATAAAACAACTCTAAATTGGTAAAGAGGAAGTAAAGCTATCATTACTTGCAGATGAGATTATAGTATATGAAGAGACCTCTAAAGACTCCATTGTAACTGCAATTGAAACAATAAATCAGTTCAGAAAAGTGAAATGTTACCAAATCAATGTACAAAAAATCAGTTACTCTCCACTATGCAAACAATGAAATAGAAGAGGAAGAAATTGACAAAATAATCCCATTTACAATTTCATCAAAAAACTAAATTCCTACGAGAGAAAGGACCTATATGAAAGAAACTGTGAGACATTGTTAAAAGAAATAGAAAAAAAAAAAAAAAACAACACAGAGAAATGGCAAGATATATTCCCAGTTCACTGATTGAAAGAATTAACATTGTCAAAATGGCCATCCTACCCAAAGCAGTATACAGATTAATCGCAATTCCTATCAAAGGCCCAACATCATTCTTCAAAGAAATAGAGCAAACAATACTGAAATTCATGTGGATCCACAAAAGATACTGAATGGTCAAAACACTACTGACAAAATAAAGGGAAAATGGTGGTATTATATTTCCAGATTTCAAACCATGCTATAATGCTATGATAATAAAAACTATTATAGTGGAACAAAGGCAGATACACAGACAAATGGAATATAATTAAGAACCCAGGAATAACCCCACATATATATATGGAAAGTTAAGAGTCAAGAACATACAATGGACTGAGGTAAGCTTCTAAAATAAGTGGTGTTGGAAAACTAGAGAGTGGCATGCAAAACAATGAAACCAGACCAAAATCTCACACCACCCATGAAAATCAAACAAAATGGATAATGAACTTGAATCTTAAACCTGAAAACATAAAATACATAGAGGAAAACATGTGCAAAACAGTCCATGAAACAGATATCAGAGATGATTTTGGATTTGTCATTAGCAGGAAGATGAACAGAAGAGAATATAAAAACTTGGGACTATATCAAATTAAAAAGCTTTTGCACAGGGAAAGGAACCATCACTAAAACAAAAACATACCCTACTAAATGGAGAATGTGTTTGCACTTCAACATCTGACAAGGGGCTGCTATCAAATATATACAAGTAACTCATACAATTCAACAACAAGTAAACAAATAACCCAATCTTAACAATAATTAGAAAAGCACTTCTTCAAGAAAGACATACAAACACATAAAGTCCAACAGACATGTGAAAAAATATTCATCATAACTTATTACCAGGGAGCTGCAAATCAAAATCACAATCTGATACCACCTCACACCTGTGAGAATGGCGCAACAAAAAGAACAAAAACAGTAAGCATTTGCACAGATGTGAAGAAAAGGGGACACTTTTACTCTGTTGGTGGTGACGTGAACTTTTCCAGATCCTGTGGAAAATAGTATGGAGGCTGCTCAAATTATTATTTATGGATCTGCCATTAGACCCAACAATTCCACTTCTATGTAAATATACAAATAATATTTACATAATGAAATACTACTCAGCAATCAAAAATGGTAAACTCTCCCTTTGTAACAACATTGATGGAGCTGGAGGGGCTTATGGCAAGTGAAATAAATCAGAAGCAGAAAGACAAATACTGGATGATGTCACTTATATGTGGAATATAGAGGGAAAAAAACCTTGTATGTAGAAAGATGTCATCAATAGTCAATAGACAACATATTCATTTGTAATATGTAATCCAGATAAAAATTTACCATATATAATGTGTCAATCATCTAATTCTGCAAAATAAGAGACCCAAAATTTAGCAGCTTAAAACACATTTTTTTTTTTCAAGGTTTGTGTGGATTAGAAGTCCAGGCACAAATTGGCTTGTCTCTCTGTTTCAATTTTTTTTTTCATAAGACTGGAATTGAAATGTCAAGCAGGCTACAATCTCATCTGAAGACTTCACAGAGGAAGGATTTGTCTCTAAACTCAAGTGGGTGTTTCCAGGATGTATGTCCTTGAGGGGTACTAGAATATGGATCTCATATTCTTAATGACTATTTTAATTTAATGCCTACATATAAATGTTTATTCCATTCTTGCCAGGTAACTCTTCTCATCAGAGAAAGCCCATAAGATTCACAGTGATAGTACCAAGAAGATGGAAGTAATAGTCTTATTTAAATGGTTCACAGGAATGACAACCTCTCCCTTTTGTTATATGCTAGTCTTTGGAAGGAAGTCACCAAGTCTAGCCCACACTAGAGATGGGGGATTTCACAAAAGTATGAATACCAGGATGCAGAGCAGCATTTAGAAGTCGTCTACCTTAGTAATATGCAAATTTCTCTTACAATTTGTTCAGAAAAAGATAACCAATATAAATGTGAGCAAATGATAGGAATTCACAAAAGAGCAAATCCAAATCACTTTGCATGTGAAGAGGTTCTCATCCTCTCCAGTATATTCATAGAAATATAAATTAAGTAGCAGAGAGAGGATCACTTTACTCTCACATAAGATTCAGATTAATTTATAAAGATAAGAGGACAACATTATCAAACATGCAATGTTAATGGAAACATATGTTTTGGAATATGTATGTTTTCCATTTTGGAAAGCACTTTGTTAATACCAATTAAAATTAGAAATATAGTTTTCCTTTGATTTAGAAACACATACACTCTCATAAACACACAAACGCACACAGTTTTACAATAGCGTTCTTTCAGCACACACAACAAAGACAGGAATAGCCATAACAAGGAAATAAAATAAGTCATAGTATGTAATTATTATATGGTCATTAGAAAAAATAATTTGAAGAAGAGGAAGCATGAATGCAAAAAGAGAGGAAGGCATGACAAAAAAAGATAGCATAAAATAACTATGGACACAAACATACATTTTTATAATATATTATTTGTGGTTATGTAAACAATGAAAACAATAATTTTAATAGGTTAAATTTGTATTAATTGACTTAAAGGAATTTCTATCATATATTTCTAATGAGTCTACTTTGGAAATCAGTATACATGCATACATGTACATACATGTACATAGAGAAAGGTATCATATATGCAGCAAGCATTTAACATTGATTACTTAAAATGCATTCGTTAGAAGGATTGGTGAAAGGAGACAATGAAGAAACAGCTTATGAAACTAACAGCACAAAAACCAAACTTTTAAATCTATCAAAAATTGAATATTATAACAAGCAGTATGATTTTATCCCATTTTTTTAAAAGATTAGTTATGTATTTATACAAGCACTGGGTACAGTCAGAAGTGCAGGAGGGTGAGAGAATTCACCAGAGCCAGAGTGAGGAGAAGAACAGGCAGAAGGACCTAATTACACTGCTGAGGGGAGCAGCCAATGGCAAGAGAGGTCTGCGCGCCATGTGGGACCCTCACCGGGTGGCCGGGGATCGAACCGGCGCTGCAGAGGTCGCGGGCAGCTTCGCAGCCCAGTGCTCAACCGCTGCACCACCAGGGGAAGCCCAATTTTATCCCATTTTTGTGAACAAGATAAATATATGTGTCTTTTCACACATAAAGGAATGCAACAGTCACCAGTGTTTGTCTCAAGATTGAGAATCCAAGTGGTTTTTATTTTTCTTCTTAAAGTTTCATTTATTGACTTAATTTTTTTAAAAGCCTGTATCTTTTTTTATGTTTATTGAATGGAATAAAATTAGATAGATGAGAGAGAGGGAGAGATAGAGATTTAAACATATTGATAATACACACATATGGAATATATAAACACGTACCTACATGATCTAGTAAGAGCCATGGATGGATGTATAATGAACCTAAAATGGAGCATGATTTCTTTAGGTCAGAGAAGAAGAAGTGGGCAATTTATGTAAAATATATAGTATAAACAAGATGCTTGCTCAGGGGCAAATAATCACACGGAAAAAATAAAAGACCTGATTCAATTATCATAAATCATGGGTAAAAAAGTAATAAGATTCTATATGTGGTTTGGAAACAGATTTGAAAGTAGTTTAAAGTTTATGCTTTATGAGGCCTCCCTGGTGATGCAGTAGATTGAGTGTTGCACTGTGAAGCTGTCCGCAGCCTCTGCAGCACGTGTTCGATTCCCGGCCTGCCAGGCAGAAACCCACATGGCGGCAAACCTCTTCTGTCTCGCCCACTGCTCCCCTCAGCAGTGCTTTCTGTCCATCTGCTGTTCTACTCCCCACTCTGTCTCTGCTGAATCCTCTCACCCTCCTGTGCCTCTGACCTGTACCCCAGTTCTTGTATAAATAAATCTTAAAAAACAAAGTTTATGCGGGCCTCCCGGGTGGCGCATTGGGTTGAGTACCATGCTGGCCTGTACCCCAGCTCTTGTATAAAAATCAATAAATCTTTACCTTCACTACCGCTGCTTTGGGTGATGTGTCTGTAAAGATGTCTTTGATGTGCATATCATGTAGTGTTTCGCCTATATTTCCTTCTATGTATTTTATGGTCTCAGGTTTATGTCTAGTTCTTTAATCCATTTTGAGTTGGTTTTTGTGTATGGTGTGAGGTAGTAGTCAAGCAGCTGGGACTACATCAAATTAAAGAGCTTCTGCACAGCAAAAGAGACAATAACAAAAACAAAGAGAAACCACATCGACTGGGAGAACATTTTTGCACACAACACTAATGATAAAGGACTGGTCACAAAAATCTGCAAAGAGCTGATGAGACTCAACAAAAACAAAGAAAATAATCCAGTCAAAAAATGGGAAGAAGAGCTAAAAAAAACTTCTCTGAAGAGGAAATGCAAATGGCCAACAGGCATATGAAAAAATGTTCAACATCACTTGTAATCAGGGAAATGCAAATCAAAACTACCATGAGATACCATCTTACACCAGTGAGAATGGCACATATTAAAAAAACTAGCAATAACAAATGTTGGCAAGGTTGTGGAGAAAAAGGAACTCTCCTGCACTGTTGGTGGGAGTGCAAACTGGTCCAACCACTATGGAGAGCTGTGTGGAGATTTCTTGACCTACTAAACATAGAGCTTCTGTATAATCCAGCTATTCCACTCCTAGGTATTTACCCAAAGGACACAGAAACATCAATTCCAAAGAGCGCCTGCATCCCTATGTTTATAGCAGCACTATTTACAATAGCCAAGCTTTGGAAACAACCCAAATGCCCAAAAATAGATGACTGGATCAAGAAGATGTGGTACATATACACCATGGAATATTACTCAGCATTCAGAAAAGATAAACACATGCAATTTGCAGCAACATGGATGGAGCTGGAAGGGATCATGCTCAGCGAAATAAGTCAGAAAGAAAAAGAAAAATACCGGATGGTCTCACTCATAGCAGGAATCTAGAAAACTTAAATAAGGGACCAGGAAAATGAATAACTATAAGAAAGTAAAAATCAAAATCAACAAACAAGTATGAACCAGAGACACTCTATGGGGGGTGGGGGGGGCGGGGAAAGGAGTGATTCGGGTCAAAATAAGGGGGTTGCAATTGTATGGGGAATATAAAAATAAAATTAAAATTAAAAAAATAAAATAAATAAATCTTAAAAAAATAAAAGTTTATCCTTTATTAAGCAGTGAGAAACATTATTTGAGTTTAGATGACATGATAAAAATCTGCTAGAGATGAAATTTGGTCCTGGTGTTCTGGATAAAATGGTGAATAGGCACTTGGAGACAGGAAGAGCATTAAGAGGTTTACTATACGACCCAGCACGAGGCAGTCAGAGTTGGAAGTGAGTGGAGGGAAAGGAACAAACTGAGTATTGTAAAGGATGGCTTTATTTTGTATTTATGGCATAGAGATTTTGAGAAACAAAGCACCTACAAACACCAGTTACACTAACATGCTGTCCTTATTCATATGCTTGTGTAATAACTATGTTAACATCTCTGAAGTAAGAACAGAGCATTGTGTTTATATAGACCTTTACAATTTACCAAATAAATACACACTTGTTTTCTAATTCCTATCTTTACAGCAATATAGTAAGAGGTGGGAAAAAGAAATAGTGGCCCCCTTTTCAGATGAAGAAGATAAAGCTCTAAAAGGTTAAGAAAACTGCCCAATCTTTTATAGATTAACGACAGCCTGAAGATTTGATAGAAATCCTTTCTTTGAATTCAGCTTGGAACTTGAAAGACTGAATAGACTTCATGGTTTTTAGCATTACTGAAAGTATTTGTGATCAGTATTATGAACCATCAGTTTGAATAAAATTAATCAGTGCCCTGACAGTAAGAAAAACAGGACACAATAATTGAGTTTATTATTAATAACTGAATATTTACTTTCAAATATAAACAATTTCAACTAAAAACAATTTGGATATGTCAAACCTACTTATGTGATTCACATGTTGAAATCCCAGCAGTTAGTATAATTCTGTTTTGGCTGTGATGACTGTAAAAACTGTTAATTTTATGAGGAGTAATTTTGTTAGTTTCTAAAAATATTTAGAAAATATTTTCTTTCTATTTGAGTTCACAAAATATCATTTCATGGCCATTTCAATAAAATCATATCTTCTAGCCAGGGATGAGAAGATTTGTCTTAACTGTAGTTAATTACTGTTGGAGAGAAAAGAATATTCAGTATTCAGAATATTCAGCATCACTATTAGCACTCTTTGAGACTAGCAGAAATGTCAAAAAATATGTTGCTCCTCAACTAACTTAAATAGAAAATGAGTGACTACTTGGTATTGCAAATTTATAGTTATTGAACATAGGAGCAATCAGGTAGATTAAGTTCATATAAATGATTGTACCTTGCATGCAATATGGAATTTCTTATATCTGTCAGTCAAAAATTTTAATCCAAAATGTTCATAATAATTAAATTGATGTATGAAAATTCATTCTATGAGTAACTGGCCATTTTCAGTGACCTTGACTTTGCTGAAATTTGATATAAATACTTGACCACTAGATCCTGTGTGGTCTTCTAAACTATCTAACATTTCTGGTTATTAAGTTTGAGAACTAGATTCAAACTCAGTCACTGGCTCCCAGTCTGGTTATTCTTGCCCTGTAACATACCTGTTTCCACCAACCAGAAAATAGAACATAGAGAAACATCGAGAAACACTAGAAACACTTAACTTTCCAAATTATTTGGAAAATATGATTTCTCTTACTATCAACCTGTCTCCTTATAAGCCTCGATTAGTAGTGAGATTATGGTTAAATCAAGTGACCCAGAAATATTTGTGTTTCTTCCCAGAGCCTCCTATAGCCATCATTTGCAGAAAAAGAAAAAAAAAAATGCCATGTATTATGTCAGTATTAACTGACTTGTGTCTGGAAGGAGAGTTAATCTTGACTTAGATTCTTAGGTTACAATAAACATGGTATTACCCAGAATAAACTCTGTCTGACCTAAACTAATTTCTTGGAAAGTGTTCTAGGTATTTTCCAAAAAAGACTAGAGAAATATAGGAAGTTAGCCAGTTTGGCATTGTTTATCTGTAAAACCTGCCAAAAGTCTGGCCCTGTTTGCCAATGTCAACACTCTAGAGTGAGAACATATTCATGTGCAAGGAACATGATGTAAACTAGAAATTAATCTTAATTAGTCACTTTTGTTCAAGGGTCGATACTACAGAATAAAACCCAAGCAGTTTCAGAATCAATGTAGTCCACAGTTTTTGGTGAAGTTATACTTAATTGCCTTTTCAATAAGGGAGGAAAATCCACAGAATACTTGCTCGAAACAGAGCTCAGGGCTGGTGACGTGGGGGACTGCTGATAGCATGAAGGTGTGTTGTTTGCTTCATATCTTTACCGAAAGCACTAGAAAGAACTATGGACATGATTTAGGGAAAAAAATAACTTTTTTTTTTTAAGATTTATTTATTTATACAAGCACTGGGTACAGTCAGAAGCGCGAGAGGGTGAGAGAATTCACCAGAGCCAGAGCGGGGAGCAGAGCAGGCAGAAGGAACGAAGTGCATTGCTGAGGGGAGCAGCGGGCAGCAGGAGAGGTCTGCGCGCCATGCGGGACCCTCCTCCGGTGGCCGGGGAGCAGCCAGGGATCGAACCTGCGCCGCAGAGGCAGCGGGGAGCTTCGCAACCCAGCGCTCAGCCGCTGCGCCACCGGGGAGGCCCTGAAAAAAGTAACTTTTCGCTCAGCCAGGGTGGATTTTAATCCAATTATCCTCTATTTACATTGTAGCAGCAATGCCCAGAGCAGAGAACCCGAAATGATTGATTCTAAACTGGCTTTATCAAGCAGGAAGAATTTCTTATCTAGCCCTTATAATTTGAAATTTTCTGTGACTTACAAGCAGCAATATGTATGGGTGGAGCATACTATACTATCAAATCATTTCAAGACATAACTTGATAACAACCATGACCTATCAAGATGTCAATGTGACAGGTTTAAGGATAATAATTTCTCAGTACAGTCAGTAATGAATGATAGAATTGAATCTTCCATTTTTTGTGAAAATTTAGACGAATAATTCTGACTCAGGCGCAATTGACTTATCAAAGGATTTGGATGAAACTGGTAGCAGATCCTTAAGTTTTGTGTGGGTCACAGAACCAAAGTTTATCTGGCTCAATTTACTGAAAATGACCCAGTATGAACCAATGCTGCATCTACTCATTTCAATCCTCTATCCTCCTTCAAGGATTGGTGTAAAAGTAGCTCATCTCTCTCTATAGCTCACATTGAAAACTCAGAGACCACAGATGAGAAAATATTAAAAAAAATATCGGGCCTCCCCTGGTGGCGCAGCAGTTGAGGCCTGGGCTGCGAAGCTGCCTGCAGCCTCTGCAGCACCGGTTCCATCCCCGGCCACCGGTGAGGGTCCCACATGGCGCGCAAACCTCTCCTGCCACCACCAGCAGTGTACTTCATCAGTCTGCCTGTTCTGTTCCCAGTCTGGCTCTGGTGAATTCTCTCACCCTCCCGCGCTTCTAACTGTACCCAGTGCTTGTATACATACATACATACATACATACATACATACATACATACATACATACATACATACATAAATCTTAAAAAAAAAATCTTCCTTCTGTCTTAGCACCTTGTCTTTCAATTTCAAGGTATGTAGGTGAGTATTTGTGGTTTTGATTGATTTAATAAGAATGAAAAAAGAACAGAGGGTTCAGGTTGCTCTTCTGAGTCCAGAGATAAGTTTACAAGTCTTCTTGCCTACATTCCCTGTTGTAATGGGCCTGTCCAAGAGAAGAGAACAAAGAAATTTGTAGAGGAGATGATTTATTATGTCAAGCCAAGACTACCTAGTGTATAGAAAAAGATATCTAATTAGACATAAAAATGTAATTACCAGTGTCCCATTCTCCAAAAACTTATCCCTTATAAAGCAAGCAACTATATTCCCTCTGTTTGATCTACCTCTTTATCATCTTCTGAAAGCAATCATTTATTCCTTTTCAATTTGATATCTTGTTGAGTCATTTTTTCCAACACTATAGATGCTAGAAGCTATAGACTCTGCCAAAGTGTGACTCATAAATCTCATTAGTATTAAAAATTTAATACCTCATGGAATTTTGACAAAGCACAAAACTACTGTCATTCAGTTTTGTTTGAAATCCTCTAAAATGAAGATAATGGCTTGAAATAGTGACAAAAAATTGGTCATAGTGGTAACTTTCATTTACTGAGTACCTATTTTGCAGGTAAAGGCACAAATGACTAAGTTTTCCTAGAGCAGAATCTATTAAAACATAAGAAAGATATTCTTGGGAGCAAAGGACTGGATTTTCTCAATATGACTTCTGGAATGAAGCAGTTAAAAAGTATGGGAGCATATTTTCTTTTATTTGAGGTAACATTTATTTACAACACTGTGTATGATTTAGGAGATATAGGTTCACAACTCTCACACATGTTTCAACACCATCACCAAACCACCCATAATCCTCCACCATAAACAAATGTCCCCAGCTTTACTTTGTTCCCAGTCCCCCCAGGTTCCCCATCTATAGCCTCAATTCTGCTGCCATATTTCTAGGTTTTTTTCTTTTGCTCCTTTGTTTTGTTTCTTTATATTCCACAAATGAGTGAAATCTTTCTCCTGAATAATTTCACTTCGCATAATCTCTTCCAGTCCCATTCAGGTTGTTCCAGTCCCATTCAGGGAATGGCAAGATACCATTCCCTTTTATAGCTGAGTTATTTTGATTGTGTATCTATACCATATCTTCATTATCCACTCCTCTGCCATCCAGATCATAGGTTGTCTCTATAATGTAGCTAGTGTAAACAATGCTACAAAGAACATGGAATGAATGTAACCCTTCAAATTAGTGTTGTGCATTTTTTTGGATAAATACTAAGGCATTGAATTGCTGAATCAACTTGTATATCCATTTTTAATATTTCATGGAACCTCCACAAGGACTAGAACACTCTCCATTCCCACCAACATAACAGTGTACAAGGTATACACTTCTTCTCCATACCCTTGACAAAATTTGTTTTTATTTTTTGTTTTGTTTTTCTATATTGGTCATTTTCATGCATGTGAAAGGTATCTCATTGTGCTTTTTTTTTTAATAGAGGCATGTTTTATTTATTTGTTTGTTTGTTTTTGTTTATACATGCACTGGGTACAGTCAGAAGCATGGGAGGGGGAGAGAATTCACCAGAGCCAGAGCGGGGAGCAGAGCAGGCAGAAGGACCAAAGTACACTGCTGAGGGGAGCAGCGGGCAGCAGGAGAGGTCTGTGCGCCATGTGGGACCCTCCTCTGGTGGCCGGGGAGCAGCCGGGGATTGAACCGTCTCCGCAGAGGACTCGGGCAGCTTTGCAACCCAGCGCTCAACTGCTGCACCGCCAGGGAGGCCCATCTCATTGTGGTTTTGATTTGTATTTCTCTGATGATAAGTGATGGTAAATATTTTTTCATGAGCCTGTTGACCATTTTCGTATTTTCTTTTTTCTATTTTTTGAGCATTTTAATTTTATTATATATATATTTTTTACATAATTTTTCATTTTGTACAATGTATGTATTTTCATCTTGGTTATAGTCCTCACACAATTCCCACTCCCCTTGTTTTGATCCTACTCTCTCCTCCGCGGCCCCCCCCCACCCAAGTGTGTCTCTGGTATATAGTCTCTTGTTGGTTTTGATTTTTACTTTATAGTAGCACTATTTAAAATAGCTAAGCTATGGAAACAACCCAAATGCCCATCTTCATATTGTCTCTGAAAAAGTGTCTGTTTGACTCTTCTGCTCATTTTTGATCAGATTATTTGGTTTTGGTTTTGTTTTTGTTTTGAGTTGAATATGTTCTTCGTAGTTCATGAATATTAACCCCTTGTCAGATGCATGGTATGCAAATTTTTCTCCCATTTGATCTCATATCTTTTCATTTTCATAATAGTTTCTTTCATTTTGCAGTTATTTTGCTTCATGTAGTCCCTTTTGTGGTTTTTTGTTTGTTTGTTTGTTTGTTTGTTTGTTTGTATAGTGTAGGTCTTTCTTCCCTAGCCATTGGTATCTAGATACCCAAATCATTCATGAGACCAATGTTATAGAATGTTTCCCCTGTTTTATTCTGTTTATTTTACCACAAGGGACTACTTTGAACAGGTGTGAAAGAGTGTTCTAGTTTCATATTTTTACATGTGAATGTCCAGTTTTCCCTCACTATTGTGCTGAAAAGTCTTTTCTTCTTGATTATATATTTTTGGCTTATTTGTTGTAGATTAAATATCCACATAAATGTGGGTTTATTTCTGAGCTTTCAAATATATTCCATTTATCCATATTTATTATAATATCATATTGCTTTTATTACTATAGCCTTATAGTATAGAGATTTTACAAAAATATTTTGTAATGATTGCTTTATTTATTTTCTTTATTATCTTTTATGGTTCCATTTGTAAATTTCAGTAATGTTTGCTCTATATATTTAAAGAATTCCATTGAAAGTTTGCATTGAATCTATGTATTGCTTTGGGTAAGATGGCATGTTTATCATTGTTGATTCTTTCAACCTAGGAGTATGGAATATCTTTCCATTTCCTTGTGTCTTCTATTTCTTTTTGCAATGTCTTAGTGTTTTCATTGAACAGGTCATTCACCTCCTTTGATAAGTTTATTCTTAGGTATTAAATTATTTTAGATGTGATAGTAAAATGAGGTTGTCTTCTTGATTTGTTTCTATTCTAGTTTATTATTTGCAATAGGAGTATAACAGACTTTTGTATATTGATTTGATAGCCTGCAACTTTACTATACTGATTTATTGTGTGTAATAGTTTTTTTGTGCATCCTTTAGTGCTATCTATGTATATTACCATGTCATACCCAAATTGTGATAGTTTCACTACTTTTCCAATTTGGATTTCTTTTATACCTTTCTCTTGCCCACTTGTTCTAACTAGAACTTCCAATGTTATTTTAACAGTTGTGGTAATAGTGGAAATCCTTATTAGGTACTTAATTTTAGAAGAAAAACTTTCAGGTTTTCACCATTGAGTTTGATGGTAACTGTGGGTTTGGCAATATATGGCTGTTATTATGATGAGTTTCATTCCTGCTATGCCCATTTTACCATTTTTTTAAATCATAAATGGAAGCTGAAAAGCAAATGCCTCTATGTATCTATTGATATGATCATCTGATTTTTGTCTTTCATTTTGTTGATATTGTGAATTAAATTTATTTGTATATGTTGAATCATCCTTGCATCCAGGAGGTAAATCCCAACAGATCAAAATATTTGAACTTTTTAATGTATTGCTAAATTATGTTTGATTAAATTCTGTTGAAAATTGTTGCATTTGTGCTCATAAAACAAAAAGGCATTTGTTTCCATTCTTTGTGATGCCCTTGTGTACTTTTGGCATCAGAGTAATATTGACCTCATAAAATATGTGTGGAAGCATTTCCATCATTCTCAATTTTTTGGAAGAGTTGAGAAGGATAACTATTACTTTGTATGTGAATACTTCATAAATATCACTGGTGAAATTAATTGGCTCTGGGAGTTTGTTTTGTGGGAGATGTTTAATTACTGATTCAATTACATTACTTGTAATTGATTGTTGAGGTTTTGTATTTTTTCTAGATTCAGTCTGGAAGAATTTTTCCATTTCTTTCAGGTTTGTAAGAATTTGTCCATTTTTTTTCAATTTTTCCAATTAGTTTCCAAAAAGAGATTTTCATAGTAGTCCCTTGTTGTATTCTATATTTCTGAAATGCCTATTTCAACTTTTCTTTCATTCTGATTCTATGTCTGTTTCAACTTCTCTTTCATTCTGATTCTGTTTATTGAAGTTTTTCCCTTTTTTCTTAATGATTCCAGAAAAATTTTGTTTATTTTGTTTATTTTTTCAGAGGCAACTTTTGGTTTCATTGATAATTTGAACTGTCTTTTGTAGTTCTACTCAAATTATCTAGGTCCTTAAGGTGAAAGGTTATATCATTTATGTGGGCTCTTTCTTGTTACTCAAAGTAGGACTATATTGATATATACTTCCTTTTAGCACTACTTTTGCTGTATCCCAAAGGTCTAGAAGACCATATCTCCATTTTCAATTGTCTCCAGTTATTATAAAATGTTTCCTTTGGAAACCTCCTACATTGCTGGTGAGAATGCAAACTGCTCCAAGCATTTTGGTATGCTGTGTGGAGATTCCTCAAACTACTAAAAATGTGGCTTCCATATGACCTAGCAATTCCACTCCTAGAAATCTACCCAAAGGACATAAGAATATGAATTCAAAAGGATACCTGCACCCCTCTGTTTATTGCAGCACTATTTATAATAAGTAAGATATGGAAACAACCCAAATATCCCAAAATACATGACTAGATCAAGAAGATGTGGTATATATACACACAATGGAATCAAAAAAGATATATACCTAGCAATCAAAAAAGATATATCCATGCCATTCACAGCAGCATGGATGGGACCAGAAGGGAGAATGCTCAGTGAAGTAAGCCCGAAAGAAAAAAAAGAAAAATACGGGATGGTTTCACTTACAGTAGGAATGTAAAGGAACCAAATAAGGGATCAGAAAAAAAGTACAATAAATTAAAAAACAAAATTAACAGGCAACTATAAATGAGAGACATTCTGCAGGGGAGGGGTAGAGAGAGGGATCAAAACAAGGGAGAAAAGAGCACAAGGAACCATGTTGATGATGCACAGGTGAATTGGTGGTGGGGATTTTATGGGGACTACACCTTAGAGGAGAAATCATACATCATACAAAAAGGAAGAATAATGTAAAATACATATAAAATTAAAAAAAAGTTTCCATTGATTTCCACATTAACTCAATAGCCATTCAGTAGAATGTTTTTCAATTCCCACATATTAAAAGCTTTTCCTACTCTTTTTGTGGATGATTTCTAATTTGATAACATTGTGATCAGAGATGATAAGATTTCAGTCTTCATGACTATATTCATACTTTTGTTGTAACTCAACATTTGTTCTATCCTGAGGAGTGTTCCATGTGCACTTGAAAAAAAGGTATACTCAGTCTTTTTGTTTGCTATTGCAAACATATAAATGTCTATTATGCCCAGTGGGTTTAATTCTTAATGTAGTGCTATTGTTTGCTTGTGAATTTTCTCTTTGTTTTATCTGTCATTCATTTAAGTGGTATATTGAAGTCCCCTGCCATTATTGTGTTGCTGCCAATGTTTGTTATCAACTTGATAGTGGTTGCCTGATATATTTTGGTGCTCTTTTGTTCTGTGTGTATGTATGTATATTTGTATATACATGTGTATATGTATATATGTATGTGTATATGTATATATACACATGTGTATATATGTGTGTATGTATGTGTATATATATATATATATATATATATATATATATATAAAATGAGTGTTATGTCTTCCTATTGTATTGATCCCTTAATCAGTATAATGTTGATTCCCATCTCTTATTTTTAACTGGAAGCTTATTTTATCTGATATAATTATCCTTGCTTTTCTTTGTATCTAACTTTCTTTTTTTTTTTTAATTGATAAGAGATAGATTTTTTTTTAAAGATTTATTTATTTATTTATACAAGCACTGGGTATAGTCAGAAGCGTGTGAGGGGGAGAGAATTCACCAGAGCCAGAGTGCGGAGCAGAGCAGGCAGAAGGACCGAAGTACACTGCTGAGTGGAGCAGCAGGCAGCAGGAGAAGTCTGCGCGCCATGTGGGACCCTCCTCTGGTGGCTGGGGAGCAGCCAGGGATCGAACCGGCGCTGCAGAGGCTGCGGGAAGCTTCGCAACCCAGCGCTCAACCACTGCACCACCTGGGAGGCCCTGTATCTAACTTTCTTGTAGATAGTTTTCCAATACTTTACTTTTTTGTTAAGCTCAAAATGAAAATCAAAAGTTCCAAAGGGTTATCTTTGGAACTCAGATTATGTCTTGGATTCAGCAAAAAGTTGTGTTTTGTTTTCTCATCCATCCAGTGACTCTATATTTTTTGATTCATGATTTGAGTCTAATTGCACTTAGTGTGATTATTGAATATGGGATTTTACTACCTCTTTATTGTCTTGTTTTTCTAGATCTATTTATTTCCTTATTAAATTTTTCATGGATTTTCTTCTCTTCAAATTAGAGAGGAGAATCCTTTCAATGCATCTCTTACGGAAGATCTAGTATTGGCAAACCCCTTCAACCATTTTTTTGTGGTGGGGGAGGCCTTTATTTCTCCTTTGTATCTGAAAGTCTTGCAGAACTCATAGTTTTTATCTTTCAGTATTTTGAATACATTATTCTAGTCTATCCTTGAGTTTTTACTGAGAAATACAACATAAGCCTGATGGTAGTACCTTCATAAGATACTTCCTTTTCCCCACTAATTCCCTTTAATGTTCTTTCTTTGCCTTGAATTCTTGCTAGTTTCACGACTACCTGTCTTGGTGTAGTTCATGTTTCATTTAAGTAACCAGGAATTCTTTTAGCTTCATGGAACTTGTATATTTAATTTCTTCCCCATGTGTGGGAAGTTTTCCCTATTATTACCTTCAATAACTTTTGTGTTCTCCCCTCTCTCTTTTCCCTCTTGAGATACCCATTATACCTACGTTAGATTTCTTATTGGTGTTGGACAGTTCTTCATTTTGTTTACATCTCATTTCTTTCTTTTCTTCCACCTGTATCCTTAGTGCATTACCCTTTTTAAGTTCACAGATTACATCCTCCATTTGGGCTACTCTATTCTAGGGTTCCTGATCCTCTCCAGGAAGTCCATACTACCCTTCAGGGTCTTGGATCTACAAAAAGCCCTCAACGCAGTTCTGCTGTACTGCATTGGGAACGTGAAGAGGGTCATTCTGGGTGGTTCCAACCTTATGTTCTCCCTAATATCCCCATGAATTTGTGGGGCAGATATGTTCTCAGTGCTATGGGAGCGTTACTGGTAGCAGGGCCTCATGTTACTCAGATGATGATAAGTAACGGTTACACCCCAGGGAAGGGATTGGGGAAGTTGGAACAGGGCCCTTCCTCTTTTGACCTACGTTCAGACATCAGGTCAGAAGGGGACCGTCGAGGCCTAGGGATGGTCGCTCAGATGTCTTTTTCTTAGTGGCCACTGAAATGCCGCCTATACGGACCCCTTTATCCATTAGATGGAAAACGGACCGACCGGTCTGGGTCCCTCAGTGGCCACTTACAGATGAGAGATTGGAGGCGGCTCATTCGCTGGTACATGAACAATTAGCAGCAGGGCATTTAGTCCCCTCTACTTCTCCTTGGAACACCCCTACCTTTGTCGTCAAGAAAAAATCAGGGAAATGGCGCCTATTACAAGATCTCAGAGCAGTGGATGAGGCCATGGAATTGATGGGCCCGGTTCAACCTGGAGTCCTGGATCCCTCTGGTATTCCCAGGGGCTACCACTTGATTGTTCTAGACCTTAAGGATTGCTTTTTCACAATTCCTCTGCATCCATCAGACTCAGAAAAATTTGCCTTTACATTGCCAGCTAGGAACTTAGAGGCTCCAAGCCAAAGATATCAGTGGGTATGCCTTCCTCAAGGTATGGCCAACAGCCCTACCCTCTGTCAGTTGTATGTCAGTGATACCTTGCTTCCTGTCAGGCAATCCTTTCCAAAGGTACGCATTATCCACTACCTGGATGACATCCTCCTTGCTGCAACCTCTGAGCATATGTTACACAAGGTCCTCCGGATCCTAAAATCCCATCTTGCGGCCACAGGGCTGATAATTGCCCCTGAAAAGCTACAGATGTTCCCACCTTTCCAATATCTAGGCCATTTTTTTGAGGGGCCTACGTATAGACCACAAAAACTCCAGCTGGTGTGTGACGGTTTGCGCACTCTGCATGATTTTCAGGTGCTGTGTGGGGACCTTGCCTGGCTCCGACCCACACTACAGGTCACCACCGGAGAGCTACAGCTATTGTTTGACATACTTAAAGGTGACCCTGACCCAACCTCTCATAGAGATCTTAAGCCTGCAGCCCGTGCCACACTGCAAAACGTAGACAAGGCTTTGCAAGCGGTCACCCTCCAACGTATTGAGCCTACAAAGCCTTATGACCTACTTGTTTTTGCCAGTCACCTTACTCCCACAGTCCTGTTCTGGCAAGATGGACCTTTGAGTTGGATTCATCTTCCTGTTTCGCCCAAACACGTTTTGACGCAGTATTTTACAGCGATTCATCAGCTCATTATGATAATTTTAGATCTTGGCGCCTCAATCTATGGTACCCTGCCAGACAAGATTGTTGTCCCTTACACCAAATGGCAATTAGAATGGCTCATCCGCCATGACACCGATTGGACTATCCTGCACTATACATTCTCAGGATCTTCTGACAGTCATTACCCTCATCATCGCCTTATTCCATTCTTTCAAGCTCATCCCGTCTGCTTCCCGAAGGCTATTTCCACCACTCCTATTGCGGAGGCATGCACAGTCCTTACGGATGGTTCGTCCACAGGGATGGCAGCAGTGTTCTCACGGACTTATCGCACCCAAATCCCGACACCACATAAATCTGTGCAGCTGGTAGAGTCCGTGGCCATTATCCATGCACTGCGGCATTTTTCAGACACACCTATGAACCTTCATACTGACAGTAAATATTTGGCCATGTCAGTCCCGCTATTAGAGACCGTGGCATGCATTTCCTCACAGAGCCCCATTCAATTTCTACTCCACGAAATTCAGCTTCTCATACGGAAGAGAGCTCACCCCCTTTTCATTGGGCACATTCGTAGCCATTTGACCATCCCTGGTCTGCTCATTGAAGGTAACCCATATTGCGGACTCTCAAACTCATTTCCACTGCCCTGCATTGCAGAGCGCTCTTGAAGAGCACAAGTTCTTACATACCAATGCCCGCTCACTAGCTGTTCGTTACGGTCTTACCAGGGTACAGGCGCGGGATATCGTCCGCACCTGTGAGCAGTGTGCTCCTTATACTCCTGCCCCCCAGAGTCAAAGAGGGGCAAACCCTCGTGGGCTCTTGCTAAATGATTTGTGGCAGATGGATGTAACTCATTTTTCCGCTTCGGACATTTAGCTTTCATCCATGTATCTGTTGACACCTTCTCCAGATTCATTTTCGCCACGCTCCATGCTGGCGAGGCGACCAAGGATGTTATGTCTCACTCGCTCACCGCCTTTGCAGCCCTCGGCTGCCCTAGGGCTCTGAAGACCAATGATGGCCCTTGTTATACCAGCAAGGCTTTTACTGTCTTTTGCAGTCAGCATGCTATACAACATCGCACTGGCATTCCTTACAATCCCCAGGGTCAGGCTATCGTGGAGTGCACGCACGCCACCCTAAAGTCCATGCTTGAAAAACAAAAGGGGGAGTATCGATCCCCCAAGGATAGATTAACCTTAGCGTTATTTACCCTAAATTTTTTAACGCTGTATTCTTCTTCCTGCTCGGCGGCAGATCGTCATTGGATGCCGGATGGCCGGCCTCCCTTTCGTACCGCCAGGTGGAAAGACCCGTCCTCAGGGGATTGGCAACTGCCCACGCCGGTGTTAACCCAAACACCAGGCAGTGTTTGTCTTTCCCTAGGTCGGCTGACCATCCCATCTGGATACCGTCGCGTTTGGTCCAGTTTCTCTCCACCCCCGCCCCCGCCCGGTGAATCATGAAGATGCAACCTGTGCACCCGCAGATCCTGATGTTGCTCTTGATGACCCTGACCGTGACGGTGTCAGGGGAGATCCGCTGGACAGTGACGCACCATCCGCCGTTCCTGATTCCGGTTCACCGACATGATGGCTTACTCCCTGAAATCTTCGCCACAAATCTATATACTGGTCTTCCCTCCATTCCTTTTGAGGATTCGGTCGCCAACATCACCGCGAGTTGGAATTTCACGGATGCCCTTTGCTTTCAATATGTTCCCCAGGTTAACTGGACAGAGGGTGTGCTTGACAATCTTTCATGTATTGCTCTGACTAATGTGTCAATAGGGAATTTCAGGGGAGCTGTTCTGGGGGTACTATGATAGGTTTGTCCAGGATCCTGTCCCCTTTCAAGGCAAAGAATCACATGGTGTATGGCTGGAGTGCCCCTCCGGCTGGACCGTGTTGGCATTCCGATACTGATAATACCTGGTTAGACAGGAGTAACATGCGTTGGCATCATTATATTCCCCAAGACAATCAGTTCCTCATCCGTGATGGCTTGGTGTTCTAGGGTCCTAGACCTCCCCCAGACAACATGTCCCAGGTCCCCTTCCCCTGGGTCTTCCGTGCCCCAAACCAACACGCTCCGGATGCATTCACCGAAGGGTATCGCTGCAACAACAGATCTTGCCTTGATTGGAAGCCATTCCTTTTTGCAGGGGAAAGCACTCAAGCCCTCAACAGCACCTTTGCCTGAAACTGCTGTTCTCATGGTTTTGAGAGTACCGTCAATATCACACGCAACCAGACCGTCCCTATTCAGAGCAGACTCTGTGTAAAACCCCCTTACTTCCTTCTGGTAGCCAATACTACCCCCTTTGATACATCTAGGACCCTTAATTGTTCTGCCCTCCCTTGTCAGCTTCAATCATAATTGGAACGTGTCACAAAGACACACGCTGGTTGTCATGCGTTCGCCTGGTACCTTGCTGTTACCAGTCAATATCAGCAACCCGGCCATAGCCGTCGCTATCCGTCATAAGCGCGATTTTGGGTTACTGCAGCCTTGATAGCCGTCGCTACAGCAGCTGCAGTGGGAGCCGCGGTGGCCTTGTCCAATACCGTGGCCACGGGCAGACACTCAACACCTTATTCTCAGAGGTTGTGGCCGCTCTGTCTACCCAAAATGCCATTAACAATCACATCCATGTAGGAATGTTGAATTTAAATTAGCAGATGGAGTTGCTTCAAGAAGAGATAGACATGCTTATGTTAACTTCCCATATTGCTTGTATGCCTACCTACCAGTATACTTGTGTTACGCCAGTTATTCTACATACTCATTCGCAAGTTGTGCAAACCTTAATGCTGTCCTGCGCGGCCCCTGAGAGTCAGCAATTTCTCAACTATACCCTACACCTCGCTAAGCAGATAGTCACCGTGAACTCCACCAAAGTGGAGGTCATGCATCCTGACAAGTTCACCAACTGGCTCTCCAGAGCCTTCTCTTCCATGAAGGTATGGAGTGGATTGGGCCTAATGGCTGCAGTCCTTCTTGTCAGCTTGTCTGTGGCATTGTACTTGTTGATTTCGCCACGTCCAACACCGCCGCGTGTTAAGAGTGGGCTCTACAACAGGCACAACGGGCCCCGGCACAACCAGATAATGTCTGGAAAAAACATTGCTCTCCGCGTCCTGTGAGCCAATGATGGGTAAGAAGGCGTTGCGGGCATACCAACCTAAGACAGCACTGTTGTGCAGACACAGCGGCTGCGATGACGGGTAAGAATGATATGTGAACACCTCGACCTAAGACAGGCCAGGTTAGCACTTAAATAAAGAAGGGGGAGATGTCCGGGGCCGTGGCGAGCTGTGGTGCAGTAAGAATGCATATCATTAAGCAAGCAGCCAATGGGACAAAGCAGCCAATGGGAGGAATGCATGTGTACAGCACAGTATGTGCACGAGCCAGGCATGCAGGGAAAGTACCAACCAAAAAGAAGCACGCAGCCTGAACATGAGACACAGGCAAAGCGCAGGCGCAGCACAGGGTATATAAGGCATGTGCTAGAGGAAATAAAGGTCCCCCGTTTTGCAGCTTCTCATTCAATGTGTCAGCCTCCCATTTCATCCCCAGCCCCTCTTCCGTGCCTCTCGAATCCCATGGGTCGGGACACTTCTTGGTTTCATCAAATGTGCATTCAAGAACTAAACCCCAAAAATATAAAAAACCTTAAACAAAAGTCAAATTTTCATTTTTTCTCTTACATATCTTGAATATCATCTATATGTTTCAAATTCACGAATGTTATAAACCTTAAAAATTAATCCTTCTAAATACAATGTGGTATCTTGGATTGGACTCTGAAACAGAAAAAGAACATTAGTGGGAAAAAATGTTGAAATCCAAAAATAAGTGTAGTTTATTACTAGCACTGTTATCAATGTTAATTACCTGGTTTGACAAATATGATTATTTAAGACAGTAACATTAAGGAAGCTAAGCAAAGTGTATTCAGCAACTCTTTTCATCTTTGGAACTTTTTAATAAATCTGATTTGATTTTCTTTCAAATTAAAAGGTT